>NC_079194.1:213814628-214476169 GCF_029499605.1 Hyla sarda
AATATATGCTACTGCATAACTTCCAAACGGCTGGAGATATTTCGATAATACTTGGTCAAATGTTACTTATATGTCCACTTAACCCCTTAAGGACCAATGCAAATAAACCTGTACGCCCCTGAAAGACCAGGCCTGTTTTTTCAAATCGGGGATGTCTGTCTTTATTAGAGAATAACTCTGGTAACGTTTTGCCAATCACGATAATTGTGACATTGTTTTTTTTTTGTCACAAGTTGTCCTTCATGTACATAGTAAAAGTAAGCCAATATCATTTGTAGTTTTTTTTTACAATGCAAAAAAATCATGAAATTTTTACAAAAAGTTACGATTTTTTGCTATTTTAACACTAATAGGTTGCATATATTTATACATACTGACCAAATAGTTTATGAAACTTATACTTTCAGATGTCTACTTTATTTTGACGTAATTTTTTAGTTTTTAATTAACATTTTAAATTAGTTAGAAGCCTAACAATTTAACTTGAAATTTTGAAAATTTTGAAAATTTGAAAAGTACATCTTTTTTTATGTGCTATGCAAGGTTTGCAGAAATTAAAAGGTAGTAGAACATAGGAATACCCCCCCAAATGACCCCCATTTTAAAAACTAGACCCCTCAAGGTATTCGCTGGGGGGTACAGTGAGTATTTTAACACCATAGTTTTTTGGCAGGAATTATTACAAAGTCAGTGTTAAAAATTCGAAAATTGCAATTTTTCACAAATGCATCATTTGTGGGGCATATTTTTTGTACATCACTTCTGATATTGAAAGAAATGCACCCTATATTTTATTTAGCTGCTTGTCCAATGTTCGGAAATACCCCCGCTTTGGACATATATGGTTCCTTGGCCGCGTGGTAGGACTCAGAAGGAAAGGAGCGCAATTTGGCTTTCAGGGCAGAACAGTACCCCCACCACCACAAGTGACCCCATTTATATACTGCACCCCTACAAGTTATTGGCTGGACCAGGGACCTCTCTGATTGGTTCTTGGTCGGCTGGCAGTATAACGCGTCTGTCTGTGACAGTTAAGGCTCCTGATGGATATATCCGCCATGTTGTGGGAATAAGCACCCGCTCATGGCGAATATATCCATTACTGCTGCGGCTGGGTAGCTCCTGACTGCTGGCGGAAAATCCGCCGCTATGAGTGGACACACAAAGCTACCCAGCTGCAGCAGCGAGCTCATTACCGTGAGTGCTGCATAATGTGTAGGATCACGTGGCGGACATCCGCAGCATATTACATGCTGCGGATGTCCGCCAATGCGATCCTACACATTACTTAGTATTCCAAAGCAATCCAGTTATATGCTGCCTGCCAGTTTTCACTAGCAGGCAGCATATTAGGACGTGCCTCTCAGGCAATACCCAGGGCAGACCTGGGGATCTTTGTAGGACCCCCGGCAGCCCAGGTATGCGGCAGCACCCCGCGATCGCGATGCGGGGTGCTGCAGGAGAGACAGAGGGAGCCCCCTCCCTCTATCAGAACTCTGTACAGCGCGCGGTCACTTCTGACCGCGGCTGTAGGGGTTAAACTGTCAGGAGTGAAGTGAACTTCACTCCCGGCAGTGCGGCCACACACAGCAGTCCACGATCGCGATGCGGGGTGCTGCAGGGGTGACAGAGGGAGCCCCCTCCCTCTGTCAGAACTCCTTAAAGCGCGCGGTCACTTCTGACCGCGGCTGTAAGGGTTAAAATGTCGGAAGTGAACTTCATTCCCGGCAGTGCGGCAGGCCCCGGCCAGCCGCGTATTACACGCAGCACCCCGCGATCGCGATGCGGGGTGCTGCAGAGGAGACAGAGGGAGCTCCCTCCCTCTGTCATAACACTTACAGCCCACGGTCACTTCTGACTGCGGCTGTAAGGGTTAAAACTGCCGGGACCAAAGTTTACTTCGGTCCTGGCAGTGCAGCAGGGTCCCGGCTGTGTGATTCAGCCGAGTCCCTGCCGCGATCTCGTGGGTGCACTGGGCAGCACCCACGAGAAGAATGGACGAGTATAGACATCCAGGTGCGGGAACGGCCGCCAACCTGGACGTCTATACTCGTCCATGGTCGTTATCGGGTTAAAATATAGCGAAGATTAGGAGAAAAAGACCTTTCAACCTGCGCTGCTGATTCACCACATCAGAAACAGGGGTAGGGGTTCAGGAACCACTTGGGACCCACTTTTATTGAAATTACGCGTTTCGAGGGAAGCCCCCTCTTCTTCAGATCAGGGATCAGGGGGCTTCTCTCGAAACGCGTAATCTCAATAAAAGTGGATCCCAAGTGGTTCCTGAACCCCCTACCCCTGTCTCTGATGTGGTGATTCAGCAGCGCCGGTTGAAAGGTCTTTTTCTCCTAATCTTCGCATCTCTACCAGGACCCTCTTTGAGTTCAGCGACCTCTGCCACAGCAGCTGACCTCCCATCCAGCTGGGTGTTGGGTGATACACCTTTATTCTTTTATATCAAGATGAGTGGCCATCTGAAGGGGGCTGTATTCTGCCCCAGATGCTATCTCACACCTACCTTTGTTCCCACTGGGGTAATACACGAGGCGCCGTATGCGGTTTTCCCCTTTTTCTATTTTATCACACTTAAAATATAGGATAGTTAATTTAACCCTTAGCAAAACAAGGGATAAGGAGCAGCACTCTGCGAGATATAGGTCGAGGGTGGGTGCACACAGCCGGAATCCCAGGTCACGGGAGACACTTCACAATGTAGAAAGGAGAAGACTGTAGCACTCCAATAAGATGAAAAGTGAATGTGGCTTTATTCCAATTCAAACATCAAGGCAACGTTTCAGCTGCACGCAGGCAGCCTTTATCAAGCAGTTACATAGTGCACATGGTGCGGTATAAATATGGTGGAATGACATGACGTTACAGTTACATCACATCATTAGCATATCAAAACAAACAGTCAATATACGGCATATTACAACATAAATATTATATATCAGACAGTGGTAGGCCACGAGTGCATATTCAGGTGTACAGTGGTAATATAAGTGAAGAAAAGTAAAAAAACGTAAAAAAAACTCACAGAGTCAACCTACAGAGGCGGAATCACTGGGCGGGTCCTGCGTGATGTAACAGGAGTACATCGGGCACACCGTCACATGGCGGTGTGACGCACGATGTTAAATACAGCAAGGTTGTACTTGGACCGCAACCGGAAGGTGAGGTTGGAACGCAACCGGAAGTGGTGCGATCGCACCAAGTCACATGAGCGAAGGAGAACAGAAAAAACTCCAGTTCGGACATGGGGGGACGCCGCGCACGCGCGGTAGATGGATATCACACGCGCATGCGCAGAGAACCCACTGTCTGTCAGAGAAATGGGAAGGGCAAAGAAAACATGTCTGGCCATTGTTGTTAAGGGCAACTCAAAAGGCAAAATAAGAGAAATGGCAGAGCAGCGGGGTCACATATGAAGGTGCACATTAAAATAGTTATACTGTGCAAGGGCGATAAAATCTTTTATATATCGCCTTGCACAGGCAGCAATTAGTAAACGGGGCCACACAAGCAGAACCATGCATACTGGACACTGCACTCTGGACCCTCTCTAGGGCGTTGGGAGACCTACCGAAAGGATCCCCAACGTGCAAATGGAGGAAAGGGACTACCCCTAGGTGAATAGGGGAGTCCTGCCCACCAAAACCTAGTCACTGAGGGTGGCCTTTAATTGATGCCCACGCCAGAAGTGTCCTTCAAGTACTCGCACACGTCTCTGGCCCACCTGTAATAGAGGTAAGTAAGGGGTGCACCTAATATAATATAGAGAATATGCCCCACTACTGCAATCAAGAAAATGCAACAAGAGAAAACGGTAGACATGAAAAAATGGCAGACATGAAACAAATGGAGCAGACTATATAGACATGAAAAAAATAGAAATAAAAGGAATAAAAAATAATAAAGATAAAAATAAAGAAAATTTTTATATAAACATTTCCGGTTGCTGTTCAAGATAAAAAGAGCAGATGTATATAGGTCACGCAGGATCCGTTCCGCCGCCTCTGCAAGAAAAAGATAAAAGGAGGAGATTAATCATCTCAAATGGCAATATGTATACATACATACTCTGGGGGGGAATTTACAAGACAATCTACAAGTGTCTGGGGTAATTTAAAGGTTAGAGATAGGGAAATCAATATTCAAGCCATTGGGTTTAAGACACTTCAATTCAAAGATCCACCATAGTTCTCGTTTATGTAATAAGGCCATACGGTTACCTCCTCTTTTGAGTGGAGGAATATGGTCAAGGAGTGCAAAACGTAAATCGCGTTCAGAGTAGCCGGACTCAATAAAATGTTTCGGAACTGGGAGATGCAGTCTCCCCTTGCGGATTTTGTACCGGTGTTGATTAAATCGGGTACGGAACTCACCGGTTGTTTCCCCCACATACAAAAGATTGCAGGGACAGAGTAAAACATAAATGACAAAACTGGAGGTACATGTGAGGTAATGTCTCAACGTATAACTTTTGCAAGAGTTGGGGTGTAAAAAAGTGGGACCTTTTATCATTTTTGGACAGTTGATGCAGTGACAACAGGGGTAGCAGCCTCTGCTTCTGACTGTCAAGTAACGTTGTCCAGGGCGGGATTTATCTGCCACATCTGCCTTGACAAGCCTGTCACGTAAATTGGGTGGTCTTCTATATGACATCAGAGGTGGCACCTGGAACTCTTGAATATGTGGGAAAGCCTGTTTAAGTAGGGGCCAGTGCTGTCGGATAATGGATGAAATTTGATTGGATTTGTCACAATACTGTGTGACAAATGCAATGCGGTTAGAGGAGGACTTGGTTTTAGGTTCATGAATCAAGGACTGTCGGTCCATCGCTAGGACTTCCTGTTTACATTGTGTGGTAAGTTTTTTGGGATAGCCCCGTTTAGAGAAATTATTTTTTATTCCTTTTATTTCTATTTTTTTCATGTCTATATAGTCTGCTCCATTTGTTTCATGTCTGCCATTTTTTCATGTCTACCGTTTTCTCTTGTTGCATTTTCTTGATTGCAGTAGTGGGGCATATTCTCTATATTCTATTAGGTGCACCCCTTACTTACCTCTATTACAGGTGGGCCAGAGACGTGTGCGAGTACTTGATGGGCACTTCTGGCGTGGGCATCAATTAAAGGCCACCCTCAGTGACTAGGTTTTGGTGGGCAGGACTCCCCTATTCACCTAGGGGTAGTCCCTTTCCTCCATTTGCACGTTGGGGATCCTTTCGGTAGGTCTCCCAACCCCCTAGAGAGGGTCCAGAGTGCAGTGTCCAGTATGCATGGTTCTGCTTGTGTGGCCCCGTTTACTAATTGCTGCCTGTGCAAGGCGATATATAAAAGATTTTTTCGCCCTTGCACAGTATAACTATTTTAATGTGCACCTTCATATGTGACCCCGCTGCTCTGCCATTTCTCTTATTTTGCCTTTTGAGTTGCCCTTAACAACAATGGCCAGACATGTTTTCTTTGCCCTTCCCATTTCTCTGAGAGACAGTGGGTTCTCTGCGCATGCGCGTGTGATATCCATCTACCGCGCGTGCACGGCGTCCCCCCATGTCCGAACTGGAGTTTTTACTGTTCTCCTTCGCTCATGTGACTTGGTGCGATCGCACCACTTCCGGTTGCGTTCCAACCTCACCTTCCGGTTGCGGTACAAGTACAACCTTGCTGTATTTAACATCGTGCGCCACACCGCCATGTGACAGTGTGCCCGATGTACTCCTGTTACATCACGCAGGACCCGCCCAGTGATTCCGCCTCTGTAGGTTGTCTCTGTGAGTTTTTTTAACGTTTTTTTTACTTTTCTTCACTTATATTACCACTGTACACCTGAATATGCACTTGTGGCCTACCACTGTCTGATATATAATATTTATGTTGTAATATGCCGTATATTGACTGTTTGTTTTGATATGCTAATGATGTGATGTAACTGTGACGTCATGTCCTTCCACCATATTTATACCGCACCATGTGCACTATGTAACTGCTTGATAAAGGCTGCCTGCGTGCAGCTGAAACGTTGCCTTGATGTTTGAATTGGAATAAAGCCACATTCACTTTTCATCTTATTGGAGTGCTACAGTCTTCTCCTTTCTAATTTAACCCTTAACTACCCCCATTTGTGAAGGTCAGGGTTTTTTGTTTAAAGTCCCATGCAAATCAATGGGAAATGTATGTTCCCACATAACTTCCGTATGGCTGGAGATATTTCAATAAAACTTGGTCGCATGTTACTTATATGTCCACTTAAAAAATAGGATAGTTAATTTAACCCTTAACTACCCCCATTTGTGAGGGTCGGGTTTTTTGTTTAAAGTCCCATGCAAATCAATGGGAAATGTATGTTCCCACATAACTTCCGTACGGCTGGAGATATTTCAATACCTGGTACACATATTACAGGTTGGGATATGAGGACGGGATGGGAGGTCGGGATATGAGGTCCGGATAGGAGGTCGAGATAGCAGGTCAAAATAGGAGGTCGAGATAGGAGGACGGGATGATCGGGATAGGAGGTCGGGATAGGGGGTCAAGATAGGAGGTCAAGATAGGAGGTCGAGTTAGGAGGATGGGATATGAGGTTGAGATAGGAGGTAGAGATATGAGGACGGGATAGGAGGTCGGGATAGAAGGTCGGGATAGGAGGTCGGGATAGGGGGTCGGGATTGGAGATCGAGATAGGAGGTCGAGATAGGAGGATGGGATAGGAGGACGGGATAGGAGGTCTGGATAGGAGGTCGAGATAGGAGGTCGATATAGGAGGACGGGATAGGAGGACGGGATGGGCGGGATAGGAGGTCGAGATAGGTTGAGATAGGAGGACGGGATAGGAGGTCGAGATAGGAGGACAGGAGAGGAGGACGGGATACAAGGTTGAGATAGGAGGTCGAGATAGGAGTACGGGATAGGAGGTCGGGATAGGAGGACGGGATAGGAGGATGGGATATGAGGATGGGATAGGAGGTCGGGATAGGAAGTCAGGATAGGAGGACGGTATAGGAGGTCGGGATAGGAGTTAAAGATAGTAGGTCAAGATAGGAGGTCAGGATAGGAGGTCGGGATAGGAGGTCAGGAGAGGAGGTCGGGTTAGGAGGTCGAGATAGGAGGTCAAGATAGGAGGACGGGATAGGAGGACAGGATAGGAGGATGGGATAGGAGGACGGTATAGGAGGTCGGTATAGGAGGTCCGGATAGGAGGTCGAGATAGCAGGTCAAAATAGGAGGTCGAGATAGGAGGACGGGATGATCGGGATAGGAGGTCAAGATAGGAGGTCGAGTTAGGAGGATGGGATATGAGGTTGAGATAGGAGGTAGAAATATGAGGATGGGATAGGAGGTCGGGATAGAAGGTTGGGATAGGAGGTCGGGATAGGAGGTCGGGATTGGAGATCGAGATAGGAGGTCGAGATAGGAGGATGGGATAGGAGGACGGGATAGGAGGTCTGGATAGGAGGTCGAGATAGGAGGACGGGATAGGAGGACGGGATGGGCAGGATAGGAGGTCGAGATAGGTTGAGATAGGAGGACGGGATAGGAGGTCGAGATAGGAGGACAGGAGAGGAGGACGGGATACAAGGTTGAGATAGGAGGTCGAGATAGGAGTACGGGATAGGAGGTCGGGATAGGAGGACGGGATAGGAGGATGGGATATGAGGATGGGATAGGAGGTCGGGATAGGAAGTCAGGATAGGAGGACGGTATAGGAGGTCGGGATAGGAGTTAAAGATAGGAGGTTGGGATAGGAGGTCGGGATAGGAGGTCGGGATTGGAGATCGAGATAGGAGGTCGAGATAGGAGGATGGGATAGGAGGACGGGATAGGAGGTCTGGATAGGAGTTCGAGATAGGAGGTCGAGATAGGAGGACGGGATAGGAGGACGGGATGGGCGGGATAGGAGGTCGAGATAGGTTGAGATAGGAGGACGGGATAGGAGGTCGAGATAGGAGGACAGTAGAGGAGGACGGGATACAAGGTTGAGATAGGAGGTCGAGATAGGAGTACGGGATAGGAGGTCGGGATAGGAAGACGGGATAGGAGGATGGGATATGAGGATGGGATAGGAGGTCGGGATAGGAAGTCAGGATAGGAGGACGGTATAGGAGGTCGGGATAGGAGTTAAAGATAGGAGGTCAAGATAGGAGGTCAGGATAGGAGGTCGGGATAGGAGGTCAGGAGAGGAGGTCGGGTTAGGAGGTCGAGATAGGAGGTCAAGATAGGAGGACGGGATAGGAGGACAGGATAGGAGGACGGGATAGGAGGACGGTATAGGAGGTCGGTATAGGAGGTCAGGATAGGAGGACGGGATAAGAGGACGGGAAAAGAGGACGGGATAGGAGGTCAGGATAGGAGATCGGGATAGGAGGACGGGATAGGAGGTCGAGATAGGAGGTCGAGATCGCGATTGGAGGATGGGATATGAGGATGGGATATGACGACTGTTGGCTGTATATAAGCAGCGCGGGAAGGCGGGTTCCCCTGCGCGCAGACTCGGTAAAAGTCCTCAAATGATGTCGATCTTCAATTCCATGAAACAGCAGATATAATGTTTCGGGTTGTTTGGATGCCCGTAGACTTTACCCAGAGCGGCCTCATTACTATAGGATCGTAAAAAGTACACTGCTTAACAAAATAAAGGGAATACTAAGATAAAACATCCTAGATCTGAATTAATGAACTTATCGCATGAAATACTTTCGTCTTTACATAGTTAAATGTGCTGACAACAAAATCACACAAAAATTATCAATGGAAATCAAATTTATCAACCCATGGAGGTCTGGATATGGATATGGAGTCAAACTCAAAATCCAACTTGGATGTAATGTCCTTAAAAAAAGTCAAAATGAGGCTCAATTGTGTGTGTGGCCTCCACATGCCTGTATGACCTCCCTACAATGCCTGGGCATGCTCCTGATGAGGTAGCGGTTGGTCTCCTGAAGAATGTCCTCCCAGACCTGGAGTAAAGCATCCGCCAACTCCTGGTAAGTCTGTGGTGCAACGTGGCGTTGGTGGATGGTGCGAGACATAATGTCCCAGATGTGCTCAATCGGATTCAGGTCTGGGAAACGGGCAGGCCAGTTTATAGCATCAATGCCTTCCTCTTGCAGGAACTGCTGACTCACTCCAGCCACATGAGGTCTAGCATTGTTTTGCATTAGGAGGAACCCAGGGCCAACTGCACCAGCATATTGTCTCCCACGGGGTCTGAGGATCTCTTCTCGGTACCTAATGGCAGTCAGGCTACCTCTGGCAAGCACATGGAGGGCTTTGCGGCCCCCCAAAGAAATGCCACCCCACACCATTACTGACCCACCATCAAACCGTTCATGCTTGAGGACGTTGCAGGCAGTAGAACGTTCTCCATGGAATCTCCAGACTCTGTCACGTATGTCACATGTACTCAGTGTGAACCTGCTTTCATCTGTGAAGAGCACAGGGCACCAGTGGCGAATTTGCCAATCTTGCAAATGCCAAACGTCCTGCACGGTGTTGGGCTGTAAGTCCAACCCTCACCTGTGGACATCGGGCCCTAATACCACCCTCATGGAGTCTGTTTCTGACCGTTTGAGTGGACACATGCACATTTGTGGCCTGCTGGAGGTAATTTTTCAGGGCTCTGGCAGTGCTCCTCCTGCTCCTCCTTGCACAAAGGCGGAGGTAGTGGTCCTGCTGCTGGGTTGTTGTCCTCCTACGGCCTCCTCCACATCTCCTGATGTACTGGCCTGTCTCCTGGTCTCCATGTTCTGGACAATAAGCTGACAGACACAGCAAAGCTTCATGCCACAGCTCACATTGATGTGCCATCCTGCACTACCTGAGCCGCTTGTGTAGGTTGTAGACTCCATCTCATGCTACCACTAGAGTGAAAGTACCACCAACATTTAAAAGTGACCAAAACATCAGCCAGGAAGCATTGGAACTGAGAAGTGGTCTGTGGTCACCACCACCTGCAGAATCACTCCTTTATTGGGGGTGCCTTGCTAATTGCCTATAATTTCCACCTGTTGTCTGTTCCATTTGCACAACAGCATTTGAAATTGATTGTCAATCAGTGTTGCTTCCTGAGTGGACAGTGTGATTTCACAGAAGTGTGATAGATTTGGATTTACATTGTGTTGTTTAAGTGTTTCCTTTATTTTTTTTGAGCAGTGTGTGTATATATATATATATATATATATATATATATATATATATTTTATATATATATATATATATATATATATATATATATATATATAACATTTGATTTTGAACTTTCGTAGAAAATTTTAAAAAATGCTCATATTATTATAAGCATTCTAATGTCGTAAAAAAGTAAAAGAATGTTTAACAAATGATGCCAGCATAAAGTAGACATGTGGATGTGAATAAGTAACTTAATTTATTTGGCATGACCATTTCTCTTACAAGTAGAGAGTTTCAAACATAGAGAAAGGAACATTTTTCCAATTTTTCACAACATTTTAGAGTTTTTCACAAAAATTGCTTCATGTATCAACAAAAATTTACCACTAACATAAAGTACAATGTGTCTCGAAAAAAACAATCTCTGAATCACTTTGCCAGATAAAAGCAGTTCAAAGTTATTGGGTCATAAAGGCCAAAACTAGCTGGGTCATAAAGGGGTTAAAGGGGTAGTTCCACTGGCCTGCATTCAGAACATTTGGTTTAAAAAGCTGTGTGCGCACTGCAGGGTTTGGCCACGCCCCCTCATGCCATCAGGCCAGGCCCCCTCAATGCAATTCTATGGGACGGGGCGTGGTGACCGTCCCGACATCACGAGGGGGCGTGACCGACCCTTGCAGCGTTCACACAGCATTCAGTAACTAAATGTTCAAATGCTGGCCAGTGGAGTACCCCTTTAAGTCCTGTGAGTTGACATGTTTTTTTTCAGGACAGTGTTTGATAAGCTAGAGTAGTCAACACTCAAACAATGTGTCATAGTTCTCAAACCAAAACATTACAAAATATGGAATTTTACTAAAAATGCTTATACATAAAGAAAAACATTACAAAAACATTACGATTTTTTTTTAAACAATGGTGTTATAAACAAGTGTTTAAAAATGCTGAAAAAATAGATTGTGTAAGGCTGCCATCACAAAAAAAAAAACATAACACAACAGTAACAGTTTTTAAGCCAAAGCATAAGTATTTTACATTATGTTTCCTCTTCCTTTTGAGTCTACTTGTTACGCCGAGCGCTCCGGGTCCCCGCTCCTCCCCGGAGCGCTCGCAGCGTTCTCTCATTCACAGCGCCCCGGTCAGACCTGCTGACCGGGTGCGCTGCGATATTACTCCCAGCCGGGATGCGATTCGCGATGCGGGACGCGCCCGCTCGCGATGCGCATCTCGGCTCCCGTACCTGACCCGTTCCCCGTCTGTGTTGTCCCGGCGCGCACGGCCCCGCTCCTTAGGACGCGCGCGCGCCGGGTCTCTGCCATTTAAAGGGCCGCTGCGCCACTGATTGGCGCAGCAGGCCTAATCAGTATTCTCACATGTGCACTCCCTATTTATACCTCACTTCCCCTGCACTCCCTCGCCGGATCTTGTTGCCATTGTGCCAGTGAAAGCGTTTCCTTGTGTGTTCCTAGCTTGTGTTCCAGACCTCCTGCCGTTGCCCCTGACTACGATCCTTGCTGCCTGCCCTGACCTTCTGCTACGTCCGACCTTGCTCTTGTCTACTCCCTTGTACCGCGCCTATCTTCAGCAGTCAGAGAGGTTGAGCCGTTGCTGGTGGATACGACCTGGTTGCTACCGCCGCTGCAAGACCATCCCGCTTTGCGGCGGGCTCTGGTGAATACCAGTAGCAACTTAGAACCGGTCCACCAGCACGGTCCACGCCAATCCCTCTCTGGCACAGAGGATCCACCTCCAGCCAGCCGAATCGTGACACTACTCTTTTGAATCTTTGCTTAATCCCTTAATGACACAGGATGTAAATGTACGTCCTGGTGTCCTGGTACTTAACACCAGGTCATGGGGCAAATAATGAGTCCTCATACCGCCACTTATACAGAAAAATGTAAAAGTTGTAGGTCATCAAAATAGAAGGATTTTAAATGCACTAATTTGGTAAAAAAGTTTGAGATTTTTTGAAAGCCAGAAATAGTAGATTGTCCAGCGCAGAAGCTCGGTAAAATCCTTATATCTTTATTGGTTCCCGAACACAGGCATACTGGAATAACAGGTGACGCGTTTCAGCTATCTAACTTTGCCTTCGTCATATGAAAGCTACGTAAGATAGCCGAAACGCATAACCTGTTATTGCTGTATGCCTGTGTTCGGAAACCAATAAATATATAAGGATTTTGTCGAGCTTCTGCATTGGAATATCTACTATTTCTATTGTTGAACACAGGAGTTGGTCCGCTCCAGTCTGTTTTGCAGTGGGGCTTATACCAGGGGTGAGCTGGAGTGCTCTTGCTTGTGGATTTTTTTAAAGCGGTACAATAATGGAAAAGAATGTAATCATGGATATCATTTTAATCGTATTGACCCACAGAATAAATAAAACAGGTCATTTTGTACAGCGTGAAAGCGAAGCCTTCAAAAATTAGCAGAATTGCGGTTTTCTTTTCAATTTCCCCACACAAATAGTATTTTTGAAATTTGCAGTGGCTGTTTATTTTAATTTTTTTTACAAAAAAAAAACAGCTGTCTGTGATGGCTAAGACATGTTTTCCACACTGTTTTTCTTTTGCTTTTTTTGCCCTGAAAAAATTCCCAAATAAACATCCAAAAAGCTGCCACTGCTCCTTCCATCGTTTTGGCTTTTTTTTTCTGATGTTCTTTCATTTCTGTGAAAACTGCTCTTTAAATAGTTTTTCACTGCCTTCGAGGCACCACTCCTTTTGTCTGATCCACAGTGCCCGGCCCACGGAGTGTAAGGAATTAAATAATGATGTGTAGCATCCCTATTTACCTCCGCCGCCCATACGGTGCATAGAACACTCCTTTATACAGCAACAAAGCCCGGACTTCTTTCACTTTACTGACCGGTCACCCTACTCCTAGCAGGGCCGAGCTGTGCAGCTGTTATACAGGCTGTGCACTACTTTACATTGTAGCAAAGTGTCATTTCATAGTGCTGTCACAGGAAAAGATAGAATCAAATATTTACAAAAATGTGAGGGGTGGACTTACTTATGTGAGGTACTGTACTTTATGGGTGTTGGATATTGTCTAGAATACTGGGAGACACTTTAGTTTTTTCATGGAGGGAAGGTATTTATTACACAGATTTTTCTGAAACCTCCTTAAAGTAACACCAGACATTATTGTTATGTTTAAAGGGGGTACTCCAGTGGAAACCTTTTTTTTTTTTTTTAAATCAACTGGTGCCAGAAAGTTAAACAGATTTGTAAATGACTGCTATTAAAAAATCTTAATCCTTCCAATACTTATTAGCTGCTGAATACTACAGAGGATTTTGGAACATAGAGCTCTCTGCTGACATCACGAGCACAGTGCTCTCTGCTGACATCTCTGTCCATTTTAAGAACTGTCCAGAGTAGGAGAAAATCCTCATAGCAAACATATGCTGCTCTGGACAGTTCTCAGAAACATTACATTTGATATCTAGCTAATATGCCTTATCACTCTGTTAGTGTTGGCGCTGCTGTCTGTCTTTGGCCACAAGCCTCTATCAGCTTCTCACTAAATGTTCTACTAGTCTAGTCAAGGGGTGAGAAGGGTGCGATGCTACTGGATAACAATACAACATGCTGCATATACTGTATAAATGTACATAATAGTAAGACTTTTCATACAATAATGTAATATGGACATAAAATTGTCTCTTTTGAATAAGGCTGTATGAAAAAAAATCCAGATATTAGGAAAACTCCCATTTTTCACTTTTAAACTGCTGTATATACAATTATGTTGGTGAACTCAAGGGATCCAACATGGATGACAGTATAGAGGACGATCCAGTAATCCCTTTAAACTTCAAGCTTTATTCGAGAACACGTTAAAAGTTTCAGGAAAACAAACCACACACCACCTAGCCAGTAACACACTTCACATGGATGTTTTTCGAGCGCAAGCATGCTCTTGAACACCACAGCACCTGTGCAATCCTCATCCTCTAAATAGACCACTCAGAGGGAGGAGTTATAAGACATATGAATATAAAATACATATACTGTTTAAAACATGTTACAGGTTTCTAAAGTACTTCTACATGATTTTAAGAATGGAAGGTTCGTGTATGCACACAACACCAAAGATTAATAGTAATGATTTTGTGTGTGCTATATCACTAGAGAATTGTTTCAATGCATTTGAGTGTGCATGCAATGGTATAATGTAACCACTAGGGGCAGGCTATCGGTTTCTAGTAATGAAACATTAATTATTTTCTTTTGTTTAACCCATTAGGGACTATTGTTTGCAATGTAAACTGCCAGTAAGCCTCGTGACTGAGCACCTTGCGTTGTAGGTCTCCTCCTCTAGTGTTCATTTTAACCTTCTCTATACCATATGCCCTGAAGTTATCTGCACGGCCACTATGTACTTCTGAAAAGTGTATGGAGGCTCCGGATTTGTTTTTGGTGCAATCAGTTCTGGTAGCATCATTTAGATGTTCCCTAATTGTTGTTTTTAACTGCCAAGAAGTGCACCCTACGTATTTGAGTTTGCAGGCAGTGCACTCAATAATGTACACTAGATTCACAGAACTACAATTCATGTATTGCTTGATTCTATATACATGATTATTTGTAGCATCCATGAATTCTTTGCACATCTTGACTACTCCACAAGTTTTACATCGAGTAGCACCACATTTGAAAAATCCAGAGTTTTTCAAGCAAGTGTTCAAACCTTGCGTTTCTGAGACTACTAAGATGGGGATAATGTGTCCCTCAAAGTTATGGCTTTCTTGGATAATACTGCTATTCATTGAGACAATATGTTGGCTAGTTTGTCGTCTTCTTTCAGTAAGTGTAGGTGTTGGAGGACTGTGTCACGAACGGTTTTGAAATGAGGATTGTATGTTAAGGCTACAACCGATTTATTGAGGCTTTGATGCGCTTGTCCCTGGTTGTTAATAAATCCTGACGGTTCTTGCAATTCGCAATCCTTCTAGCTCGATTTAATTGACTGTGACTGTACCCTCTTGCTAATAACTGGTTCTCAAGGGATTGTGACTCTTCAAGATAGATGGACTGTGAAGTGCAATTGCGTTTTAATCTGGTAAACTCCCCTACCGGAATTACACGGATGGTTTGTGGGGGTGGTTGCTGTCTGCCCTTAATTCGGTGTTGCATTTTTTGACCAGTGATTCCTGTAAGTTTCAGATCCAAAAAGGGGTACAGGGAGGGGGTGGGGAGTACAGGGAGGGGGGTGTAATTGGGGGAGGTAGGGGGTGTAATTAAGGGGGGATGCGGGTGGGGGGGTTCCAAACAAAGTGTCCGCCCCGGGTGCCAAATGCTCTAGGTACGCCCCTGTATGGAAGACATATCAAACCTCCAAATAAGGAGGAGATCTTCCATACCACTGCACATGGCATGAATCAGAGGTGAGCCGAACATCACTTTACTTTCATCCAACATGTATACCCATGTTTTTGAGTTCAGTTTGCTTACTTTTAAGATTATCCCAGCCATTGAAAGCATTCTAACCCAATTTAAACTCCATTAATAGTTCTCGTCATAGAACAAATGAGTACAATCAGCATCTATCATTTGATTTCCTTCCATCACACGCATATGTCATGGTGACTTTATTTAAAGTTAAACATTAATAAAGTGTGACATGGTAACCATATTACATTAATCTTCAAAATTTACCATGACGTTATGATTAAAATTCATGTGTAGGAATTGAGAGTTAATAAAAGGTATCCAAGATCAAGAGCTCTTCTTGTGAACAAGTTTTCCGTATGCTTATGAATTATTATTAATCATTACTATACCAGTAAATATAATGTATTCTTATTTAGGCATTAAACAGTGGTCATTCAATGGTATACATGAATCTAATCACTTTTTAATAGCTATGAGGTCTGTTAAGCATTGTATGCAAAGTAGAAATGTTTACGAGCTTGTTCATTCTTCAAACCTATTGGACCACTTCCCTGAGGGAATCATGAGTGACAGTGATAACACCAAATTTAAGACATACCTGAGACCTTGTAACATTTAAAAATTCACATGACACCAGGGAGTAAAAATGGCTAATTGAGCCTAATTTGGACATTTCCACTTAGGAATGTACTCACTTTTGTTGCCAAGGTTTAGACATTAATGGCTGTGTGTTGAGTTATTTTGAGGGGACACAACATTAAACACAGTTATACAGGCTGTGCACTCACTAATTTACAATGTAGCAGAGGATCCTTTCTTCAGTGTTGTCACACAATAAGATGTAATATTCACAAAAATGGGTGGGATGTTCTTTATGTAATCAGCTACCTTGACTAGTTTAAAATACTGCAGTGCTACAAATAATGGATAAGAATACAACATGGTAAGACTTTTTATACATTTAAGTAATATGAACATAAATGTATCTATTTTTAGTAAAGCCTAATGGAAAAAAAATCTAGATATTGGGAAAACAATCTCATAACCTTTGAAATGTTTTGCTCTTAAACGACTGTATATACTGTACTTTTTGATGTTTTACATAATAAAATGTCTGAGTAATTTGATAGTCCTCCATCAGATGCAGATAAGCAGACTTTTATTATATTACCCAAAGACTATAAATGAATGTAGTTCATACAACCAAACTTTGCTAAGTAAATGGTTAATATATATGTTATGGGGGGAGGGGGCATGGCCAGAATGCTGATGGGTCACACTTACCAGAGTTCCTGCATCAGGATCCTATATTACATCCTGATCCTGTCATCAGAACACTGATTCCTTTGATTCCTGCTGCTTTGCATGGACCTATGAACCAAGTGTGGATTAAGAAGTTAAAGGGGTATTCCAGGCCAAAACGTTTTTTTCATATATCAACTGGCTCTGGAAAGTTAAACCCCTTTAAGTTATGGGGCACAGACAGAAGAAGAGAAACAAGCCCGGTAGGTAAACTACTCCATTGAAAAACTTGACTCTGCCACCTCAGTCCAAGGGTACAAGGCAGCTGCCCGACTTCAAAAGTTCATACAGCTGCAAACTGCTTCATTGTTGACCACATTGAGGAGGAATCTGAGGTGCAGTCTGTCTCAGAACCTTGTTTGGATCACCACGAGCCTGATCAGGAGGACACTAAGAAGGCTCCATCATCTACTGAAGCTGGAGACTGTGTCCATACCCTTTCCCCTGAGGTATACATAATAGCTGATGGTGCCCTTTCTCTATCAGAGGATTCCCTCAGGATACTTTAAAGAAAGTTTGAGCAGTCCTTGATAAATGCAGCACCTCACTATATGAACATATTGACAATGTTCAGGAAGACATCATACGCTATCATCTCAGGAAGGTTAGATATAGAAGAACAGCAACTACAATAAAAGAAAAAAAGCACTCCGTGGTGTGGTAACGTAAAGAATAAGATAAAATTCCAAATCAGCTGGTGCTCACCAATGTCAGTTGTACCATCCATGTACAACATTGGTAACAGCAAAAGGGTAAAACATAGAGACCATGCAGCCGCAACTAGCCTCATAGATAGCAGTCAAACAAACACTGAATCTCTCAAGGAAAAAGACAGGATCACATATGGGTGCTGGGAATCTTCTCAGGAGAAAAGGGTTTATTACCCACAATGCAAAGTGTTTTGGGAATTTCCGCTTAATCAGGCATATTGGGAACAGGGAAACACTCCAATATTTATAGTACAAATTAACCCTTTCAATACAGACTAAAAATACTTTAGTGCATAATGTCTTCTTACTGACCAGCAAGTCCAATGACCTTGAAAATGCGTCATGCATCTGAACACTATCTGACTTGGAGTTTTAAGGATAGAATAACAGACATAATGTTTTTTTGGTTCATTCTTTATTCATAGTTTGCATTAGTTTGCACATAAATGTATCTTCCCTTCAAGGGTCTCTGGTGTGGACTCTTATCCTATTAAGGGATCTTTTGCCATAATTATTTACATCTGTGTATGGTATACTAGCCATTTGTACTTGCAGACCACCTCATTGTGCACATGTTCAGATGTTGTATTGTTTTGTTGTCGGATTATGTAATCTTTATAATACAAGAATGTTGGCAAAAAAAAAATCATAAATACATACATATGTACAGTACTTTCCATAAAGTGTTACTGTTACAATGGCCGTCACGGCTGTCACGCCCCCCCCCCCTCCCATAGATTTGCATTGAGGGGGGCGGGGCACAGGGACGTCACACAGGGACAGAGTTGTGACGTCACGATACTCCGTCCCCGCGGTCGGGAGGCATAAGACTTGGAGTCTCCAGCGCTTCCTGCAGTGCTCACAGGTGGGTGCTACATGCTAGATTGCGGGGGTCTGTTGCATGTTAGATTGCGATCAGACATCTTATCCCCTATCCTTTGGATAGGGGATAAGATGTCTTAGGGCCAGAGTACCCTTATAACTTCGTAAATTCTGTCTAAAATATTACATTTTGCCACAATCTTGCTATGTATATGATTTAACCTCTTAAGGATGCAGGGCGTACCATTCCCGGTATATAACGTGTGGTAATGCCATGACCCCGCATCATAGCGGGTCAGTCCCGGTGGCTAATGAAAGCTGGGACCCTCTGCTAATAGCGTGCGGCACCAATCGTTGTGCCATGCCCTGTTAACCCTTTAGACGAGGTGAAATCCCAATGTCCCGATCAGCTAGAACGTGAGCAGAGCAGTGAACTCTATTCTTCATGCGGGTTTGTGTCATTCTTCTCATGTTATTGATAATATACCTACAGGTGAGATGATACGTGCTCGAAGGAATTGCTCTAGATTGTCTGACTTCAAATTAGAAGCTAATAATATCGAGAGTCGACTATTGGAGAGGGGTAATCCGGCCTGGAAGATTAATAGGCCCGGAATATAGCAGAAAATAGGAACAGAGGCACTATGGTACATCCAACTAAGTCTCAGGACTCGGGGACAAAAAAATTAATACACTGGCAGCTAATCGGGAAGTGGTATTTTCTATCCCATACAGTAAGCAATTTAAATCTATATGTGAAATTATAAAGAAATATATCCCGATTATCTTGTCCGATCCAATATTTTTTCCAGTGTTAACGGGGGGTTACAGATGAGTAACACGCCGTCCACCCACCCTGGGACAAAGATTTTCCCCTAGTCTATATAGTGACAAATTTCGAGGTCGTCCGGTATGGCTGGAACATAAGGGAATTTTTAAATGTGGTCATAGCGTGTGCGCATACTGTAAAATCCTGTTGCCAGTCTTCAAAAAGGGCTCTAGGTCTTCCCCAGGAAACTATAGACCGGTAAGTTTAACGTGCATTGTGGGTAAATTGTTTGAAGGACTTATAAGGGATTACATACAGAAATACGTAGGGGATAATTGTATTATAAGTGATAACCAGCATGGGTTTACTAAGGATAGAAGTTGTCAAACCAATCTAATTTGCTTTTATGAAGAGGTGAGTAGAAGCCTTGACAGAGGAATGGCTGTGGATATAGTGTTTCTGGATTTTGCTAAAGCGTTTGATAATGTCCCTCATAGACATCTGACAGGTAAGTTAAGGTCTTTGGGTTTGGAAATTGTAGTTTGTAACTGGATTGAACACTGGCTCATGGATCGTACCCAGAGTGGTGGTCAATGATTAGTACTCCGATTGGTCCCCGGTAATTAGTGGTGTACCCCAAGGTTCTGTACTGAGACTGCTGTTGTTTAATTTATTTATCAATGATATAGAGGATGGCATTAACAGCTCTGCTCTATCTTTGAGATGACACCAAGCTTTGTAGCACGGTACAGTCTATAGAGGATGTGCATAAGTTACAAGATAACTTGGATAGACTAAGTGTCTGGGCATCCACTTGGCAAATGAGGTTCAATGTGGATAAGTGTAAAGTTATGCATCTGGGTACTAATAACCTGCATGCGTCGTATGTCTTAGACTGGCAGAGTCACTGGTAGAGAAGGATCTGGGTGTACTTGTAGATCACAGACTACAGAATAGCATGCAATGTCAGGCTGCTGCTTCCAAGGCCGGCAGGATATTGTCATGCATCAAAAGAGGCATGGACTCAAGGGACAGGGACATAATACTCCCCCTTTATAAAGCATTGGTACGGCCTCACCTGGAATATGCTGTTCAGTTTTGGTCACCTGTCCATAAAAGGGACACTGTGGAGCTGGAAAGGGTGCAGAGACGCGAGACTAAACTAATATGGGGCATGGAACATCTTAGCTATGAGGAGCGATTAAAAGAGTTACAATTGTTTAGTCTTGAGAAGAGACGTTTAAGGGGGGATATGATAAACGTATATAAGTATATTAATGGCCCATACAAAAAATATGGAGAAAAACTGTTCCAGGTTAAACCCCACCAAAGGACGAGGGGACACTCCCTCCGTCTGGAGAAGAAAAAGTTTAGTCTCAATGGGCGACACGCCTTCTTTACCATGAGAACTGTGAACTTATGGAACAGTCTACCTCAGGAACTGGTCACAGCAGGAAAAATTAACAGCTTTAAAACAGGATTAGATACATTCCTGGAACAAAATAACATTAATGCTTATGAAGAAATATAAAATCCCATCCCTTCCCCAATATCGCGCCACACCCCTACCCTTCAATTCCCTGGTTGAACTTGATGGACATATGTCTTTTTTCGACCGTACTAACTATGTAACTATGTAACAGGTACACAGTTTAAGGAGGTACTGCCATGGAAAACTTTTTTTTTTAATCAACTGGTGCCAGAAAGTTAAACAGATTTGTAAATCATTCCTAAGAAAAAAATCTTAATCCTTCCAGTACTTATTAGGGGCTATATACTACAGAGAAAATGCTTATCTTTTTAGATTTCTCTGATGTTATGACCACAGTGCTCTCTGCTGACCTCTTCTGTGCATTGTAAGAACTGTCGAGAGCAGGAGAAAATCCTCATAGCAAACATATGCTGCTCTGGACAGTTCCTAATATGGACAGCAGAGGTCAGCAGAGAGCCCTGTGGTCATGACATCAGAGAAATCTAAAAAGATAAGCATTTCCTCTGTAGCATATAGCCCCTAAAAAGTACTGGAAGGATTAAGATTTTTAAATAGAAGTATTTTACAAATCTGTTTAACTTTCTGGCACCAGTTGATTTAAAAAAAAAAAGTTTTCCACAGGAGTACCCCTTTAAGTCTTGCACCACTCACTAGTCTTTTCCAATTAAACAATATATAAATTGTAACACCAAATATGTTATTCATTTGTTTACAAGTGAATCGTGTCTGGTGCAATACGTTGGATGTACAACAAATTCATTAAAAACTCGTATTAGGAAACATTTATCGGATGTCCCACACTTCAAAAGTAGAAATATCTCCATGGTATCAAAACATATTGCAGAGTGCCATGGAGGAGATATTTCTACAATGAAAGTGCAGGGAATTGAAAGAGTGTCATGTCCTCGTAGAGGAGGCAATCACAGACGGAAACTTATGGATCAAGAAATATTTTGGATCCTAAAACTTGATGCAAGATTCTCTAAGGGTCTCAATATGAGATGTTATCCTCCACTACTAATCTCTAGGGTAATAGCCCCTCTCTCTCTTTCTTTCTCCTTTTCTTCTTTTTGGTTGCTTTATTTATTTTTATTTCTGTATTAATACAAATTAATTTTTTTCTATTTTTCCTTCTGTACACATATAGTTATTTAGTATTTATATTTTTTAGTGTATATATATATATATATATATATATATATATATATATATATTTCCTCTGTTTGGCTACTAATCTTTCTGTATATGGTCTGTGCATTATGCGGTCTATTTATTTGACCTTATAATTTTTGCTAGTGATATAGTAAAAACCGTGCGAGAAAAATATTCAGTCGGCGCAACGTTTTGGGGTATTTTTATTATAAACTATTATATTATAGTGTTTGTTTTCTTCAATACCATATAGTGATTCTTCTTGCAGTTTTCCTCCTTTGTGTGTGAGGGTTTGAGCAAGATAGATTTTCTTATATTTTTTTATTTAAGTATTAACTTGTATAAGTCCTTGTTCACATTGTCCAATATAAGAGTAGCCTTATATGCGGCTTCACTATATTGGGAGTTTTTGTGCCCTCTTTTGCACAAAACTTTTATAAGTCCTTGTTCATACTGTCCAATATCTGAGTAGTCTTATAAGCTGCTTCAATATATTGAGAGTTTTTGTGCATTCCTGCACACAATGAGAAGTTTTGCAGTTCATTTCTTTTTCCCTTTTGTGAGTATTTATAAACTAACATCTGGTTGTCCCATATATTGTTATAGCTCTATATATAAGTATTGTAATCCGGACACCCACCTGTCGCTTGCAAATCTCTCACATTTTTAAGATTCCATTATTACAAATTATGATTTTAATAATTTGATATTAAATCAATAAATGTGTTGTGTATTGTATTTGATGTCCAGCATTTGTCAGCTGGTAAATAAAAAATATTTTTATGTATTTCATATATATATACATATTTTTGGTAATAGAACAGTTCGAAGATATTTTCCAGCTCACCCCTTAGCCGCCCCTTGCCACGTCTCGGATCCAGCCCGAACAATGCTGGCAAACAATTAGTAGAAAAGGAAGAGATATCCAGTGCAGCAGGAGCTCAAATGCAGAAAATATTTATTCCAATATAGCAACACACAGGAGGGAACAGCAGTGACACGTTTCAATCATCTAAGTAATCTTAGTCATATTGGCACAATGATCACAATGTTGGAAAACCTATATAGGGGAGGTACTCAGAATCACAGGCGCGAAGTAATCACACCTAGTGAGAGATCCCTCCCCATACAGGAAACTGCATAACAAATATGCATTCACTGTTAAGAACTAGGACATTCACAATTACTATGATATAAAACAAGGTGAATTCCAAAAGTCAATATATAGACAAACTTTTGTACTATTAACTTAAAACTTGTAACAGAAAAAATTGTATGCTCCGTAACACACAAGGGCAAAACTCATTCTTATACTATAATACAACATTTTATTACTGTTACAGTATGCCGTGTCATGTGAAAAAGAGAACACAAAATTAATTACATCCTGAGGGAAAATGAAAAACAATGAGAGATAAAGTGAAATAAACCGAAAAATGATAATAATATGTCACATAAGAAAAAATTAATTAGTATACATATATATATAGGGAGAACAGGAATTAGCAAGCTAGTAAGTGGAAGTCATCATGGTTTAATCGTCTGGAATGTGATATGGGATAGAAACTCAGAAATTCTAAGGATAATTAATAATGTAAAATGACATCCTGTCGTTTGTTTAATCCCTTGGGGTATCTACTGTCCAGATGCATGATCCAGAAGACTTCTCTATCGAGAAGTTTTTGTCTGTGGTAACCCCCTCTTATTGGGGCTGCTACCCTCTCTATGCCCTGAAGGATCAAGCTATTGTGATTACCATTGTGTTTTTCAGCACAATGTTGACTGATCATGGAGACATGCCGGGAGCTGAAGTGCTTCACAACGGAAAGATGTTTCCTGATCCTAGTTTTTAATGGGCATGTTGTACATCCAACGTATTGAACACTACACTCCCGGCATGTCACCAGATAGACCACAAAAGGAGTGTTACAGTTTACATACTATTTAATTTTGTGTACCTCATTTCTCGTGGTGGAACAAAATTCTTTGGATTTGTACATAATACTGCAACAAATACACCTGCGATGATCACATTTATAGGTGCCTACCCAGGTGGGTGGTCCAGTGACATTAGTCTTGAAAAGGCTTGGGGAGACCATCTGTCCTTTTGTGGGTGCCCTACCAGGTACACATATGTAACCCACTTCTAGTATGGTTCTATAGTTTGAATCACTTGTGACAATTGGCATATATTTTTCTATGATTTTAGTGATCGACCTATAGTCCAAGCTATTTTGGGTGAAGAATGTGACAGGCTGCTGGATGGTATTACATTGTTTCAATGGAGGTTTATTCCTCCATAATAAATCTTATCTATTCTTAGATCTTGCTACATTAGTGGCATGATCAACTTGCCATCCTTGATAACCTCTATTTCGCATGTGCGCTCCCACCTTTTTGGCCTCCTCCTCAAAATCGCTGTTCTGTGAGCAATTTCGCCGCGCCCAAACCATCTCCCCCACAGGCAAATTCTTAGCCACATGGGGAGGATGGCACAACGCGGCGTGAAGAATAGTGTTCGCTGCACTAGGTTTGCGGAAAGAACGACTTATAATTTTGTGTGTTTGAGAGTACCCCCTTAGAATTAGATCCAAAAATTTGACTTCCCCCACAGCTGGGGTGACAGTGAAACGCAAATTTGCCCCATTATCATTAAGATATAGGGAAAAAGCCTCTATGGCCGCTACATCGGACCCCCAAATAAACAGGAGGTCATGGATGTAGCGGCCGTACCATTGGATCAAGGGTGCAAAAAAATTATGGGGAGAAAAGAGTGCCCCCCTCTCCCACCAACACATATAAATGTTGGCTAGAGAGGGGGAGAACTTAGCCCCCATAGACGCTCCGGTGGTCTGCAGGAAAAAATCGCCGTCAAACATAAAAAATTGTGAGTGAGCAAAAATTCCACCACCTCAACGATAAATTCCTGCAGACCACCGGAGTATTCAGAATACATTTGTAAAAACCATGTCAGTGCGGTCGCTGCTTAATCATGAGGTATTACAGAATATAAAGATGTGACATCAGCAGTGATCCACATCCAATCTGGTTGCCACTTGATTGAATCAAAGATGGAAAGAAGATATCCAGTATCTTTGATATAGTCCGGCATCTCCCCTATCAATGGCTGAAGCATGAAATCAACCCATGCACATAGGTGTTCATTGAGAGAGGAGATGCCGGCCACAATCGGACACATGGGAGGGGGCTTTTGGGAGCGAGTGGAATATAGGAATAACTGGATGTTGAACAAAAATAAAATCTGCCTTTTTAACAGTGAGGAAGCCTCCCTCCACTCTCAAGTCTACAAATTGTTTCAGATGTTTCGTAAAAATTGGGGTAGGGTCACTCGGCAAGGGTCTACGGGCGTGGCGAAATTGCTCACAGGACATCGATTTTGAGGAGGCGGCCAAAAAGGTGGGAGCGCGCCTGCGAAATAGAGGTTATCAAGGATGGCAGGTTGATCATGCCACTAATGTAACAAGATCTAAGAATAGATCAGATTTATTACAGAGGAATAAACCTCCATTGAAACAATGTAATACCGTCCAGCAGCCTGTCACATTTGTCACCCAATATAGTTTGGACTATAGGTCGATCACTAAAATCATAGATAAATATATGCCGATTGTCACAAGTGATCCTAACTATGAACCATACTAGAAGTGGGTTACAGATGTGTACCTAGTAGGGCACCCACAATAGGACAGATGGTCTCCCCAAGCCTTTTCAAGACTCTGGACCACCTGGTTGTCTGTAAATGTGCTCATCTCAGGTGTATTTGTTGCAGTATTATGTACACATCAAAATAATTTAGTTCCACCACAAGAAATGAGGTACACAAAATTAAACAGTATATGAACTGCAACACACCTTTTGTGGTCTATCTGGTGACATGCCAGGAGTGTAGTGTTCAATACGTCGGTTGTACAACATGCCCATTAAAAACTAGGATCAGGAAACATCTTTCCGTTGTGAAGCACTTCAGCTCCCGGCATGTCTCCATGATCAGCCAACATTGTGCTAAAAAACACAATGGTAATCACAATAGCTTGATCCTTCAGGGCATAGAGAGGGTAGCAGCCCCAAAAAGAGGGGGCAACCACAGACAAAAAGTTAATTTGATAAAATTAGGTTTTCACACCTGCCTTGCCTTTTGCCTCCTCTCACCTCGATTTATATGAGTCCTGGAGTGTGTAATCAATGTATGAGTAGGGCCAGCACCTGGCCGAAATGCGTCACATCCTGCCATGTAACTGTGATCTGTGTAGCTGTGGTCTAATAAAGAAGGCGATTTGATCTGCAACTAGAGCTGGAGTCAACCTGTTTTTTGCCATCTTACAACAATACACAAATACCGCATAATAAGCGGCTGAGGTTTGCCATAACCGTGAGCGAGGGAACACCTATAGGGGGCATACCCTACAATAGAAATGAAGAGAAAAAGGGCGGGTTTGGTGTTTGCACAAATGCAACACACGTCCCGAAGAAGGGGATTTTGGGCATTATATAGGCTTAACCACTTGTGCTCAGCGCTTAAAACATGACTACTTACCTGAACCATCTTATAATAATACATAAAAACCTAATACATAATAAGCAACTAAGGTGTGCCCTAACCGCGAGTGAGGGCACTCCTATAGAGTGCAAAAAGCTTGACAAGTAGGTATAATAACATTTATTTGATATACCACAATTACATCACCAAAAGCTTAAATACCTGCGACATTTCAAGCCGAGGATTCGGAACATATCTCGCATAACAAAATGAATTCCATCTGCCCATTTATTTGATGATATGAGCTGGCACCTTATGCTGTGTCGCTGCTGAGGCAGCACCAATTCGGAATGAATGCCCCGAAAGAGAAGCATAACCCAATGTTTTAGCTAAAATTCAAATGTGTTTTACGAAGTTTCTGGTGGTTAGAAAAGAATTGTTAAAGGAAAGTAAAGATGCACTACCAGGTCTCCCCACCATTTTGATGAGTAATGTATTAAACACCTGAACAGGACACCATTTATGCCCTGTAGGAAAATATAATACCTGTACTTCTGCTGTGGAAGTTTTGGTAGACAATAAAGTTAAAACATACACCTGTTCCTTGAGGAATAGTTGTGACTTAACCAAGGACCTAGACTTGGTACTAGCAGTCAAAAACTCCCCTGGCCTTAAAAACCCATAAAACGCTAAATACATGGCTGATTTGATTACTAAGCTGTTAATCAAAGCAAAAAGGGAATTATCCAGCACATTGGACATGTTCCTAAACATCTCCCCTGAAAGTGGTAATCTTGACGGGGCTTTGCTGACTGTTTTGTTCTGTATTCCCCTCAAAATGGCCCTGATCAGGTGAGTCGTAAACAACGTTGGTCTACTTGGAAACTGCATAGACAGATGATGCTGTACCCGTGGTCAACGTGTTTTTCCATTTTTGACTTACCCTATTTGTTTTGATCATTTCTATTCTTGTTGCTTAGCCTACTCTATTTCCATTCGTTGTTGTCTTTTTATCCCCCACTTTGTTTTCTCATCTTTGCTTCTATTTCCTGTTTCTTGCTGTGCTTAAAACTACAAATCCCAGCATGCCACATGCCTTGCTGGTTTGGAGCGGTTCCTTTTTTTTGTTTGTTTGTTCTGCCCTTTACCCACCATACCATTTTCCCTGGTTGGCCCCCTGATACACAGCACACTAATATAATCAGCTCTGGTTGGAATACATTGGCATGAACACACAAAAGGGACTACAACTCCCAGCATGTGTCATTCAGGAGTCTTCAGTCTGTGGTATAACACCAGCATGCTGCCTCTGTAGTCTCCTGGGGGTTGTAGTTCACCACACCTCTATATGGCATACACCAGTGTTTCCCACCCAGGATGTGTCCAGGTGTTGCAAAACTACTACTACCAGCATACCAGGACAGCCAAAAACCTTCCGGGCATGCTGGGAGTTGTAGTTTTGATACAGCTGTAGACACCCTGGTTGGGAAACAATGCACTTTGTTTGTAATATACTGAATAGGCTAGAACAGTGTTTCACAATCAGTGTGCCTCCAGCTGTTGCAAAACTACAACTCCGAGCATGCCCAAAGGCTGTCAGGGCATGCTGGGAGTTGTAGTTTTACAACATCTGGAGGCACACTGGTTTGGAAACACTGGTGTAACATGATGTGTATGCTGAATAGGCTTAAAAGTGTTTCCCAACCAGTGTGCCTCCAGCAGTTGCAAAACTACAACTCTCAGCATGCCCAAAATCTGTCCAGGCATACTGAGAGTTGTAGTTTTGCAACAGCTGGAGGCACACTGGTTTGTAAACACTAGCATACACACACATAACAGGGACTACAACTCCCAGCATGTGTCATTCAGGAGCCCCCCCCCTTCACACATAGAAATCATCCCCAGTCTGAGATTTATTCCCCTGCATTCTATACATCCCCAGCCGTGCACTTTGTTATCCTCCCCTTCAGATAACACTCTCATCTTCTCTGTCTTCTATCAGTGCAGACCTGCATCCTCAGAAGACAAAGTAGGGGAAGGGGAGATGAGGAGCTGTGTATGTCCTCTCTCTCCGCAGCTCTGGATTCTTTCTCTCATGCACACCTGCGTCCTCAGAAGTATGTCCTCTCCCTCCCCCTGATCTGTGTTCTTTCAATGCACACCTGCGTCCTCAGAAGTATGTTCTCTCCCTCCCCCTGATCTGTGTTCTTTCAATGCACACCTGCGTCCTCAGAAGTATGTCCTCTCCCTCCCCCTGATCTGTGTTCTTTCAATGCACACCTGCGTCCTCAGAAGTATGTTCTCTCCCTCCCCCTGATCTGTGTTCTTTCAATGCACACCTGCGTCCTCAGAAGTATGTTCTCTCCCTCCCCCTGATCTGTGTTCTTTCAATGCAGACCTGGGTCCTCAGAAGTATGTTCTCTCCCTCCCCCTGATCTGTCTTCTTTCAGTGCAGACCTGGGTCCTCAGAAGTATGTTCTCTCCCTCCCCCTGATCTGTCTTCTTTCAGTGCAGACCTGCGTCCTCAGAAGTATGTTCTCTCCCTCCCCCTGATCTGTCTTCTTTCAGTGCAGACCTGCGTCCTCAGAAGTATGTCCTCTCCCTCCCCCTGATCTGTCTTCTTTCAGTGCAGACCTGCGTCCTCAGAAGTATGTCCTGCCTCTCCCCCTGCTCTGTCTTCTTTCTCTCATGCACACCTGCGTCCTCCAGGAGGGGGAGATGAGGGGGAGGGGGGGTGGCTTATTTCTCTCATGCAGAGAAAAAAAAAGCCATGACATGTTGTCCACAGCCTAATCCTAACATGGCCGACGTTGTGGACAACAGTAAGAGGTCCAACACAGAACTACAGAGCTTCCTGGCCCACAAATAGTGTTGAGCGGCATAGGCCATATTCGAATTCGCGAATATTCGCGAATATATGGACGAATATTCGTCATATATTCGCGAATATTCGCATATTCGTTATATCCTCGTTTTATTTTCGCATATGCGAAAATTCGCGTATGCGAAAATTTACAGATGTGAAAATTAGCATATACAAAATTAGCATACGCGAAAATTCGCATATGCAAAAATTCGCATATGCTAATTTTCGCACGCCAGTCTCACACAGTAGTATTAGAGCCTTCTTTACACCACACAAGCTGGAAGCAGAGAGGGGTGATCACTGTGATGTGTACTGTGAAGAAAAAAAAAACAAAAAACGAATATTCGTAATTACGAATATATAGCGCTATATTCGCGAAATTCGCGAATTCGCGAATATGCGATATTCGCGAATAATATTCGAATTGCGAATATTCGAGAGCAACACTACCCACAAACAGGTAAGAAAAAAAGACACATGCTACACAAACATATAATACATGTCAATTGCAAAAAAACATGAACATTAAAAGAAGATGCAATATAGCCAAAAATCAATTTGGTTCCTGTTTTGCATATCTGGCACAGGTTTGTTAGTGTTAGGTCCCGTACCACTTGAGAAACCTTGGCGTTCGTGTTCGGGCACAGGTATGTCCTTCATTTAAAAACATACTGGCTAATGTCTCAACTTTACATCAGTTTTGAGGGTTAGCTAATGTCATTGTTTACATCTACCACATCTATATTCCTGTTTTTTGTAAAACTCTGCCTTGTTACCTACCTGAGATCTATTGAAGTTTGATATGGTCGCTCTGATTCTTATTAATTTATCCTGTGGCAACCTGACCTCCATTCTCCATGTATCTTACACCACTATGCCCAGGAAAGTAAAAACTTGAGAAGGGACTTCTATCTTTGTTGGCGAGACTGGGACCCTCAGCTGCTGGAACAAGTTGAGTAAGTCTGTTAATTGATGAGGTACTGAGGCTGATTTTTCCAGTAACAAAAAAAAATTATCTAACTAGTGTATTACATGCCTACATCCCACTACATTCTCTAGGATCCATTGAAGGGCTTTAGCCAGTTGGTCTAACAACCATGGGCTGCTTTTTGATCCGAATGTCAACTTGACTGCAAAATAATATAACCCTTCCCACTTTACCTCATACCATTGTCACAGATCACTTTTCACCAGTAATAACTTAAAGGGGTACTCTCGTTGGAAAACTTTTTTTTTTTTTTTTTAAATCAACTGGTACCAGAAAGTTAACAGATTTGTAAATCACTTCTATTAATAAAATGTAATCCTTCCAGTACTTATTATCTGCTGAATACTACAGAGGGAATGGTTTTCTTTTCGGAACACAGTGCTCCCTGCTGACATCATGAGCACAGTGCTCTCTGCTGACATCTCTGTCCATTTTAAGAACTGTACAGAGTAGGAGAAAATCCCCATAGCAAACATATACTGCTCTGGACAGTTCCTTAAATGGACAGAGATGTCAGCAGAGAGCACTGTGGTCATGATGTCAGAAGAGAGCTCTGTGTTCCAAAAAAAAAAAATTTTCCTCTTTAGCATACAGACCCTAAAAAGTACTGGAAAGATTAAGATTTTTTAATAGAAGTAATTTACAAATCTGTTTAACTTTCTGGCACCAAAAATTGATAAAAAAAAAAAAAAGTTTTCCATGGGAGTACCCCTTTAAAAGCATCAGCAATGTCTGCTTTTAACAACCAGGCACCTTGACCCAGTTCTAAGATAATCTGCATTGCTTCATCAATTGAAGTGTACTTTATGCTGAACTCTTCTGATGGGATTAGTGAAGTTAAACTGGGAATGATAAAGGAATGAGGCGCTGACAAATCATAGATTATTCTCTCTTTTTAATTTTTTTATTAAACTTTCCAGAGACTATTCCTAATGGGCTGACACTACAAGAGGAGAAAGGTGACATAACAAATGGTCCAATCATGAACCCTTTATCAATTTAATTCTTCAGCAACATTGATACTGTGTCTGCATCATTACTCACATATAAGAGGTTCCTGCACTTGTGAGTACTTTGTGGTAGTGCAACTAGGCCCGTATGGAAGCCACTTGTGAAGCCAACTAATAACCATTGAACCCAAGCAGGCTCAGGATGGGAGCTCAATAAGCACCCTAGGACATTGACCTCCACCACGCGTAGTCAGGACTGTTCATTACTTTGTGTACAGGCTGACCGCGGATGTGCTCTGAAGCAGTTAAAGCAGATGTGCAGCAGCCTACACTGACTATAACTACAGGTAGATAGATTAAAGTTATTGCATATCTGATTCCGTCCTAGGAATCTGACCGGCCTGCCCAGCCTATCTACTGTGCTGGCTGCTCTCTAGCCTGACAGCAGCAGCTAGACCTCTGGACCCAGCCGCTTCCGTCTTTGCCAATTGACACCATGATGTAGAATGCAAAATTGACTGGCAATACCCACACGCTGGAGCTTTCAACCCAGCGAAATGCCTGCAGAAAAGTTTGGTGTCAATTTTCACCCAGTTTAGTTCTCTGTTATGCTGGATCAAAGCTGCCGTTGCTTTGAACAAGAACAACTTATATTGCCCCCATACTTCATGCTCAAATCTGCTATGTTAAACAGATATGTATCCAATTCTTGACGTCTCTCTGGTTTAACAGAACACACCACGTCACAGTACATGCTAAATGCCACCACAAATTCAGAGATGCTCAGCTTTCTATTAAGTCTGGCGTCTTTGCTTTTGAACACCACTGCAACCTCTCCACAGGTTACAGTTTTCGTATCTATGATATAATGAGATGCAATCAACAGCGCTGCCAAATTAACATCCTTTCCTTCTATGATATCCTTCCTAAATTGGAAGGCACAAAAAATGCAGGTGCAACGCTTAGATCCTCTGCAAGCGTACCTGTGGTATGAGCACTCGAAGTGGAAGCTACCGGCGCACAGGGCGGTCTCACAACCACCTGGGCTGCTGGCACAGAAATTACAGCAGGCACCAAGGGTACAGTATTAGGGGCCAACCTATCCCTTTCCAGAGATTCAGTTCTGCTCTGGAATCCTGCCATAGATGACAGGGGCCAGCAAGGGATTGTTCCATCAGTAGCTTGTATAGCTTGGCCTTCCCAGCAGTTGCCGCAAAAGGGTCTTTCCTTCTGCGCAACTCCTCCATGATTTTAGGAATTGTCCATATGCGATATGACTAGACACTGCCTATGTCCAAAGCCCTTGACGGAGTCTCCGGAATTGACAAGTTCTCATCAATATGAGAACCATGAGACAAGCTGATCGACAACCTGTCTGGTCCAGTGACGGGTGACGGTAGACAAACAAAAAATGTTTATGAATTGCTGATCTCAAAACACATAAAATACACGTTGTTTTTTTTTACACACCTGATACTGATTTTAGTAAACTCAAAAGCAACGTCACCAACAGCTATGCACTGAAAGAAATGAACTGAAAATTACTAAGATATAATATATTAGCAAATTGTACAAAATGTTGTTGCAAAGAAAATACCCACGTAGAAATGGAGTAAAACAGACTGTGTAACTGAAATTGCGAGTGCCATACTAGGAACGTATTAGTGAACATGTAATGTTTGCCTACGAAGAGTGTCGAAGAAGAATATGCATGTATTTTTTTTTCTTTTTATAAACGTTATATTTATATATATATATATATATATATATATATATATATATATATATATAAAACAATGCAAGGAAAAGAACATGGCGAATCGTGTAAGGTATTTCTCTGAAGATGTGTCAGTAACAATATGATGCAAGTAACTTCTACCTGAAGACGTGTCAGGTATGATGGGCAAGTCAATTATACTACAACCATGTAAGCGATATTGCTTTGAAGGCATGTCAGTAACAATAGGATGCAAGTGACTTCCACCTGAAGACGTGTCAGGTATGATGGCAAAGTCACTTATACTACAACCACATAAGCGATATTGCTCTGAAGGCGTGTCAGTAACAATATGATGCATGTAACTTCCACCTGGGCGTGTGTCAGGTATGATGGGCAAGTCACTTATTCTACCAATGTGTGATCAATATTGCTCTGAAGACATGTCAGTAACAATATGGTGCAAGTAAACTTCCACCTGAATGTGTATCAAGTGTGAGCTGATGGGCAAGTCACTTATACTACAACTACGTGAGCGATATTGCTCTGAAGATGTGTCAATAACAATATGATGCAAGTGAACTTCCATTTGAATGTGTGTCAGGTATGATGGGCAAGTCACTTATACTATGACTGCGGGAGCAATATTGTTCTGAAGGTGAGTCAGTAATGAAAATAGTGCAAGTAACAAAATGAAGCAAAAGACAGTCCTGAGTACGTGTTGATGTAGTGAGACAGACATGTATACTGAACTGATATATTTGATTGACGGTGGTGAACTTAATGTGATGAGCTCAATGGAGACTATAAATTGTACTTGGTCCACAGCAACAACACACTATTGTATATATATATATATATATATATATATATATATATATATTTATAGATATATATATACATACATATATAGATAAAGTAAAAAGCATTTGCAGCACAGCTCAGTCCCACAGCAAGAAGGGTGTCAGCGTCCAAAACCTGATCAGGGTTCCCTTTAGACAAGAATTCCAATGGCGCAGCACTCCAGTAAAGAAAAGTGCATTTATTCACACATGCTTCAATACAGCAAAGTTTCTGCTTCTATGGAGCCATTTTCAAGCAGAAACGTTGCTGTATTGAGGCATGTGTGAATAAATGCACCTTTTTTTACTGGAGTGCTGCACCATTGGAATTATATATATATATATATATATATATATATATATATATATACATATACATATACATATATATAAATATATATATATATATATATATATATATATATTATATATATAGATAGATAGATATATTAGCTGAGTACCCAGCGCTGCCCGGTTTTTCCTACCTTATCCTTGTGAGGGAGGAAAAGCAACAATGGAGAAAGCTTTTGTCCTCATAACCCATCCCAAAATCCTGGTCCCATATCCCCTCCTCATATCCTGACCCCAAATCCCCTCCTCATATTTCGAACACAGATCCTGTCCTCATATTTTGTTCTCATATCTTGACCCCATATCCCGTCCCCATATCCCGTCCCCATACCCTGTCCCCATATCCCGACCTCATATCTCGACCTCATATCCTGACCTCATATTCCGACCTCATATCCCATCTTCATATGACATCCCCATATCTAATCCTCACTAATCCTCATATCCCGTCCTCTTGTAGGGATGCGTTGTGTGAAAATAAAAGGGGTGTGGCAAAAATGTTGGCGTGTCTTTGTGAGAAGGGAAATGGCATGCAGGGAGGGTGTGGCTTTCCAGCCGGACTGACGCATTCACCAGAGAAGCAGAGTGGAGCTTGTGGAGTAAGGTACCAGAAGTCCTATATACTTGAATGGGACTTGAAACAAAAACCCCATTCTTCACATATGGGGGCAGGATAGGGGTTAATTTAACTATTATATATTTTTATTTGACATATAAGTAACATGTGACCAAGTATTATCAAAATATCTCCAGCCATTTGGAAGTTATACCGTAACATTTATTTCCCATAGACTTGTATGGGACAATAAATAAAAAACCCAACTCACAAATGGGGGTGGGTAAGGGTTAAATCACCTATCCTATGTTTGTTGTTGGCATATAAGTAACATGTGTGCCAAGTTTCATGTTAATATCTTTAGCGGTTATGGAAGTGATGCTGGAACATACACACACACATATACACGTTAAGTTTTGTATATATATTAGCTATCCCGGTGGCTGTCCCAGCTGATGACGGCCGTCACGCCCCCTCCCATAGACATGAATGGAGGGGGCGTGGCGTGACGTTACGTTAAGGAGATCGCGGGGGGTCTCAGCAGCGGACCTCCCCGCGATCAGACATCTTATCCCCTATCCTTTGGACAGGGGATAAAATGTTTTTGCCAGGAATACCCCTTTAAGGCAAGATGGCAGCCCCCAGAATAATGTACAAAAAAAGAAATAAATAAATAACCATCAGAAAATAGAAACAGATTAGAAAAAAAATAAAAGCTTTCAACATCTGCTAAAAATGGTAATGCATTTCCTTTAATGTTTGTAAATCCTGACTACACTTAAATATTATTTTTTTGTAACAAGATAAATCATTGTTGGAAAATAAAGATTTCTAAGATATAGGAAATAAAGACAATATTTTAGGATGTAAAATCAATGTAAATTTTTCCATTACATGTAAAGGGAGATTAATTGTTTTCTCTTAGTTTTGTAAACCTTGACATCTGTACAATCATTAAAATCATTAGGTGCTTGGGGGAAGATGCATTTTTGCTATTCACTTTATTGAATCTATTGAAATGGTGCTAGGATTATTTTTACAAAAATCATGTTTGTGTTGCATAATAGAATTATCTACAGTATTAGCCCCTTAATGATCTAGTTTTTTGGGCCTTGATGACCCAGTCAATTATTTAAAAAATGTTTCCCTTTGCCTTCTAAGAACCATAACTCTTCTTTTCCCATATAAAAGCCATATGAGTGTTTGTTTTTTGTGGGACAAATTGCACTTTATAATCACACATTTCATTTTATCACAAAATGTACAGTGGAACTGAAAACATATTATTGAGGGGCAGGTGAAATAGAATAAAATTCAATTTTGATACTTTTGGAGACTTTCATGTTTATGCAGGGGATGTTACGGTATAACTGATATACTATCTTTATTCCATGGGGCAAAATAATAACAAGAATACCAAATTCACGAAGCTCATTTTATGCTTAATCCCTTGCCGCAAATGGACCCCGGGCACCCGCAGCAGCTGTCAAGAGTGGAGCTGCGCTCCAATCCTGACAGTTAACCCCTTCAGTGCTGCAGTCAATCTTACCGCACCACTGATCGCCTGTGACAGAGGGAGGGAGCTCCCTCTGTTCACAAATGGCGGCGCCACAACACTATCGCGTATCGCCATTCGTTGCTATGGCAGCAGTAGGTCGGATGATGACCTCCTGTCTGCCTGCTACAGAAGCCTGTGACCGGCCACAGGCTGGATCGCACAGGCTGTATTGTGTGCACCTGATCAGGTCATACTGTGCTGCAGTACAAATGTTTTTCAGCATAGTATAACCTGTAAAAAGTGAGGGAAAAAAGTTTGTCAATAAAAGTATGAAGTAAAAAAAATAAAAATAATAATAATAAAAATGCCCCTTTCCCAATAAAAGCCCTGTATTATGAATCAAATCATATACAGTACATATTTAGTATTGCCACGTCTGTAGTGACGCATACTATAAAGCTATACTGTAAATTACAATATAAAAAGGAGGTTGGGGGGCTCACAGTAATAGATGTGAGAAATACATGCCAAGGTTTCTGCGTTGGATGCAGACCTCAAGGTATATATTTGTATATGAAATTTAGTGTGTATTTGTAAGAAAGACTAGTAGTATATAAATATGAATATATATTACATTTATTTACAATTTAATAAAAGTAGTCCAAGCAGGGCCCTTGCTATGGATCTACTAGAGGTTAAAACGATTTAATATAAACATATAAAATCCATATAACACTCACCCAATGTTTGTTTGTATATAGTCCTTTGCGGGTTTGTGGACAGCTTTTCAGTAACGTATATGCATGGATATTGTATTCACAGAGATACGAATGAGATATTGTCAGATGTAATTCTGGTGCCTCTGCATCGATATTATAATCCACAGAGAGAGGCACAGATGTTATCAGATAATGTTAGATACGTTTTTTGTGCTTCTGCACCACTCACCGCTTGCTGAAGTCGGAAAACCAAGGATGGAAGCCCCTGATGCGCTGGGCTCCATATCACAGACTGGCTCGGCTGGGCAGCCGGCTCGATGTGGATGTCTGTGTGATCAATTCCTCGGATTCTCTTGTTCTGCTGGGGGTAATCGTGTGGTTTGCAGCTGGTGAGTGGATGCAGGCAAGAGATGGTGATATTGAGAGCGGCGTCCCCGTATCAAAGAACGCACGTCTGCACAGTGGTCCCGAAAGCAGGAGATTCCAGCTGTTGGAAATGGTGGAAAATAGTATTTGGACTTCCAAGGGTGATCTTTAGGCTGGAGATAGGTATGCTAGACGCGTTTCGGGGAGGCCCCTTTTTCAATAGCTGATGTACCCCATGTTGTATGAAAATTTATTTAGTCTTGTATTTTGATTTGGCGGCAGTTTGTAGTAAGCCGCGGGCTGGATTATTAGTTTATTACAAAACATGGACTGGATTATATAGAGAGAAATACGTTTACTTATATACAACTAGTCTGAATGGATAAAACAGAATGATTTCAGCAATATAAATATGAAAAGCATTGTTCTATGTGTTAGAATAGATGAGTGATTACATACGGTATTTGTGATGAATTGGTTTATAGATAAAATGAAGGAATTTTGCTTACATCAGTGTATTGCAAATGGAATGTAACATAATCAGTAATGTGTGATGTATTTATGTTTAAAATGTATGTTATATTAAAATGGAATGTATTGGAGTGTGGAACCATATAATGTGGGTATATAAATGAAATATAAAATAAGATATAAAAAGTGTAAATATATATTATGTATAAAAGTGGAAACATGAAAAAAGAATACAAATTGATAAAAAATTCATAAAAAACTTGAAAGGTTAATAACACATGGGATTGATGGCTCGTGAACTTCTGCATGATTAGTAGGACAATAGGAGCAGATTTTGTGTTTGGATGGTAGAACCATGTGAGTCTCGTCCCTGGGCACATCCAGACGCTGATAAACAGCCTGGTACTGGATGTGACATGGGGCAAGGCTCAACATGGAGGCATCACAGAAATGCAAATACTTCCAATTCCGAATTAAAGGGAACCAATCATCAGATTTTACCCTATATAACGCTTGGCAAAGCGTTATATAGGGTAAAATCTTTATTTTCACCATTCCCGGGGGATGCTCCTGCCCCCAGGGATGGTGAAGATATGAAGTTATAAACTAGTCACAGCCGCCGCCGTAAGTAGTCCCCTGGGCGGGGAGCTCTTCTCCCCTACTCCCGTTCTGCGGCCGACGCTGCCGGCTGCAGAACGGGAGTAGGGGAGAAGAGCTCCCCGCCCAGGGGACTACTTACGGCGGCGGCGGTGATTAATTTATACCATCCCTGGAGGCCGGAGCATCCTCCGGGGATGGTGAGGACAACAATTTTACCCTATATAACGCTTTACAAAGCATTATATAGGGTAAAATCTGATGATTGGTTCCCTTTAAGGCCCTTTGACTCTATGGATTCGAATTCATAAATCTTCCTTGCTTCTGCCCTCAACATTTTTGCAACATAATTTTCCCCTTGCCAGCCTTTTCTTATTTTTTGTATACCTGTGTATATCATATTGGATGGGTCCTGTTGGTGATATTGTGAAAAATGTGAGGATAATGGATGTTTCATGTTACCTTTCTTTATATTGTATATATGTTCAGAGATAAGTGTTTTTAAGGTGTGTTTTGTTCTGCCCACATATTGCTTATTGCAAGTGCATTGAATAACATATATTATGCCTGTGGAGTTGCAAGAGATATTGTCCGTAATTTCCCATTGGAAATCATTGATTGTGGAGCAGATGTGTTCAGTTTTCTTTGGAAATTTAGTTAATTTACAGTTGGAACATGTGTTACACCGAAAAAAAACCTTTAAGATGGAGCCATGTATTTTCATTGTGTGGTCCTAATTTATTTTGTATAGTTGGGGCCACTTGTAGACCAAGGTTGGGGGACTTTGTATAGATGATAGAGGGAGTTGATGTTAAAATTGTCAGGATCCGGACTGGTATGCAGCGAGGACACTGGAGGTGGATCCTCTGTGTCAGTGGGGTGATGGCGTGGGCCGTACCAGGGTAACGGAGTCTAAGGGGTTACTGGTTTTCACCAGAGCCCGCCGCAAAGCGGGATGGACATGCAGCGGCAGGTAACCCCCAGGTCGTTCCACCCGATAGCGACTCAACCGCAACTGACAGCTGAGTCAGGCGCGGTACACAGGGACAAGGCAAGAGCAAGGTCGGACGTAGCAGAAGGTCAGGGCAGGCAGCAAGAGTCGTAGTCAGGGGCAACAGCAGAAGGTCTGGGTACACAGGCTTGGGAACACACTAAACGCTTTCACAGGGCACTAAGGCAACAAGATCCGGCAAGGACAGGAAGGGGAAGAGGGTTTTTATGTGTTAGCAGGAGTAGGTACTGATTGGGCCAGGCACCAATTAATGGTGCATTGGCCCTTTAAATTTCAGAGAGTCGGCATGCGCGCGCCCTAGAGAGCGGGGCCGCGCGCGCCGGGACAGAACAGCAGGAGGACGGGGCAGGTGAGGAGATTGGGATGCGACCCGAGGGCGGACGCGTCCCGCTACGCAGATCGCATCCCCGCCGGTGATAACAGTGCAGCGCTCAGGAGCATGGAGTTTAAAATTTTGTCATGATGTAACAGATGCCAGTGTTTTTTGATATTTTCTATTTTCTTGTATTCCGTATAAATCGCATTTAATCATAATTTTTTTATGTCTGGGATGTGTTTGTGAAAAAAGTTTTTCAGTCTTGATTTTCTATTTTAAATTTGGCTGTTTGTAGGATTGGATCGGGATAACCTTTTTCTTTAAACTTTTCTGTCAAGGATCGGGCTTCCAATTGATATTGATGATCATATGTGCAATTATGTTTTAATCATCTGTATTGTCCAGAAGGGATGTTCAACAGCCACCTGGGAAGGTGGCAGCTGGAGAACCATATAAAACTATTTTTAGCTGTGGGTTTGTGATATTTTTGTGAAATTATTTCTAATTTGTTGTCTGTACTCCTTATTTTAAGGTCTAAAAACTCTAGGGTCATTGGATGCGGTAAAGGTGAGATTCCAATTGTTTCTGTTAAGATCATTTAAAAACACTTTTAAATCATCTGGGGAATTTTGCCAAACTAAAATGATATCATCAATATATCTACGCCATAGGACCAGACCCGCACCAAGGTGGGGGTTAATCAATGTTTCTTCCCACGCGGACATAAACAAATTTGCATAGCTGGGTGCGAACCTGGTTCCCATGGCAGTACCTGTTTTTTGTAAATAAAAATCCCCATTAAAATAAAAATAGTTATGGGTTAAAATGAATAAAATACTGTCTAAAATAAATTGGATTTGTGTGGTTGGAAGATCTCCTTTTTTTTTTTTTTTTAAATGGCTCTACTGCATCAATGCCCATGTTGTGATATATTACTGTGTAAAGTGAACTGACATCTAAAGTTAGTAGTAGATAATGCTTTTGCCATTTGAGTTCTTTGATTATGGAGATAATTTGGATGGTGTCCTTAAGATAATATGGGGTGGTTTGTAGATATGGTTGGAGCAGTCTGTCTATGTATTGTGATAGATTGGATGAAATGGATTCAATTCCTGAAACTATTGGACGATCAGGTGGGTGAGTGGGATTTTTATGGACTTTTGGGATGCAATAAAACACTGGTATCCTTTTTTGGGTGTCTGTAATGAATTGTTTCTCTTTATCTGTTAAAATACCCAGCTGAGTAGCTGAAATACATAGTGTTTCTAATCCTTTGTGAAACTGGTTTTTAGGATCTGATTTTAATGGCATATTTGTATTTGTGTCTGTCAATTGGGAGAGGCATTCTTTGTTGTAGTCTTCTGTATTTAATATCACTATCCCCCCCCCCCCCCCCCCTTTATCTGCGGGCCGGATTGTTACGTTTTCATTTTGTTGTAACTGTTTTATTGCTTCCCTTTCTTTGAATGTTAAATTAGATTTGGTGACAGATGTGGATGAAAGTTTATGAATATCGCATTCTACTGTTTGTTTGAAAGCAGTGAAATGGGGACCTGCTTCTTGTCTATGGTAGAAATGAGATTTTACTGCACAAGTGGTATGCATATAGTTGTTTGAGATAGGATTCGTGGTTCAAGAGGGTGTTTAATAAAGGTTTTTTTCAGACATGGTTTCCTTATGAATTTTTCTTTTTCTTTTTGTGGGAGCAAACTTGAGTCCTTTTTCAAGTAGTTTGATTTGGGGATTAGTAAGGGTAATTGAGCTAAGGTTTATGATGCAATTTTCTGGTATGATTAATTGGCTTTACCTACTTTCGGTGAAACACATGTTCCAACTGTAAATTAACTAAATTTCAAAAGAAAACTGAATACATCTGCTTCACAGTCAATGATTTCCGATGGGAAATTACGGACAATGAGGGACATTTATCAATGTTTGCTTATGTATTCCTTTTCTTAGTAATTTTTTCTTAACTTTTTTTTTTTTTTGCACAGTTGCAACTGTCGCAGTTAATAAATACAGACTACCCGTAGTCCATTTTAAAATTATTACTACGTAGTTAAGTTTTGGAAAACTTGCTTTTCTCGCTTTCCAGTCAAAATGTCGCACAAAAAATCGCGTAGTCGCTGGTGCGACATTTGTGCGACATTTTTAGTAAAAAAAAATGTAACTAAATCACTTGATAAATGCCTGTCAATATCTCTTGCAACTCCACAGGCATAATATATGTTATTCAATGCACTTGCAATAAGCAATATGTGGGCAGATCAAAACACATCTTAAAAACACGTATCTCTGAACATATATACAATATAAAGAAAGGTAACATGAAACACCTATTATCCTCACATTTTACACAATATCACCAACAGGACCCATCCAATATGATATACACAGGTATACAAAAAATAAAAAAAAGACCAGCGAGGGGGGAATTATGTTGCAAAAATGTCGAGGGCAGAAGCCAGGAAGATTTATGAATTCGAATCCATAGAGCCAAAGGGCCTTAATTCAGAATTGGAACTATTCAGATTTCTCTGATGCCTCCATGGTGAGCCTCGCCCCGTGCCACATCCAGTACCAGGCTGTTTATCAGCGTCTGGATGTGCCCAGGGACAAGACTCACATGGTTCTACCACCCAAATGCAAAATCTGCTCCTATTGTCCTACTTATCAAGCAGAAGTTCACGAGCCATCAATCCCATGTGTTATTAACCTTTCAATTTTTTATGATTTTTTTTATCAATTTGTATTCTTTTTTCATGTTTCCACTTCTATACATAATATATATTTACACTTCTTCTATCTTATTTTATATTTCATTTATGTACCCACATTATATGGTTCTGCACTCCAATACATTCCATTTTAATATAACATACATTTTAAACGTAAATACATTACACATTACTGATTATGTTACATTCCATTTGCAATACACTGATGTAAGCAAAATTCCTTCATTTTATCTATAAACCAATTCATCACAAATACTGTATATAATCACTCATCTATTCTAACACATAGAACAATGCTTTTTCATATTTATATTGCTGAAATCATTTAGTTTTATCCATTCAGACTCGTTGTCTATAAGTAAACGTATTTCTCTCTATATAATCCAGTCCATGTTTTGTAATAAGCTAATAATCCAGCCCGTGGTTTACTACAAACTGCCGCCAAATCAAAATACAAGGACTATATAAATCTTCATACAACATGGGGTACATCAGCTATTGAAAAAGGGGTCTCCCTGAAACACGTCTAGCATACCTATCTCCAGCCTAAAGATCACCCTTGGAAGTCCAAATACTATTTTCCACCATTTCCAACAGCTGTAATCCCCTGCTTTCGGGACCACTGTGCAGACGTGCGTTCTTTGACACGAGGACGCCGCTCTCAATATCACCACCTCTTGCCTGCATCCACTCACCAGTCCACATCGAGCCGGCTGCCCAGCCGAGCCAGTCTGTGATACGGAGCCCAGCGCATCAGGGGCTTCCATCCTTGGTTTCCCAACTTCAGCGGAGCGGTGAGTGGTGCAGAAGCACAAAAAACGTATCTAACATTATCTGATAACATCTGTGCCTCTCACTGTGGATTATAATATTGGTGCAGAGGCACCAGAAATGCATCTAACAATATCTCATTCGTATCTCTGTGAATACAATATCCATGCATATTCGTTACTGAAAAGCTGTCCACAAACCCGCAAAGGGCTATATACAAACGAAGATTGGGTGACTGTTATATGGATCTTATACTTTTATGTTAAATCGTTTTAACCGCTAGTAGATCCATAGCAAGGGCCCTGCTTGGACTACTTTTATTAAATTGTAAATAAATGTAATATATATTCATATCTATATACTACTAGTCTTTCTTACAAATATACACTACATTTCATATACAAATATATACCTTGAGGTCTGCATCCATTTCTTTTATTATACTGTAAATTATCCTGCACGGTGAATGCTGTAAAAAAAATTAAAAAAAAACAACAACAACAAAAAAGCGCTAAATTTGCCAATTTGAATACAAATAGTGTAATAAAAAAAGATTAAAAGGTAGCATGTATTGCAAAAATTATACCAATGAAAAGTACAGCTTATCCCGCAAAAAATAAGCCCTCATTCAATGGTGTCGGATAAAAAATAAAAAGGTTACAACTGTCAGAACATGATCACACAAAAAAGGGAAAAAATGAATTTTGCTCAGAAAAAGGAAAAAGAACATAAAAAGGTATATAAAATGGGTGTTGCCATAATCTTACCAATCCACAGAATAAATATACCATCACTTTTACCTCACATTGAACACCATAAAAGAAATAATAAAAATGGCAGAAATGTTCCAGTTTTTCACAATATTTATACGCTTTTCACAAAAAACGCTTTGTGTTAACAAAAATGCACCACTTACATAAAGTACAATATGTCATGAAAAGACAATCTCAGAATCGCTCCGCTCAGAAAAAGCGTTTTAAAGTTATTACCATTTAAAGAGACACATGTCAAATTTGTAAAAAAAAAAAAAAAAAAGAGCCTGGTCATTAAGGTAAAAAATGGGTCCATCCTTAAGGGGTTAAAGGGGTACTCTGCCTATAGACATCTTATCTCTAATCCAAAGGATAGGACTTAAGATGTCAGATCGCAGGGGTCCTGTCGCTGTGTCCTATACTGACCCTTACAATGTTTTTATTTTTCTCTCTATGAGTCTGATTAATGGGCCCTTTTTTTCTTCATGATCTGTAGTTTTTATTAGTATAATGCGAGATTTAGAATGCTTTTTATTTAAAAAAAATTCTGACAAATGATATGACCAAAAATCAGTGATTCTAACTTTTTTATTTGTACTGTTCATTGTATTTTAATTGTTTTCAAAATATAATGAACAATTTTGCGATACTAAATATACTTGGTAATGTGCTTATTTTGTGTTTTTTTACATTTTTTTTTTTAAATGGCGAAAGTTGAAATGTTATTAAGTGGGGTGAGGCTTTTTTTAAAAATATTTTTTAATGTATTTATCCTTTATTCCCATAGTGAAATTTTATAAGCAAATATAAGATTGTTTATTCTGATCAATGCTATGCTATTGCATAGTATTGACTAGTTGGGTTGGTGCTCTGCTCGAATCTGAGGCAGACTCTATCAGAAGATCTTACCGAGACAGACAATTATATTGCGTGGTTGCCATTGAGACATTTGAGAGGTGACACTCCTGTCAATGCACCTCTTAACCCCTTAAGGACTCAGCCCATTTTGGCCTTAAGGACTCAGACAATTTAATTTTTACGTTTTCATTTTTTCCTCCTCGCCTTCTAAAAATCATAACTCTTTTATATTTTCATCCACAGACTAGTATGAGGGCTTGTTTTTTGCGCGACCAGTTGTCCTTTGTAATGACATAACTCATTATATCATAAAATGTATGGCGCAACCAAAAAACACTATTTTTGTGGGGAAATTAAAACGAAAAACGCAATTTTGCTAATTTTGGAAGGTTTGGTTTTCACGCCGTACAATTTATGGTAAAAATGATGTGTGTTCTTTATTCTGAGGGTCAATACTATTAAAATGATACCCATTATTACATACTTTTATATTATTGTTGCTCTTAAAAAAAATCACAAACTTTTTAACCAAATTAGTACGTTTATAATCCCTTTATTTTGATGACCTCTAACTTTTTTATTTTTCCGTATAAGCGGCGGTATGGGGGCTCATTTTTTGCGCCATGATCTTTACTTTTTTTTGATACCACATATGCATATAAAAAACTTTTAATACATTTTTTATAATTTTTTTTTTATAAAATGTATTAAAAAAGTAGGAATTTTGGACTTTTTTTTTTTCCGTTCACGCCGTTAACCGTACGGGATCATTAACATTTTATTTTAATAGTTCGGACATTTACGCACGCGGCAATACCAAATATGTCTATAAAAAAATTTTTACGCTTTTTGGGGGTAAAATAGGAAAAAACGGACGTTTTACTTTTTTATTGGGGGAGGGGATTTTTCACTTTTTTTTTACTTTTACTTTTACATTTTTTTCATTTTTTTTTACACTTGAATAGTCCCCATAGGGGACTATTCATAGCAATACCATGATTGCTAATACTGATCTGTTCTATTTATAGGACATAGAACAGATCAGTGTTATCGGTCATCTTCTGCTCTGGTCTGCTCGATCACAGACCAGAGCAGGAGACGTCGGGAGCCGCACGGAGGAAGGAGAGGGGACCTCCGTGCGGCGTTATGAATGATCGGATCCCCGCAGCAGCGCTGCGGGCGATCCGATCATTCATTCAAATCGCGCACTGCCGCAGATGCCGGGATCTGTATTGATCCCGGCACCTGAGGGGTTAATGGCGGACGCCCGCGAGATCGCGGGCGTCGGCCATTGCCGGCGGGTCCCTGACTGCGATCAGCAGCCGGGATCAGCCGCGCATGACACGGGCATCGCTCCGATGCCCGTGGTTATGCTTAAGACGTAAATATACGTCCTGGTGTGTTAAGTACCACCGCACCAGGACGTACATTTACGTCCTGCGTCCTTAAGGGGTTAAATGCAGAGGAGATTAATATTGATCGTAGCATTTAAGCTCTAAATATCAGCCGATAGACACTGTTTATAAAGCGAGCTAAACTCATACATCTGTATCATCTGTGTCGGCACACTTTGATGAAAACATCATACAGTAGGTCTTTAGTTTGTTACTTACCCTATAGAAAATATGACTATGAAATTTAACATTTAACAAATAACTACTTAAAAGATAAAAACAAGTCCCTGAGCATTGTTCCATACATTGATAAATAACACATTTCTGGGTTTTGGTCTATACGTCATGGCAAAGTTTACCACATATCTAAATTGTTGACTGCCCCACTTATACATTTTGATTCAGGCCTATCAGACTGTGGTTTCTCTAAATGCTCTTAAAAGAGCAGATAATCAAGCAATATAGTTACTCACATATTAATGTACAAAAATGAAATATATGGAATAAAATAAATACAAACAGCAATTAGGAACAGATTAGACAATAAGAAAATATTTAGTATCTGTCTCTAATCAGAAAATAGGTGACTCATTCCCTTATGTGCTACTTTCACTTTAGAAAACTTTACACATGTCAAAGGTTATTTGAAGTGATGGTAATGCTTTTTTTTTTATAAATAAAAACCCCACTTCAATGCAAGCTTTCTCATACAATGCACACACAAAATGCTAACCAGTTCTATCAGGGAGTTCATAATTTTGATGAACAATAGCACTGCCTACACATCTATTTTTATATACGATAGACAGGTTCATAGATGGGCTGTGAACATATAGTTAGAGAACCTAGGGCTATTCTACAACGAACTGGCCAGTGAAGCATACAAGGTGTTACGTTATGCACTCCGGCCGCACACACTGGTCATGAGCGCATGATCCCGTTACCTACTGCTGCCGGCGGGGCCAGGACTTGCATCGCAGGACACGTCCGCATGCGGGCCCCAGTCCATTTCTCACCTGGTGCTTCTCCTGCCCCAGCCTCTGCCTCTCTGCTCCGGCATGAGTGTACCCCCTCCCCCCCCCCCCAGGGCGTGCGTGCGCCGGAGCTTTAGGATTTAAAGGGCAAGTGTGCTCATTAGTGTAATTCACCTGTGGCTCATTGATAAATTCCTCCACCCTCCTCACTTTCCTGCCGGATCTTTGTTGCCTTGTGCCTGAGAGAAAGCATTACTGAGAGTTGCCTTACCGTGTATCTGATACTTTGCTCTGTGATTTGACCTTGCTCCTCTGCCGCCTGCCTACTGACCTCCTGCTATGTCCTGACTACGCTACTTTGCCACCTGCCTTGACCTTCTGCTATCCTGACTATGAGCTGCCTTATCCCTCCTGTGCCTTGCATCTCCTCAGCTGCCTGTGTGGTCAAGCCGTGCCAGTGAGGCATTGAAAAGTACAGTAAAAGATCCATGAAATTCTATGAAATCGCTATTACAATTTCATACATCCTGGAATATGTCTGAACTAATAATCCATCAAAATTATTGTAGTACATTAGTTGCACAAGCTGTTAAATCTATCTAGTAATTTACAAATTATCATATCATTAGTATATATGTATACAGAATGGAATATACACAAAATAATGCAAAAGATAATAATTTACCTTACACATAAACATTAGGTTTACCTTAGCATTTTAAAGGAATTTTTATGTGGATAAAAATGTTAACTTCCCTAGGTATCATATTTCAGTGGAGTGTAAGCTATATGCCATCTACATTGGTGTTTAAAAGTTTGTTACCCTTCAGAATTATCTCATTTCTGCATTTGACCTTAAACTGAATTAGATTTTAAAGAGAACCAATTCACTCAAACAAGTCAAAAATATAAGACTTGATCATTTAATTATTTAAGAAAATGTATTTCAAAGGGTTTGCAAACTTTTAAGCACCCCTGTAAGTTAAATGTACAGTTTCAATTTAATGAGTGGTAAGAAGTCTCTTGGAAACATATAATTCCAGGAAGGTGTGGTCTCTAAGGCTATATTCACACAGTGTAAAATAAATAGCAAAATGTGGCTGGAAAATACAAAATAAAATGTGTATTTTTTATCTAATACCGTGCACATTGAAAGCCTATGGAAAAGTGACCGTCGGTATGGCACCTTGACTACCTCAATGAGAGACTATTTTTATGTCTAGTAGATATCAATCATTATCTCGACTTGATCCCACACAGGAATATGAGTTATAAGACTAGTCAAATTCATAAGGTAGATTCGTTAGATTTCATTAGAGGGTGTTTTGTCAGGGTTTCCCTGAGGGATTTATTCCCCAAGGATTGTGTAAAAATGATTGGGCCCAAGGATCCTCTGGGGACATTTGGTGTAGTAGTTATTTGGAAAAATTCAACACCAAATATAGCACACTGCAAAAACAATGTAATCAAAAATACATAAATACCTTTATTTAGTATTAAACATATAAAATTAATACAAGACAAATAAGGAGAGTATAAAATATTTCGGAACTGCATCATGGATGAGGTGCAGCTCTTAGTAAGCATACACATAATGCCGTTAAATAATGTGAGTGGTTACAAAACAGCCACCAAGGTAAAAATAGTAACATTGGGATAAGAAGTGCATGCACAAAGCAGGCTAGCATACATAAGAGTCAGTATTCCATGTGACATAACTGGATACAAATAACATGCTTCCATACACTGCATCTAACCCTATAACAGTGCCTTGTCCCAATGCTATTTTGCCACACAGGCTTCCTCAGGCTTATATTTGAAAACATTATGAAATTTATTGTCATAAAAAAAGAAGAGAAGTGACATTGGACAATCCAATATGAATTTATTGGGTGGCGAGAAAGAAGTTCTAATAAACTGTGCTTTAAATGTATTAAAACTTTGATTAAAATTACATAACTTAAAAAATAGTAATTATTTTATATGGCTTACAATTCAAATAATGTAACAATGATTTTTGTGGTTAAACAGGTCAAACACAAAGATGTGAAGAATCCAAAGGGTACATGTGTTAATGGTAATTTTAAAAAAATTAAAAAATTTACCAAACTTGTAATTTTTTGTCTAGTTTTATCTGATTAGCTGACAAACTCCAGCCAGTGTTTACTGCATCTACTGAGCTGAGTCATTTATTCTCCACAGAGAACAGTACGGAACAATATAATTTCAGATCCATTTCACAAAGATTTCGTCATTAAGTATCACATAGGCTTTATGGGAAATTTTACATTTATATAGACAACTGTATGTTGAGGTAAGCACACGGTTAGAAATTTTACTTTTACCATATATGTATCCAATACAGGTATTGCTTAAAGGTGTACTCCATTGAAAAAACAACTTAACCTGGGGGTCCAGTGCGGCACAGATGACCAGGGTGCCACGCCGGAGTTCTGGGATCAGACATGTTGTTGCTTATTCTTTGGACAAGGGATAAGAAGTTTTCCCCCTTTAAGGAAACTCTGTACTGAATTACATGAATTAATTAATTAGACTGTATAATTGAGTTGAGTGAGTGGCATGATGTGAGCCCATCTCCTGCCGCGTTGATCCACTCAGTCTGGACCCGCCCCTATAATAAAATCTGGAATACCAACAGATGGTGTGATTTGAATTATGTACTGTGTTTATGTGTTTCTTTAGTGAAGCATAGCTAAAAATTACAACTCTGGTTTCCATCGCTCCCAATATGAAGATATAACCCCCCTCCCCCGGATGGAACTATAGGCTACGGGAAAAACAGCACCTTGATGGCCTTCTGAACTCTGTGGTACTCTGTATTGCTTAGCAACGTAGTAACTGTATATTATTTGAGAATACAGTACGTGATTACATTGAGCCAGGATATAACTCTGGGAATCTAGATAACATCGTAGGCCATGTTGTCTTAATATTATATACACATTTTTCATTTATTTTTACTATTATATATCTCTTCCCTTTTTTGGTGTGAATTTTTTATAATCACAGGTGCAAATACACACCGTGCGATTATGTACCTCTCACCTCTCACTATGGTGAGATCGGAGACGTGAGGGATCGATATGGTGTGTGTTTATAAGATTAGTTTGTTTCTGGGTATAATACACATTGTGCGATATCGCTCACTTTATGCCCAGTTGCACTTACTTCTATAGTGGCAGGTGATTCATGTAATGCCGTGGCTCGCAGTCTGTGATTTTAACTGGCCATAGACTAGTTTATCTATTAAGAGAATATTATTGAATTTCTATTCTTGTTTTTTAATGCTGTACATTTTTTTTACATTTTTTTTAATGTTGTATATTTCTATTACATGTACACATTTCCTTGTTTTCTTTTATTTTGATATAACCTGTATTTTGCTAATTTCACTTGGTCAGGCAGGGGTTAATACCTTTGTGTATATAAACCCCTTCCTGAGAAGTGTTTGCTATGCCTGATAAAACCGCGCAAGCGCGGTGAAACACGTCGCATTGGATTATAACTGTTCGTTACCTTCTTGGCTTCACTGGTCCCCTTCTTGGTCAGCGCCTACATTCCTGCACCCCTGAAGTTTTCGCCCTCACATCTCTATTGTTTCCAGGAAGGCTGCAGACCTATTTCACTACAGCAAAACGCATATCCTTGTTGTGTGGGAATTTGCACAACTTGGCAGGGTGAGCCTTCATTTTACCCTCCCTCACCACACACCTGTGATCCGTTGATTCTCCACAAGGGAAGTCCTGTTCTTCTTTTGTTTTAAGGATATAACTCTGGGAATCTAGATAACATCGTAGGCCATGTTGTCTTAATATTATGCATCTGAGAATACTGAGACTACGCTATACAGGGATCATTTGATTTGGGGTTGTTTGGGTAGAGTAATCAACGCTATATATCCTCCTGATATAAGGATTCTGTAGCTTGATATTCGTTTGATACTCCCAACACAGTTATGTATTGAATCCTTTCTATAATGTTTTATATATAATCTTTTAGTGTTGTACATATACTCTCTCTAGTATGCCCCCTCCAAGCCTAAAAATAGAATATCTGGGGGAGGTGTGTCATCTAGGCATAAAAATTTAAATTGATACATTTCTAAAATTACCTACTACTACTAGGTCAAAAATTTTTAGAGAGTCATCTCCAGTAATTAGCAAACAGATAAACAGTGTGTGTGGGGGGGGGGGGGGACGGGACAAATACGCCATCTGGAAACAGAGGATATACCAGAGGAGGGCGGAGGAGTTAACACAAATGCCAGTATCAAATGAAATTTTAGCAGAAGGAATTAATGAATTAACTATGCAAGTTGGTAGCATGTCCTCTGATTTATCTCTAATATGACAGGATTGGAAGGAAACTAGAGACAGATTGCTAGCTTTGGAAAAACAACTAGCCGAAATGGAATCTAAAATCAATTTTCTGGATAAGGAGTTCAAGGACCTAAAAATGGAAAACAAAAAACTGTGAAAAAATTGTGGATCTGGAAGACAGGGCTTGCAGGTGCAATGTTAGAAGAATTGGACTACCTGAAGGCATTGCGGGAGATAACCCCACTCTGTTTATACAGAACTGGATCAGGGAGACCCTTGGTTCAGAATCTTTATCTCCCTTATTTGGCTTAGAGAGAGCAAATAGGGTCCCTGCTTAATGCCCTATCCCAGGTGCACTACCACGTACTCTGTTGATTAAAACACTATGCTCTAACAATAGGGATATGGTCCTGAGGAAAGCACAAGAGAAGGATGAAATAATTTATAATGGTAATAAAATTTCCTTCTATCCAGATTTTTCTAGACATACACAAATTAAAAGGTTTTCGTTCAGGGACGGGAAAATAAAAGATTGCTTAAAGCTAAAATTCCATTCTCTCTGTTGTTTCTTGCCAAATTGAAATTGGTTTATAATAACAACACTAGGTTTTTTGGAGATGCAGTGGAACTGAATAAATGGTTAGACCAGGAAGGCCTATGCTCTATTGAGCCCAGTGAATTGAAGGGGGGGTGTGGGGGGGCCTTGGTGGGACAGGCAATGGGTAGGAATAGTGACTTGCGAGTGAACTGCAAGATTCTTGCATGCCGTTAAGGGGGGGGGGAGTTAGGGTGAGGTGGAGAATGGTGGTGGTGGGGGGGGAGCAGGTAAAGGGGTGTGTTTTTTTCCCCCTATCTTTCTAGAATAAGATACATTTTTTTTTCTGTGGAATGTTCAGGGACTGTCTGATCACATAAAAAGATTTATTTTAGATGACATAGTTAGAAGACAGCTGCCGGCAGTTATTTGTCTGACAGAAACTCACTTCTTGAAGGAGGATAGCAAGGGGAAGAATAAGTTGTGGGCAAAACTGGAGTATCATTCATGGTACTCCAATTATTCCTCAGGGTTGTTGGTCATAGATAAGAAATCAATATTGACTCGCTAAAAGTAGAAGTGGATTAAAAGGGTAGATATGTTTTTATACACATACTGTACAATTGGAGAATCTCCAGGCAATACTCACCTTTATATACATTCCTCCGCCATTCAATACTTATATTTTTATTTCCCTCACTAAATGTATAGCTATTATTAATTTTTGGTGACTTTAATTGTACAACTAAAAATGCTCTTGATAGAAGCAAGAATTCAGGGCAAGAAAGTAGTTGTTTGGAGACTGGTTGGATCGACGCATTGCGTAGCTTGAACCCACAGAAATGCACGTATTCTTGTTTCAGTCAATCTCATGGATTCACCTCTCTCATTGATCTCCTTCTTTGTAATAAGTTTGCATTACGCTGTCTCAAAAAGGTCAATTATGGGGTAAGAACAATTTCTGACCATGTTCCTCTATGCGCAGAGTGGGAGTTTGAAGTATCAGAAACAGGAAGACCCCTATTTAGACTTAACCCTTATTGGTTAAAAATATTGGAAAAGAAAGGTAAAATTGCTAAAGAACTTGAAGAATTCTGGGAGACTAACTTAGGAACAACTGATGGGTTAATACTATGGGATACTTTGAAAGCATACATGAGAGAAAGTATATCTCAAAAAAATAAGTAGGAAGAAGAAAGAATGGAATGAGAAAGGGCTTATGCTTAAGAGGAAAGTGGAAGTTCAACAAGAAGCACATACTAAAAGCCTTACTGAGAGCTCGTTCTCTAAGAAGAGAAACAACGTTAGTATAGTGAGCTAATCAGAGATAGACAATTTTCTTTAGGATATAGACAATTCACCCAGAACAGCCAACCCAATAAAATGTTGTCTAATATCCTCAATGGTCAGCAAGCTCCTTCTCCTTCTTTAGGTACAATTGGAGGTAATACATCCCCTGGCCCAGACGGCCTCCCTTTCCAAGTGTAGAGGAATTTAAAGAGGCACTGTCATTGTTAAAAACTTTTCATATATTGCAGGACTCATTAGAATATGACATTTCACAATATACACCTGTTAAAAAAAAATTAAATTTTCACCTGAAATTCAAGCTCAAAATAGCCACCACTAGGGGTCGCCTGTCTTTTAGTCAGACAGACTAGTCTAGATTTTACAGCATACTGGATACTGGCCGTAAAGCATACCGGTATCCAGTATAGGAGATTTCTATTGTGTATGCAAAACTACAGATAAAGGATGTGTGGACATGCTGGGAGCTGTAGTTTTTTAACAGCTGGAGGCAACACTGCTCTAACACAGTTATTTACAAACATTGCAGCTTCAGTTGTTACTAAACTACAACTCCCAGCATGCTTTCTCGGACTCCTGAATGACAAAGAAGTTGATCAGACATTCAGGAGTCTGTGAAAGATGAATGACACACATAGTGACAGCTATGCTGATTAGCATCCAGCTTTACTAGGAGAAGATAAAACAGATAGAACATGTATTCATAAAAATGCTGTACTTTTATCTAAAAAATCCTTGCACTAATTTTATAAAGATCTATTCTTATATTTATACATTTTATCCTGTTATGAATTCACCATAATGTCTTCTGATTACTGCAGGCAAGCTCCAAGTATCCTCCTCTGACACATGACACATCATAAAACCAGAGAGGAAAGGGTTACAGAGTAGAGAGTACTGATTGGCTGACTGCACAGGCTTGTTCCTGTGCGGGAGACAGACTGACACGCCCCCTCCAGCCTGCACAATGAAAAAGTAACTCACCAGCAGATAAATGCTTATATCTCTGGACAAATAGGTCCAAGACACATAAAAATTATATGCACGTGATCAGGATTAGGTCCTGAGTAACATATCACTTTTTTTTCTTTTTTTTTTGCACTATGACAGGTACGCTTTAAGTGACTTCCTTTTGCCCAGACTGAAGGCAACTCTAGATGAATCATGTAAGGGGGGAGCTATGGATAGGTTGATGCGTGAAGCAAATATTGTTTTAATAAAACAAAACAAAAAAGGAATCGACGCTTTGGATATGGGTGCATATCGCCCCATTTCATTGCTTAACACAGACAAAAGCATTTTTACTAAAGCTTTATCTAATAGACTAAAGAAAATAATGCATTTATTGGTGAGTGAAGATCAAAGTGGCTTTTTGCCAGGTAGAACAATCTATACTAGTAATATTAATAAAGTCCTTTCAAGTATTCAAACAACTAAAATTGGATCCATAGCCATACTTTCACTTGATGCAACTAAAGCTTTCAATAGAGTTGAATGGGAATTTCTTTGGGCAGTGCTAAAGAAATTTGGCTTTGGTCCTAGATTAATGGGATATATTAAAACTCTATACAACTGCCCTGAAGCTAGAATAATTATTAATGGCGAATTCTCTGAGGGTTTCAACCTAAGCAGAAGTCCCCCCCCAGGGCTGCCCCCTTTCCCCCTTTTTATATGCACGATGTCCTTTTAATGTTAAAAGACCCAGTACAGGCTATCCCCCTGATTATATTAATTCTATATGAATTTAAATGAATCTCCGTGCTGGATATTAACTGGGGAAACTCTTGTTTAGCCCCAACTGATGATGACATCCTGGGAAATTTTGGTAAACTAAAAATTTTGGAACAAACAGAGAACCTGACATATCCAGGGGTGGAGATCCCGGCCAATGTTAATACATTTTTATCATATAACCTCTGACCCCCACCTGGTTAAATTAGGAAAGAGTGTTAAAGTATGATCTAAACTATTTCCAAGTATGGCAGACAGGATGGCCATTTTTTTTATTTAATTCTTCTCCAGCCTGGATAGGAGATAAATGAATGAAGAGAATAGAGATAAATTTGGGTAGACTGATCTGTGGACAAAAAAAAAGTATGTTTTAAATATAGTTGGTTTAGTGTTCCAAATGTCTCTTCATGCCAGATTGGAAAAGCTATTATATAGCAGCACAATTCACATTAATCTTGAGGTGGCGGGAACATCCCAATTTGAATTGAATAATGAAGAAATTTAAGTTCAAGCACATATTTTGCTTATTAGAATCAGGGCAACTTCGAGGAGTAGAAGTCGCTAAGTGTATCACTTGTCAGTTATTTGATAAACTCTGGCAATATATTAAAAAGGAATTAGGTATCCATGGGAGCACCAATTATTCCCCACTCTGGGGCAATCTCTGAATTGGCAATTTTAATAATATTCATCTTTGGGTTAATAAAGGGGTTTGCAGGGTACAACATATATGTGAGGAGGGTAAACTACTCCCCTTTGATGAATTCCGCTGCAAGTTTGATCTTTTTTTTATGTATGCACAAATTTATCATGCTATAAGAGCCACTCGGAACACTGAGTTGTTTAATATAACCACTTGTGTAGGGTTAGAGACACTTGCACTTATATATCCTGGTAAAAAATGTTTATCAAATACAAAAAGTTGATTGAAGTACACAAATTTATGGGTATTGAAACCTGTCAAAAAGCATGGACAGAAGATATAGGAGATACAGAGAAACGCGATTGGGTTAATATATGGGGTAATGTTGTTAAAGTTTCAGAAAATCAGCAACATAGGATTACTCAATTTAAAAAATACAAAGGTGTGCCTCTCCCGGATCGATTGCATAGAATGGGTATTCAGATGGATTTTAGCTGCCCTAAATGTGGCAGCTCTTTGGCTGGTTTCTTACATTTAATGTATTCCTGTTTTAGGATACAGAAGTTCTGGGAAGAGGTAACACAGGTGTTGGAGAGAATATGCTTTACCAAGGGACTGTAATATTGGGTTCATCATCCAGGATGGGTAGAAACTCTCCTCTGGTTATCAGAGGTGCCTTTTATGCTAAAGTGTTAATCCTTTGATTGAGGAAAATGGATGGGGGAAAGAACACCAGATATTTTGGAGTGGAAAAAAATCATGGAAAAAATAAAAGGATACGAGTTTGCATGGACAACATTTTCAGAAGAGAACATTTTTATAGTTTTACATTTTCTGACTCACATAGTAAAACTGCCCTCTTTTGCATGTCACATAAGGGTATTGCCCCTCTTTGTGACCTCACACAGTCATAATTCCCCTTTTATGTCCCACAAAGTATTTATTTTGTCCCTTGTACACAGTATTAATTTTCTCTATGGAATGGGACTTTTACTTTTCACTTTATCTGCATGGGAATCCTGGCAAGTGCTGCCTGCCATTCTTTCTTGTGAAGATTTATTTACTGTTGAATTCACACAAAATCCTGTGAATAAATGGCTGGAAATATCCACCTAGAAAAAGCTGGTCAGAAAATGTTCCTGATTTGTAGATCTTGTAAATCTATGAATCCCCATAGTAAATAGAGACGAATCCTGCAAGTTGGAAACAACATTTACCACTAGTAAAAACCCAACACTCTTAAAGTAAAGGAGAGCCATTGTGTTTCTTGCTGCATTTTTCTGTTTTTGCACTAGCTTTCCCAAAATCATGCCCAAAATGGAGATATTGTACCACAATTGTGTTGCTTCCTTTACTCACAGGATAACTACCTATACGTGTCGCTGAAGATACAGATTTCCTCTTCTCTTAGAAAGCATTGCAATCCACATCAGCTAAACCTCTGCATGGACAACAAGTACTCTTAACCCCTTAACGACGCAGGACGTATATTTACGTCCTGCGCTGGTTCCCGCGATATGAAGAGGGATCGCGCCGCGATCCTGCATCATATCGCGTCGGTCCCGGCGCTCATCAATGGCCGGGACCCGCGGCTAATACCACACATCGCCGATCGCGGCGATGTACGGTATTAACCCTTTAGAAGCGGCGGTCAAAGCTGACCACCGCTTCTAAAGTGAAACTGAAAGTGACCCGGCTGCTCAGTCGGACTGTTCGGGACCGCCGCGGTGAAATCGTGGCGTCCCTAACAGCTGACCAGACACCGGGAGGGCCCTTACCTGCCTCCTCGGTGTCCGATCGACGATTGACTGCTCCGTGCCTGAGATCCAGGCAGGAGCAGTCAAGCGCCGATAATGCTGATCACAGGCGTGTTAATACACGCCAGTGATCAGCATAGGAGATCAGTGTGTGCAGTGTTATAGGTCCCTATGGGACCTATAACACTGCAAAAAAAAGTTTAAAAAAAGTGTTACTAAAGGTCATTTAACCCCTTCCCTAATAAAAGTTTGAATCACCCCCCTTTTCCCATAAAAAAATAAAACAGTGTAAAAAAATAAATAAATAAACATATGTGGTATCGACGCATGTGTAAATGTCCGAACTGTAAAAATATATCATTAATTAAACCGTACGGTAAATGGCGTACGCACAAAAAAATTCCAAATTCCAAAAATGCGTATTTTGGTCACTTTTTATACCATTAAAAAAATGAATAAAAAGTGATCAAAAAGTCCGATCAAAACAAAAATCATACCGATAAAAACTTCAGATCACGGCGCAAAAAAATGAGTCCTCATACCGCCCTGTACGTGGAAAAATAAAAAAGTTATAGGGGTCAGAAGATGACATTTATAAACGTATAAATTTTCCTGCATGTAGTTATGATTTTTTCCAGAAGTGCGACAAAATCAAACCTATATAAGTAGGGGATCATTTTAACCGTATGGACCTACAGAATAATGACAAGGTGTAATTTTTACCAAAATATGCACTGCGTAGAAACGGAAGCCCCCAAAATTTACAAAATGGCGTTTTTTTTTTATTTTGTCTCACAATGATTTTTTTTTCCGTTTCGCCATGCATATTTGGGTAAAATGACTAATGTCACTGCAAAGTAGAATTGGCGACGCAAAAAATAAGCCATAATATGGATTTTTAGGTGGAAAATTGAAAGGGTTATGATTTTTAAAAGGTAAGGAGGAAAAAAACGAAAGTGCAAAAACGGAAAAACCCTGAGTCCTTAAGGGGTTAAAATTGTACACAACTGTAATATGCTAGGCAAAATTTATGAAAAGTGTCTAAAACAAAAACGTTTTCTTCTTCATACGAACCAATCACAGCTCAGCTTTTATTTCGTTAACTGCTCTAGTAAATTGAAATCTGCAGTGTGATTGGTTGTTATGGCCAACAAAGGTTTATTTTTTCAGAAACTTTTAATACATCTTCCCATATCCTAATCTTACCAAGCCATTAGCATTAAATCATATTCCTTTTTTATATATAAACATTTTACCATAACTTTCCAGGCAAAGTTCACATTGCCGTCGGACTTTGCTATTCAGAGTTCCATAGGCATACAGATTTTTTTCTCCGCTAAACCCTCAACAGGACAGATGCAAACGGCAATGTGACCTTACCCTTATAGGAATATTCTTTTAATAGTGGTGCGATGTATTTCTGTCATCTACTGTTCAATAAAAATTTTATTTGGGATCTAAGAGTAAATGTATAAAGAAATGTACACATTTATACAACACAACAAAGAAAATGACTATAGTTGCCGTTTATCTAGTGTAGTTTAGGAATTGTATTTTCAGCCTAGATCGAATGCGGACATCATATTGTTTTTGCAATAGATTTCCTAGTGCTCCACAAAAATATTTACAATCAGTTGAAAGTAAACTTCTGCTCTACAGCCAGGAATAAGTAAAGGAGATGTAGTGTTAAAAAAAATCACTCATCTTTGCAAGACAGAATAATAGAGCAACAAGGCTCCAGCCCAAAAAAAGAAAAATGTGTGTATATATATATATATATATATATATATATATATATATATATATATATATATATATATATTGAAACCAACAGAACACATTTGTTTTCCATTGCGTATAAATTGCCATTATATTACACAGCACCGTACAGAGATTAACCATTTGCATCAGTCCTTGTTTCCAATGGGACTTAAAATGTTATTCTAAGAATAAATTCCAAACGGATTCCGCTTGGAGCAAATTAACACCAGCGCGAATACACTGAGGAAATTCCTCAATGTGAACATACCCAAAGGCTACACCCTCCTCCCACCAGTCATGGTTGACAGCCTTAGCCTAGGCTCCCTCTTGTTTCTTTTTTTCTTTTTGCTGACTTTTTTTTTTCCTTAAAAAAATGCCAGAAAAACTGCAACTGCAGTTTTCCTATCGTATTTTAATTTGTTTGAAAACGCCAAATTTTTACCCTGTGGATGTTTTTCACATGGTACAACTATGTGGGTTGGATGCAGAGTGCCCGGACCACGGATTGTAAGGAGGCAGTAAATGATGCGCCACTACTTACCTCTGCCAGCTGTATAGTATACAGTGGTGCATAGCGCACCACTGTATACTGTATACTTCTTGCTCTAGAAGGGCTGAGCTGTGCCCACTATACAGCCATGTGAAAAACAAACAAGAAAATGTCCCTGAGGGTCTCAGGGTAATTGTGTATTGATCAACCTTTAAGGGGTTGCCCCCTCTCGGGGATAAGCCCTTACTAGATACCCTCCCCTAAAAAACAACTTTTATTCAATTCGTATAAAATATAATAACCCCTACACACGTTTTAAAATTGTCAGCAATGCAGTGCTGTGCTTCAGAGGGGGTATTGTTATGACCCCCTACTGTGTCCGGTATCACTGGAGCTATGGTACTTAATTATTGTGTATGATTGGTGTGCTTTGTATCTGCAACACCTAACCATGAACTACCAGTCCTCTTATAATTCAACCTGCTGCTGGTTAAAACTCATTCAGAACCTCCCCGACGTTTCGCAGAAAAATCCGCTTTGTCAAGGGTTGCGAGGCTACTGAGCTCCGGACGCCAATCACTGGTTTATATGACCTCGGATCCTCCTCACTTCCGTCCCGTCCCCCTCCAATAGAGTAGTGCCACGTCATGATCTCCCTTATCGCGTGGTTTGCGGTCCAATCCGGTTCACCTTTTTCTCTTTGTTGTTATCATGTGACCAGTTGACGTATCTGATCGCATGTCTCGCGCGATCTCCTGCACTGGTCATCTCGCGCATGTCACAGGACTTAGATTTCTTCAGCTTCTCTGACTTGCGCATAAACCGGGTCCGATCTGGGTAGGTTTATTTGGCGCATGTCACTGCACTTAGAAATAATTCCGGTCTCACACCAGCACATATGTGCTTATCGTGCACATCTTTGTGTTTAGGGAATAAATTCTCTTTGCAATGTGTGTTGGTGTGAGGACATGTTTAGACGTATAGTCCTGTTGGAATTCTTCTATTTGCAGTGCAGCACAGTATAATTGTGAGATCTGTATCACTATATTAATGGGGGGGAGGAGAGGAGGAGGGGGGGGGGGGGGAGCCCGACAATCATATACCAGTATGATTGGTTACCATATACCCATCTATATATTCAAAGTGTCTCTGTGGATGTTCACTGGAGTGTTATACCGTTCTGTTTAAAAGAATTGATCTCTTTAATGCTAGCTATTCTTGCATTTAACTTGAGGTAGCTCAAGTATATCCTAGATTTTCTGGAGATTTCTGATTGAATGTTACCAGAAATACATAGTTATTTGTTCTCATTATAGTTATTATGTTTTATCTTATTTTCTTGTTTTTCAGAACGTCTTGTGGATCATTATTTTCCCGGTGAGACCTGGGGTAAGTAGTTGTTCACTATTGTCCTTATTGGGTATTGTTGGGTGTATGGGTGTCCGAAGTAATCTGTACAGGGTTTTTATGATGTCTTGCAGTGTGTGATCTTATAATGATTTATTCTAGGAACGCTACATAGGTAAAGTCCTCGTTTAGACCAAATGGACTTCTACTCTTGAGGCGGTAGATCCATCTTGTCTCCTCTTGTAATAGTAGCTTGTCAATGTTCCCTTTTCTAGGGCCTAGTTTCATTTGACAAAGGCCCCAGAACTTTACAATGTCGGCTCTATTATCATGTCTCATCCGTATGTGTCTCGCTAGGGGGGTGTCCACCCCTGTCCTGATCGTGCTAATATGTTTTCCAATCCTCTTCCTCAGTTCTTGTGTGGTTTTGCCCACATAGATCATTGGGCATGTACATGTTGCAATGTAAATTACATTGCGACTACTGCAGTTCAAAAATTGTCTAATGTCATATTCTTTTCCATCTGTTGGATTCCTGAATTTCTTTATCCTTGGCATGTGTTTACACATGGTGCAGTGCCCGCATGGGTAAGAACCAACTGGAGGTCTGGGGATCCATGTCTCTCCCCCTTCTTCCTCCTTCTTCTTATGGTGGCTATGTACCAGAATATCTCTAATGTTGGCTCCTCTTCGATAGGTGATGCTAGGTCTATGAGTAGTCACATCTGTCAGATCAGAGTCTAATTTTAGGACATGCCAATGTCGATTAAGAATGCGTGTAATCTGTGTGGCGTAGCCATCAAAATTACCTACGCATCTGATCAGTTTGGGTTTGGGATCTGTTACTATTTTTGGGCCCAATAGGTCATTCCTTTCCAGGGGCTTCACCCGATTGTAGGCCCTTCTCATATGTTTTTTCGGGTAGCCTCTTTCTACAAAACGTTGCATCAAATTCTGACTCTCTAGATGGAAGTTCTCCTCTTCCGAGCAGTTCCTCTTTGCTCGGAGGTATTGCCCATATGGTACACTCTTTTTCAGTGGTCCAGGGTGCCAACTGTCCCACTGAAGGAAGCTGTTGGTCGCAGTTGGTTTCCTAAAGATGTTTGTTTGTATCTTCTGGTTGTCGTCTATATATATTGTTATGTCCAGGAAGTTAATGCTTCTACCACCCTCCTCCAGTGTAAATCGCATGCCTATTCTGTTATCATTAAGATGAGAAACAAATTCTCTAAAAAGTGTCGAATCCCCATCCCAAAAGATCAAAATGTCATCAATATACCTCCCCCAAAATAAAATGTGCTCGGTGTAGTGTGAAGTGTTATCCCCAAAAACTATAGTGTTTTCCCACCACCCTAAAAATAAATTAGCAAAAGAAGGTGCACACGTGGTTCCCATAGCGGTACCCTTTATCTGTTTATAGAGGGTGCCGCCAAAAAGAAAAAAATTGTGAGTGAGTATAAAATCCAATCATTGTGCCTCTGAAAGTGCAAGCTCCGTGTGGCTAAAAAGGTGCTTACTGCCGTGATACCCAGTGTATGTTCGATGTTGCTATAAAGACTTTCTACGTCGAGGCTCATCAATCTAGTGTTTGGTGTCACTACCAAGTCGTGTATTTTTGTCACCGTGTCTTTAGTGTCTTTTAAGTAAGAAGGGAGGGAGGTGACAAATGGGGCCAAAATACGGTCTACATAGACACTGGCTCCCTGTGTTATATTATTATTGCCCGATACTATCGGGCGCCCTTTGATCGGGTTCATGGTCTTGTGGGTTTTGGGGAGTGCATAAAAGGTTGATGTCACTGGGTATGGGTTGTAGATGTATTTTAGTTCTTTTTCTGTTATAAGTCCTTCTTCCTTAGCTGTGTCTAAAATAAACTTTAATTCCAGGAGATACTTATTAGTTGGATCACTGGTAGAAGCATTAACTTCCTGGACATAACAATATATATAGACGACAACCAGAAGATACAAACAAACATCTTTAGGAAACCAACTGCGACCAACAGCTTCCTTCAGTGGGACAGTTGGCACCCTGGACCACTGAAAAAGAGTATACCATATGGGCAATACCTCCGAGCAAAGAGGAACTGCTCGGAAGAGGAGAACTTCCATCTAGAGAGTCAGAATTTGATGCAACGTTTTGTAGAAAGAGGCTACCCGAAAAAACATATGAGAAGGGCCTACAATCGGGTGAAGCCCCTGGAAAGGAATGACCTATTGGGCCCAAAAATAGTAACAGATCCCAAACCCAAACTGATCAGATGCGTAGGTAATTTTGATGGCTACGCCACACAGATTACACGCATTCTTAATCGACATTGGCATGTCCTAAAATTAGACTCTGATCTGACAGATGTGACTACTCATAGACCTAGCATCACCTATCGAAGAGGAGCCAACATTAGAGATATTCTGGTACATAGCCACCATAAGAAGAAGGAGGAAGAAGGGGGAGAGACATGGATCCCCAGACCTCCAGTTGGTTCTTACCCATGCGGGCACTGCACCATGTGTAAACACATGCCAAGGATAAGGAAATTCAGGAATCCAACAGATGGAAAAGAATATGACATTAGACAATTTTTGAACTGCAGTAGTCGCAATGTAATTTACATTGCAACATGTACATGCCCAATGATCTATGTGGGCAAAACCACACAAGAACTGAGGAAGAGGATTGGAAAACATATTAGCACGATCAGGACAGGGGTGGACACCCCCCTAGCGAGACACATACGGATGAGACATGATAATAGAGCCGACATTGTAAAGTTCTGGGGCCTTTGTCAAATGAAACTAGGCCCTAGAAAAGGGAACATTGACAAGCTACTATTACAAGAGGAGACAAGATGGATCTACCGCCTCAAGAGTAGAAGTCCATTCGGTCTAAACGAGGACTTTACCTATGTAGCGTTCCTAGAATAAATCATTATAAGATCACACACTGCAAGACATCATAAAAACCCTGTACAGATTACTTCGGACACCCATACACCCAACAATACCCAATAAGGACAATAGTGAACAACTACTTACCCCAGGTCTCACCGGGAAAATAATGATCCACAAGACGTTCTGAAAAACAAGAAAATAAGATAAAACATAATAACTATAATGAGAACAAATAACTATGTATTTCTGGTAACATTCAATCAGAAATCTCCAGAAAATCTAGGATATACTTGAGCTACCTCAAGTTAAATGCAAGAATAGCTAGCATTAAAGAGATCAATTCTTTTAAACAGAACGGTATAACACTCCAGTGAACATCCACAGAGACACTTTGAATATATAGATGGGTATATGGTAACCAATCATACTGGTATATGATTGTCGGGCTCCCCCCCCCCCCCCTCCTCCTCTCCTCCCCCCCATTAATATAGTGATACAGATCTCACAATTATACTGTGCTGCACTGCAAATAGAAGAATTCCAACAGGACTATACGTCTAAACATGTCCTCACACCAACACACATTGCAAAGAGAATTTATTCCCTAAACACAAAGATGTGCACGATAAGCACATATGTGCTGGTGTGAGACCGGAATTATTTCTAAGTGCAGTGACATGCGCCAAATAAACCTACCCAGATCGGACCCGGTTTATGCGCAAGTCAGAGAAGCTGAAGAAATCTAAGTCCTGTGACATGCGCGAGATGACCAGTGCAGGAGATCGCGCGAGACATGCGATCAGATACGTCAACTGGTCACATGATAACAACAAAGAGAAAAAGGTGAACCGGATTGGACCGCAAACCACGCGATAAGGGAGATCATGACGTGGCACTACTCTATTGGAGGGGGACGGGACGGAAGTGAGGAGGATCCGAGGTCATATAAACCAGTGATTGGCGTCCGGAGCTCAGTAGCCTCGCAACCCTTGACAAAGCGGATTTTTCCGCGAAACGTCGGGGAGGTTCTGAATGAGTTTTAACCAGCGGCAGGTTGAATTATAAGAGGACTGGTAGTTCATGGTTAGGTGTTGCAGATACAAAGCACACCAATCATACACAATAATTAAGTACCATAGCTCCAGTGATACCGGACACAGTAGGGGGTCATAACAATACCCCCTCTGAAGCACAGCACTGCATTGCTGACAATTTTAAAACGTGTGTAGGGGTTATTATATTTTATACGAATTGAATAAAAGTTGTTTTTTAGGGGAGGGTATCTAGTAAGGGCTTATCCCCGAGAGGGGGCAACCCCTTAAAGGTTGATCAATACACTATACAGCCATACAGCCATGGCTCATGTTCAGCAGGAGTTATACATTGTATACCTCCTGATGGTTAGCCATATATCACTGTTTACATCTACCACAGTAGTGCACCTAAATAAATGTATGTATTACTCTATGTTACACATCCACACCTTTCATCTGGTGTAGGATGCCATTGTGGCACTTGTAGTCTGCTGCATCCCCTATTGTATGCATTTTATGCTGGGGATTGCCCTTAGCAACAGACCAAAAGGGCAGGATCTGCTCCCCCAGCATAAATGCACAACTACATTTGGGGTTGAGCACCTCCTGCTTTTTGAGACCACGTTTTTTCTTCTTGTTAATTGAAACCTATAATTGGAGGTGTATAAACTCCACAATGAATGCACCTTGATCGCTTTCTAGGCAGCATTAAGGTTCACCTGTGAGGCCAGCAAGACATTAGCCAACTTGGGTGGGGCTTATAGCCTGCCCCCCTCTCATTGTATGTGTGCCCTGCCACATTGGAGGTAACTGGGAGTAGGCTGTGAGTTGGACCTAATGCTGCTGTAATTGCCCACTGGCCCCTGGTATTGCCCATACGGCACAGGTAGGTTTAGTGTTAGGTCCCGTGCCACTTGAGAAACCTTGGCATTGGTGTGCAGGCTCAGGTATGTCCTTAATATAAGGATATAATGGCTAATGTCTCAATTTTAACATCAATTTGAGGGTTAGCCATATGTCACTGTTTACATCTACCACAGTAGTGCACCTAAATAAATGTATCCGATAGATAGTCGATATGGCACAGCTCACACGCTCGCCCCTCTCGCGTCTCGGACCGAATCGGACCTTGGTTCAGATAATACTGGTAAAAGCAAAGAATGTCCAGCGCGGATGTCAAGCAATACGAATTGCATGTTCAATGTGAATAGTAACTAAAATTAACACATGAAAAAACATTTTTAAACGCACTGTAATACCTCCATATTGATGTCGGATTCATATTCATGTTTATGTGTGATCATCGGAAAATGCATGAACCAACATTTGTTGTTTATTTATACTATAATTTACTTTATATGTATTATTTATATTTTGGAAAATTTTCAAATAAATTATTCATTAAATTAAGCATATCCGATGTAACACACATCCGCATAAAACGTCTTATTATATCGTATACCTTGAACATGATATTTATAAGATTATTACAACTTGCTATTATGCATATAGAATCACCCACCCACCTAACTAAACTGTATGAATATATCCACAAGGATAACCCTTTCTATATCAGTAATAGTATACTTAATGTAATGTATATATTACCAGACAGGGATTTTAATAATGCAGGATAACATCCTGTCTTAAATTAAGACCGGACGGATTCCTCGTCTGCAATTTAATAATCCAAAAAACTTCCCTGTCTAGTAATTTTTGTTTCAAATTCCCTCCTCTAAAATTTTGAGTAACCCTTTCAATTCCCTGAAGGCTCAGACCAGAAAATTCACCCTCATGGTTTTCGGCAAAATGCCTACTTACCATGGACAGGTGACGTGTTTGAAAATGCGGAATATCCGACAGGTGCTTTCTGGTCCGAGCCTTCAGGGGGTTGGTGGTGCATCCCACATACTGTAACTGACAGATCTCACATGTCTCACATGTCATAAGGTATACTACGTTAGCCCAAGTGACACACATTTGTATCCATGTTCAAATGTCTTAATATATTGAGTCATTGGCTACCATGGGTATATATTTCTCCACAATATTACAGATTTGTCTAAAATTCTGACTGTATGTTGTGGAGAAAACTAAAGGTTTTGTATCCTTATTTTTTATTCCTTGATGAGTGGAAACATTAGTGGGAACATCCTTACCATAAATTAAATCTGCTCTATTTTTATTACCTGCAATGTTACTAGCCCTTTTTAAAGACCATTTATGGTACCCTCTTAATCTCAACCTGTCCGATATGTTCTCAGCCTCAAGCTCAAATATCTCTGTTGTTGAGCTATTTCTTCTAGCTCTGATCATTTCCCCAACTGGTAGATTTTTAATGACATGAGGTGGGTGGCATGAGCCTGCCTGCAAGATAGAATTGGTGGCCAGATCCTTGCGATAGGTGGACGTGATTATTTTAGAGCCTGTCACATCTCCTTTTAGCATAAGGTCCAAAAAACTAACCTCCGACTCATCACTAGAAAGCGTGAATCTGAGGTTGCATGGATTATAATTCAGATATTGGCCAAATTCCTGTATGGTCGGCATAGACGACCCCCCGATAAACAGGAGGTCGTCTATGTATCGACCATACCAAAGGATATGCTCCTTAAATAGATTCTGTTCAGTGAACAAAAAACATTTTTCCCACCAGCACATGTAGATATTTGCCAGTGACGGCGAGAATTTGGCACCCATACTGGCTCCGGTGATCTGCAGATAATATTCCCCATTAAACATAAAAAAATTGTGAGTCAATAGATATTCAACAACCAAAATAATAAATTTCTGCAGGTCACCGGAGTATGGGGCATAAGTAGACAGGAACCACTCCAGAGCAATCAATGCTTCTCCATGTGGAATGACTGAATATAGGGCTGTGACATCAGCCGTTATCCATCTCATCCCGGGTTCCAACCGGATGTTGTCCATGGCAACCAGAACATTCCTGGTATCCTGGAGGAAACCCGGGATGAGAGGGACCAACGGCTGAAGTCTGGAATTGACCCACTCACATAATCTCTCATTGAGTGAGCCAATACCCGCCACAATTGGCCGCATTTGGGGAGGAAATATATTTTTGTGGACTTTTGGGAGTGAGTGAAATACTGCCATAATTGGATTAATCACCTTAATATATTCTGCTTCTTTAGCAGTTAAATGGCTTTCACTCACTCCCAAGTCCACAATGCTATATAGTTGTTTTTTGAACTGTGGTGTTGGATCAGTTTTTAAGGATTTATATGTATTCACATCAGATAGAATATTCATATTTAGTTGTTTATACAATTTACTGTCCAACACCACAATTCCCCCTCCTTTGTCCGCTCCACGGAACACTATTTCCCTCATTTCAGTTAATTCTTTTAACGCATTTTTCTCTTCCTTATTTAAATTGTGTTTCACAGGTTGCTTATTTAGTGATAATTTGTAGAGATCTTTTTCTATGAGGTTTTGGCATTGATCCAATACAGGGGTCCGAGACACGACCGGATATAAACTTGGGTTGGGGTAAGGAACGAGGGATTAACTGAATTTCTAGATTAAGTTAATTGTTGGAGTTCTGAGAGAGTGAAAAGCTCACTGAAAGTGAAGCCCTCCACTCTGCCGGAAGATTCTCTTGTATTGACTGTGTACTGCGAATTTACATTAATCATGTCATATTCATTAGTCAATGCTGATATATAATTTGTATTGTCATTCACAGATTTAACAACAGAAAAATCACCAACAGTGCCCAAATCAATATTCCCTCCCTCCGCCGCCCTCCCCCGGTCCAAATTTAGTCCTTGAGCAGTCTCCTGCTCATGTATTTTGGTGAAATGTTTGCTGACCGTAATGGAGCGCACAAAGCGGTTAACATCTAACATTGTTTTATAAAAGTCAAATGTACACGAGGGAGAAAAGGAAAGTCCCCTGGCCAGTACCTTAAGATGTTGCTCCGATAGGATCCTGGCCAACAGGTTGAAGACATGTGAGGTAGTTAATTCTGCTTGGCATTCTGTCGGCGTGTTCTCTTTACGGCCGCGATGTTTCCGGCCTCGGCATAGTTTTTTGCATGTTTTGCTTTACGATTCTGCGGAACAGGTGATGATGCTGCTTCCGGGGTTTGCAGAGTCGACATGTCTCCTGGATCCACTCCTGAAACAGATTCCATCTCGGTCTCGCTGAAGCTGACTCTAGCAGGTTTAAAGTCCTTATTTTTGTTGTATCTCTTATTTCTTTGGTTCTTTAATAAGGACTTTGGAGTGGATTTGGTGGATCGGCTTTGAGGCCAGTCGTAGACATGATGCGATTTATTGTCCTGCAGATCACGCAGAAACGTATTCTCTTTTGTCTGTGAGATCATAGTTTCCAGTTTCGTGATGTTCCCACTTATTTTGTGGTTTAATTCAGCATAGGTGGGATGATGTTCAAACTTTAATATTGATTTTTGCAGTTCCGATATTTTAGACGTGATCTCATTCAATGCAGTTTCTTCATGTTTTAAGATTAATCTTACAAATTTTAGGGATGAGTCATTCAGCAATTCCTCCCATTCAGTTTTAAATTCATCTGAGAAGATTGTGGTTGGGAACTTGCGAAGTCTCAGTCCTCTAGGGACCATTTCACTCTCCACGTATTTTTTTAAAGTGGAGGAGTCCCACCACAGCTTTGTTTCTGAGACCAACGCTGTTTCTAAATCCGACATCAGGATTTTAAGTTCAACAGCTTCATTGACATGGTGTTACTTTTGCTGAAGATTTCTGTCATTCGGCTTGACCGGGCTAGGCGTTCCTGTACAGGTCTTAGGCATAGGTCGGTAGCAATTGCTATATCTCCGTCCGCCTTTTTATTCATTGGACACGCCATTCCGGGGAGCACGTTGCCTGGTCCAAATAATCCAATAGATAGTCGATATGGCACAGCTCACACGCTCGCACCTCCCGCGTCTCGGACCGAACCGGACCTTGGTTCAGATAATACTGGTAAAAGCAAAGAATGTCCAGCGCGGATGTCAAGCAATACGAAAATGTATTCAGCCATAACACCAAAAGATGACAGGTGACGCGTTTCGGCCGCAATCAACGGCCTTAGTCTTACAAGCAAAGTGTGCACATGGATCTCTTTTATGGAGGGGAAAAATGGGGATCCACCCATGGGAGGATCTCCCAGGGTTTAACCCATCATTCTCCTACATATGACATAAATTATAAAAACGCATGTTCAATGTGAATAGTAACTAAAATTAACACATGAAAAAACATCTACAAAAAGTTACAACATTTTTTTAACAGAAAATATTTTTTTAAAGCACTGTAATACCTCCATATTGATGTCAGATTCATATTCATGTTTATGTGTGATCATCGGAAAATGCATGAACCAACATTTGTTGTTTATTTATACTATAATTTACTTTATACGTATTAATTTTCAAAAAATTAAATTAAGCATATCCGATGTAACACACATCCGCATAAAATGTCTTATTATATCGTATACCTTGAACATAATATATATAAGATTATTACAATTTGCTATTATGCATATAGAATCACCCACCCACCTAACTAAACTGTATGAATATATCCACAAGGATAACCCTTTCTATATCAATAATGGAACCCAACAATACCTTTTATTGATATAGTATACTTAATGTAATGTATATATTACCAGACAGGGATTTTAATAATGCAGGATAACATCCTGTCTTAAATTAAGACCGGACGGATTCCTCGTCTGCAATTTAATAATCCAAAAAACTTCCCTGTCTAGTAATTTTTGTTTCAAGTTCCCTCCTCTCATATTTTGAGTAACCCTTTCAATTCCCTGAAGGCTCAGACCAGAAAAATCACCCTCATGGTTTTCAGCAAAATGCCTACTTACCATGGACAGGACAGAAGAAATAGCTCAACAACAGAGATATTTGAGCTTGAGGCTGAGAACATATCGGACAGGTTGAGATTAAGAGGGTACCATAAATGGTCTTTAAAAAGGGCTCGTAACATTGCAGGTAATAAAAATAGAGCAGATTTAATTTATGGTAAGGATGTTCCCACTAATGTTTCCACTCATCAAGGAATAAAAAATAAGGATACAAAACCTTTAGTTTTCTCCACAACATACAGTCAGAATTTTAGACAAATCTGTAATATTGTGGAGAAATATATACCCATGGTAGCCAATGACACTCAATATATTAAGACATTTGAACATGGATACAAATGTGTGTCACGTAGGGCTAAAACCATAGGTCAGCATGTATCCCCCAGTTTATATAATTCAAGGGAGGAAAAGAAACCTACTTGGCTGACCACCAAGGGCAATTTTAAGTGTGGACACTCAAGGTGCACATGCTGTAAAATCATGAACAATAGTAAAACATTTTCATCTACAGTAACTAAAGAAACTTTCACCATGTCAGAATATATAAATTGTAACACGAATAACGTAGTATACCTTATGACATGTGAGATCTGTCAGTTACAGTATGTGGGATGCACCACCAACCCCCTGAAGGCTCAGACCAGAAAGCACCTGTCGGATATTCCGCATTTTCAAACACGTCACCTGTCCATGGTAAGTAGACATTTTGCCGAAAACCATGAGGGTGATTTTTCTGGTCTGAGCCTTCAGGGAATTGAAAGGGTTACTCAAAATATGAGAGGAGGGAACTTGAAACAAAAATTACTAGACAGGGAAGTTTTTTGGATTATTAAATTGCAGACGAGGAATCCGTCCGGTCTTAATTTAAGACAGGATGTTATCCTGCATTATTAAAATCCCTGTCTGGTAATATATACATTACATTAAGTATACTATATCAATAAAAGGTATTGTTGGGTTCCAATACTGATATAGAAAGGGTTATCCTTGGGGATATATTCATACAGTTTAGTTAGGTGGGTGGGTGATTCTATATGCATAATAGCAAATTGTAATAATCTTATAAATATTATGTTCAAGGTATACGATATAATAAGACGTTTTATGCGGATGTGTGTTCAATCGGATATGCTTAATTTAATTAAATTTTTTGAAAATTTTCCAAAATATAAATAATACGTATAAAGTAAATTATAGTATAAATAAACAACAAATGTTGGTTCATGCATTTTCCGATGATCACACATAAACATGAATATGAATCTGACATCAATAAGGAGGTATTACAGTGTTTTTAAAAAATATTTTCTGTAAAAAAATGTTTGTAACTTTTTGTACATGTTTTTTCATGTGTTAATTTTAGTTACTATTCACATTGAACATGCCTTTTTATAATGTATGTCATATGTAGGAGAATGATGGGTTAAACCCTGGGAGATCCTCCCATGGGTGGATCCCCATTTTTCCCCTCCATAAAAGAGATCCATGTGCACACTTTGTTTGTAAGACTAAGGCCGTTGATTGCGTCCGAAACGCGTCATCTGTCATTGTTTGGTTTTATGGCTGAATACATTTTCGTATTGCTTGACATCCGCACTGGACATTCTTTGCTTTTACCAGTAAATAAATGTATGTATTACTCTATCCACACGTTTCATCTGGTGTTGGCACTTGTAGTCTGCTGCAGGCATCCCCCATTGTATGCATTTTATGCTGGGGATCGCCCTTAGCAACAGACCACAAGCGAAGGATTAGCTCCCCCAGAATAAATGCACAACTGCATTTGGGGTTGAGCACCTCCTGCTTTTTGAGTCCACGTTTTTTCTTCTTGTTGTTTATACCTCCTGCCCTGCAAGAATATAAATAAATGCAATGATCTGTGTAGATCGCTGGTTTACTGTAACCACTTGCTGGGCAGAGAGCTAGGCACCAACCCAGCAATGAAAGAATTCAGTTGTGCTGTTGTGCAGCACAACCTAATTCTTTTGTTACCATACGGTAAACCAGTGGTCTGCATAGATTGCTGGTTTACTATAACACAATGCTGGGCAAAATGTTATGTGCTGGCAACTAGCAGTGCTAAACAGATCGCTGGATTAAAGTATATACTTGCTGGACAGAAACTGTACCCATGGCTGTTTAGCTGCGGGCAAAGCACAGCCCCACTAGGAGCAGGGACAGTATCCAGCACTGCGCTATGCAGTGCCCAAAACTGAAGAAAAGCATGCCAAGTTGGTTTGGCATTTCATAAATCCCTATTAACTTTCAGCTAATATCTAGCTGCAGTGTTTTGGCCCCAAAAAACACAGGTGGAAATTTTGCATCCTGCTTTTAGCCATGTGTAGATAGCAACATTAAAAAAATTAAGAAAAAAAATCATTACATTTTTTTTTCTCTATGGGTATGTACAGTATACACACTGGGGGACATATTCAAAAACAAACTTACAAATTCTTACTTAGACAAGATAGTTAAATGGGCACTGTCACCAACTTTATTTTTTGATATGTTGTAGTACTTATGTACTACAACATATCTCTAATATAATTTAATAGTTTTTTTTTTTTTTCATTAAAAAGGTTTAATTTACATTTAAAAACCGGCCACTGAAAAAGGACTGATTTTGGAGTGGCAATCAGTCCTTTTTCAGTTAGGCTGCACTCGCTCCCTGTCTGTCAATCAGACAGGCGGTAGCGAGCGCATTGGCTCCCCGGCCACTGGCTGGGAGGCCACTCCTCCCGTACATCGCCGCCGCTGCCTTGTTGCCGGCGCTGTCCCTGCAGGCCAGCTGCCGGACTCTGCAGTAACTGCAAGTGTAATGAGGGAACGGGGTATGCGGGGCGTTGGGAAGGAGGGAACGGGCTAGTGCCGTAGCGTGGGGGGGGGGGGTGGGGGGAAGGAACGTGCTAGCAAAAAAAAAAAAAAAAAAAAAGGATGGTGGGAGCTACCCTTTAAGATTGCACCAGATTTTTAACAGCGACTCTGCTTGAAAATGTGGCGCATGTTTCATTATGTGCTTAGTCTGCACCACCTTTAAGGTGGTATAGGTAACACCAAGCATTTTTGGCCAGTCTAGTCATTTTTCCAAAGCCACACCCCATTTTAAAAAAATTGCATAAACAAGGCAAAATGATTTTGCATCACACCATTTTTTCAAACAATCTGTTGCATATTACACACATAATGCAAATTCAGTTTTGAATATGATCTCCCCCCCTACACATACACACACACACACACAGTTGAGACTCCTTTTGAGCCTAATTTTCAGCTCTTTTTCTGTCAAGTTTTTTATATTTTTTTTAACTCTTGTTTTTTGTTTTTGTTTTGTTTTTTACATTTACGGGGCAAACTGTGTGAACATAGCTGAAAAATGTTGCTTAAATAATTTTTCATTTTCTGATTACACATTCCCTTTTAAGGTTTAGCCTGAATCCAAAAGTAATGATTTGGCAACACTTGAAATGAGCTGCATTAAAACAGGTCTTCAAATTAGAATAGGATCATTTTGAGCAAGAGGAATGTAAAAAATTGATATCCAATTATAAAGAATTATTTGGCTCAAATATAAGTCATTCAGTGAATTGAAATGGGGCAGTTACTTTTCACAGGGGTTAAATCCTTTTCAAAAATATGTGAACAGTATGTATGATGTCTGCTATTCCATTTTGGTTAAAGCATGCCTGTTATTTCAGGTATTTTTTCAGGGTAAGCTGCCATATGTTTGTACATGAGGAGCACTGCTATTTCTGGCCATTATATCACTGGTATTCTGTATTTTTCAGCTTATTTCTGCTCTTCAGCCTCAATCTGTAATTTTCAGTTCTTTCAAAGCTGGAGGGCAAAGCCTAACATCCATACACTGAACACACAGAGGAGGGGATTCTGCACTTCTATGTCTCCATATACAGACTATACATTAGGCATGAAAAACCAGCAGTGAACAGTCTAAACTGTATATAAATGCCAGGGTTAAGAACTCTTACAGATTTGTCTGTATTACCTCTCCTTGTCTCTCTGTGGTACTGCTGTATTAACCCCTTAAGGACCAAGAGTTTTCCCCCATGGGGGCTATAACATGCCTTACACTGATTGCCAGCACTGTTCCATGCTATGCCATAGCATAACATTGATCAGCGTTATCTGCGCTTGATTGCTCATGCCTGGATCTCAAGTTTGGAGCAATCAAATGCCGATCGGACAGCGTGGAGCCAGGTAGGGAGCCTCCCGCTTTTCTTTTGGCTGTTTGGGACCCCGCGGTCCTGAACAGCTCTGCTGAGCTAACCGGCAGCATATTCTCTCGTTTTAGATGCATCAATCAATTTTGATTGCGGCGTCTAAAGGGTTAATATCAGACATCAGGCGATGTTAGCATCCGGGACCCCGCAGATACGAAGCTTCTCAGAACGGGAGCCGGCCAAGGACGTTATATTACGTTCATGGTCGTTAATTGGTTAAAGGGGACTTCGCCTCCCATCCCCTACCCTCATAGGCTTGTATTTCTTTATTTGTAATGTGATGTACAATTGATCTATGTTTGTTGAAAGGCAGGTTTGTTTTCACAAATGACAGCAATTAAAATCCATTTGTAAAAGTTGGACAATAGTTATTTTTTTTATAGCCCTTTAATGTGTGATGAAAACTGATGAGGAGGACCTTTTACTCGTAAGTGATGGGAATGAGAAAAGGGGTGCTTTACATCAAATGTATCTTATTAAGAATTTACTGTACGGCTAAGGCTGTGTTCACATGTTGCAGAAAATTAGCGGTACTGTAAATACTGCAAGTGTTTTTTGCCACTAATGACCAAAATCATGGTAAAAATTACACATTTCACTGTGATTGGTCTAATTTACATTAAACACCCAATTCATACTGTGATTTTGGTCATTTACAGCAAAAGTGCACACAGTAACTGTGGTACCGTTAGTCAGCTGAAATGTGTAAACACAACCTAAACCCAGAACCAACGCAGAATTGGACAATTATATTAACATTTTTATAGATTTGCTCAAAGTACAGTGATCCCTATACTTACAATGGCCTCAACATACAATAGTTTCAACATACAATGGTCTCTTCTGGACCATTGCAACTTTGAAACCAGACTCAACATACAATGCTACAGACAGTACAGATCTGCAAAACATGTCAATGTTTTTACAATTTTACTGGTAAAATACCTGTATTACTGAAGTGCATGCACTGAATTCCTGTCTGGTAGCGCCTCCTACAGTACATGTTCTGTACTATTTACCTGTGCCAGGGTTAGCTGCTCCTTTGGGTGCCAGGTGAGGGCGGCTCTATTTTACTTTTTTTTAGGACATTGTGTACTGTACTGAACCCTGAAGAAGCTCCTGTCCTCTACATAGACAGTGATTACAGCTCCCAGCAGATCTTTCTTACTTTAATATGTAAGGATTTGCTTTATATATATTAGTTATCTACTGATTTTTCTTTAATCCTCACTTTTTCCTATTTTTGGATGACATTTTGGTGGCTTCAGAACCAATTACGAGGTTTCCATAGACTTATGGTCTCAACATACAATGGTTACAACATACAATGGTCGTCCTGGAACCAATTAATATTGTAACTTGAGGGACCACTGTACCTATTAAATGGGACTTTTAGCATGAAATATGTATCCCCAATCCATTGGATAAGTATTAAATGGGAATTTGTTGGGAGTCCAACTGGCGCAAAGTAAGCAGCCACCTCAAGCCACACAACTATGGTGAGAAAGAGCTGAAAGGGAACAACAAATGAACATTTATCTGTTGTTGCCATGCTAAGAGCAGCTGATTGTTTATCTATTATTTGCAGAATATGGAGGAGATTTATAAAAATCTGTGCAAAGGAAAAGTTGCCCAGTTGCCCATAGCAACCAATCAGATCACTTCTTTAATTTTTAACAAGGCCTCTGCAAAATGATATAAGTGAGCTAATTGGTTGCTATGGGCAACTGGGCAACTTTTCCTTTGCACAGGTTTTGAGTAATCTCCCCCTATATGTTTGTTGTATTTACTTTACATGACTCCAGAGCAGCATCTTGCTGGATTTTCTCTTAGAAAAGACATATTTGAGGTAGGAGAGTGTTGTCATATACAGAGGTCATTGTGCAGGAATGGTGATGATGGTGAAGTGGCTGCATCCCCTATTGTCAATGGTGTGATCCCATATTATCTGCCTTCAGCTCTATTGTATTTGTCAGTTTGCCATTCCATACCAACTCCTGAACTCGTGATTTAAAGCATTTATATTTGTTTTATAAATGAATAGCTCAAATAATGCTTGCTAGATTTTGGAGACCTGAGCTAAGGAGGGCAATGTTTATGTCATGTGGATGAGATACTTGTAAAGATCTCTATGAACATATTCCATGACCATGAATGAGGCATCAGTACTTGAGAATTGTACTATAAAACATGCTATTATGAAAATTCCTACACTACCTATTCTCTGTTAGTTTATCCATATTTATTTAAATATGCAGGACCCCTTTAAACCTACCCATCTTTTTTAGGAATTATTTTATTAGGTGTGCTGAATTGGTTAAGTAATTTTTGAAAAGCAAGTTAACATAAAGAATATGCTAAAGATTCCAAACTATTGTAGCGTGTAGATATAAAATATTTCCAAAGGAGTTCCTCACATTAATATTCCAGTCACAGTTTGCATTAAAAACCAGCTTATTGTTTTCTGTTTAAAAAGGATTTACTTGAACTTAGACTGTGAATATCTTTACAGACGCTTCCAATAAAACCACAAAGAAAAACACAAATAAACACTGGGTATTGTAGCTTTTTCACTGGTTATTTTTATTGCCTTGCAGCTTAGAAAAGAGCTTAGAAGGACTCCGAAAACACAATTATAAGCAGAATGAGTTACACAATTAGATACAATGTTAATTCTGTATAGGAATGTCTAGATAGATACTGTAATACTAGAAACACACAAGCTGAGCCAGTTCATAGATATCTATGAATGCATAAGGCCTATAGATAATTTATGGGTAGTTTTTGTCCCTATTCTGGAACCTACCACTTAGACAAGAAAGAATTCTGACATCTTATTGCATCAGGCTAGACATATACAAATGTAGCTGAGTTGAATTGATGTGTCATGGCTTCCTTTGTCCACAATAATTCCTGAGGAAGTTGTATAGTTCTTTTCAGTCTGACCACTGTTCTCTCGACAGCCTCTTCTGACCATGTAAGGAACTGTTCAAAGCATGAGCAGATGGCAGCATACTGCACTGTGGTCAGACTGGAAAGAACTACACAACTTCCTCTGGAGCATACAGCAAATGATAAGTACTGGAAGGATTAAGATTTTTAAATAGAAGGAATTTACTAATCTGTTTAACTTTCTGTCATTTTCCACTCTAAAGCGTACCTTTAATGGTGCCGCCGACAATGATGAAATTGAAGGGCCAAATGAAAAAGCTAGTGACCTCTTATGTGGCCTTGTCTGCCCCATTATCCGGCTATATAAAGGCTCTATAAATATTCACCCATTAAAAAGATTGGCAGTGATTATTGTGCAGCCCCCTGACCATTTTAAAAGGGACCATACTGATCGCTATAGGTCTAAACTCCCAGGGATCAGGTGTGGTTGACCTGTGGCCAGTCATTCTATTGAACGAAGGTATTACATGGGAACAATTCAAATAGATGGTCCCTATTGTAATCCATGAACAGCTCAGGTCAGATTGTATGCTACACTCTCCTCATAGAGCTAGGTCCTCAGCAAGGGACTTCCTTATGTAAGGTTCATATACTCTATTTGGGAGTCCTTTGAAAAGATGTTGTTTTGATGAGATGAGACTTTTAAGAATATGTAGGTTTTGTTACATTAATGAACTCATGGGCCTCATTCATGTCTAAGTGAAATATTGTCTGTGTTACAAGACTTAGCTCTGATAACTTTAAGGTATCTGGAGTTGTCTGAGTTGTCTGAGCATGGATGTGTCCATCAGATGACTAGTTTATATAAGGAAAATGAGGATTGAGCATTAGTGTTGCTCGCGAATATTCGCAATGTGAATTTTATTCGCGAATATCGCATATTCGCGAATTCGCGAATATTCGCGAATATAGCACTATATATTCGTAATTACGAATATTCGTTTTTTTTTGTTTTTTTTTTCACACTCTCTGCTTCCAGCCTGTGTGGTGTAAAGAAGGCTCTAATACTGTGTGAGACTGGCGTGCGAATTTTCGCATATGCGAAAATTAGCATATGCTAATTTTCACATATGCGAATTTTCGTTTAATGTTAATTTTGAATATGTTAATTTTCGCAAATGGTAATTTTCGCATATGCGAAAATAAAACGAGAATATTACGAATATGCGAATATTCGCGAATATATGACGAATATTCGTCCATATATTCGCGAATATTCGCGAATTCGAATATGGCCTATGCCGCTCAACACTATTGAGCATTCTTACTGATTAATAGCAAGTACTCACTGAGAAAAAGCCCATTGTAAAAGTTTGTAACTTTTTCAAATCAAAACATAACAGTTTTTTGATAAATGTATACTACCCTATGATATGTATGGCTAAAGGCATTGCATTTTGTAAACCATGTTGATCTACTATTATTATATTAGGAAAGTGCTTGGAAGCTTCCTTTTTAGTCATTAAAGGGGTAGTCCAGTGGTGAAAAACTTATCCCCTATCCTAGGGATAGGGGATAAGTTTGAGATCGCGGGGGGTCCGACCGCTGGGGCCCCCTGCGATCTCTCTGTACGGGGCCCCGGCTCTCCGCCGAGATAGCGGGTGTCGACCCCCGCACGAGGCGGCGGCCGACACGCCCCCTCAATACATCTCTATGGCAGAGCCGGAGATTGCCGAAGGCAGCGCTTCGGCTCTGCCATAGAGTTGTATTGAGGGGGCGTGTCGGCCACCGCCTCGTGCGGAGGTCGACACGCCCCCTTCCCGCCGGCTGTCGGGGCTCCATACAAGAGATCTCGGGGGCCCCAGCGGTCGGACCCCCCGCGATCTGCAACTTATCCCCTATCCTTAGGATAGGGGATAAGTTGCTCACCACTGAATCACCACTGGACTACTCCTTTAAAATGTGACTAAAAGAGTCTCTATCATTGCAATATTAGCAATATTATTTTATCCCTTTACTGAGTCAATCCATACACAATGCAAACATGTAAACATATCAAAAATATATTACAATTGCCAGCAAAAAAAATGTATTAAGTTTAACAGCTAAAACTGTGTCAGCAGCTGGAGGAAGTGGATCCGCTGGACCTGTGTGGACAATGACTGAACTTTATCAGGGAGCAGAGTCTAAGGTGCCAGTGGTTTTCACCAGAGCCCCCTGTAAAGCGGGATGGTCTTGCTGCGGCAGGCGGCACCCAGGTCACTACCCCTGACACAATTCGTCCACACAGGCTGCCTAGGTGATACTTGGTGCTGGAGTACACAAGAATAGTCAGTAGTAGCAGAAGGTCAAGGGTAGGCAGCAAAGAAGCCTAGTCAGGTCACAGGCACAAGGTCAGGAGGCAGGCGGAAAAGGTGCAAGGTCAGATCACAACCAGAAGGTCTGGAACACTAATAGGAAATCCACAGAAGAACGCTTTCCCTAGGCACAAGGAACAAAGATCCGGCAGGGAACAGTAGGAAGTGTTGGAACTAATAAGACGGGTTTCAGACAAGCACCAATTATTGGTACACTGGCCCTTTAAATTTAGAAGAACCGGCGCGCGTGCCCTAGGAGGCGGGGACATGCACGCTGGCTGAGACGGGCTGGAGGAGGAGAACAGAGCGGGGTTCACAAGCAAGCGCACCCGCAATGCAAGGAGCAGGACCATTGGGGAAAGAAGAGTACTGGGCGGAAGGGGAGCGATAGTCCGGGGTTCGCATGCGAACCGGGGCACTTCCGGGAGCAGAGGACAACACAGGAGAATGCTCCTGACTGGAGTGACTGGCCGGAGCGAAAGCCCTAACAAACTATTTATCTAATCCAACATTTTTGCATAACACAGGCTGGAATTAAATATTAAAAAGAAAGTCTGTTCCATGTAATCTATAAGCATCTATCGATTTTTGGAAATGATTTCTAAGCTTTGTACGAACACAATATAAATTGATTGTAGCAAGCATGTTTAATAGACATCCAGATCTGCCATAAATATAGAAGCCTTAAATTACTATTATTTTCTGAGCTACAAAGATGAAATTGACTGATGCTTTGAGAATCCTGAAAAATAATTCTTATGGGTTTTATTTAATGTTGCTTTTTAGAAAATAATCTGGATTCGGCACCAGTATTAAAAAATTAATCCATGAAACATTTACTCTAAAAGAAATATGTTCACGTTTACTCTCAAGGATAAATTAATACAATGCACTAAAGAAAATATACAGGGTGCTAAATCATATCACAGATCAGATTGGCAGAGTACTGGGAGGGGCTGGAGAAGACCCAGAGATCATGGTACACATTGGCACCAATGACAAAGTAAGAGGGTGGTGGAGTGCCCTTAAAAAGGATTTCAGGTACTTAGGCCTCAAGCCAAAAGGGGTACTCCACTGGAAAACATTTTTTTTAATAAACTGGTGCCAGAAAGTTAAGCAGATTTGTAAATAACTTCTATTAAAAAATCTTAATCCTTACAGTACTTATCAGCTGCTGTATGATCCACAGGACGTTCTTTTCTTTTTGAATTTTCTTTCTGCCTGACCACAGTGCTGTATGTTGACACCTCTGTGCATTTTAGGAACTGTCCAGAGCAAGATGGGTTTTCTATGGGGAATTGCTCTTACTCTGGACAGTTCCAAAAATGGACAGAGGTGTCAGCAGAGAGCATTGTGGTCAGGCAGATGTCACGATTTGGCTGGCTGGAGGTGGATCCTCTGTGCCAGAGAGGGATTGGCGTGGACCGTGTCGGTGGACCGGTTCTAAGTTGCTACTGGTATTCACCAGAGCCCGCCGCAAAGCGGGATGGTCTTGCAGCGGCGGTAGCAACCAGGTCGTATCTACCGACAACGGCTCAACCTCTGACTGCTGAGATAAGCGCGGTACAAGGGAGTAGACAAGAGCAAGGTCGGACGTAGCAAAAGGTCAGGGCAGGCAGCAAGGATCGTAGTCAGGGGCAACGGCAGGAGGTCTGGAACACAGGCTAGGAACACACAAGGAAACGCTTTCACTGGCACAATGGCAACAAGATCCGGCAAGGGAGTGCAGGGGAAGTGAGGTATAAGTAGGGAAGTGCACAGGTGAAGGTAGTGATTAAAACCTCATGCGCCAATCAGTGGCGCACCGGCCCTTTAAATCGCAAAGACCCGGCGCGCGCGCCCTAAGGAGCAGGGCCGCGCGCGCCGGGACAGCACAGACGGGGAACGGGTCTGGTAAGCGAGTCGGGATGCGCATCCCGGCTGGGAACATTATCGCAGCGTACCCGGTCGGCAGGTCTGACCGGGGCGCTGCGAATAGGAGAACGCTGTGAGCGCTCTGGGGAGGAGCGGGGACCCGGAGCGCTCGGCGTAAAAGCAGAAAGGAAATTCATACAGCATTCACTTCCAGGCAGTGGAAGAGAGAGGTGGTGTCTGGTAACTATAAAATAAAGTATACTAAGTGATTGTCTGAGCTAGTGATTGTGTGTCTGCATACAAGAGTGTGAAGAATGCAAGTGAGTGTAAGTATAAAAGTGAGAGGGACTTAAAATGAAGGGACTTTAACCCCTTAAGGACACAGGGCATACAGGTACGCCCTGACGTCCTGGTACTTAACCCCTTAAGGACACAGGGTGTACGGGCACGCCCTCATTCCCAAGTTCTTAAGAGCTCAGGGCGTACCTGTAGCTGTACCCTGATCCAGCTAACGGAGTTTAAACCATTCATACGAGCGGAGAACAGGTTAAACCCAGTGGGTCTCGGTTGCTACGGGCAGCCAAGACCCACGGCTAATGCCGGGCACCGCCGATCGGGCCGATGCCCGGCATTAACACTTTAGATGCCGCGATCAAAGTTGATTGCAGCGTCTAAACTGAAAGTGAAACTATCCCGGTAGCTCAGTGGAGCTGATCGGGACTATCGCAACAGAATCGCGATGTCCCAATCAGCTTACTGAATGACGGGAGGGTCCTCACCTGCCTCCTCGGTGATCTACTGCTCATTTTTGCAATCCCCAAATCTAGTATGGCCTCCATGTTGGAAAAGGCAGTCCAGTATGCATCTTGCACAATGTATGCAATCCTTGAACATCAGGTTGAGGGTACATATTGTTGTGTGAGATGTTTGTGAGTTGTTCATTTGGAAGCCCAGATCCTGGATCTAGAGTAGCAACTGGCAACACTGAGATGCATTGACAACTTGGAGAGGAGTCTCCTGCTCACTGAGCAAGTACTCTCTGGGGTAGAGGTGGGGGAGGATTGTGGGATGGAGGTGCAGGACAGTCAGGCAGCTAGCTGGGATACTGTTAGAAAATGGGGTAGAGGGAAAAGTGTCAGGGAGGATAGTCCTGATCTGGCACACCCTAACAAGTTTGCATGGTTGGCAGATGAGGGGGCTTCCATTTCAGTGCTAGCAGTACTGCAGCAGGACTCTGCTTCTGACCACCAGTAGGTGTCAGTAAGGAGGGAGGGAGGGAGGCGTGTAGGGCAGGCCAGATAGGTACTGGTAGTGGGGGACTCAATTAATAGGGGGACAGACAGGGCAATCAGTCACAAAGACCGGGATCGCCGAGCAGTGTGTTGTCTTCCTGGCGCTCGAGTTCGGCACATTGTGAATCGGGTTGACAGGTTGCTGGGTGAGGCTGGAGAGGACTCAGCAGTCATGGTACATATTGGCACCAATGAGAAAGTAAGAAGTAGGTGGAGTGTCCTTAAAAATTATTTAAGGGACTTAGGCCGTAAGGTAATATTTTCTGAAATATTATATGTACCATGAGCCACACCAAAGAGACAGCGGAAGATTATGGAGGTTAACAAGTGGCTCAGAAGCTGGTGTGGGATGGAGGGGTTTGGGTTCATGGAGAACTGCATCAACTTTGCTGTTGGATACCGGCTCTACCGTAGGGATGGGCTACACCTCAATAGGGAGAGTGCAGCTGTGCTTGGGTAGAAGATGGCTAGAAGGGTGTAGGAGTGTTTAAACTAGGGACTGGGGGTTAGGGAACCTACAAAATGGAGAGGGAAGATAGTGTAGATAGAGAGAAAGGACTAATTAATGTACCTGGGAGTGGAGCGGAGGGAGTAGTTAGAATAGTTAATAGGGATAGGCTTCATAGGAAGAAAAAACATACACCTTTGATTTGCATGTTGACTAATGCCAGAAGTGTGTCCAATAAAACAGAGGCACTGGAATGGTTGAAATTATAACATAGTGGGTATAACAGAGACTTGGTTGGATGATAGCTGTGGCTCGGCGGTCAACATACAGGGATACAGTCTATTCAGGAAGGATCGGACAAAACGGAAAGGGGGAGGAGTGAAATCGAGAATTATGTGAAATCGAATCCAAAGGCTGCACTGAGGGAGAATATATGGGAGGGAAACGATAATGTGGAGGCATTATGGATAGAAATATATGGAGATAACAACTTAAAAAATTCTGATTGGAGTTTGCTATAAGCCACCAAACATAATGAAAAAGGCAGTAGATCAATTACTGAGACAAACAAACAAGGCAGCAAATCAGAATGAGGTGATATGAAATTCCAGGTGAAATACAGTGTGATAAGGTAAACTCCCCAGGACAGGTCACTGTAAAATGTGGTCACTCTCAGAGGGAAGCGAAGCAAACACATCCAGAGCCTTCCCTCACAGCCGTGGGGCTAGATATCGTCCTCACTGTTCCTTAGGTAGATGGAACTGCCGGCAAACCTTTTCAAATCCCCCTCCCCCTCAGCCTCAGAACCTCCAATTCGTGCCTCCGCTGGGCCTCTCTCTCTGCCGCCTCTCTCTCTGCAGCTCGTTTCTGTGCCTATCTCTCTGCAGCCTGTGCCTCTCTCTCTCTCTGCAGTTTGGTACTGGAGAAGCAGTTGGAGTTTCCTATTGGCATCCACATTCCCAAGGTGTTGTAAGGCAGTCCGCATTTAAGAGTCCAAGGCTTCATGTGGAGTACTGTCCTGATGGGGAGTAATGTTGTATTCCCCAGGAGATATCAGTCCTTGGATGGCAGTTCCAGCTGTAGGACTTTGTCTCATGTCACTCAGCTCTTCTGCACGGGCATCATACTCCACAAGATCAGCAATAAGTTGTTCCTTGTTCTTTCCTGTAGTAGGGATGTCCTTTTCTTGGCACATTAGCTCCAGTGCAGGCTTTGACTGCTTGCGATATTCCTCCATATTTCCGAGAAGAGACAGAGGAGGTAAAACAGGAGATGGGGAGGACAGAACTGTCTTGCACTCTTTTTGTATGTCTTTTAAACCAGCACTGAGCTCTGTCTTTGGAATTTACACACAAGAATATGTATGCAATTTCTTTTTAGTGCTAAGATTTCCTTACAGGTAAAATCCAGCAAGCACTAAAAATCTCTAAATATATCCCGACGCTGCCACCAGTTGTCACGATCACACCCTATCGGTCCAGCCAAGACATTAGAGAGAGTGTGATGGTGCAAGGGTTAAGGCCACCAGACCTCTGGGTATCCACTACTAGTCCCAGCAAGTCACCAAATTAACCCTTAGATGAACGTGTTTCACCAGAGCTTCCTTCAGAAAGGTGAGCTCATCTATTTAGAGATCAAAGACCAGAGCTGATCAATTCAACATTTAATATCATAAAAGGTATCACAGTGCTATATATATATATATATATATATATATATATATATATATATATTTATAAATACAGAAACAAATGACATACAGTTACAAAAATATATAAAAGAGTTTAGCAAGGCAAGTTCAGAAAACAAAAGATGAAGTTCTTACAGCATGATGATTTAGCAGTCCATGAGAGTGAGGTTCCAGCTGTTCTTAGGATGGCCTTGTCAGCTTATGGCACAGCCTTGAATAACAGTTGAGTCCAGCATTTTAAATCTTATCTTTGCTTCTTTGGAGGGAAACTCCATTCCCCCCTCCCCTCTGATCCCACCAGGTGGGGCATCTCTCTTCCTGACCCCTTTTCTGTTTGGTTATATGATGGGACCAGAGTGCCCGACTTCAGAGGAGATACCAAACAGCCAGACCCCCAATAAAATGCAATACACAAAAACAAAGGATACACCGTCTGAATGACCCTCACCCCCAGGTCTTAGTTTATACACAGATACCATTATAAAACACATGTATGTTTCCATAATCAGGCCTTGGGCCTGACACAATGCTACTCCCAAAAAGGGATAATTTTTTGAGCAGCTGGAAAGGGGGAAAAACCTAGCAGCTAAACTAGGATTGAAGCAGGGCTACTATTTCATACTTTTATTGTGAAGTGAACATTAGTGATGAGCGGCATAGGCCATATTCGAATTTGTGTTATTTCACGAATATATGAGCAAATATTTGTCCTATATTTGAGAAAATTGCATATTCGCAATATTTGTGCCCTTTTTTTCTATACGAAAATATTTCAAAATTTGCATGCACATGCGCAATATGGGCATGATCTACTTCTACAACTTGTTACTCTATACAAAGTTTCCTGCAGTTTCCTGCTAAATTTTTTGCTAAGTTTTCTGTGACTTTGAGAAAACATGGTGGGGAGCAATTTTTCCGAGGAGGAAAAACTCTTGATCAGTGTAAGTATTTTCACATTACACCAGCGTATTTTATTACACTTCACATGCATGTTAGATCAATCTCCTTATATGCCGATAGAGTGTTAAAATATATTCGTGCATGCGAAAATCGTCATGCAAAAATGATTTCACAATAGATACAGCTTCACGCTTTATCAGTTGTAAGTAGATATTACTGATTGGTGCACTAAGTATTAAGTCTTTGAAGGGGAAATATTAGATTTAAAATTACCGTTATGAGATCAGATTGTATTTCGATTGTATGTGTGTGGGGTCTGAGCAACCGGATCTTGTCCAGCTGATTCACCTGTCTAGTGAACTGACGGTATGGTATGGGGTATGGGTCTGGTTCGTCTCCCCATGGTGCACCTGGGGTAACTCTAAATGAAGCAGCAAATACTGGTGGTCCGACAATTAATATACTTGCATCTTCATCCTGCAGCGCTTTTTGCAAAGGGGTTACGACCAAACGTGCTCGCAGGCCGACAAGCAGGTCATTGTGAAAGGCCTGAAGGAGGCGTTCAGGTCCAAACACAAAAGGATCCACACCCGATTGTCCATCGTGAAAAAGTGGTCAGATCTGAAACCTCTATCTGATCACTAAGATCCGGGACAAGAAATGCCCAGGTACAATGTTTACATTACAGAGTGTTGGGAAGAGTGTTACATTACAGAGTGCTGAGAGAAACAAATTTAATGCATATATACAGTTATGAAAATAAGTATTTCATCCCTTTACAAATGATTACTTTTTGTGATGTAATGTGAAAAAATGACTTTTTTACTAACAAAGAAATTTTGTGACTGAATTTTCCCACTGTCCTGAAATACAATATATGACCAGCAAACAATCTCACAATGGCTAGGATAAGTAAAAGTGTTTTAAAGTTACTACCGTGTAAAGTGACACATGTCCAATTTGCTAAAAATGGCCTGGGCAGAAAGGTGGAAAATGGCCCGGTCATTAAGGGGTGAATTTGCATTGGTTATGAGTTCTAAGATGTTTGCCTACATTCTGAACATTGTGTGATTACAGGAGCTTCACTTCCCTCTGTAAGGCAGAGGAGAGCAAATGTGGAGATGGAGGTGGTAGAGTTGTCGTCGGAGGAGGATAATGACGATGACGGAGAGGATGCAAGGCCCTCCCATTGTCCACCTGCTTCACCAATACCGGAAGTGAGGGGAAATGAGCCGCACCCCCCCCCCCCCAGCTCCGGATGAGGAAGAAGAGGAGGAGGAAGTTGCCCATTGCTCCCGCCAGGAGGATAAATATGTGCACACAGCATTATAATTTTGTATCCATAAGTTGTACTGAAAAAAGGCCAACAATGAAGGGAAAACCACACAATACCGTTATATAATACAATAAACTAGACACTAACTGATTAATCTACATAAAAACCATTAAATGCACGAATAAATCACATTATACTCTACATAACTATCACAAACTCACCAACTAAATAACAATGGACTATACTGAACTAACACTAACTAACCAACTAATTAGGCCTATAGACATTTATAAAAAATACTGTTCAGCCGATTCGCCGAATATTCTGGAAAAATTTGGTTCGATCCGAATTAGTCTTGAGGTGGCACCAGCATTAGGAGACCATATAGTGGCAGAATGACACAGGCTTGAGGTGGTAGCAGCATTAGGAGACCACATAGTGGCAGAATCACTCAGCCTGGAGGTGGCAGCAGTATTAGGAGACCATATAGTGGCAGAATAACACAGGCTTGAGGTGGCAGCAGCATTAAGAGACCACATAGCGGTAGAATCACTAAGGCTTGAGGTTGCAGCAGCATGATAGACCATATAGTTGCAGAATGACACAGGCTTGAGGTGGCGGTAGACCATATGGTGGCAGAATGACACATGCTTGAGGTGGCAGCAGCATGAGTAGACCATATATTGGCAGAATGATACAGGCTTGAGGTGGCAGTGTTACTATCCGCGATTAGGCCGCTCGCGCTAGCCGTTGAGCGCATCTCCTGCAGCTGGCGGGGCGGGGATTCGCATCGCGGGACGTGCCCGCATGCAAGTCCCAGCCTGTCACTCACCTTGGTCCTCTGCTGTCTCCTCCCCTGCTTCTCAGCTCTGGCATGCGTGCCCTAGGAGACAGGGACACGCGCGCTGGAGCTGAGAGACCATATCTACTCATGCTGCTGCCACCTCAAGCGTGTGTCATTCTGCCACCATATGGTCTACTCATGATACTGCCACCTCAAACCTTCATTCTGCAACTATATGGTCTATCATTAGTGTTGCTCGCGAATATTCGCAATACGAATTTTATTCGCGAATATCGCATATTCGCGAATTTGCGAATATTCGCGAATATAGCGCTATATATTCGTAATTACGAATATTCGTTTTTGTTTTTTTGTTTTTTTTTCACAGTACACATCACAGTGATCATCCCTCTCTTCCAGCTTGTGTGGTGTATAGAAGGCTCTAATACTACTGTGTGAGACTAGTGTGCGAATTTTTGCTTATGTTAATTTTGTATATGCTAATTTTCGTATATGTTATTTTCGCATACGCAAATTTTTGCATATGCGAAAATAAAACGAGAATATTACGAATATGCGAATATTAGCGAATATATGACGAATATTCGTCCATATATTCGCGAATATTCGCGAATTCGAATATGGCCTATGCCGCTCAACACTATCTATCATGCTGCTGCCACCTCAAGCCTTAGTGATTCTACCGCTATATGGTCTCCTAATGCTGCTGTCACTTCAAACCTGTGTCATTTTGCCACTATATGGTATCCTAATGCTGCTGCCACCTCAAGGCTGAGTGATTCTGCCACTATGTGGTCTATTCATGCTGCTGCCACCTTAAGCCTGGATCAGCAGCTATAAGATTTAAAGGGCCAGTACACCCGTAATTAGTTTTACACCTGTGCCTCACTTATAAATTCCTGCTCCTCCCCCACACATCTGCCGGATCTTTGTTGCCTTGTGCCATTGAGAAAGCGCTATTGTGACTTGCCTTGCTGTGTTCCTGACCCCTTGTTCTGTGACCTGACCTTGCTCCTCTGCCACCTGCCTACTGACCTCCTGCTATGTTCCTCACTATGCACCTTTGCCACCAGCCCTGTCATTCTGCTATCCTGACTACAAGTTGCTGTAGCCCTCCTGTGCCTTGAATCTTCTCAACCACCTGTGTGGTCGAGTCGTGCCAGGGGTAGCGACCTGGGTGCCGCCTGCCGCAGCAAGACCATCCAGCTTTGCGGCGGGCTCTGGTGAAAACCAGCGGCACCTTAGATTCCGCTCCCTGGTAGTCATGAATCTTCCCTCCATTGTGGTTTGTCAGTCGCAGCAGTTGCCAGGACAGGCGCAGCAAGTTACTCAATTGTCTCCTATGATGCAACAGTTATTAGCTGTGCAGCAGCAACCGCACCTGCTCTACTTTCTCCACCGCTTCCTGCAGTGTCCTCTGGGTCCAAGCTCTGGGTCCAAGATGAGAATCATCTCTACGCCAAACTGGAGAAATGCCTATTTGAAAAGTCCAGTCTTCTGTTTCTCAGCTACATCCTCTCTCAACAAGGCCTGCAGATGGACGCAGATAAATTATCTGCGTATTGGATTGGCCTCGTCCTTCTGGTCTACTGGCAATTCAAAGCTTTCTGGGATTCGCTAACAATTATCGTCCGTTCATCCCTCATTTCTCTTCCTTGGTTGCTCCGATCGTGGCTCTCACTAAAATAGGCTTTAATCCCAAGACTTGGTCTCCTGAGGCCAAACAGGCCTTCTGCCATTTAAAGTTTGCATTTGCCTCTGCTCCCGGCCTTATCCGGAGAAGCCTTTTGCCTTGGAGGCTGATGCCTCATCTGTTGGAGTTGGTGTCGTTTTTACTCAGAAACGCGCCAATGGCAAGACTGTAACTTGTAGTTTCTTTTCCAAGACTTTCTCACCTGCTGAGAGGAACTACTCCTTTAGAGATCGAGAACTCCTCGCTATTAAGCTTGCCTTGGAGGAATGGCGACATTTATTGGAAGGGTCTTCTCATCCAGTCAGCATCTACACAGACCATAATAATCTTCTGTACCTTCAGTCTGCTTAGTGATTGAATCCCTGCCAGGCAAGGTGGTCTTTGTTCTTTTCTAGATTCAATTTCTTCATTCACTTCCGTCCAGCCAGCAAGAGCATCAGAGCTGATGCTCTCTCCATGTCCTCAGACGTCGTAGGTTTGGACTCCACACAAAGGCATATTATTCCTCCAGATCGCTTGATTTTTGCTGCTCCTGACAATATTCAGCAAGTTCTTCCGGGAAAATCCTTTGTGCCCGCCAGATTGAGGTGCAAGGTTCTGAATTGGGGTCATTCTTCTTTGTTGGCAGGTCATCCTGGAGTACGTAAGACTTTACTTCTAATCTCTACTGGTGGAATGATACAGACTTGAGGTGGCAGCAGCATGAGTAGACCACATGGTGGCAGAATGACACAGGCTTGAGGTGACAACAGCCTGAGTAGACCATATAGTGGCAGAATGACACAGGATTGAGGTTGCAGCAGCATGAGTAGACCATATAGTGGCAGAATGGCACAGGCTTGAGGTGGCAGCAGCATTAAGAGACCATATAGTGGCAGAATGACACAGGCTTGAGGTGGCACCAGCATGAGTAGACCATATAGTGGCAGAATAACTCAGACTGGAGGTGGCAGCAGCATGAGTAGACCATATAGTGGCAGAATGACACATGCTTGAGGTGGCAGCAGCATGAGTAGACCAAATAGTGGTAGAATGACACAGGCTTGAGGTGGCAGCAGCATGATAAACCATATAGTGGCAGAATGACACAGGCTTGAGGTGGCAGCATCATTAGGAGACCATATATAATTGCAGAATCACTCAGACTTGAGGTGGCAGCAGCATGAGTAGACCATATAGTAGCAGAATGACACAGGCTTGAGGTGGCAGCAGCATGAGTAGACCATATAGTGGCAGAATCACTCAGGCTTGAGGTGGCAGCAGCATTGGGAGACCATATAGTGGCAGAATAACACAGCCTGGAGGTTGTGCCATACGGGCTGTATGATGGATTATAACACACCGTCTACACTGCACCGCTGCCACACTCCACCTTGGTTAGCGGAGAATAGACATTTGTTACTCTGATCGGCAAGACCGGAGCTCCAGCGGAGTGATGTCTGATGTCAGGAGAAGGTCCACATGGGGTAAAATATTGGGAGCAAAGGTCGGCTGTTTGATTGAAAGTGCATGACCGGGATGCTGCTATTAAGTCCGTGCAGCAGAAGAATAGCTTTTCTAAAGATGGCAAATTTCTTGCAGTAGTAGCGCATATTCAAAAGTCCACAATCTAAATGCATTTCAGGGTACTAATACATGACCCATTCCTCATATTTTTATATATGGTATCTATATTATTATCATACCACAATCATGCACCAGTATCTCTGGTGAGGTCCTGGAGATTTTTTATTTTGGTTTTATTTATCTAATGTTTTTATTAGCACTTAAGGGTATAGGTGAACATACGATCTAGTCTCTGAGCTTTGTAGCTGTGAGCTGCACACACTGGATTTTTGTCTATACTGCGTATATTACACTTAGGATAGGAAAAATGAATTTTTATGTAAATTGTCAGTGCTTTAACAAATACTCTACACAATGCACTAATTACATCTTAATCTTCATTAAAAGCAATTTTCCTTTTTTTTTTTTTTTAAATCCTAACAGTTCTTTCTGAATTAATAAAAATAACCAGCCAGCTGCAGCGGGACCACAATGCAGCAATGCTGGAAATTAAGAACCAACAAAGGTGGATACAGCAGCAGCAAAGGAGGATCCAGCAGCAGCACCTTCTGGAGCAGAAGGTCAATAAGCTGGAGGAGCAGCAACAGAAGGGGATGCAGAAGGTGCTGGACCTCCAGAAGAAGCTTAAAGAGTTGCCATAGAGGCTTTTTTTATTTATTTATTTTTTGTTATTATTTATTTGTTATAAATATTTATTTTGGTTAAAATGTGTGCTTTCTTTTATTGATATTGTTATGTTTTTCACCCATACATAGAACTGCTGGTAAACGTAATCCACAAAACGAATACAGCTCTGCTTCATCTCTGATGAAAAACGTACAGTAATCCGGTCTAAGTGTCTTGGTGAACACATTTGGGGTTATTTATCAATAATGGTCTTGGCTAGTTGATTTTTGTGGTTTGTCTAGAAGCGTTTTTTTTGGCGATGCTGCTCCAAATTTATCATATTGTGACCATGATAAATTTTGTGCAGATCTGCACCTAGATCATTTTCTACCCCGCTTTCAGATCACGTCTATCCTGCTTCTAAGGCTAGGTTTCCATATTTTTTTCTGCTGTTTTTTTCATTTAAAAAACACCAGAAAAAACGCCAGTGCAGTGGAAATTGCATGTTTTGGGGAAAAAAAAAGAATGCAGTAGGGATGGGAAAAAATGTACCGTATTTATCGGCGCATAGCACCATTGGCGTATAACATGCTCCTTCATTTTCACAGGGAAATTTGAGAAAAAATAAATAAATGTAAAATAAATGACTTGGAAGCTCTGAACTATATGCCTCATCATTCCCACAACTTTAATTCCCACTGCTTCTCATTCCTCCCCTTTTATGAGCCCTTGTGCCACATTTAACTACCCCCCCCCCTGATCCCCTGGGTGCCTTATTTCCCCTGTGATTTCCCCTGCCTCATTATTTCCCCCTGCTCCTTATCCCCCTGCTCATTAGTTCCCCCTGCTCATCATTTCCCCCTGCTTGTTATCCCCCCTGCTCATTATCCCCCCCTGCTCATCATTTCCCCCTGCACATCATTTCCCCTGCTCATTTTCCCCCCCTCTGCTTTTTATGTTTTTTATACTCTAGTACTCGGCCGCGCTCCGGCAGGCTCAGATCAGAGGCGGGTCTTGCGAGGCTGTATAGCAGGGATGTCGAGGACGAGTGATGTCCCTGCCGACTCCCCTGCACGGTGTCAGGGACATCACACCTTATTCCCTGCAGCCCCCGGTACTGAGGCCACACTGATCAGCGGGGCTGCAGGGAATGAGGAGTGACATGACGTTGTGCAGAGGAGCCGGCAGGGACATCACTCGTCCTCGACATACCTGCCGTACAGCCTCGTAAGACCCGCAGCTGACCTGGGCCTGCTGGAGCGCGGCCGGATAATTGAGTATAAAAAACAAAATGCAGAGCAGGGGAGACATGATGGCCCGCAGGACCCGCCACTGGTCCCTGTTTTAAAGTGACCACGGCCAGGCTGCTGATCTTTAACAAGCAGCCGCTGCTTAGGCAACTTTGAATCAGTGACCAGAAGATTTAGCAGTGTATAACACGCAGGTATGGTTTTTGCCATAAATGTAAGTTTTAAATGTGCATGTTTACGCCGATAAATACTGTATTTAACTTAATTTTTTTATTTTTTATAACTGCATTTTAATAAATTTTTTAACAATGTGTGTTTTTTGTTTTTTTTCTCTCTATCTTTTACATTTTTTAGGTAGTACTACTACTCCCAGCATGGAACAGACTTTTCCATGATGGGAGTAGTAGTACCTGTACTAACAGACATATCGCCCCGGGTATCAGTCTGACACCCGATGCGATCATCCATAATATAGAAGAGATACAGAGCGGCTCTATACAGCGCTCACATCTCTGCTCTGTACTCTGGCCAGTTATATGAATAGAACATCACTCATTCATATTTCCCACCCAGAGTGGGGATTGGCAGCCAATCACAGCTCTGAGGAAAATATGAATGAGTGAGTGGCCGGAGTACAGAGCAGAGATGTGAGCGCAGGAGAAAGCCACTCCATCTCTGCAATAGACAGGACGATCACATTGGGTGTCAGTAGTGATACCCGCTGTGATCTGTCACTTACTGCAGTTACTACTACTCCCAACATGGAGCACACTCTGCTCCATGCTGGGAGCTGTAGTACCTGCATTAATAGACAGATCGCAGTGAGTGCAATTTCTGACACCCGCTGTGATCTGTCTATTAATGCAGGTACTACAGCTCCCAGCATTAGCAGAGTGTGCTCCATGTTGGGAGTAGTAGTACCTGCAGTTAAGGAAAGATCACAGCGAATGTCACTTCTGACACCCGCTGTGATCCTCCTATATAATTTATAGATGCGGACGCTCTTCTATGGCCCCCTGCACTGACGTATATATACACCTATTCATATTTCCCGCAGAGTTGTGATTAGCTGGAACCATCTGGCCAATCACAGCTCTCTAGGGGAAATATGAATAGGTGTGTGTATATATAGGGGACCATAGAAGAGCGTCTGCCGCATCTATGCATTATACAGAAGGATCGCAACGGGCGATCTGTCAATTAGTACAACTACTACTACTACTATCATGCAACAGTGTGTTCTATGCTGGGAGTAGTAGTACTACCTAAAAAATGTTAAAAATAAAGAAAAAAAGTGAAAAACACACACTACATTTTTTTTATTGTCGGCTACATTATAAGTGCCCTGCCCGCACACATAAATAAATGCCTGTTTAAAAAATAATAAAAAATATGTTATTAAAAAAGATACATTTTGTTAAAGACAATTTTTTCCATCACTACTGAATCTTTTTTTATTATTTTGTTTTCAATGGTGCCCTACGAAATTTTAGTAAAAAAGGTATCTCCGTAATTTTTTGGGATCTTTTAAGTCTCTATCTCCTTCTCTTTCACTTTGGCTGATGTTTTTTGATTTTTGGCAAACAGACAGGAGTAGTGATTTTTTTTTAGACCTGGTCAGGGGGTGGTCTAGATTTGTGGATTTTTTAACACCATTTGAGGGAATTTTGCGACAAAATTAAAAACACGCAGATAATAAATACATTATCACTGCCTCCGTCACTTTAAAAACTAGTCTAGCAAAACCAAAAGGTCAAAATGACGGAATTTAGAAGTTGAAAAAAAAGCCGCAAAAAAACACCGCAATTTGCACGAAAATAAACAAAAGTCTCAGATTTAGACCAAAAACAAGAACAGAACACAATGATAAATCTCCCCAATAGTGCCTTCTGAACAGACTACAAACTCCACTATGCTGTATGACAGTGTTGGTGTGGGCGGCTTGTTGACCAAATAATTAAATAAGACTTTCAATTATTGGAAAAATCAATTAACTCATTGATTGATAAAAAGATAAATTAATTGATAGATACATAAACAAATAAATAAAATCATATATATACAGAAATATATAAATGAATTAATACACTAATGAATAAATTAATTAATCAAAAAATTTTAAAATAAAGGCATTCATCCATGATTACAAAAAATAATTTAATTCATAGATATATACAAAAAGGGTTGAGGGTTTTCACGTGGCAGGCCTGCTGTATCTGCTCCCACTCTAAATTAGTGATGTAGGGGATTTGGTGTGATAGCCCTGGAGTGCCTTGTTCAAGTAGATACTCTCTCACCACCCGTCGCTGTTCTCACAACCACTCCAGCATGTGGAGGGTGGAGTTCCACTGCGTCAGGCTGTCCACAATCAGCCTGTGAGGGGGAAGCCTGCTGTTCTGCTGCAGTTTGGATAAGGACGCAGCGGCTGTTGGGGAGCGTCGGAAGTGGCTAGCAATCCTCCGTACCCGTTGCACCATGTCACTCAACCTTGGATATGTGCACAGGAACTTCTGTACCACAAGGTTGAGGACATGTGCCAGGTAGGGCATGTGGGTGAGACTGTCAGCATGGAGGGCAGCAAGTAGGTTTCTGCCATTTTCACAGACAACCATACCTGCTTCTAGCCTACACGGTGTCAGCCACTTCTGGACTTGAGCCTGTAGGGCAGCCAGAACATCAGGTCCAGTGTGTCTCTGTTCCCCTAAGCTCACAAGCTGGAGCATGGCCTGGAAGCGCACGTGCCCCATACTTGCGTATCTACGGGGACGCTTGTTGGAGGAATCCGCAGCCATGGAGACAGTGGCTTGCAGGAGAGCAGCAGTTCTCCCCTGGACACCCTGGGGCTGCACCACAAACTCAGATGCCGCCGATCCCTCCCCGATGCCTCGGAGGGAAACCCAATGGGCAGTAAAACTAAGATATCATCCCAGCCCATGTCTGCTGGTCCAACCATCCAGCGTGATCCAGCGACAGGGATACATTATGCACAATGTGATGGTGTAGGGCATGGATTGCTGTCCACAAGATTGAAAGGAAGCAGATGTTGGGTGATAACCCTTGTCAGGAGCCCATTGAGTGAACGCATGCACCGATTCCGGGGGGGGGGGGTGTTAGGGTGCTGTGCGTTCAAACACATCGACAACCGATGGCTGGCGCCGGACGGCAGTGGTGGACATAAAGGAGGGTGCAGTGGAGGCAGAGGTCTGGCTGCCGGTACCAGTATCTCTACGAGTGGGAGAGAGGGAGTGGGAATGCATGGCTGGATGGGGTTGGTTTGTCTGCAGTACAGTGGCAGTAGCTGCTGTCCCCAGCACACTGCTGGTGGCACTGCTACCACCACCCCACATCAGTTCCCACTCCCGCCAGTGTTTGACTCTCAGGTGCTGGGTAACGGCAGTGGTACCCAGCCGAGCCAAAGACCTCCCTCTCCTCACCCTGGCATGGCACAGCTAACAAATGCCTATAGCAGCAGCATCTGCTGCCAGGGTGAAGTAAGCCCAAACAGATGACTTAAGCACCGATCTCCTGTCAGATGGGGTGGTGCTGACTTGCACCTGTTCGAGTTCAGTGAGCACAGGTGGAGCTGATTGCTGCTGCTGTTGCCTCCTCCTGCTACCATAACCAGTGGAGCCCCTGACGCTGGTCTCCCTGGTGACCTGGTACATTGTTTTCCCTACCTACCTTCCTCATCACTGCTGCTGTGAACTGACAAGGGAGATGGCACCCATTCTGGGTGACCCTGCTCTTCACGCCCTGATATGTCAGACCCAGGGCCAAACTGTGGTGGACTGAGGGGAACAGCAGACGTGGAGCCCCTGACCTGGCTCCGCTGTCCCCTAGCTGATGCCTGGGTGTGACTAGATGTGGGGGTTTGTTGGCTTAAACCACCCGCACCAGTTGGAAGGGGTGTCACTGGGGTACTGACAGACGTTACCCCCGGCTCCTCCTCCTCCATCCCTTCCAAAAGGCCCTGAGCATCAGCACTGAAATCCAGTTCAGCCTGATGCATGACCTCCCCCAAGAGGTCCCTCTCACTGACGCTGTCAAACAGGACAAGGCTAGATTCTTGGGGAATGGAGGCTGGTCCTACACTGCTGATGCCTTGCAGCCTGGGCAGAGGAATCTGTGGTACTGACTTGTGCCACAAGAGCCACTACTTCCTCGGCATCCTGTGAGGAAATGGGTTGGCTGCCTCCACCAAAAAAGTCCCTAATGAGGCCAACTGCACCAGACCCTCTAGAGGAGCTGCCCCGGTCCACCCCTGCTGCCTGAATGGCCACTTGAGCTACTCATAGTAGCCTTGGGGAAAACTTTATTGGGACGGGGACTCTGGGGCAAAAATTACCTAACAAAAGACACAGACACTCATGCAGACACTGACGAAGACACTAACACTTAAAACTAACGCTAATAAACTTTTTTTTTGTTTTTTGTTTTTTAACTAACCAAAGACAATTACGCAGACATTGATGCAGACACTACTAACTACACCAACTAAACAGTAAAAAACTAACTAAAAACTAATGCTAATAAACTTTTTGTTTTTTTTTATTTTTTTCTATAAACTAGCCAAAGACAATTACGCAGACACTGATGCAGATACTACTAACTACACCAACTAAACATTAAAAACTAACTAAAATCTAAAGCTAATAAACTTTTTTTTTACACAGACACTAAACTAAAACACTAAAGCTCATCTAAAACCTACACTATCCTATTCCGAAACTAACTCTATACCCTGCACTAGAACCTATCTTAACCTGCTAACTTAACCTACTCTATCTAACACTATCAATTTGCTGGAAAATTAGCTTTGCTTTGAAAAAAGCACTTGAACGCTCAGACAGTATTCAATCTCCTCTCACATCCACATGAAACTGCAAAAAAACGCTGTTGGGAGGAATCTTATATAGGGAAGGGGTGGGCAACTTTCCTATTGGTTGCTAGGGATGTTGCTAACCTCTGACAACTGTATTTGCATCCTTCTCACTGGCCTGCAAGCTAAAAGAAGGGAGGGATCAGTGACGATATTCGTGAACATGCAAATATTCCCATATGCAAAATATTTGTGCGCCAGTCTCACACAGTAAATAGTATTGGAGCCTTCTTTAGACCAAAACTGGAAGCAGGGAGGGATGATGATCACTGCGATGTGTACTGTGAAAAAAACAAGATGCATATTCCCAATTGCAAATATATAGCGCTATATTCGCAATATTCACGAAATCGCGAAGTTGCTATGTTCACCATAAAAATATTTATAAGAATATATCATTTTAGCGCTCCTAATAATCTTGACTGTAATATGGCAGCACCTTGACTACTACTATTTAACCACATAATGCCTGGATAATACCACTATACTGTTATTGAATAAAATCCACAATATACAGATCCCCCCCCCCCCCCACACACACACATACACCATCATAAAGACTTCTCCAGCCACGACTCTCTGTAGAATCTACATTTCTCTCTATTTATATTACTGTGCATCCCATCCATATAGTAGTTAGTCTTCCTCGGTGCCCCTATATAGTAGCTAGAACAACCACATTGCCCCCATATAGTAATATAGTAGTTAGGCTCCTCACACTACCCTATACTGTAGTTAGGCCATCCACACTGTCCCCATATAGTAGTGGCCCCCTCTGTGCTCCATATAGTAGGTAGGTATGCTCTGTGTCCCTATATAGTAATTAGGTCCCACTGAACCCCAGATAGTAGTTAGGTCCCCTTTGTGCCCCTATGTAGTAGTTAGAGAGAAGGGTAGAAAAGAAATAGAGGGAGGGCAGTGCCTCGTGTAATCCTGAGGGTACAGTGGGTAATAGGTGGGCTTCTGGGTAAAGAACTCTCACCTGGTGGAATTATACAATAGGCATATCACCCCTATAATGGGATATTCCTGGGATTGCAGGCCGTGGGAGCTTGACCGGGAGCCGTGGCAGCGGTTCCAGAGTTGAAAGTGCATAAGAAAAAAGAAAAAAAACTCAAAGGAATGACGCTATCCCATATAAAGTAAAAAGAGTCACTTTTTACTTTATATGGGATAGCGCCATTTCTTGGAGTTTTTTCTTTTTTCTTCTGCACATGTAGTAGTTAGGCTCCACATTGTCCCCATATAGTAGTTAGGCCCCTTTTTTGCCCACAAACATTTAGGCCCCTCACACTGCTCTGATCTTGTCTTTTCACAATGCTCTGATCCTGTCTTTTCTTGACATTTCAGGGCAGGAAGCATGGGACAGAAACAGTGCGTGCACCTGAAGTCCCAGCAGTGCCCGTTCAGTGGCATAGTCTAGCTATGTGTGTATTCTTACAGGAGTAATGTTCCACACAGTAGTTAGGCCCCTACTGTGCCCCCATACAGTAGTTAGGCCTCTCAGGGCCCCCATATAATAGTTAGTATAAACATCTCATATATATTTTTACTTTAAACATAAACAACATATACCACATTATAAATAGTACTCAAAAGTAAATTACGAGGAGAAGTGATATATAGTTACAAAAATAAATTTCCAATTATCAGAAGATTGACAGTTTTACACTGTGGCCAGTTCAAAGGTGTAAACTTCTTCTTCAATATCTATTAAATAAATGTTTAGACCATTTACATTTTTAACAAATTGCACTGGGATCTGTATTGATTGACCCACTTTGACTGCTTTAATAATCCTGACTCAATCTTTGTAACAAGCAAATAAGTAAATCAATGTGCTCATCCCATGGTATTCAGGGCTACGTGTTTATTCATTTTACTCCTTCTGTCAAAAATCGGATGTTAATGGTATCAAAGTAATAAGTATATTTTTTGCATCGGTCATCTGGTAGCGATGGTCATGTACCTGTCACCTATGTTACCTGGCAAAATTTAAGATAATTAATTGAAGACATACTCAAGGTTTAAGACCCTGCATACTATATTAGGATGTTAACTATTTTTTGTTGTGATATTCTCAACATGTTGGTTGTTTTCCAGCTCTTTATTCACCTTTAGGTAAATGGAGTACATGGTAAAAGTAAACAATGGCATAAAATAACAACTCAATTACTGACACCCCCATTGCACCATCACCGTACACTTTGGCCACAGCATCCTGTGCAATCACTGACCTCATTGTTCACATGCAACAAGAAGTGCAAATGACCCCTGAGACCTGTGATTGGCTAATGTCTCCTATGCAAAATGAAAACTGACATCACTGGGGCACTTAAATATGGACTCTGGAGCCGTGATGGTAGTGCTTTGAGGGGTGAGTATAAGTTTTGTTTTTATTTTACTTCCCAATCCTTAACCTTTTCAAGACACAGGGCGTATGCATATGCCCTGCATTCCGTGTCCATAAGGATGTAGTGCGTATGTATACGCCCGTGGGAATTCCGGTCCCCGCCGCTAGCCGGTTGGGGACCGGACCGGGATGCCTGCTGAAATCATTCAGCAGGCATCCTGGCACATCGCCAAAGGGGGTCCTAAGACCCCCCATGTCGGCGATCGGAGAAAATCGCATGACAATTCAGACATGCAATTTTCTACTATTTCGGGCAGATCGGGTCTCTGGTGAAAATAGGGAAAAATAGGGATGATCGGAGCTGTCAGTGACAGCCCCGATCATCCTAAGGGATAGGAGCAAGGTTGCAGTGCTGCAGCCTCCTCATATCCCCTGCCATTAGTCAGCAATGAGTGCTGACCAATGGCAGTTGAAGACTGGGGGTTGCCATGGAAACCACCACTCTGCCCACCCCTGGATGTGGGGCAGAACGGCGGGAGAAGATGGCGGCCGATACCTAAGAAGAAGATGCCGTGGGGACCGCCGACCTACCTGCGCCGCTGATCTCCACAGATGTCGGTGACATGTGTGGAGATCAGCGGCGCAGGTAGGGAGGCGACAGCGAGGAGCATGAAGGGAGGAGGCAGCAAAGCGATCTTTACTGCTGCCTTCCTAGTGGAAGCCAAACAGCAACTCCCAGCATGCTCAGACAGCCAAAGTCTGTCTGGGCATGCTGGGAGTTGTAGTTTTGCAACATCTGGAGGGTCACAGTTTGGAGACCACTATTACAGTGGTGCCCAAATGTTAGCCCTCCAGATGTTGCAAAACTACAACTCTCAGCATGCCTAGACTGCCCAGGCATGCTGGGAGTTGTAGTTCTGTAACATCTGTCCATCAGATTTTGCAATTTTCATGGAAATTTTGAAAATTGCTGCTATACTTTAATCCCCTCAAATTTTTCCAAAAAGTTAAAATGTGTCCATTTTATGACGCCAACATATAGTAGACATATTGTATTTGTGAATCAATATAAAATGTATTTGGAATATCCATTTTCCTTACAAGCAGAGAGTTTCAAAGTTCGAAAAATGCAAAATTTTCAAAATTTTTATGAAATTTGGGGATTTTTCCTCAAGAAAGGATGCAAGTAACTAGGAAAATTTGCCACTAAAATAAAAAAGAATATGTCACAAAAAAACATTCTCAGAATCAGAATAATCGGTAAAAGTTATTAATGCTTAAATTGACAGTGGTCAGAATTACAAAAAATGGCTCCGTCCTTAAAGGGGTACTCCGCCCCTAGACATCTTATCCCCTATCCAAAGGATAGGGGATAAGATGTTAGATCGCCGGGGTCCCGGTGCTGGGGACCCCGGCGATCGCTGCTGCAGCTCCCCGCTATCATTACTGCGCAGAGCGAGATCGCTCTGCACGTAATGACGGGCAATACAGGGGCCGGAGCATCGTTACGTCACGGCTCTGCCCCTCGTGATGTCATGGCCCGCCCCCGTCAATACAAGTATATGGGAAGGGGGCGTGGCGGTCGTCACGCCCCCTGCCATAGACTTGCATTAAGGGGACGGGCCGTGATGTCATGTGGGGCAGAGCCATGACGTCACGCTGCTCCGGCCCCTGTATCTCCCGTCATTACGCACAGAGCGAACTCGCTCTGTGAAGTAATGATGACGGGGTGCCGCAGCGGAGATCCCCGGGGTCCCCAGCAGCAGGACCGTGGCGATCTAACATCTTATCCCCTATCCTTTGGATAGGGGATAAGATGTCTAGGGGCGGAGTACCCCTTTAAGGTGAAAATGAGCTGCTTCCTTAAGGGGTTAAGCCAAGGCAGTTTTTTTGATAATCCTGGAAAACCCTTTTTATTCTGGCCATCCTCAAATATCCACTGGAGGAGATTTATTAAGCCGTCCAAGCAAATTTTCTGGCATAAAAACTTCACAAATATTAGTGCCCGCCATTTTTATGCTAACATTTATGGCTGCTTACATCTCATCTTTTGAAAAGTGGTAAGATAAGTGGCTGAGATGTGGCCTTGTGTGGCTTAACAGATTTACTATTATTTAAGTGAGAAATTGGTAAATTATTACCAAATTCCAAACCACCTCATAATTGGTATTTTGTGGTGCATGAAAAGGCAAAAATGTGGCATTATCTGGCTGACAATACCTAGCCACATTTTAGGGCTGTTTAAGGGGTTGACTTACAGGAAAGGTCCTCTAATACCTGAGTTCTCAACCTGGGGTACGCATACCCCTAGGGGTACGCCAGGGGTTTCTTGGGGGTACGCAAGGCCAGTATTTGACAGCGCACAGCCGCGGCAGCTCACTGTACAGTAGCGCGGCCTGAGCTATGGCCGCGGCTACTGTAAGTGAGCTTCGTGGTTGCCGGGGAGACGTGTGACCTCCCCTGACGTTGCACGGAGTTACCGCACAGCGCAGGAGGGCGTCACACGGCAGTGCGGCCCCGCCAAACGGGATGTGCTGCGTGAAGGAACACCTAACAGGTGACCGCAGGACGCCAGGTAAAAAAAAAGATAAAAACAACTGCATGGGATGGTGGGGGGACTGTATGGGAAGGAGGGGCGATGTATGGGACAGAGGGGGGATTATGGGACAGAGCACAAGGCATTAAGATGGAAGGGGAGAGGGATAATGGCAGAGGGGAATGGGGAGTAATAAAGCACAAGGCATTAAAATGTAAAATGTCCACCATTATCCCTCTCCCCTTCCATCTTAATCCCCTTGCACCATTCCCCCTCCCTCTGATCCCCTTTTGCCATATCGGATAATAATGGAAAAAGGGGATTAAGATGGAGGAGGGAATTGATTATCCCCCCTCCATCTTAATCCCCTTGTGCTATTATTCCCCCTCCATCTTAATCCCCTTGTTCCATTATTCCCCTCCCTCTGATCCCCTTTTGCCATATCCTCCCCCCTCCAATTTAATCCCATTGTCCTATTACTATCCCATATAGCAAAAGGGGATCAGAGGGGGGGGGGGTAGAATAATGGCACAAGGGGATTAAGATTGAGGAGTGAATATTAGCAAAAGGGGACTAAGATGGAGGAGGAAATAATGGCAAAAGGGGATCAGAGGGAGGGGGAATTATCACCCCCTCCATATTAATCCCCGTGTGTCATTATTCCCCCCTCGTCCATATTAACCCCCTTGTGTCATTATTCCCCCTCCTCCATATTAATCCCCTTGTGTGATTTTTCCTCCCTCCCTCTGATCCCCTTTTGCCATCACCCCCCTCCATCTTAATTCTCTTGTGCCTTTATTATCAGATATGGCAAAAGGGTTATCAGAGGAAGGGGGAATGGTGCAAGGGGATTAAAATGGAAGGGGGAATAATGGCGCAAGGGGATTAAAATGGAAGTTGGAAAATGGCGCAAGAGGATCAGAGGGAGGGAGGAATAATGGCACAAGAGATTAAGATGGAGGGGGGGGGGGTGAGTATCCTCCCCCCTCCATTTTAATCCCCTTGTGCCATTATTCCCCCATCCATCTTAATCCCCTTTTGCCATATTGGATAATAATGGCACAAGGGGATTAAGATGGTGGGGGGATGCATTAGTATAAAGGTAAGAACAAGCCTTTTGTCCACGGGTACCCGCCCGTTCGCAAGTTCCGCATGAGGGGGTACCCGTGGTCATACTTTCAGGCCTTGGGGGTACGGTCGCCGAAAAGGTTGAGAACCACTGCTCTAATATATGGCGCTAGTGAGCTGGCTCTTCTAAAGGACAGCCACTCTGCATACCCTACAGCTGGGAAACTGAGTACTGAGTTCTTTGTTAGCTATGATACTTATTATATACTACTGTGTAAGCATTGTTATTTGACTTGAGAAATATTCTTACAGTATTACAATACTTAATGGATATATTTTGACCAGTTTTCGGTTTTGTTTATCCCCTGCAAGCAAACAAAATAGATGCCTGTTAACTTGACATTAAAAATAAAGAAAACACACAGATATTTTTTGTTTTACTTTTGAATGGATTTTTATAATAGTTCAATGTCAATAAAACCCTATCCCAAAAATCCTAACATAACTCAATATATAATGAGTCTCTTGAAAAACAAAACAACAAAAGGATTGAAAGGTTTTTGTATATTTGAAGCTATGAGATCTCTGCTTAGAAATACCCCCGAAAAATACTTAAACCTATTCTTCCGGGGTTCTGTGTGAATAAAATGCACAAAAGTAACATTAGAGTTTGAAAAATCTGTTTACCTAATCTCATTTGCTGCTTGGATAATTTTCTTTTTTTTATTTTTTTTTCTGTAACATAAATGATTAAATACCATTTATGCGTTTTTAAAGACTGCACTGACTTTTCACTGCATAACCACACCTGGTACTTGTATTACACGGTAACTACAATGTTATATTTTATGTTGGCATTCAATGGCCTTGAAGATCACAAAGAAATGGGTTTGCATATTTTTACCATTATTCATGTAGTATAATGTAAATGAAGCTATAAATTGAACCTCATACTAAATGTAGTGGGAAGATAATAAAAGTCATGAATTATGAATGAATCACTGGTAATTTCATTCCTCAAGGGCTCTGATTTGTGATGCCTATATTCATGCAAAAACATGTTAGGCAGCCCAGGCTTCTGTATTTGCAGATTTTACAAATGAAACAGAATTTAAGGAGTTCATTTTTATGTACAGAATAATCAACTATTCATAAGCTGTTTTATTTTGTCTTAAAAATAAAGTAGTGCATGTTTAAAGTGAAGCAGCGAAGCTTGCTTTATGTCATGTGGAGGCTGTTCTTGAACACACAAAAGGTAAAAATGGCTCTTCTACATCTCGGATACCATACTATAATTGCAGCCGTGAATGGAAGGACTGTCTTAAAAGTAAACGCTATCTCTATAAAATGTTAAAAAGAAAAGTGGGTCAAATAGATTTTCTGTTTTCAATGCTACATTAATTTAGTGTGTAATACAGCCTCAGCTGCTACTATAGATAGGCGATTTACAACCTCTTTCCTGTTAATAAGAGTTATTTGTGTCTAAGAGGCAAGCAGAAAGTGAATTAATGTCCTCTTGACAGCACTGCAATTCTTGAACCGGTACTTATTCAGCTCAGATGTTGTGTCCCCGGTTTGCATATGTGGATAAATAAGCTGAAAACGAACAATTATGCATCTTCTACTTTCATGTTCACCTTCACACGTCAGAGGTTATTTTAGATATTCTTATGCCTCGGGCAAACATTTAAATGATGTCCCCCCCACCTTACCCTAGCATTGCCATCATGCAAGATTAATTATAACACCCATTACACAATATAGAGTAATCTACAGAGTCTGTCCACAATATCTTGAATGCCTCTGGTATGTCCAAAATAGAGCTGAAAGCCCCAAACTTATGTCTAAATTACAATGTTTGGATTTTTTGTGTCGATAAACAGTGTATAGTGTCAACTAATGTCCAAGTTGCAATGCACAAACGAGGGGCTTACATACAACAAAGGAACCAATAGACATATATATACGGTGAATAGTACATGCTATCTCCCACCACTATCCAGAAACAAGATATCTCATAGAAAAGGATTTATTTCTCAACACTGTAGTAATTGACTTGTGGACAATCCTACAAGAAATGATTCATCTGGAAAAATGACTTTTATGCATGCACCAACATATCTTTACAGGAATGTTCTCACTCTATTTATCATACGCGTAAGGAACATAGTTATAAACAGTAAGGCCCTGTCCACATCTACATTGTAAATATTATTGCTCTTCTCTTTAATAGGATCAGAGCAATGTAATAAACATACTGACATGACTAGGTACACTAAGCATAAGAAGTGCTCAATGGACCCTATTGACATTATTGGGGTTCATTGGGTTTCCAGCATGAAACATCTAACGCAAAATAACACAGTTTGCTGTTCTATGTTGCATGTTTTTTTATTTATTTATTAAGGAATTAGCAATGGAGGCTCCTTAACCTCCTTCTTGGATGTGAAGACAGCTTAATTTAGGACCTTTTATGCCTTGAAAGGCCTATCAAATCTTGGGGAAATTATAGAACAAATTGATATTTTGAGATAAATGTATCAGAATCAGAATAACACAGGGAAAAAATATTGAACACCCTTACTGATATTAATTAAATTTTATTTAACCCCTTAAGGATGCCGGGTCCCATTTCAAAGTCCTTAAAGACTGAGGGCATATAAGTATGCTAACATGCTGGTGTTGCCCCATAATTTTTATTTTCACAAGCGGTAAAAGGAAAAAAAGACCCCCAACATTTGTAACGCAATTTCTCCTGAGTACAGAACTACCCCATATGTGGGCGGAAAGTGATCTGCAGGTGCACAACATGGCTCAGAAGTGAGAGCGTGCCTTGTACATTTGAGGTCTAACTTGGTGATTTGCACAGGGTTGGCTGATTGTACAGCGGTTCCGACCTAAACGCAAAACAATAAATACCCAGATGTGACCCCATTTTGGAAACTACACCCCTCACGGAATGTAAAAAGGAGTATAGTGAGCCTTAACACCCCACAGGTGTTGGACGAATTTTCGTTAAAGTTGGATGTGAAAATGATGTGAAAATGAAAAAAAAAATTTCATTTTCACAATGGAAAATAGGAAAAAAAAGCCCCCAAAATTTGTAAGCTAATATCTTCAGAGTAAGAACATACCCCATATGTGGATGTAAAGTGCTCTGCGGGTGAACTACAATGCTCAGAAGAGAAGGAGCGCCATTGGGCTGGAATGTGGAGAGAGAATGTGTCCGATATTGAAGACCATATGTGTTTACAAAGCCCCCATAGTGCCAGAACAGTGGACCCCCCCCACATGTGACCCCATTTTGGAAACCACACCCCTCACGTAATGTAATAAGGGGCACAGTGAGCATTTACACCCCACAGGTGTCTGACAGATTTTTGGAACAGTGTTCCGTGAAAATGGAAAAAATTATTTTTAATTTGCACAGCCCAATGTTCCAAAGATCTGTCAAACGCCAGTGGGGTGTAAATGTTCACTGCACCCCTTATTAAATTCTTTGAGGGGTTTAGTTTCCAAAATGGGGTTCTGGCACCATAGGGGCTTCCTAAATGTGACATGCTCCCAAAAAAACATTTCAGAAAAACTCCAAAATCCCATTGTCGTTCCTTCACCTTGCTGCTATTCAAAATTTGGAATTTTCTCCTTCACTTTGCTGCTATTCCTGTGAAACACCTAAAGGGTTAACACACTTTCTGAATGTCATTTTGAATACTTTGGGGGGGGGTGCGGTTTTTATAATGGGGTCATTTATAGGGTATTTCTAATATGGAGACCCCTCAAATCCACTGAAAAACTGAACTGGTCCCTGAAAAATTCTGATTTAGAAAATTTTGTGAAAAATTGGAAAATTGCTGCTGAACTTTGAAGCCCACTTATGTCTTCCAAAAGTAAAAACATGGCAACTTTATGATGCAAATATAAAGTAGACATGTTGCATATGTGAATCAATATATAATTTATTTGGAATATCCATTTTCCTTACAAGCAGAGAGTTTCAAAGTTAGAAAACTTTTCAAAATTTCATGAAATTTTTGGATTTTTATCCAAGAAAGGATGCAAGTAATGACAAAAATTTACCACTATGTTAAAGTAGAGTATGTCATGAAAAAACAATCTCGGAATCAGAAAAATGGGTAAAGGCATCCCAGAGTTATTAATGCATAAAGTGACAGTGGTCAGAATTGCAAAAAAGGGCTCAGTCCTTAAGGTGAAAAAGGGCTCAGTCCTTCAGGGGTTAAAATCCAAAAACCTTTCTTTGTAATGACACATTTAAAGGGGATCTCCATGAAAAAAAAAATTCAGATCAACTGGCTCTAGAAAGTTAAACAGATTTGTAAATTAACTCTATTAAACATCTTAATCCCACCGGTACTTCTCAGTTGCTGAAATTGAGTTGTTGTTTTCTGTCTGACAACAGTGCTCTCTGCTGAAATCTCTGTCTGTCTCTGGAACTGTCCAGAGCAGGAGAGGTTTGCTATGGGGATTTGCTGCTACTCTGTACATTTCCTGAGACAGACAGAGGTGTCAGCAGAGAGCACTGTTGTCAGAGAGAAAAGAAGAACTCAACTTCAGCAGCTCATAAATACTGGAAGGATTAAGATTTTTTTCATGGAATACCCCTTTAACCCCTTAAGGACCCAGCCCATTTTCACCTTAAAAACACAAGCATTTTTTGCAAATCAGACCACTGTCAATTTAAGCATTAATAACTCTGGGATGCTTTTACTTTTCATTCTGATTCTGAGATAGTTTTTTTGTGACATATTCTACTTTATGTTAGTGGTAAATTTTTGCAATACTTGCATAATTTCTTGGTGAAAAATTCCAAAATTTGATGAAAAATTAGAAAATGTTGCATTTTTTTTACTTTTAAACTCTCTGCTTATAAAGAAAATGGACATCCCAAATAAATTATATATTGATTCACATATACAACATGTCTACTTTATGTTTGCATCATAAAGTTGACATGTTTTTACTTTTGGAAGACATCAGAGGGCTTCAAAGTTCAGCAGCAATTTTCCAATTTTTCTCAAAATTTTCAAAATCTGAATTTTTCAGGGACCAGTTCAGTTTTGAAGTGGATTTGAAGGGCCTTATTATTAGAAATACTCCACAAATGACCCCATTGTAAAAAACTGCACCCCTCAAAGTATTCAAAATAACATAACATTCCTTTTGTTAGATTTCTAAAAAAATTTGGGGTCCATATATTTTATCCTAAGAAAATTAAATTTTTTGCTAATGTATATCCTCAATACTTACTTGTGGTCTAATGCAGAGGAATTTCTGAAACTGGGGATCAGAACCTTAATTATCTTTTGCCGTATCCATGGCAGCACAATGAGAGAGCCTGGAGGTGGTAGAATCAGCATGAGTAGACCACATGGTGACACAATGACAGAGCCTGGAGGTGGTAGAATAAGCATGAGGAGACATAGAGACGCACAATTAGAGCCTGGAGGTGGCAGCATCAGCATGAGGTGACCATAGAGCAGCACAATGAGAGAGTCCAGAGGTGGCAGCATCAGCATGAGGAGACCACATGGCGGCACAATGATGAAGCCTGGAGGTGGTAGCATCAGCATGAGGAGACCATAGAGCAGCACAATGAGAGAGCCTGTGGGTGGCAACATCAGCATGAGGAGACCGAATAGCAGCATAATGAAACAGCCTTGAGATGGCAGCATCAGCATGAGACCATATAGCAGCACAATGAGAGAGCCTGGAGGTGGCAGCAACAGCATAAGGGCACCATATTGCGGCACAAAGACAGAGCCTGGAGGTGGCAGCAGCAGCATGAGAGCCATGCCAATTGGGGGTTGAGTCTGAGGAACCCACCGACTGTTGACTGAGGGTGTCGGATGTCACTTGGGATGAAGTGGATGACCGAGTGAAACAATCAATCACGGCTGCTGGGCTGCTGGTCGAGATACGACTGCTAGATGACACAGGGAGCTCAGACCTCTCACTGTGACTCCTGCTGCCACATATCCCAAGTCTACTGCGACCTCTGCCTGCGCCTGATGAATTTAGGCCACACCTCTCTGCACGTCCTGGCACTTCTCTACCTGACATACTTAGTGCATATGTGAGGGGAGTACAATATGCTTCACTACGTTTAAAAGATATAAGAAAGAAAAGAAAAAAGCCAAAGCAGCGCCTTGCGTATTACCCTTTATATATGGAGAGATAAATATTGTGGGGGAAACCCACAGGTCATATAGGTCTGTGCTCACCAGATAATAATAATAAGAGCGCATATCACCCCGTATTTGGGGTACTCACTGATGTCCACAGAGCTGCTGTGCCGGGAGTTCCCAGGAAACAAACAAGTGCTTGTCCAGAAGAATATGTCCAGGTGCAGGAAAAAAAGAGCTTTGCTGTCCTGGCGCTGCCTGTTCGGTCATCAGAATGGGAAAAATAAGGCTCAAAAGTAGACCTCAAGTAAATTTTAAACTTTATTGCTTAATTATAAAAATAATAAAAGTGTGGATGAAGCGTTTCAAGGGGGGCTCCCCTCTTCCTCAGATCAGCTTGATCCTTGATCTGAGGAAGAGGGGAGCCCCCCTCGAAACGCATCATCCACACTTTTATTATTTTTATAATTAAGCAAAAAGGTTTAAATTTACTTGAGTCTACTTTTAGCCTTTTACTTTTAGCCATTCTGATAACCGAACGGGCAGCGCCAGGACAACAAAGGTCTTTTTTTCCTGCACCTGGACATACATTTAAAAGAGTATTTGTCTAGAACTGCAGCAGGTGTGTACTTTTGGCTGAACTTTCAAAGTATCAAGGCCCTTGAGAGTTTAACAGATACAAAATAGTACACCACTTAGATGTAGGTATGTGGTATGCCCTTATGATCGCAGAAAAATGCACTACAGTATGCTTAAAAAATTATTTGAGTAAAACACCAACCAGTGATTACTTTTGCCTGGCCTTTCGCAGTATCTAGGCCCTTGACAGATTAACAGGTACAAAATAGTACACTACTTAGATGTAGGTATGTGGTGTGCCCTTATGAGGGCAGAAAAATGCACTACAGTATACTTAATAAAGTATTTGAGTAAAACACCAGCCAGTGAGTAGTTTTGCCTTGCCTTTCACAGTATCTAGGCTTTTGACAGATTAACATGTACAAAATAGTACACTACATAGATGTAAGTATGTGGTATGCACTTATGAGGGCAGAAAAATGCGCTACAGTGCTCTTAAAAAAGTATTTGAGTAAAACAGCAGCCAGTGAATACTTTTGCCTGGCCTTTCACAGTATCTAGGCCCTTGACAGATTAACAGGTACAAAATAGTACACTACTTAGATGTAGGTATGTGGTATGGACTTATGAGGGCAGAATAATGCGCTATGATATGCTTAAAAATTATTTGAGTAAAACACCAACCAGTGATTACTTTTGCCTGGCCTTTCGCAGTATCTAGGCCCTTGACAGATTAACAGGTAAAAAATAGTACACTACTTAGATGTAGGTATGTGGTATGCCCTTATGAGGGCAGAAAAATGTGCTACAGTACACTTAATAAATTATTTGTCTAAAACAGCAGCAGGTGTGTACTTTTGGCTGGACTTTCACAATATCTAGGCCTTTGACAGATTAACAGATACAAAATAGTACACTTCTTAGATGTAGGTATGTGGTATGCACTTATGATGGCAGAAAAATGCACTACAGTACACTTAAAAAATATTTGAGAAAAACACCAGCTGGTGAGTACTTTTGCCTGGCATTTCACAGTATCTAGCCCTTGACAGATTAACAGGTACCAAATAGTGCACTACTTAGGTATGTGGTATGCACTTATGAGGGAAGAAAAATGCGCTACAGTATGCTTAATAAACGTACTGGGGTAAAACACCAGCCGGTGATTACTTTTGGCTGTCCTTTCACCAGGGGCGTCACTAGGTCAAATCATTCGGGCCCCTGCCCCAAATGCTAAGCCCTGGTGCCCCGAATGTCAGGGCCGATTGATTTTATTTTTCTTTTACTTACTACATTCCTGGGGCTCAGGGCCGGCATTGCCTATGAGCTGCGGCTAAAGCGTCACCGCGATTTTTCCTGCAGACCAACACCACCCCCCCACCCCCCTCTCTCATTGGTCTCACCCTGTGGGCAGAGCTCCGGTTGTCAGTGCTCTGGCTTCCGGCTCCATGCACCCCGGGACCTGGCAGAGATACCATGAGGAGCCGCTGCAGCAGCGGGGCCATCCCTGGCCTCCTACTGTTGGTGGGGACCTGTGTACTGGCAGAGGTAAGAGGCAGGTGGGGCTCAGGGCCAGTGGCGGCTCCAGGGGGGGGGCAACGGGGCAATTTTTTTTCTATATGGCACTGGGTTCAGGTGGCAATGTAAAAACTTAGGGGGCACAGGAAAGGAGACATTTAATGTGAGGGGCCTATGACAGGGGACATTACATGTGAAGAGCACATGACAGAGGATCCCCTGTCATGTGTCTCTCACATACAATGCCCCCTGTGCTGTGCCCCTCACATATATTGTGCCTATTACGTATAATGCCCCTTTGGGGCTGGACAGGGGGCATTATATGTGAGAGTCACATCACAGGGGGCATTTTATGTAAGGGCAACAGCACAGGGGGTATAATATGTGAGGGGCACATGATGAGAGTATTATATCAGGGGCACAGGGGGCATTATATATTAGGAGAGCATGATGGGGGCATTATATGTATGGGGGGCCCCATACATAAAATGCCCCCGTCATGCTCCCCTAACATATAATGTCCCCTGTGCTGTGTCCCTTACATATGCTCTCATCATGTGCCCCTCACATATAATGCCCCCTGTGCTGTTGCCCTTACATATAATGCCCCTGTCATGCTCCCATAACATATAATGCCCCTGGCTGTGCCCCTAATATAATGCTCTCATCATATGCCCTTCACATATAATGCCCCCTGTCCTGTGCCCCAACATATAATGCTGCTTGTAATGTGACCCTCACATATAATGCCCCATGTGCTGTGCCCCTTACATATAATGCTCGCTTCATGTTCCCCTCACATATAATGCCCCCTGTTCTGTGCCCCATAATGGGGCACAGCACTGGGGGCATTATATGTTATGGGAGCATGATGGGGGCATTATATGTTAGGGGCACAGCACTGGGGGCATTATGTGGGAGGGGAACATGATGGGGCATTATATGTTAGGGGAGCATGATGGGGGCACTATATATATGGGCCACAGCACAGGGGGCATTATATGTTAGGGGAGAGGGGAGCATGACGGGGGCATTATATGTAAGGGTCACAGCACAGGGGGCATTATATGTTAGGGGAGCATGATGGGGGCATTATATGTAAGGGTCACAGAACAGGGGGCATTATATGTAAGGGGAGAGGGGAGCATGATGGGGCATTATATGTAAGGGGCACAGCACAGGCGGCATTATACGTTAGGGGAGCATGATGGGGGCATTATATGTGAGTGGCACAGCACAGGAGGCATATGTGAGGGGCACAGGACAGAGGGCATTATTATTATCTGGGGGAAACAGGACAGACATTATTATTATGTGGGGGGTGAAGGACGGGTCATAATTATTATATGTGGGGGACAAGATGGGGCATTATTACTATTTGTGAGGGGCACAGAATGTTTTGCATTTTAGAGGTATGGTATATATTATGAAGGAATTTTTGGGGTGCTACGATATTTATGGGCCACAATACATTACACTTTTGTATTCAGAGGGCGCAGTGTGTGGTAGTATTATATTCAGAGAGCGCAGTATGTGCTAGTATTATATTCAGAGAGCACAGTGTGTGGTAGTGTTATATTCAGAGGTACAGTGTTTAGCCTTATTATAATAATTATTGTTTTCATATAGAGGATCAGAATTCACTTACAAATTAAGGAGCCATCTGGGCGTCATTTTCTACAGAAAGAAGATTTAGCTGACAAAGTCACAGCGGTATGTACCATCTGAATTAGATAAGGAAATACTATAGAGAAGACGTTACATGTGGTCACTGATATAATTGTACATTTTCCTCACTATGTCCCATCAGAGCTGTAGTCACTTGTAAGTTCTACAGTTATGATGAGTGAAACTACAACTCCCAGCATAACCTGCTTAGGTCATACTGGGAGCTGTAGTTTTAAAAGGTAAAAAATTCTTCTGCACCTTCCCATTCTGTGGCAACTGGTATATTTGATTATCATACTGGAAATTATTTTCTGCAAAGTGCTACACCGCAGGCATCACAACAGGCTAAAAAATTACTTTCAGGGAAGAAGGGGTATGGGGTGCCACCTTTTTTTGCCACATTGGGTGACACCAACCCTCGAGCGGGGATGGGCTGTGTAGACATGTGGCATCAGGATGGTCACAGAGTGATGGAGCCCAGGCACAGCCTGGCAAAGCAGCGCAAAGGAAGAGGAAGCTGGAAACACGGATGCCTTATGATATCTTACTTTCTCTTAGAGAGTGGGAGCCCATGGGGACCTGGAGCAGACTATGAAAAGGTTGGTCATCAATATTATGGGGCACTTTGGGGGGCACCATTTGTATCAGAGGGGGAAATATGGTTCAATAAAGAAGAAAAGGGGGACCAATGTGTACTAGTTGGTGTGAGGGAGCGGGGCAAGGGGAGCATTATTTATGTATACATGTTACGCCTAGCGCTCCAGGTCCCCGCTCCTCCCCGGAGCGCTCACGGCGTCTTTCTCCCTGCAGCTCCCCGGTCAGTCCCGCTGACCGGGAGCGCTGCACTGTCATGGCCGTTGGGGATGCGATTCGCACAGCGGGACGCGCCCGCTCGCGAATCGCATCCCAGGTCACTTACCCGTTTCCGTCCCCTGCTGTCATGTGCTGGCGCGCGCGGCTCCGCTCTCTAGGGCGCGCGCGCGCCAGCTCCCTGAGACTTAAAGGGCCAGTGCACCAATGATTGGTGCCTGGCCCAATCAGCTTAATTGGCTTCCACCTGGTCCCTGACTATATCTAACCTCCTCCCATGCACTCCCTTGCCGGATCTTGTTGCCCTTGTGCCTAGTGAAAGCGTTTTGTGTGTCTAAAGCCTGTGTACCAGAACTTCTGCTATCCACCCTGACTACGAACCTTGCCGCCTGCCCCCGACCTTCTGCTACGTCCGACCTTGCTTCTGTCTACTCCCTTGTACCTCGCCTATCATCAGCAGCCAGAGAGGTGAGCCGTTGCTAGTGGATACGACCTGGTCACTACCGCCGCAGCAAGACCATCCCGCTTTGCGGCGGGCTCTGGTGAAAACCAGTAGTGACTTAGAACCGGTCCACTAGCGCGGTCCTCGCCAATCCCTCTCTGGCACAGAGGATCCACTACCTGCCAGCCGGCATCGTGACAGTAGATCCGGCCATGGATCCCGCTGACGTCCCTCTGCCTTATATCTCTGATATCACCACGGTGGTCGCCCAGCAATCCCGACAGATCGCCCATCTAACCCACCAGCTGTCGGAAGTATTCACCATTGTGCAGCAACTTCAGTCGCAACTTCAGCAGCAATCATCTCCTCCGCCAGCTCCTGCACCCCTTCCGCAGCGAGTGGCCACTCCTAGCCTCCGCCTGTCCTTGCCGGACAAATTTAATGGGGACTCTAAGTTTTGCCGTGGCTTCCTTTCGCAATGTTCCCTGCACATGGAGATGATGTCGGACCAGTTTCCTACTGAAAGGTCTAAGGTGGCTTTCGTAGTCAGCCTTCTGTCTGGAAAAGCCCTGTCATGGGCCACACCGCTCTGGGACCGCAATGACCCCGTCACTGCCTCTGTACACTCCTTCTTCTCGGAAATTCGAAGTGTCTTTGAGGAACCTGCCCGAGCCTCTTCTGCTGAAACTGCCCTGCTGAACCTGGTCCAGGGTAATTCTTCCGTTGGCGAGTACGCCATACAATTCCGTACTCTTGCTTCTGAACTATCCTGGAATAATGAGGCCCTCTGCGCGACCTTTAAAAAAGGCCTATCCAGCAACATTAAAGATGTTCTGGCCGCACGAGAAACTCCTGCTAACCTGCATGAACTCATTCATCTAGCCACTCGCATTGACATGCGTTTTTCTGAGAGACATCAAGAGCTCCGCCAGGAAAAAGACTTAGATCTCTGGACACCTCTCCCACAGTCTCCACTGCAATCTGCGCCTAGGCCTCCCGCCGAGGAAGCCATGCAAGTGGATCGGTCTCGCCTGACCCTGGAAGAGAGGAATCGCCGTAAGGAAGAGAATCTTTGTCTGTACTGTGCCAGTACCGAACATTTTTTGGTGGATTGCCCTATCCGTCCTCCACGTCTGGGAAACGCACGCTCGCACCCAGCTCTCGTGGGTGTGGCGTCTCTTGATGCTAAGTCGGCTTCTCCACGTGTCACGGTGCCTGTACGGATTTCTACTTCAGCCAGCTCTTCCCTCTCAGCCGTGGCCTGCCTGGACTCTGGTGCTTCTGGGAATTTTATTCGGGAGTCCTTGGTGAATAAATTCCGCATTCCGGTGACCCGTCTTGTCAAGCCACTCCACATTTCCGCGGTCAACGGAGCCAGGTTGGATTGCACCGTGCGTTACCGCACGGAGCCCCTCCTAATGTGCATCGGACCTCATCACGAGAAAATTGAATTTTTTGTCCTTCCCAATTGCACTTCCGAAGTTCTCCTTGGACTACCCTGGCTTCTACACCATTCCCCAACCCTGGACTGGTCCACTGGGGAGATCAAGAGTTGGGGTCCCTCTTGTTCCAAGGACTGCCTTAAACCAGTTCCCAGTACTCCCTGCCGTGACCCTGTGGTTCCTCCTGTATCCGGTCCCTCTAAGGTCGTTAGGGACTCTGCCTGCCACAGAAAATGCCTCTCCCCCCCTCCCAGTCCCTTCAGGCAAGCCTCTGTGTCCCCTCATGGCTCCCGTCCTTGTGTCTCCTTGCCCCGTGCCAAGCTTCACCCTCTGCCCTCCCTCCCCATTCCTACTCCTGCTGTACTGCCTGTCATTGAGGAAACCATCCATTCCTTCCCGGTGTCCTCATCCCAGGGGAGGCAGTCACCGGACAAAAAAAAGGGGAGACCTAAGGGGGGGGTACTGTTACGCCTAGCGCTCCGGGTCCCCGCTCCTCCCCGGAGCGCTCACGGCGTCTTTCTCCCTGCAGCTCCCCGGTCAGTCCCGCTGACCGGGAGCGCTGCACTGTCATGGCCGTTGGGGATGCGATTCGCACAGCGGGACGCGCCCGCTCGCGAATCGCATCCCAGGTCACTTACCCGTTTCCGTCCCCTGCTGTCATGTGCTGGCGCGCGCGGCTCCGCTCTCTAGGGCGCGCGCGCGCCAGCTCCCTGAGACTTAAAGGGCCAGTGCACCAATGATTGGTGCCTGGCCCAATCAGCTTAATTGGCTTCCACCTGGTCCCTGACTATATCTAACCTCCTCCCATGCACTCCCTTGCCGGATCTTGTTGCCCTTGTGCCTAGTGAAAGCGTTTTGTGTGTCTAAAGCCTGTGTACCAGAACTTCTGCTATCCACCCTGACTACGAACCTTGCCGCCTGCCCCCGACCTTCTGCTACGTCCGACCTTGCTTCTGTCTACTCCCTTGTACCTCGCCTATCATCAGCAGCCAGAGAGGTGAGCCGTTGCTAGTGGATACGACCTGGTCACTACCGCCGCAGCAAGACCATCCCGCTTTGCGGCGGGCTCTGGTGAAAACCAGTAGTGACTTAGAACCGGTCCACTAGCGCGGTCCTCGCCAATCCCTCTCTGGCACAGAGGATCCACTACCTGCCAGCCGGCATCGTGACAATACACTTTCAAGGTGTATTCTTTTATCGTAAAGTTTATATGGGACAGTTTGAGAAAAAATATTTTATATAGTAGGACATTATTTTATATGGGGCATTGTGGGGGCACTAAATGTGTTGCATTATTAAATATATGGGAATACAGGATATACAACTTTTTCTGTCCACCAACATAAAATACTCTGATAGTGCCCCTCCCGAGACTAGGCTCTGGATCAGCCCCTGTTCAGGGCTCCTCTGTACCGGTTACATTATCATATTAATCCTTCTCCCGTGGCCACACTATATCTCCTCACCATCCAGGCCTGGCTACATCAGCATTAGCTCTAAAAGCTATCACCCCAGCCTGCCCCGCCATTCATCACCCTCCCCTGCCTGTGTCCATCTCATTCACCCTGGGTTACCCTCTGCATTGATCCTCCTCTAAACCAGTGTTTTCCAAACAGTGTGCTTCCAGCAGTAGCAAAACTACAACTCCCAGCATGCCCAGATAGCCAGAGGGCATGTTGAAAGTTGTAGTTTTGCAACAGCTTGAGGTACATTGGTTGGGGAACACTGCTTTAGAAGTTATAGACGGAGTAAAGATGGCGGTGAGGAGATGCAGATACACCCTAGTGTGTAAAAAAAACATGTACCTGTACCTCCTCACCACCATCTTTACTCCATCTGTAACTTCTAAGACAGTGTTCCCCAACAAGGGTGCCAGAAGTAGCAAAACTACAACTCTCAACATGCCCAGAGGCCCATTTACTGTCTGGGCATGCTGAGAGTTGTAGTTTTGCAACGGCTGGAGGCACCCTAGTTGGCAAATACTGGTATACAGTGTAGACACTAATGTAAATCCATGTGCATACAGGGTAAGTAATGTAATTACATACACTGACCGCAACAGCAGAAAAATGAGTGCAACTCTGGAGCTGTACTCATTATTCTCCTGGCAAGGTTATTGTGTTCATACATTACATTACTTATCCTGTACTAATCCTGAGTTATATCCTGTAGATCTTTAATTAGAAAAATATAAATCATAACAAAAACACAAAACCAGCACAACTTGGCCATAACTGAAAACAGCAACATGAAATAACATAAACCAAAACTTTACATTTAAAATAAAAGAACATAAATCCTGCCTAACCGGCCAGCCCAGTTTTCCTAACAAAAAGAAAAACACACCTTACATAACCAAATATCTAACAACACACTCGCATGCATACTCAACTTACATAACCAAAAAAGGAACAGAAAAATAGCACTATTTAGCTGTAACTCAAAAACACCCAGACTTGGGAAAAACACACACTACAAAACACACAGAAAACACAACAAGCACTCCCACTACACACCACCATCCCTTTTTTTTTTATGTTATTTTTTTTTGTGTGTTTTTTTTTTTTTTTTATAATAACACTAATAATAATAATAATAATACTACTATGCCACACACATGCATCACAGATCCATAACTTTACAAAGGCATAAAGATAAATTAATCTACAACTCAAAAAACACCCAAACTTGGGAAAAATCACATATTACAAACCGAAAACACAACAAGCACTCCCACTGCACACCAAATTTTATATATATATATACACACACACACTTTTTTTTTCCCCCTTCCACACACACATATATACATTAGTTTTCTACGTTATCCCACAAGACCTAAACCACAACTGGATACAAAAATTACTACAAAAATAACATCTGGTTCGACTGCCATATCTATCTCTACTATAAACACAATATAAACAATATATAATTCACAAATCAAGATAAAAATAAATAAAATAAAAATAAAATTAATATATATAATTTTTATAATAATTACATGTAATGTACACAATTTATATATATAAACTATATACACTATATACACACCTATTATTATGCAGGAAACACACCTAAATATACAATAAAACATCCTACTCTAAACTATCCCTTCACCCACACCACCCGCCCTTCTGTACATGGGTCAGAGTCCACAGTTCTCAATGTCCAGCCACGACTGACCCATGCCAGGTCCACCAAAAGAAAACCACCACCCACCAAATACACCCACCCAACCTAGAACTCCTCCCAACCAAATTAACCATAACCAACTTTATAACATACATAAACAATATAACCCACACTAGGCCCAAGTCCGGTGCCTGTAAGCCCTTCATAACCTAAACATCGGAAAACAAAATAAAAAGCTATGGTGCACATGCATTAGCCCACCACCAGGAAGAAGGATGGCAATCCTGATACATACAAAAATTTACATACTTTCCCTAACACCTCCCTACCTCTCACCCTACCATTATCCCTAAAATAGAAACTGACCCTACTATCACCCTAACCCTGTCCCCTTACATCACTGTCCCTAACCAAAACAAGGGTACTCTACCCAGAAGGTCTAGTACCTAGGGCACATCAAAAGAAAACCCTCTCCACAGGAGAGAAGCCCTACTGGTACCAAGACTGCCATACTCCAAACACCTGATCTTCCCGAGGTCACCAGTGATATTCCTACAGACCTCCACCTCGGAGAGGACTTTACGCTGCGTAGACACTAAACACCGTGCGTTCCACGTGTGGTACCTAATCACTAAGCTAACTAAGAATAAAGTGCCCCGGTCTCGACCACCCAGGTTCCTGAATGCCCCATAAGCCCACTCCGGGTAGGTAAGGCCGGCAAGTTGACTCCAGCCAATGGAAGCGCCCACCCGGTTGTAAACCCCTATATTAAAGGGACAATGAAGGAGGAAATGGTCCATGCTTTCCAGCGTGTCCACACACTCTTCTCGGGGACAGTCCCGGTCATCAGATCTCCTACACTTCAAATTGTCCCTCACATATAGCTTCCCCTGAAAGCAGCGCCAGGCCAAGTCCCAAAACTTCTGGGGGATCCTTTTCATGTTTAAAAGAAACAACCCCACCCTCAGATGCTGACCTGGGCAGTCCCTGAGCGCCAGAGGCTTCTGGAAGTGGGTCAACAGAACCCGTTTGTCAAGGAACTGCCTTGACTGGGTCCTGATCTCCCACACTCCCAGACCCCACCGACGTATCGCCTTCAGAGTCGGGGTAGCGTAAGCCGGAAGATATCCATGGGGCGTACGGAGGTCCTTCACTTGCCCTCCTCCCTCCCATTCCTGGAAGAAAGGCCGAAACCATTCCCTGCAGGAGAGTACCCACGGAGAAGCCCTCTCTGATCAGAGGTTTGAGATGTTGGCTTTCAAGAAGGTGTTTGTTAAGAACACCACGGGGTTTACCATAGATAAACCCCCTAGTCTCCTCGTGCGGTATGTAACCTCCCTCTTGACTAGGTTCATCCTGTTCCCCCATAACAGTTGGAAAAATAGGCTGTAGACCCTAGTGTAGTAAGCCTCTGGTAAGATACATACGCTGCCCAGATAGATAAACAAGGGGAGCAGGTACGATTTGATCAGGTGTACCCTTTCCCTGAGGGTCATAGACCAACCCTTCCACTGGTTCACCTTCTGAGTGGCATCCTGGAGCTTACCATCCCATTTTTGGTGGGATAATCATCCTGGCCGAATGTAATGCCCAAAACTTTTGCTGATTCTTGGGGCCCTGGAAGGGTGTCCGGGAGATCAAACGTGGGATCCCCCCCTCCCAGCCAGAGACTTTCACACTTATCCCGGTTGATCTTAGACCCGGAAGCCTCCGAGTAGCGGTCCACCTCTGACATCACCACATCGACCTCCCCCCTCGAGAAGACGAAAATGGTGACATCATCAGCATACGCCACCACTCTCTGGGTGACATCCGGCTCCGCCAGACTCATCCCGACTCCCGCTAACGGCCCACAATCTACCCTCCGGACGAAGGGATCGATTGCGAACACGTATAACAGCGGGCTCAAAGGACAACCCTGACGGACTCCGGACCCCACCTCAAAAGAGCGGCCAGACCAACCGTTCACCAGCGGGAAACTCTCTGCCCCTGCATACAAGATCTTGAGCCAATTAACAAAAGTACTCGGTAAGCCATATCTCAGAAGGACGGACCAGAGGTAGTCATGGTTTACCCGATCAAATGCTTTGGCCTGATTCAAGGACAGTAAGTACCCCTTCCAGAGACCCGCACTGCTCCGCTCCACTGCCTCCCTGACACTCAGGACAGCACTTAAGGTGCTTCGGCCTGGAACAGAGCAGTGCTGGGCCCCCGAAAGGAGCCGGGGTGCAAACTCCACCAACCGATTAAACAGTATCTTGGCCAGAAGCTTCCTGTCCGTATTGAGAAGAGCTATGGGCCTCCAATTCTCAATCCGGCTAGGATCTTTACCCTTTGAGAGAAGAATCAGGGCTGACCTCCTCATTGACCTAGGCAGAGTGCCCGAGGAGAGACACTCATTGAATACCACAGTCAAGAGGGGAGCTAAAGACTCCTTAAAGGTCTTGTACCACTCGGATGTTAAGCCATCCGGACCTGGCGACTTCTTGGGGGCAAGCCCCTCAATCGCCAGTCTCACTTCCTCTTCCTTAATTTCTTCTGCCAAAACGCCAAGAGAGGGGTCTACCCCTGGCTCAGGAATGGTTTCAGCCAGGAAAGCCAACATCTTGTCCCGATCTAGATCCTTCCTCCCCAAGAGGTGCAAGTAGAAGGATCTGACGACCTCCAGGATCCCTGATCTGGACCGATTCAGAGATCCCGTACTATCAATCAGTCCTGAGATGATTTTACTACTCACTGACATCTTGCAGTTTCTGTAAGGGTCGGGCGAGCGGTACTTCCCATAATCCCTCTCAAAAACCAAAGATGCGTGCCTATCGTACTGACACCTCATCAGCAAGGACTTCACTCTGGAGATATCCTCCCGGCTACCTCCAGTCGAGACGAGAAGCTCGAGTTTCCTCCTCAGACCCTGATACAAGCGATACCTGTTCAGGGACCTGAGGCTCGAGAGCTGGCGGAAGAACCCCGCAACCCGCTTCTTGAATATCTCCCACCACTCTGACTTACTACTACAAAGGTCCAGTAAAGGTACCTGACTCTGAAGAAAATCCTCAAAGGACTGTCTTATCTCCGCTTCCTCCAGGAGGGACGAATTCAGCTTCCAATAACCTTTACCCATATGGGGGGTCTCTGAAACATTCAAGGAAAACAAAATCATACAGTGATCGGAGAACTCCACCTCAACCACGGACACTGCGGAAGAGACGGCTTCCTCCTTTAAATAAAACCTGTCTATCCTAGACCTGCAGCTACCTCGATGATAGGTGAAACCCGCGTGGCCTGAGGGGCTCCGGATGTGGGCGTCCTCTAGGCGAGCTTCCCTAACTATATTATTGAGAGCTATGCTGTCGTAAGCCAGCGGACCATTGGAACCTCTCCTATCTTGGGACCTTGTGACAGTATTGAAGTCCCCTCCAAAGATCACTTGCCGGCTAGTAAAAAGGAAGGGCTTGATCCTCATAAAGAGATCTTTGCGGCCCCACTTGGTTTGTGGGGCGTAGATGTTAATGAGCCGGAGCTCCTGTCCCTTCATGAGGACATCTAAGATCAGGCACCTCCCCATTTCTAACTCAATAACCCGTCTGCATTCAACCGGAGCGGTAAAAAGGACCGCCACCCCACTATACGGCTCAGCCGCAAGAGACCAGTGGGAGGGCCCGCGCCTCCACTCTCTCCTGGCTTTTACCAGGGAGGCTAGATCTGACAACCTGGTCTCCTGCAGATACAAAATATCGGCTTCAACACGGCCGAGAAAATCAAAGGCTGTGAATCTAGCCGTATCCGACTTTATGCTGGCACAGTTAATAGATGCCAGCGTCAATGGGGTGAGTGCCGCCATCATGGGTGATTGAGTTAGACGGCCCTAACCCCTCATTTCTGTTTTTTTTTCACCCCCTCATCCCCAGATGAGGAGGCTTCTTTCCCTTTGGACCTTTTTTTAGACTCTGACTGGTCCATTTTTGAATCCCCATCTCCGCCTGGCTCTGGTTTGGCCCCATCCCCTGAGGAAACAGCCCCATCAGGACAGGGCCCAGTTCCCCCTGAAGGCTCCCCCACTTCAGGCACCCCATCCTCGACCCCCCCTCCAAGGAGGGGGAGGAGATGGCGTCGAGTACAGAGTACCGGTTAGACAGATCAATCAGAGGGGGGGCAGGTAAGCTTCCGCTTGGGACCTGGTCCGTAGCACGGGGACTAGAGGGCTCCGACCTCTTCTTTCTCCCTTTACTGCCCTTCTTTTTTGGCCTCTCTTCACCCTCCTCATCCACACTTTCACAGTGGGAGGAATCGGAAAGATCGGCCTTGCTGCCTTCTTCTCTACAGATTCTCCCCATTTCCTCATCCAGCACATTCTCCCCCAGGGCCTCAGCAGTTTCAGGACTAACCTCTGGAGCAGGGTCAGAAGCTACCCCTGCCACATGGGAACTCTCCAGTTCCCTGCTCCTTCTCCGATTAGCCTCCCGCCTCAGCTTGGCGGGACTTTTCCTCCTCACTGACCCTGTTGCACCTTCACCCGCACTCGTGCCCTCCCCAGCTGAGGCAACATTACTGCTCTCCCCAGCCAAAGTGACCGTCTCACGGGCAAAGGCGCAAGGACAACGGCTGAAAGGGTGTCCTAAGACACCACACAGATGACACCTGATCTGCCTACAGGATGCGGCAAGATGACCTACCCCACCACACAGAGCACAGACCTGCACGGTACAGGCTGCGCTAAAGTGAGTGGGGCTGCCACACCTGTGACAGACCTTGGGCTGCCCCTGGTAGAAAATTTGGATTCTGTCTCTCTCAAGAAAAGCAGCTGATGGGATGTGGGCAACAGTGCTCCCCGAACGCTTCAGTTTGAAGGAAAACGTCCAGGCCCCAGACCAGATCCCATGTTCGTCGTAGTTCTTTTTCGGCATGTCCGTCACATCACCATATCTGCTGAGCCAGGTCATGATATCATAGCATGAAAGTGATTCGTTACGTGTCAAAACGGTCACTTTCTTGACCAAATTCTGACGGGATATCGCCTTTACGGCAAAATCCCACCAGCCGGGCTCGCTTTTCACCACCTCATAGTTCGACCAGAAGAGTTCCAAACCCTCTGGCCGAACGAAGCTGATGTCAAACTCGGAAGTACCGTAGGGGTGGATCAGGGCAAAGATGTCACTTGCCCTGAATTCCATCCGGAGGAGGAGCTCAACCACCTTACCCAGAGGCGGACACGCATCTTCGCCCCTCCACACTAAACGGACCACATTCCTACGGCCACTTTCCTGCCCAGATGTCGGAAGGGACCAGACCACCTCCCCGTTTTGTTCTCGGAAGGCGCCTAAGCCGTGTCTTTCTATCCAAAAAGACAGGTCAACCTCACCCCTCCCCTCTACATGAATTGATCTGTCTCCCCTACGTAGAGCCTCCAGGAGGCGCTGTTGCAAGTGACCCCCAGAGCCAGATGGAGATGGGGATCCCCCTGATCCCCCGGCAGTGACGCTGGCATAGCTTCTGGGAGAAGCAGCCACTACCGGGCGGGCAGTCGAACCAGAAACCAAACCAGGACCCTTATTCTTAACAGAGGTGTCAGCCACCAAACCTCTCTCTGCCATTCAACTACCACTCCTCACCTGAATTTCGCTAGCACCCCTCTCTTGCACCCCATTTGCACTCCTCTCTTGCACTCCACTTGCACCCCTCTCTTGCACTCCACTTGCACCTCTCTCTTGCACTCCACTTGCACCCCTCTCTTGCACTCCACTTGCACCCCTCCCTTGCACTCCACTTGCACCCCTCCCTTGCACTCCACTTGCACTCCTCTCTTGTACACCACTTGCACCCCCCTCATCCACACTGCTACCACAACTCCTCCCATGCACACTACCATAACTCACATTCTGCACATTACCATTTTTGCTTTCACTTTCACTCTTGCCTACACTCTCCATTGTATTACAGGCTGGGCTGGCTGGGTCTTTTGTTTCATGTACAAGGGTTGCCGGTTTTAGGATTGGCGCTGTAGAGTTCTTCCTTCCACTCTCCTGGGACGCAGAGACAGGCTCCACCTCTGACATGGGTGGCCACGCCCCCCCACACAATGCTGTACATCTTGGCGGGAGCTGTCCCTCCAGACGCACTCCCGCCCCGTCAACGTCACCCAGGGGACCGCCACCTGAACCAACAAGGTCCGGAGCCCGGACACTCCCCCCCCTCACAGGGGAGTGCCCTGCAGCGCCAGGACCTGTACCGCCCACTTCTACCGAGGGACCGCCCCCCCGGACGGGTGAATCTGCCGCTATTTTCTGGTGCCTGGACACCCTCCCCCCTCACAGGAGGGTGCCCTTTTTTTTCTATAGCACCCGCGGCCATTTTGGGTGCACTACTGTATCCCCCATGCTGGCCCCGCTCCACTACAGAAACGGGGTCTGGCAGATTGGGGGACCCAGCACCCTAAGCTGACTTCTCAGCCGACCCAGGTTGCTGGAAAGAAGAAAATACAAATTTCACTCCTTGTGCCTTCTTCCTCTTCTTGCCCTTCACTTTCTTCCTCTTCCCCTTCTCTTCTGGGCCCAAATCATCACCAAAAGTGAAGTTCTCCAGACGGGTGGGGGACTCCTGCATAACAATTGCCCGCAGGAGACCCCCCATCTGCCAAGCTGCTGCCATCACTACAGTCACTGCCATCCTCATCATCCTCACTGGAGGGAGGTAAGGCCACCTGAGCCGGGTTTATGTAGTCCGCACTGAGGGTAAGTGGGGGGTCTGGGGTAACAGTGGTGGTACAAACAGAACCCGTGTCCATATCCCCCTCACTCACATCCCCCTCCTCACCTTCCTCCATCTCCTCCTCCTCGCTCTGGCAGTCATCTTGGTGACAATCTTTTTCTGAACCTCTGGAGACCCCCTTTTTGGGGAACCTCTCCTCATTAAGAATCTTCTCACTGAAGAAGCCGGCTCCAGCCACAATGTCCGCTCTCAGCTGAACAATCTCCTCCACCTCTTTCTTTAGTGTTCTCACCTTTGCAGTGAATGCTGCTCTCTTGCCCTTGGCTGCTGTATCCGCCTGGTAAGTTGCAAACTTAATGTCTTCTCTTAGACCTCGTAGCTGTTTCCCAAGCTGTTCATATTGGGCCATCTTTGCCTGGATTCTAGATCCGAAAGTCTCCAGGGATTCCCTTGGCTCCTTTACCCCCCATTGCTGGGGTTCTGAGGAGCCTGAGGTAGAAGCCTTCACTCCACTCCCCTGCCTGGATGTGCTTCTTTTCCCAGAGGAACTTTTGCTGGAAGCCTTGCAGCTCCCAGCTGGGAATGGGGGAGGGGGCCCCACATGGCGATGGGCCCTGGTGGATCGTCTCACCCCATCCTGGCTGCTGGCCGTCGCATTTTCCGTTGCACCCCCCGCCGGCCGGGTACGGGGAGTGCAAGATGAAGCCTCCTGGGGCTCCATAGCAGGAAAACCATCTACCCAGGTATCTGCCACACACCTGGGGAGGGGCGGATGGAAATCACTGCTTCACTGGAAGAGTCTGGAAGTAACAGGAGCTCAGACACACCCAACCTCTCTCCAGAGCTGTACTCACTATTCTGCTGGTGAGGTCACTGTGTACATACATTACTTATCCTGTACTGATCCTGAGTTATTTCCTGTATTAGGGTGCATTCAGATGGACGGATTTGTTAGTGGATCTTTCACAGTATCTAAGCCCTTGACAGATTAACAGATACAAAATAGTACACTACTTAGATGTAGGTATGTGGTATGCACTACAGTACGCTTCATAAAGTATTTGAGTAAAAAAATTGATGATTACTTTTGCCTGGACTTTCACAGTATCTAGGCCCTTGAGAGTTTAACTGGTACAAAATAGTACCCCACTTAGATGTAGGTATGTGGTAGGCACTTATGATGGCAGAAAAATGCACTACAGTACACTTAATAAATGTCCTACAGTATGCTTAAATAAGTATTTGTGTACAACATCAGCAGTACACAACAGCGCTGCAGCACACAGTTCCTGTGTACTAAACGCAACATTGCACTTACTCTCTCAAAGACTATTAGGAATGGACTGCCGGGTATGTATTATACCGTCTACAGATTACTATAACCAGCAGACCATTTGTTGTGGAACAAACACACAGTGTTGCACTAAAACGTATTTCTCCCTCCTATCCTAACATTTCTACAGCTGAGCCAGCTTGTTCAAACATATGAGGCAACACACAGCTTTCTACCCCTCTCTATTATACAATGCTGTAGAAAGTGACTGGGAGGTTAATCACTGCAGTAAAAATTATTTTCGGTGAAAAATGCATTGCTCTCTGTCCACCAGAACACTGATGTCACTAGGAGGTGAAACACTGCTGGAAAAAGCATGTCTGTGTAACACACAGCGCTGTCTGTTCTAACTCTCTGCAGTGAAAGGATGAAGTGACTATCTGGAATATGGCTGCCTATTATATAGGGCTATGACATCACAGGGGTGACTGGCTGCTGACAGACTGCATCCTGCATGTGATTCAGGGTCATCCCGCCTACCCTTGTTCCCACCTTCCCAGGATTCCTTGCCCCATGTCCTCACATGTGGATCCGCCCTTTTAGATGCGTTGGAGCCTGGACTGCACTAAATGGAGTTTAATTAAGCGATTTGCGCAATAGAATCGTGGCGATATTCGCATTCGTTGCAAATAGAATTTTTCATGAAATTCGTAATGAATTCGGATTTGTCAGATTTGATTTGCTCATCTCTATTAATGATGTATCACACAATGTACAACATCTTGACAACTTGAATAAATGGAAATAGACATAATCATTAAAGGTAGGTTTTTCCTACAGAACATATTATATGGTTAAAGATAACATAAAAAAATGATGGAAAATGACCACTAGAGATGTAGCGAATTGTTCGTAGGCGAACAGTTCCCGGCGAATTTAGCATGTTCGCGTTCGCATCGCCGGGCAAACATATGTGAAGTTCGATCCGCCCCCTATACTTTAACATTGCAATAAACTTTGACCCTGTGAGTTGGAATCAGCAGACACATTACAGCCAATCAGCAGCATCCCTCCCTTCCAGACCCTCCTACCTCTTGCACGGACGCCATTTTACCCTCATTCAGCATGCTGCAGGCTTAGGAAGTGGAGGGTCAGAGAAGCTGCTCCTGCTGTATAGGGAAAGCGATAGCTAGGTTACTGCTAGGTGGTGTATTCAGGGTCCAGTTTATTTCTAAAGCACTAGTGTAACATCTGCTTTAAGGACAGCACCCAAAAAAGCCCTTTTTAGGGCTGAAAGATATTAGTCCGTGTGTCTTGCAACAGCTGGAGGCACCCTGTTTGGGAGGGAACCGCTGGTTAAAAGGGGTACTCCAGAATCAAACTTAAGTTCCTTCAAGCAACTAACTACTACAGTATTCAAAGGGCTGAAAGATATCAGTCCATGTGTTTTGCAACAGCTGGAGGCACGCTGGTTGGGGACCACTGCTTAAAAGGGGAACTCAGCTGGCAAGCTTTTTTGCGCATTGTCACACTAGTGCAAATCACATTTGGTGTGACAGTTGTGCAAGTTAAAAAAAAATACCTTTTTTGGCTGTTAAATAAAACCAGTCGTCACTGTCAGTTCATGTCACAGTTGCCAGTTTTTTTGCCTGCAGGGCAAATTGTGTCACCCTAGTGCAAATCACATTAGGTGTGACAGTTGTGCAAATTAAAAAAAGAAAAACTTTTTGGGCTGTTAAATAAAACCAGTCGTCACTGTCAGTTCACGTCACAGTTGCCAGTTTTTTTGCCTGCAGGGCAAATTGTGTCACCTTAGTGCAAATCACATTAGGTGTGACAGTTGTGCAAATTTAAAAAAATATATCCTTTTTGGCTTGTTAAATAAAACCAGTCGTCACTGTCAGTTCACGTCAAAGTTACCAGTTTTTTTTGCCTGCAGGGCAAATTGTGTCACCCTAGTGCAAATCACATTTGGTGTGACACTTGTGCAAATTTAACCAAAAAAATAACAGGCAGAGGAAGGCTACCCCGCAGGGGCCGTCGTGGTGCTGGGATTCCCTTTGGCCCTAGAATGGCCAGTGTTCAGAGGTCACGTACCCTGAACCCCCAAAGTTCTGAGGACTTAGTTGACTGGCTATCACAAGACACCCAATCTACTACAGCTTCCGCTCGGAAACTTGACGCACCATCCTTCTCCTCCTCTAGCTTAGTTTCGGGCACCTCTCATGCTACCACTTGCCCGCCTGCCGCCACCACCAACACTAGCACCACAGCAGCTTTACTTGATCCGTCAGAGGAGTTATTTACACATCAGTTTGAAGACATGAGTGATGCGCAACCATTATTGCCAGAGGATGTAGTTAACAGGGATATGTCTCAGTCAGGCAGCATTACACAGATGGACGTACGGTGTGATGATGATGTTGTACCCGCTGCTGCTTCCTTTCTTGAGGTGTCAGATAACGGTGAAGGCGTTGATGATGACGATGTGTCCGTGGATGCCACGTGGGTGCCCACTAGAAGAGAAGAAGAGGGGGAAAGTTCAGATGGGGAGACAAAGAGGAGGAGGAGACAAGTTGGAATCAGGGGGAGGTCGTTGCAAGGAGCTAGTGGCACAGTCAGACAGCATGCATCGGCACCCGGGGTCAGCCAGACGGGATGCCAATCAACGCATGCTGTTGCCACCACCAGAATGCCGTCATCACAGAGCTCAGCAGTGTGGTATTTTTTGTGTGTGTCTGCCTCTGACAACAGCGAGGCCATTTGCAACCTGTGCCAGAAGAAACGGAGTCGTGGGAAGTCCAACACCCACCTAGGCACAACTACTTTGCGAAGGCACATGATGTCACATCACAAACGCCTATGGGATCAACACGTCAGTACAAGCAGCACACAAAGTCAAAGCCGCCATCCTCCTCCTGGTCCAGCATCTTCAGCCAGGTCAACCACTGCTTCCCTCCTTGCCCCCTCTCAACCATCCGCCTCTCCTTCTCTCGCCTTGAGCAGTTCCTGCTCATCTGCCCACAGTCAGGTGTCTGTCAAGGAGATGTTTGAGCACAAGAAGCCAATGTCTCAAAGTCACCCCCTAGCATGGCGTCTGACAGCTGGTTTGTCGGAACTGATAGCCCGCCAGCTTTTACCATACAAGCTGGTGGAGTCTGAGGCCTTTAAAAAATTTGTAGCCATTGGGACACCGCAGTGGAAGGTACCCGGCCGAAATTTTTTTGCACAAAAAGCAATCCCTAACCTTTACTCCATTGTGCAAAAGGAAATTATGGCATGTCTGGCACACAGAGTAGGGGCAAGGGTCCATCAGACCACTGATACCTGGTCTGCAAAGCATGGTCAGGGCAGGTATATCACCTACACTGCGCATTGGGTAAACCTGGTGACGGCTGCCAAGCATGGAATGCGTGGCTCTGCAGAGGAGTTGGTGACACCGCCACGACTTGCAGGCAGGCCTGCAGCCACCTCCTCTACTCCTCCTACTCCATCCTCTTCCATAACATTCTTGGCCGAGTCCTCTTCCACTGCTGCGTCTTGCTCCACATCACCGGCACCCCCCCCCCCCCCCAAGTTCCCCCAGGTGCTATTCCACATCCCGGATACAGCAATGTCACGCCATCTTGGGGTTGACTTGCCTCAAAGGGGAGAGTCACACCGCACCAGCGCTCATGTCGGCCCTGAAGGCACAGGTGGACCAGTGGCTGACTCCGCACCAATTGGAGATCGGCAAGGGGGTTTGTGACAATGGAACAAATTTGTTGGCGGCAGTGAGGTTGAGCAAGTCACACATGTGACGTGCATGTCACATGTGTGTAATCTGATTGTACAACGCTTTGTGCTCAAGTACCCAGGTTTACAGGATGTCCTGAAGCAGTCCAGGAAGGTGTGCGGCCATTTCAGGTGTTTCTACATGGCCATGGCGCACTTGTAAGATATCCAGCGGCTAAACAACATGCCAGTGAGGCGCTTGATTTGCGACAGCCCGACACGTTGGAATTCAACACTCCTAATGTTCGACCGCCTGCTCCAACAAGAAAAAGCCGTCAACGAATATTTGTATGAACGGGGTGCTAGGACATCATCTGCGAAGCTGGGAATTGTTTTGCCACGTTACTGGAGGCTCATGCGCAATGCCTGTAGGCTCATGCGTCCTTTTGAGGAGGTGACAAACCTGGTCAGTCGCACCGAAGGCACCATCAGCGACATCATACCGTTTGTTTTCTTCCTGGAGCGTGCCCTGCGAAGAGTGCTGGATCAGGCAGTAGATGAGCGTGAAGAGGAAGAGTTGTGGACACCATCACCACCAGAAACAGCCTTATAAGCATCGCTTGCTGGACCTGCGGCAACGCTGGAAGAGGATTGTGAGGAAGAGGAGTCAGAGGATGAATGTGGCTTTGAAGAGGAGGAGGAAGACCAACCACAGCAGGCATCCCAGGGTGCTCCTTGTCACCTATCTGGTTCCCGTGGTGTTGTACGTGGCTGGGGGGAAGAAGATTATACCTTCCCTGACATCAGTGAGTACGAGGAAGGGGACATGAGTAGCTCGGCATCCGTCCTTGTGCAAATGGGGTCTTTCATGCTGTCGTGCCTGTTGAGGGACCCTCGTATAAAAAGGATGAAGGAGAATGACCTGTTGTAGGTGTCCACGCTGCTAGACCCCCGGTATAAACATAAAGTGACATGTTACCGCATTACAGCAAGGCGGAAAGGATTTAGCAGGTGCAAAATAGATGAAGAAGTATGCTGTACACAGCATATAAGGGTCATGTCACAGCACAACAGGGATCTAACAGGGGAAGAGGTGAAAGTAATCCTCCTCCTCCTCCCACGAACACGCCGGCAAGGACAGGATGCTTTACAGACATGCTGTTGATGGAGGACATGCAGAGCTTTTTAAGTCCTACGCATCGCCACAGCCCTTCGGGGTCCACCATCAGAGAACAACTTGACCGACAGGTAGCAGGCTACCTGGCCTAATCCGCAGATATCGTCACTCTGAAGAGCGATGAACCCCTTGACTACTGGGTGTGCCGGATTGACTTGTGGCCTGAGCTATCCCAATTTGCGCTCGAACTTCTGGCCTGTCCCGCTTCAAGTGTCCTGTCAGAAAGAACCTTCAGTGCAGCAGGAGGTATTGTCACTGAGAAGAGGAGTCGCCTTGGTCAAAAAAGTCTGGATTACCTCACCTTTATTAAGATGAATGAGGGATGGATCCCGAAGGGACTGACACTGGGCGATACATTTGACTGAACAAGGCCTGATCAGATGAGCTGCCTTGGGCTAAAAATGGTCCACACGCTGCTGTATTTGACCTCTGAATGCCAAGTGACTTGCGTGACTTATCCGCCACCAAGTAGGGTTCAAGCCGCAATGTTTTAGGGCACTTTCTGCATGGCGAAACAAACAGAAATTTTTCTGGCCGCTGCTACAGCAGCGGCTGCGACAATACCAAATTTTCATCCATGTGTACATGCCTAATTTTTCTGGCCTCTGCTGCTGCACTTGTTATGGTGCTGCAATTTTTCTGGCCGCTGCTACAGCTGCGACAATACCAAATTTTCCAGCCAGGTGTACATGCCTAATTTTTCTGGCCTCTGCTGCTGCCCTTTTTCTGGTGCTGCAATTTTTCTGGCCGCTGCTACAGATGCGGCTGCGACAATACCAAATTTTCATCCATGTGTACATGCCTAATTTTTCTGGCCTCTGCTGCTGCACTTGTTATGGTGCTGCAATTTTTCTGGCCGCTGCTACAGCTGCGACAATACCAAATTTTCCAGCCAGGTGTACATGCCTAATTTTTCTGGCCTCTGCTGCTGCCCTTTTTCTGGTGCTGCAATTTTTCTGGCCGCTGCTACAGATGCGGCTGCGACAATACCAAATTTTCATCCATGTGTACATGCCTAATTTTTCTGGCCTCTGCTGCTGCACTTGTTATGGTGCTGCAATTTTTCTGGCCGCTGCTACAGCTGCGACAATACCAAATTTTCCAGCCAGGTGTACATGCCTAATTTTTCTGGCCTCTGCTGCTGCCCTTTTTCTGGTGCTGCAATTTTTCTGGCCGCTGCTACAGATGCGGCTGCGACAATACCCAATTTTTCATCCATGTGTACATGTCTAATTTTTCTGGCCTCTGCTGCTGCACTTGTTATGGTGCTGCAATTTTTCTGGCCGCTGCTACAGCTGCGACAATACCAAATTTTCCAGCCAGGTGTACATGCCTAATTTTTCTGGCCTCTGCTGCTGCACTTTTTCTGGTGCTGCAATTTTTCTGGCCGCTGCTACAGATGCGGCTGCGACAATACCCAATTTTTCATCCATGTGTACATCCCTAATTTTTCTGGCCTCTGCTGCTGCACTTGTTACGGTGCTGCAATTTTTCTGGCCGCTGCTACAGCTGCGGCTGCGACAATACCCAATTTTTCATCCATCTGTACATGCCTAATTTTTCTGGTACTCTCTGCTGACATCTTTGTCCATTTTAGCAACCGTGGATATTAGATGTATGCTAAGGGTAGCATGGTGGCTCAGAGGTTAGCACTGCTGCCTTGCAGCGCTGGTGCCTTGGGTTCAAATCCCACTATGTGCTGCCTAATATTGGGGAATCTTATGTGCTGCCTAAAGGGGAGATCTAACTATGTGCTGCCTACCATGGGGGAATCTTATGTGCTGCCTAAAGGGAAGCTCTAACTATGTGCTGCCTAACATGGGGGAATCTATGTGCTGCCTAAAGGGAGGCTCTAACTATGTGCTGCCCAAAGGGGGGCTCTAACTATGTGCTGCCTAATTTGGGGGAATCTTATGTGCTGCCTAAAGGGGAGCTCTAACTATGTGCTGCCTAACATGGGGGAATCTATGTGCTGCCTAAAGGGGGGATCTGACTATGTGCTGCCTAAAGGGAGGCTCTAACTATGTGCTGCCCAAAGGGGGGGCTCTAACTATGTGCTGCCTAATATGGGGGAATCTATGTGCTGCCTAAAGGGGGGATCTAACTATGTGATGCCTAAAGGGGGCTAAAGCATGTTATTCCAAACCATTTAGGAATGTTAGGTGATTTATGCCCTTTATGGATTAAAACCAGACTCTGCATCAACTATGTAATTTTCCATGGGAGTTTTGCCATGGATCCCACTCCGGCACGCCACAGTCCAGGTGTTAGTCCCCTTGAAACAACTTTTAAATCACTATTGTGGCCAGAAAGTCCCTGTGGGTTTTAAAATTCGCCTGCCCATTGAAGTCAAATTTTATGTTCGCGACATCACTAATGACCACAGCTATAATGTATGCAACACAAAAATATCGGTCATCATTATATGGAACTTTGAGTCTTACATGGCCCAGAAGTATGCAGCAGTTAGAACATCAACCTTTAGACTTTGGAATAAAATTCTCGGTAAAGGATTCGAAATAATGTTGTGTTAAAATTCTGTCATAAGTGATATGTTTGCTGACTATACCAGAAAGTGCATTATAATGCAGACTAAACCAGTTTTCATCTAATCATATATAATGATCTGTGTTTTAAATAATTCAGCAGGAGAAGTGAATTCATGGAAATGGAAAGGTTACACTTCAAAGCTAAAAGGTAGAAATAAGAAACAAGGAACCCCTCAGTCTAAGTAAAATAAATAGGAATCCATGACATTAGTCATTTTAGCTTCCCTAAATATCTACAGAATATTTGGTGAATATAAGAATAAGTAAAATGATAATAATGCTTCTTATTTTACTGCTTTAAAAGGCTATATAAACATTTGCCACCAACTGTTTGGTTTTGTTCCTATTTTTCCAAAATAAAAATTAAACAAATTTGTAATTAGTGTTTGTTAAAAATTCTACCATTTTGAATTTACAGCTCTTATACAGTCCTGAATGTTTATCTGTCTCCTCTTCTTACTGTCTATAGATAAGCAAAAAGAAGACAAAGGGACTGGATTTCTAAATGGCTACAGGTTTAGGCTACATACAAGGTCTGTTTGTAGCTTTAAGAGGGTACATGGGTTGGCATGGGAGCTGCATACAAAGAACAGTAGTTTTTTTAAAATTAAAACTATTTACAAAGTTGATTCATCTTTAATTTTAGATGTAATTGATCAAACACGTGGAAATGTCCATCAAACATCTTTCTCCATTTTCATATAAGCACAATACAAATTGTATCAATTTTAATTAGTCTAGAGGATATCTGTGAGAGCTCTTTGAGTATTTATGTTCTGTTCATTTGTAAAGTATTATGGTAATTTATGCCCTAAACATAGTTAAAGCATATAAAATATCTAATCAATAGTAGAACAAAAGGATTGTCTGGCACAAAGGTGGTAATATGAAATCCCTTGCTTTATTAAAGATTCCAGATAATGTACAGTATTGACCTAAGAGCACCCTAAGCATGTGATGCATTTTTCACTCAGTTGAGCTTAAAGGGGTACTCCCCTGGAAAACATTTTTGTTTAAATCAACTCGTGCCAGAAAGTTAAACAGATTTGTAAATTACTAATAAAAAAAATCTTAATCCTTCCAGTACTACTCAGCTGCTGTATGCTCCACAGGAAGTTCTTTTCTGTTTGAATTTCCTTTCTGTCTGACCACAGTGCTCTCTGCTGACACCTCTGTCCATGTCAGGAACTGTCCAGAGTAGGAGCAAACCTATCCTGCAAACCTTTCCTGCTCTGTACAGTTCCTAAAATGGACAGAGGTGTTAGCAGAGAGCACTGTGGGCAGACAGAAATGCAAAAAGAAAAGAACTTCATGTGGAGGATATAGCAGCTAATAAATACTGGAAGGGTTAAAAAAATGTATAGAGGTAATTTAGAAATCTAAGTAAAATACTGGATAACAGTTGTGCTATAATATGGATGTGGTAGTATGCCAAATTATGCTGCTTAACTAATGGTATGCCTTCCCGTTTGTCATACACAGATGTGAGGGTTACTAAAATATGGTATATTAGAAAAGCGCTATATGGGACTTATTGTTCACACACTATATATTAAATTAGATGTATATATGCGCACCTACAGTTTGTTGCAAATGGAATGCCACGTGTGTAGGAAAAAAAAAAGGGTATGTGCTTCGGTATGGAGACTATGGATACCGACACGAGAGGGAAGAAAAATCGAGGTTGGTGCCTAAAATAATATATTTGCAAGCATGTATAAGATCTTAACCAGATGAAGATATATCCGTACCTATGTTGGATAATAATGCTTATGCGCAGACTAGATACAGAATAATACTACAGGTCACGTAGACAAAGCATGTATTGAAAAAGAGGAAAAAACAACATCCTATTGGTACATGTAGCCTATTTGAAGTCCGTTATAATCAATTAGTTTGTCTTAACGTACTTGCGGTTTTATGATGCCTTTCTTGTGCTTGCGGTTCTTTGATGGGATTCTTATGCGGTGAGAAATATTCAGAAATTGCTGAATGTGGGAGAAAGCTTGTGTCCAGGATGATTAGAGTTGATGGGAGAAAGCCCCGGCCGGTGGTGTCTCGACCCTAACTGGTTCGCTTCGCGGTTAGTCCGGTGGAGTTGGACGGTGAGTGGTGACGTCACTACTGGTGCTGTGGAGGTCAACACTTTCCAACGCGATTTGGAAATGGGAGAACTGTTTCCTTCGTTGGGGATGGTAAGTGTGTTTCCTCCTTTTTCTTATGTAACCTACGAATATTGAGACCTCCCCTAATTTACTGTTGACACATGTGTTTCTTCATTCTATTTTTTCTCAACAGCATATTGGCCCTTATTTACTATTGCAAACCCGACATGTTTTGTTGGGTTTTGCGCCAGATTCTGCGCCAGAATTTGCACCAGAATGGAAAAAACTCCGACTAACTCTCCACTTAGCTTCGAAAACCCGAAAAGGGGGCGTGGTCATCAGGGAAAGGGGGCATGGTCACCAAAAAAGGGGCGTGTTCCCGACATTTTCACAAAAAAACAACATATTCACTAAGGTTTTCACAGAAAAATTTGGTGGATTTCAGCTGAGGAAAACCCTACAGATCAGAGCATGTGTAAAAAAAGAAAAATGTAGGGAAAGTGGAAAATGTAGGGAAACCTTAGAAAATACCGTGGTAAATAAATTGAAGGAAATTAAAACCCACAAAGAAACCTACACTCCACTCTTCGTAAATAAGGGCCATTGTCCGTAGGGCTTACAGATAATAGAACATTTCTAATTCAGAATTTAGACCTTGTGGAATCATAGTGTTCATATTAAAAATCCATTTGGAAAGTTGTGCTATGTAATTGCTCCAATTTGGAGTAATTTTCTCTATTCCAAAAAAGGTTGATCCTGTAAGTTGCTGTTTGTGTTTTTCTTTGTAATGAGATGACAACGGATGAGCCTCTTATCCTCTTTGTATGTTGTATGCTTGTTCTCCCAACCTAATTTGTAATTGTCTTTTTGTACGTCCTATGTATATTTTATTACACGGACATTGAATTCCATATATGACGCCGGACGTTTTGCAGTTTATATGATCCTTTATTATACATACTAATTGATTATAACAGATTTCAAATAGGCTACATGTACCAATAGGATCTTGTTTTTTCCTCTTTTTCAGTACATGCTTTGTCTACGTGATCTGTAGAATTATTCGGTATCTAGTCTGTGCATAAGCATTACTATCCAACATAGGTACGGATATATCTTCATCTGGTTAAGATCTTATACATGCTTGCATATATATTATTTTAGGCACCAACCTTGCTTTTTACTTCCCTCTCATGTCTGTATCCATAGCCTCCATATACCTTTTTTTTTCTTACACACGTGGCATTCCATTTGCAACAAACTGTAGGCGTGCATATATACATCTAATTTAATATACCGTATTTATCGGCGTATAACACACATTTTTTAGGCTAAGATTTTTAGCCTAAAGTCTATCTGCGTGTTATACGCCGATAAGCCGCTGCAGTTCAATGATTTAAAGCGGGTGCTTTAAATCAATGAACTGCAGCGGCTTTTGCAGGTCCATAGACCTGCCGTCGCTGCCTGATTCTCTGCCCCTGCCTGTCCTGGGGTCCAGAGACTGCCGGCGCCACTGCCCCATTGCCTCCCCCATCCCCGGTCTTTCTGACCCCGCAAAAGCCCCCAGGAAAGGCAGGGGGAGAGAGGCCGTCGCTGCCCGCTTCTCTCCCCCTGCCTTTCCTGGGGTCTAGAGCCCTGTTGCCGCCGCTTCTCTCCCCCTGGCTTTCGGCGCCGCTGCCCCTTCTCTCCCCCTGGCTATTGGCGCCGCTGCCCCATTGCCAGCGCCGCTGCCCCATTGCCTCCCCCATCCCTGTTTTATAATTACCTGTTGCCGCGGATGGGTCCGCGCTGCTCCTGGCTCCTGTGTGGCATCCCCTGCGTCGTTGCTATGCGCTGTGCGGCGCAATGACGAGTGACGTCACGTTGAAGACGTCACTCGTCATTGCGTCTCGCAGGGCATAGAAATGACGCAGGGGACGCCACACCGGAGCCAGAAGCAGCGCAGTCCCGACCTCGGCAACAGGTAATTATAAAACCGGGGATGGAGGAGGCAATGGGGTAGCAGCGCCGGCAATGGGGCAGCGGCGCCGATAGCCAGGGGGAGAGAAGGGGCAGCGGCGCTGATAGCCAGTGGGAGAGGCGGCGGCAGCATGGCTCTAGACCCCAGGAAAGGCAGGGGAGAGAAGCGGGCAGCGACGGCTTCTCTCCCCCTGCTTTTCCTGGGGGCTTCTGTGGGGTCAGAAACAGTGTATCGGGGTATACACACACACACACACCCTCATTTTACCCAGGATATTTGGGTAAAAAACTTTTTTTACCCAAATATCCTTGGTAAAATGAGGGTGCGTGTTATAGGCCGGTCCGTGGTATACCCCGATAAATATGGTATAGTGTGTGAACATTAAGTCCCATATAGCGCTTTCTAATATACCATATTTTAATTTAGAAATCTGTTTAACTTTCTGTCATCAGTTGATTTAAAAAAAAAAAGTTTTCCAGAGGAGTACCCCTATAAACATTGTGTGCCCATATGTCAGGTGCTCACATTGTTCTTATGTACATTTTCTTGAATCTACAATAAAGCAAGGGCTTTAAACTTACCACCTAAGGGTATGTCCACACTACCGAATTTCCATGCGTGAAATTGCCCTCAGGAATTCCGTTGTATAATTCTTAATAATGATGTGAATTGGTCTTCCACTGACCCATTCACACATGTTTATTCTTTCTGTGGAATGAATCGGACTACATTACTGTAAAAGGTGACAAACCAAATTCCTTATCAGAGTCTCCGAATGTAATTCCTCATCAGAATTCTGCATGTGGAGATTCTGTAGTGTAAACATACCCTTATAGATCTGTTGGCGCTCCATTTTGTTTGTTTGGTGTCCCAAACAAAGACACTAGAGACACTATATGCCTCCTATAAACAATATTTCTATGGAAGAATCCTTCTATATTATGGCGTGTGATGTGGTCACAATTTTTAGTTGCAGGTGTAATATTGTCCCACAGCAGGCGACCCAGGGGCAGACATATCGCCTGTGCAGCCGGTTCAGCTGCACAGGGCCTCTTTCGAGCCAGAGTAACGTAGGGGCGGATGGAGCTCCAGCTCCAGGCCCCTATGTCAGAATAGGCCAGAGGCATGCATAGGCTGCCCGGCACCAGCTCCTCATAGGCCGCCCGCTCTGTTCCCCTGAACACATATCTTAGGAGCATGTCATTTAAGGGCTGGTGCTGCAGGAGAGATCTTCCAGCCGGCCCTAGATGACAGGTCACTCACTCACTTGTAGGCTGTGCGCCACTGCTGCTGTACGTGGTCACATACAGACTCCTCCATTGGGCCTTGCTGTGCAGCAAAATGTGATTCTGCTGCCCCGCACAGAATTTTGAATTATCACTGTAATGTCTGTTTATTTTTAGTTTATTTTTCTGTTTAGGTGTATATTCACACACTGATATGTTCAGAGCAGTTTGCTATTCTCCCTGGATAAGGAATAGTTAATGCTCTGAACGAATAAGAACTCAGGTGGGGTTATTTAACCAGAGTTCTCCTGCATTCTGGCGCTGGTTATCTTGAGTTTTAGCCATGGTTTAATAGTCTTGTTTATTGTAGATTTTAGTCTCAGTTACATCTGTCGGTTTTTAGGATTTATGTAATTTCTGCTCAGTCTGTGTTCATACTGTCTGAGTCTACTCTAGTTTTACTTGTACTCTGTATGTAATAATTCCTTTTTGTTATCCTGGAGTCAATTTTGACTCATCCCATTCTAGTCCAGTGTTTCTGTTTCCTACTGGGTCAGCATCCTGATTACACAGTGGAGTGTGTCCGCTGGCCAGTAGTCTATTTGGCTTTATTATGCTGTCTACTCCTTTTGTGGAGTGGGGTGTCCAGTTTGTTTGTTCTATGTCCTAGTGTGAACAGTGTTCAATGTTCTGATCAGTTTAGTGTCTAGCTCTCAGTTCTTCCGTTCATCCCCTGCATTTCTTGGATTCTGCTGTATACTTGTTCCATACCTAGTCTTGTTCATTTTATCCATGTCTGCCGTTTATCGGATTCTGGTTTGTGAACTGTTTTTTTATTGTTACTAGGGACAGTTTAGGGCTCACTCTCCCTGTCCCCCTCGTCGGTCATGACAATTACACAGGGGAATCACAGAGGGAGGCGCGGTGCCCTCGTTGGCTAGTCCTGAGGGGAGCCACTTCTTTGACATAGGATCCTGCCGAACATTTCCTTGAGACGTAAGTCAGCATGGCTCAGCTATTAACATGCCATTCAGGAGCATGGAAAAGCTAGGTGACAATTTCTCATCTAGCTTTTCCATGCTCCTGAATGGCAAATCTGTTTATAATAGCTGATCTATTATGACTTACTATAGATCAGCTAATATAAACAGATATGCCATTCAGGGGCTTGGAAAAGCTAGGAGAGAAATTGTCGCCTAGCTTTTTCATGCTTCTGAAGGCATATCTGCTTATAAACATCTGTTTTTAATAGCTGATTTATTATAAGTGATATAATATAATAATTTAGCTATTACAAACATATGTCTATAAGCAGATATGCCATTAGGGAGCATGGAAAAGCTAGACAACAATTTCTCACTTAGCTTTTCCAAACCCCTGAATGGCATATCTGCTTATAAAAGATCAGCTGTTATAAACAGATATGCCTATAAGCTGAATGCCATTCAGAAGCTTGGAAAAGCTAAGTGAGAAATTGTCATCTAACTTTTCCATGCTCCTGAATGGCATTATAAACAGATTAGCAGATATAAAAAAAAAAAATTGGAATATTGGCTCTCTGAAATAATGAATAGAAGGGCCCACACACTGGGGGGGGGGGGGGGGGGCAGGCACATTCTTTGCACACGGGCCCTCTGCTGTCTGTGTCCGCCCATGAGGTGACCTATGGATACATGAGCCTATAACAAGCTACATGAATATAATACAGAACCATTACAATTGATCCAATCCAGATTTTCAGTAAACTTTCTTATAACCTTGTTTCTTATCCTAGCTACATATTGATACATATTTCATTAGTTTGAAAAAAGACCATCCTATACACTTATTGTGTTGATACAGAGGAAAGCAAAAAATAAATAAATAAATAAATAAATAAATAAATGAAACCCTTATGAGGCTGAAGCCAATTGCCCCATGTCAGAGGGGGTTTCATCCTGACTCCATTATGGGATCAGAATAAATTCCTGGATCAACATTTGGTCCCTCTTAATCTGGTTTCCATAACCTGTAATATTATATATATATATATTTTTTTAAGAAAAACATCCAGGCCCCTCTTGACCTTGTTTAACCTCTTAAGGACCAATGACGTTGTGGAACGTCATGGCACCCTGGGCTTTAAGGACCAATGACGTTCCACAACGTCATGGCATTTTCCGGTCTCTGCCGCTCGCCGGGCAGAGATCGGAACTGGATGCCTGCTGAAATCCTTTAGCAGGCATCCAGGGCAAACGCCGAGGGGGGCCATGTATGCCCCCCATGTCGGCGATCGCCGCAAATCGCAAGGGAAATCGCCCTTGCGATCTGCGGCGATACCGGGCTGATCGGGTCTCTGGGACCCAACCGCCCGGTAATTTTGCATGATCCCGGCTGTCACAGACAGCCAGGACCATGCTGGAGCCTAGGAGCGAGGTGGCAAGCCGGCCACCTCCTCCGATCCCCTGCGATCCGTCGGTTAACTAACCGACCAATCGCAGGGGGGGGGGGCGGTTACTTCCTCCCGCCCTGCCCGGCCCCTTGAAGTCCGGAGAGGACGGGAGGAAGACCAGAGGACGTGGCAGGGGACGGGGGAGTGCTGGGGACCAGCCCCGGTACTTACCTCGTCCCTGAAGATTCGGATCCTGGCGGCGGAGACGGCGGCGGCGGCGACAGGTGAGTGGATCTTCAGCCGCGGTCGGGCCCTTTATAGCAATGCACGTCGCCGTAAAGCGACATGCATTGCTGTAATGGGACCCTATAAACTACAACTCCCAGCATGCCCAGACAGCCCTTGGCATCTGGGCATGCTGGGAGTTGCAGTTTTGCAACATCTGGAGGTCCACAGTTTGGAGACCACTGTGCCCTTCCAGATGTTGCAAAACTACACATCCTCACCACGTCCTTACTGTCCAGGCATGCTGGGAGTTGTAGTTCTGTAACATCTGGCGCTTCAGATGTTGCAGAACTACAACTCCCAGCATGCCTGGACAGTTTTGGCATACTGGGAGTTGTAGTTTTGCAACATCTGAAAGGGCACAGATTGAGAACCACTGTATTAGTGGTCTGCAAACTAGTCCTCCAGATGTTGCAAAACTACAACTCCAAGCATGCTGGGAGTTGTAGTTCGGCAACATCTGGCTCTAAAGATGTTGCCGAACTACTACTCCCAGCATGCCTGAGAATGCTGGGAGTTGTGGTTTTGCAACAACAGGAGGCACACACTGGTTGGGAAACATTGTCTGTTTCCTAACTCAGTGTTTCCCAACCCGTGTGCCTCCAGCTGTTGCAAAACTATAACTACCAGCATGCACTGATGGACTGTGCATGCTGGGAGTTGTAGTTTTGCAACAGCTGGAGGTCCCCCCCCCCCCCCCCCACTGTGAATGTACAGGATACATTCACATGGGCAGGGGGCTTACAGTGAGTATCAGGCTGCAAGTTTGAGATGCAGCAAATTTTGCGCGGCAGCTCAAACTCGCTGTAATCCCCCGCCCGTGTGACTGTACCCTAAAAACACTACACTACACTAACACAAAATAAAATAAAAAGTAAAAAACACTACATATACACATACCCCTACACAGCCCCCCTCCCCTCCCCAATAAAAATGAAAGCGTCTGGTACGCCACTGTTTCCAAAATGGAGCCTCCAGCTGTTGCAAAACAACAACTCCCAGTATTGCCGGACAGCCGTTGACTGTCCAAGCATGCTGGGAGTTTTGCAACAGCTGGAGGCACCCTGTTTGGTAATCACTGGCGTAGAATACCCCTATGTCCACCCCTATGCAAGTCCCTAATTTAGGCCTCAAATGCGCATGGTGCTCTCACTTTGGAGCCCTGTCGTATTTCAAGGCAACAGTTTAGGGTCACATATGGGGTATCGCCGTACTCGGGAGAAATTTCTTAACAAATTTTGGGGGGCTTTTTCTCCTTTCACCCCTCATGAAAAGGTGAAGTTGGGGGTCTACACCAGCACGTTAGTGTAAAAAAAATTTTTTTTTACACTAACATGCTGGTGTTGCCCCATACTTTTCATTTTGACAAGAGGTAAAAGGGAAAAACGCCCCCCAAAATTTGTAATGCAATTTCTCCCCACTACGGAGATACCCTATATGTGGGCGCAAAGTGCTCTGGGGGCGCACAACAAGGCCCAGAAGGGAGAGTGCACCATGTACATTTGAGGTGATTTGCACAGGGGTGGCTGATTGTTACAGCGATTTTGACAAACGCAAAAAAAACAAAACCTCACATGTGACCCCATTTCGGAAACTACACCCCTCACGGAATGTAATGAGGGGTGCAGTGAGAATTTACCCCCCACTGGTGTCTGACAGATCTTTGGAACAGTGGGCTGCGCAAATTAAAAATTTTGTACAGCCCACTGTTACAAAGATCTGACAGACACCAGTGGGGGGTAAATGCTCACTGTACCCCTTGTTACGTTCCTCAAGGGGTTTAGTTTCCAAAATGGTATGCCATGTGGGGGTTATTTTGCTGTCCTGGCACCATAGGGGCTTCCTAAATGCGACATGCCCCCCGAGCAAAATTTACTCTCAAAAAGCCAAATATGACTCCCTCTCTTCTGAGCATTGTAGTTCGCCCGTAGTGCGCTTCAGGTCAACTTATGGGGTACCTCCATACTCGGAAGAGATGGAGTTACAAATTTTGGGGGGTATTTTCTGCTATTAACCCTTGCAAAAATGTGAAATTTGGGGGGGAAACACACATTTTAGTGAAATTTTTTTTTTTTTTTTTTTTACGTATGCAAAAGTCGTGAAACCCCTGTGGGGTATTAAGGCTCACTTTATTCCTTGTTACGTTCCTCAAGGGGTCTAGTTTCCAAAATGGTATGCCATGTGGTTTTTTTTTTTGCTGTCCTGGCACCATTGGGGCTTCCTAAATGTGACATGCCCCCGAGCAAAATTTGCTCTCAAAAAGCCAAATATGACTCCTTCTCTTCTGAGCATTGTAGTTCGCCGGTAGTACACTTCAGGTCAACTTATGGGGTACCTCCATACTCAGAAGAGATGGGGTTACAAATTTTGGGGGGTATTTTCTGCTATTAACCCTTGCATACATGTGAAATTTGGGTGGAAACACACATTTTAGTGAAATTTTTTAAACATTTTTTTACATATGCAAAAGTTGTGAAACACCTGTGGGGTATTAAGGCTCACTTTATTCCTTGTTACGTTCCTCAAGGGGTCTAGTTTCCAAAATGGTATGCCATGTGGGTATTTTTTCCTGTTCTGGCACCATAGGGGCTTCCTAAATGCAACATGCCCCCCAAAAACCATTTCAGAAAAACGTACTCTCCAAAATCCCCTCGTCGCTCCTTCGCTTCTGAGCCCTCTATTGTGCCCGCCGAACACTTTACATAGACATATGAGGTATGTGCTTACTCGAGAGAAATTGGGCTACAAATATAAGTATACATTTTCTCCTTTTACCCCTTGTAAAAATTCAAAAATTGGGTCTACAAGAACATGCAAGTGTAAAAAATGAAGATTGTGAATTTTCTCCTTCACTTTGCTGCTATTCCTGTGAAACACCTAAAGAGTTAAAACGCTGACTGAATGTCATTTTGAATACTTTGGGGGGTGCAGTTTTTATAATGGGGTCATTTATGGGGTATTTCTAATATGAAGACCCTTCAAATCCACTTCAAACCTGAACTGGTCCCTGAAAAATTGTGATTTTGGAAATTTTGTGAAAAATTGGAAAATTGCTGCTGAACTTTGAAGCCCTCTGGTGTCTTCCAAAAGTAAAAAAATCGTAAATTTTATGATGCAAACATAAAGTGGACATATTGTATATGTGAATAAAAAAAATTATTTGGAATATCCATTTTCCTTACAAGCAGAGAGCTTCAAAGTTAGAAAAATGCAAAATTTTCAATTTTTTCATCAAATTTCAAATTTCGATGCAAGTATCGACAAAATTTTACCAATAACATAAAGTAGAATATGTCACGAAAAAACAATCTTGGAATCAGAATGATAGGTAAAAGCGTCTTAGAGTTATTAATGCTTAAAGTGACAGTGGTCAGATGTTCAAAAAACGCTCTGGTCCTAAGGTGTAAAATGGCCTGGTCGTTAAGGGGTTAATGAGTTTATTGACATTACAACATCGTGTAGCAGAGAGTTCCATAGTCTCACTGCTCTAGAGTAAAGAATCTCTGTCTGTGATGATGGTGAAACCTTATTTCCTTAAGACATATGATACCCCTTATCATGGTTACCGGCCTAGGTATAAAAAGATCACTAGAAAGATCTCTGTACTGTCCATTCATATATTTGTACATTGTGATCAAATCGCTCCTAAGACGTCTTTTATCCAAATAACCTCAATCTTGATAACCTGTCTTGGTCCTGTAATCCTCAAATACCACCAATTATCTTGGTTACCCTCCTCTGCATCCTCTCCAGTTCAGCCATGTCATTCTTATATACAGGTGCACAAAATTGGACACAATACTCCATACGTGGTCTGACTTATAATTTATAGAGGCAAAACTAGGTTCAAAACTCACATGGTACAAATTACAACTTCCTTAAAAGGTTTTATCAAATATAGTCATATTTACAAAAAAGTTATCTAAATAGTTAATAATTTAAGTTAAGAATTTGCTTGCTTTCCTTCACGTAACTAAAACATTAAAATGGAATTGTCAGCACCCCCAAATTTCTGTAAATACCAGCATTTTCCATTAAATTACAATCGCAGGGCCTCTGTTCTTGGATCTCTTCATTTTACCTGTCTCTGTGATTTTTCCAAGAAATGTAAGAACAAATTGTCTTCTAGGTATTAGAATCTTGCTTGTGAATGGGGCATATCCTGAAATACTGCTGGCAGTTAGTGATGAACGGCATTGCCCATATTCGAATTTGTGATATTTCGTGAACATATAGACGAATATTCGTCCTATATTCGCGAATTTTGTGTATTCGCATATGTGAATATTCGCATATGTGAATATTTGCATATTAGTGTATTGGAGGAAGAAACATTCGAATATGTGCATATGCAAATATTCACATATGCGAAAAGTGAATATTTGCAATTTTGAATATATAGCCAATATATTCGCAATATTTGCGAATTTGCAATATTCGCGATAAAAATTTGAAATGCGAATATTCACGCCCAACACTACTGGCAGTGTCATACTCCATAGGAACATCAATTCCATGAGGAATACAGAAGGATGGCACAATGAGAGATGGCCTGAACCCAACTCACGATCATAATTATTTTATTATCTATCATCTTATATGAGTTCTACAAGTAAAAAGTTCCAAATGTAAACCATATATAGATGCTGTGATACTGTTCTTTTTATAAGCAGTCATTATCTGCTACAATGTCCTGTTTTACTCTTCAACTAATCTGCTTCTTTAGAATGTGAAAATTTTACTGGGCATGTTTAATTTAATATATGAGTAGTTAAATCTGTAAATCCACAATTAACACCATTCTGTTACAGAAGGTTAATTGTCATTTGTATTCTAAAGTAAATGAAAACGAATACTGCAAATTGACTGTCTAAAGTCAAAATATTTATCTAGCTGAGTATTGCACAGTATAATGTGAGCTCAGGATTATTAAGGTTCTAATTCCAGTAAAATTCGCTCAGCTTCTTTTAAGCCATCTCATTCCAGAATGGGGTTGAGAAGAAAATGTAATTGTATATTATGTACAAAATGATGATATGTAACCCAGCCGAAGCGATCTGACAGTTCTGAATGTGAAGTGTTGTGTTTTAATACAGTTATTATTCTAAAGTTGGAGCTGACATTTTCTAGTATATCATTTGAATTACCATTTAACACATTTTCTGGAAATTGTTAAACTGTAACAGGAATAATAATAATAATTAAAAATAAAATGCAATTTGTATGATAATTTATCAAACTAAGCTTATTCAGTTACCTTGTTGAGGATTCGATTTGATACCAATATCATTCAATGAATCATATAGGTACAGTATATATCATTCCATTGCATATGCCCTTCTTCTCAAAGACCTCAATTTCATGCAAAATTTAATGTTATAAGATTACCATGTTAAATCCTCTGAAGCAAGAGCCATTTTTTTCTAGCAGCTATGCACTCTGGCTAATAAGGAGACACCCCCTCTGGATAAAAATGTTACTGTCATGTTGGGCAGGACAACGTGCAGCCCTGAGCTAACCCAGAACACTGTGCCTACCTTTTGGGGTGTCCACATCTTTAATAGGATGGCCCCAACCATGGTGCTGGACCCTACTCTACTACAGTGCTAGGTGTAGTAAGGTCCAATACAATAAACAAACACTGTACAGAAGTCAGGGAAGCAGACCAGGACACAATGGGTTAACAGGCATAGAACTAGATAAAGAAACAATGAGGGGATAAACAGACAAACAGTAAACGTGTATTCAGACAGGCCGTATCCAAACCTAGAGTGCTTGCAGTACACATGGGAAAAACAGAAGAATAGTCAGGTTTCGTAGCCAATGGTCAAAATACAAATGATAGGTAAAGCAATGAGCAATTTAGGAGAAAGAACTCAAACACAGGGAGTGCAGAAAGAACTCAAACACAGAGAAGAAGAAATAGACTGACTGAGTTTATATAAACCATCTTAGAAGGGTGCAGATTCTGAGGTCAGATAAAATTGGCTCATCGTCTAAGCCCCCTGATTGGACTGGGAATTGTTACAGCAATGCAAGATGTATTAGCCAAACTGAGGAGAAGTTAATGCTTCTGCTAAAACCAGATCAACTCATTACAGTTGCAGTCAGTTTGTGTAAACAATGCATTTACTTTCTTAACACAAGACACTTTTGATGGTTCTTAGTACGAAAGCTTTATTGTTACAGACATTTTAAGAGGTGCAATATGCTAATGAGAACTTTCACACTAAGTGGGCCAAAACTATTGAACAGGAGTTTGGTTGAACAACTGCATAACTATTTGCAGGGACCTAGAGAACTGTGTGTCATACCACAGGGAATATAGACAAGGAGAGCGCTCGTAGTGTGATAACGTATTGTAAAGAGGAGATGGAAAAAGCAAAAATGCTCACCGAGTATAGTTGTACTACAACTAAGTACAACTATGGTAAAAGCGTGGAATGACCCTCAACGGGCGAAGATCGGCAGCCGCTCCTGGCAACACAGGTGAAGCACTCAGACGGATCCCTCCAAGGAACAGCACAGGATAAAAGCGGCGCACAAGACTTCAAAGGTAAAATGGTTTATTTACCCGGCATGCAACGCGTTTCGCTGGACAACCAGCTTCATCAGGAATTGAAGCCTGATGAAGCTGGTTGTCCAGCGAAACACGTTGCATGCCGGGTAAATAAACCATTTTACCTTTGAAGTCTTGTGCGCCGCTTTTATCCTGTGCTGTTCCTTGGAGGGATCCGTCTGAATACCACAGGGAAGACAGGCTGTGCTCAAAATGTCTGACAGCCCTTGGTCAAATCTTCCATGCAACTATGGGTCAAAGGTTGGTTATCCCTAACCACAGCTTGGCCTTATAAATGCGGGTTTCAGGGTTGCACCTATCAGTTGTGTACCACATACATACTGGATATGTGTAATGAGCTCACTTGACCAGTTTGTGCATTTCTTTCTGGTCAGGAGAGAGTTACAGTCCCTGGCTGATAGCAGCATAGGTTGGGTTATTCCTATTTTCTCTCACCTTGTCTGTGTTTGAGCACACATGCACTTTGTATTGCCATGGGTTTCTGTCCAGTGTTAGCAGGTAGCCCTGTTTTGTTATTCTCTTGTTATTATGTGTACCTGGTCAGCATTTAGCCTGTCCTGTTTGTATCCTGTTATGCATTCCTTGTTGGTATGTGTTCACATTTGTCTCTGTTATTCTGAATCTATACCTGTGTTATAAATGTTTTGGATTTTACGTTCCTCCAAGACTAGGTCACCCTCTAATTTAAAGTCTATTTGGATTTGGTATTTTGTGTCTCTCCATTATTAGAGTTTGGTGTTGTAGTTTATCTGGTTCCTTCTAGTGTTAGATCTGTTTCTGAGCTTTGGTTTTTCCCTAATATAGGAGTCAGTTTGCTTTGTATCTAGTTTGTATTTGTTCTGCGTACCCTGTTTTTGGTCCGTGTTCAGACCAGTTGGTCTTTGAGCATTTGTTTCGGCTTTTCTCATTCTAGTATTAGCATTTCCTTGGGTTATAGAGTGTATTCAGTCTAACCATGTTCATCTCCTGCTTCCCTGGATACATTTTGCCATGTATATATCCTTGTTTACCTGTTTTGTTGATAATCTGACGTTTATCTTGTTTTGGTTCTTAGGCTGTTGTCTGTACACCATAGTACTGTTGCCTTATTTCCCTGATGTCTGTTTTGTGCTACTTTGAATTTCAGCTCTAATTCTGTATTCTGGTGTATTTGGCAACTGAAGACACACCAGCTCACCTCCACCCCAAAACTCTGCGCTCGGTCTCTGCACCAAGCCAGTGCACCACACAGTACAAAAGGAAAGATGAATCTGTCACTTTAAAAAAACAAATTATTTACTCTAATTACAAATACATGGTTCTATTTCTCTGTTATTCTGCCCTAAAGTGGTTATCCAGGGTGAGAAATCAGAGTGGATTTTTTTTTTTTTAAACAATAGCACCACACCTATTCTCAGGTTGTGTGCGGAATAGCAGCTCACTTCCATTGAAGGGAATGGAGCCAAGTTGTAATACCACTTACTGAGGACAGATGTGGATCTGTTTTTAGAAGAAATTAGCTCTGTTCTTCTAGACTTCCAGATTTAGACTTTTAGCCTGAAACAGTTGACTGACCAACATCAGAGTGATCTCCAATGCCGGTTAGTCTTGCTGCCCGGTATGGCATGGAGCAGGCTCCCAAGTCCAATCCATTATGTAAATGTATGTTATGGGATGTGAAGGGGTTAAAATGTATGAATACATTGACAGCTGTGTGTACAATGGTTTACTCACACGTACATAATTTCCTGTGGATTTTTCACTGTGAAAAATCTGCAGCATATTTTGCTGTTACCCATTGACTTTAATAGGCATTTTCAGCTACAGAAATTCCTAAAAGTGTATACAAGTATGGCCTGGGCTTTTCTGCATCACTACAGATTAATTTTAACTATTGAGTGACCGCTGCAGTCCACAAGATTGCAACTTAATGGGGGAGATTTATCAAAGGATCTAGACTGTTCTAACCTGCTCATGCTGGAGCAGGTTTAAATATGATCTAAACCATAGATCCCGAAGTCTGTGCGCAGAATTTATCAAGAGCCTTGTGACTTTTGATAAATTAAGCGCACAATAGACCAGCCTAACCCTCTGTGGGTTGGTCTATATTGATGCAGGAAATAGACAACTTTGATAAATCTTCCCCAGTGTACTGTATAGCACTAAAGCTGTCGTTCCATAGTTAAATGAAGTAGTGTTAGAAAAAGTAATCATGTAGACCAGGCTGTAATAATACATTTTTAAGAAGAAATTAGATAGAAACATACCACAGAGTAGATGCTCCATAATTGTCATCTCGTGGGTATTACAAGCATTCACTATAACAGACATCTTAAGAGTCCTGACAGGTCCTCTATAAATGCAGTGATTAACATGAAAAATCATCTCAGATTTTATACATTCTTTTTCCTCTGATGCCTTTCCTTTACAACTGCTGAGTTTTCTGTTAAGACACATTTGGCCCCTGGCTTCTTCAATCATCCATAGCCTCAGGGTCGGCATTAGGGCGGAGCAAACAAGGCAATTGCCTAGGGTCCCCATCCCTCAGTAGCAGATCAGCAGCTGGCCCGGACACTTCTCCTGCTTTTTCTATTTTTTCATATTTCCTTACCTGGCCGAGCTCGGAAGGCTCAGGTAATGTGGCGGGTTTTGTGGGCTGTGTGGATAATATAACGAGTGACGTCTCCTTCCGGCTCCTCTGCGCGGCGTCAAGGGCATCACTCCTCATTCCCTGCAGCGCCGGCTGCTTAAGTTTACCAGTCCGGCCACGGCTGCAGGAAATGATGAGTGACGTCCCTGACGCCACGCAGAGGAGCCGGCAGGAGACGTCACTCATCATATTATCCACACCGCCCACAAGACCCGACACATTACCTGAGCCTGCCGAGTGTGACCAGGTAAGGAAATATGAAAAATTGAAAAAGCACGGGGAGATGGGGGAGCAATGAGCAGGGGAACTATACTGCCAACCTAATGTGGGGGAACTATACTGCCAACCTAATGTGGGGGAACTATACTGCACCTAATATGGGAGAACTATACTGCCAACCTAATGTGGGGGAACTATACTGCCAACCTAATGTGGGGGAACTATACTGCCAACCTAACGTGGGGGAACTATACTGACAACCTAATGTGGGGGAACTATACTGCACCTAATGTGGGAGAACTCTACTGCCAACCTAATGTGGGGGAACTATACTGCCAACCTAATGTGGGGGAACTATGCTGCCAACCTAAGTGAACAAAAATGTGCAAAACTGGTTAGTTCACTATTACCACTTTTGGGGCCCCTCTTTTGATTTTGCCTAGGGCCACGCTAAGCCTTAAACCGGCCTTGCATAGCCTATATAGAAACACAAATTCAGACTTTAGACCAGACCCCTAAATTGATCCAGACCCCCTGACACATACATTCATTCAGACATAAGACCTTTACATTATTTAGGCCCTTGATCAATCTTCTAAATTACTTTAAAGGGTACCTCTCATCAAAAAAACTTTTGATATATTTTAGATTAATGAATGTTGAATAACTTTCCAATAGCATGTTAATGAAAAATATGCTTCTTTCTATTGTATTTTTCCCGATCAGTCCTGTCAGCAAGCATTTCTGACTCATGCTGGAGTCCTAAACACTCAGAGCTGCCAGCCTGCTTTGTTCACAGCCAAACAGGCTGTGAACAAAGCAGGCTGGCAGCTCTGAGTGTTCTCCTTTGTGAACAAAGCAGACTGGCAGCTCATAGTGTTTAGGACTCCAGCATGAGTCTGAAATGCTTGCTGCCAGGACTGGTAGGGAGACCCCTAGTGGTCATTTCTTCAAAGTGGAAAATTAAATAGAAAGAAGCATATTTTTTAATAACATGCAATTGTAAAGTTATTCTGCATACATTAATCTATAATATATCAAAAGTTTTTTTGATGAGAGGTACTCCGGTGGAAAACTTTTTTTTTTAAATCAACTGGTGCCAGAAAGTTAAACAGATTTGTAAATTACTTCTATTCAAAAATCTTAATTCTTCTAGTACTTATTAGCTGCTGTATGCTACAGAGGAAATAATTTTCTTTTTGGAACACAGAGCTCTCTGCTGACATCATGACCACAGTGCTCTCTGCTGACATCTCTGTCAATTTTAGGAACTGTCCAGAGCAGTATATGTTTGCTATGGGGATTTTCTTCTACTCTGGACAGTTCTTAAAATGGACAGATATGTCAGCAGAGAGCACTGTGGCCGTGATGTTAGCAGAGAGCTCTGTGTTCCAAAAAAGAAAATAATTTCCTCTGTAGTATTCAACAGCTAATAAGTACTAGAAGGATTAAGATTTTTTAATAGGAGTAATTTACAAATCTAGTATTATAAACAAAATGGAGAGGCTCCTGTCTATCTGACAATCACCAAGGACCCGAGCAACCCAACACACACCTATACCCACGGTGTATAAAAATAGGATCAATATGGAAGAAATAAATGGGGCTCAAGGGTCAAAGATATCTGGTTTAAGTTGATTGGTATTTATTAATATAGAATACAAAAAGAACTAAATAGGGATGTACAGGGCCCTTGTACCTCCCTAATTAATTAAATAATACAAAATAAAATATGATAATCCCAATATAAAAACTAAAAATAACTATAAAATTAATAACAACTATAAAATGCAATTTGAGCCTGTATATCAATATGTAGATCTTCTGATCTTGAGGAACAGCACAGTATAAAAGTTCATTCCACAACTCTTGTTTCCAAAGATCTTCAATAAAAAAGATAAAATGTATCCGCTACAAATAATCAATTGATGCGGTAGTGCTGTATCCATCCAAACCTTGGCAACTAGATCTCACCAACACAGTGATACAATGTGGCACTTTGTGAGCAGTGAACAGTCACTCAGAATCACTCTTTAAGCATTTCTGCGTATGTCATACATCATAGAAGCCAGTTTGCAATATTTTTCATATAATGCTCACCACTCCGAGATATCACGGATCTCCCTTCAGTATAATTGTGGGGGCCGGCTGTATGACGTCTTGTGGCCGGTGCCTTGCCTCTGTCAGGGATCGTGCTGCTGGAGTCTCGGCCAACTCCTATAATCGCGGCACTTGGTGGTGGGCACCGTTTGGGGGACTGCAGCGCTGTCAAGCGGAGCCCCTTAGTCTGACCAACTTAGAATGATGGTGGTCTGGAGACCTCAAGTCTTTGTTGCAGATGGCCCGATTGGCTTCTCGCTAGTGGTTGTTGCATGCGATAGGCAGAGTGAGTAAATCGGCGGCGTTCCTCGTGCAAAGGTCGCGCGCTCGGAAGATGGTTCACTGTGATGGATGCCTTAGATCTGGCAAATGATTATTATTCTCTCAGAAGAATGTTCTTTAATGACAGGCTCAATATCGCAATGTCTAAATCGCTGGACGCGTTTCAAAACCTTCCTCGGTTTTTTCTTCAGCAGCGGAACGTGCCGCTGCTGAAGAAAAAACCGAGGAAGGTTTTGAAACGCGTCCAGCGATTTAGACATTGCGATATTGAGCCTGTCATTAAAGAACATTCTTCTGAGAGAATAATAATCATTTGCCAGATCTAAGGCATCCATCACAGTGAACCATCTTCCGAGCGCGCGACCTTTGCACGAGGAACGCCGCCGATTTACTCACTCTGCCTATCGCATGCAACAACCACTAGCGAGAAGCCAATCGGGCCATCTGCAACAAAGACTTGAGGTCTCCAGACCACCATCATTCTAAGTTGGTCAGACTAAAGGGCTCCGCTTGACAGCGCTGCAGTCCCCCAAACGGTGCCCACCACCAAGTGCCGCGATTATAGGAGTTGGCCGAGACTCCAGCAGCACGATCCCTGACAGAGGCAAGGCACCGGCCACAAGACGTCATACAGCCGGCCCCCACAATTATACTGAAGGGAGATCCGTGATATCTCGGAGTGGTGAGCATTATATGAAAAATATTGCAAACTGGCTTCTATGATGTATGACATACGCAGAAATGCTTAAAGAGTGATTCTGAGTGACTGTTCACTGCTCACAAAGTGCCACATTGTATCACTGTGTTGGTGAGATCTAGTTGCCAAGGTTTGGATGGATACAGCACTACCGCATCAATTGATTATTTGTAGCGGATACATTTTATCTTTTTTATTGAAGATCTTTGGAAACAAGAGTTGTGGAATGAACTTTTATACTGTGCTGTTCCTCAAGATCAGAAGATCTACATATTGATATACAGGCTCAAATTGCATTTTATAGTTGTTATTAATTTTATAGTTATTTTTAGTTTTTATATTGGGATTATCATATTTTATTTTGTATTATTTAATTAATTAGGGAGGTACAAGGGCCCTGTACATCCCTATTTAGTTCTTTTTGTATTCTATATTAATAAATACCAATCAACTTAAACCAGATATCTTTGACCCTTGAGCCCCATTTATTTCTTCCATAATTTACAAATCTGTTTAACTTTCTGGCACCAGTTGATTAAAAAAAAAAAAAAAAAGTTTTTCACCGGAGTACCTCTTTAAACCCCAGACCAGACGTTTACATTCCTTCAAGCCCTTAAAAATATCCTTAGATTAATTTCAGAACCTCAATCAGACCTTTAATATACTTCATCCCCACAGACTCTTAACCCCTTAAGGACCAAGCCCATTTAAACCTGATCATGCACATGTACTTTTTTATGTGTCTATGACCTACATTTCTCTCAGAATTAGCTATATTTCTGAAATACCTTAATTTCGTCCACAAGAAGCAGGGGGGCAGGTACTCACTGTAATAACTCCCCCTCCTCCCCATACCTCTCCTCAGTTTAGTGCTTCCCTACTAGGGTGCCTCCAGCTGTTGCAAAACTACAGCTCCCAACATTTGGCTGTGCAGGCATGCTGGGAGTTTTAGTTTTGCAACATCTGGAGGCATATGATTGTAGTCCCCCTTTATTACACACACACACACTGGCTTCATATATTCTTACACAAACACATTAGATAGACACACTGATATGCACACATATACATATCCACACACACATACATGCAGGGACACTTACTTTTTCATCTGCAATGCAATGTGTTTCTGCCTCTCTCACACAGCAGACATCAGTGAGAGCTCGGCAGCAGTCTTCCTGCCCCTCCCCCTCCCCTTCTCTACACATGAGTCTGCAGTGTGTACAGCCCCTCCCCCCTCCAACGTCCAGGATGGATGTCACGCAGAGCGCTCTGGGTCCCGCTGCCTCCCCGGAGCACTCACGGCGTGTTTCTGTCTGCAGCGCTTTGGTCGGGATTGCTGACCGCGAGTGCTGCTCCCTGGCTCGTGCCCGCCCTCGGATCGCGCCCCATGTCACTCACCTCTTGCCCCCGTCTGCTTCCTCCCGGCGCGCGGCCCCGATCCCTATTGCGTGCGCGCGCCGGGTTGCTAAAATTTTAAGGGCCAGTGCACCACTAATTGGTGCCTGGCCCAATCACTCCCTAACATATAAAAACCCACTTCCCGTTCCTCTCCTTGCCGGATCTTGTTGCCTTGTGCCCTGAGAAAGTGTTATAGTGTGTTCCAAGCCTGTGTACCCAGACCTTCTGCTGTTTCCCCTGAGTACGAACCTCGCTGCCTGCCCTGACCTTCTGCTACGTCTGACCTCGCCTCTGTCTAGTCCTTGTGTACCACGCCAGTCTCAGCTGCCAGAGAGGTCGAGTCGCTACTGGGGAACACGACCTGGTAGTTACTGCCGCAGCAAGCCCATCCTGCTTTGCGGCGGGCTCTGGTGAACACCAGTAACTGCTTAGAACCAATTCCCCAGTACGGCCCACGTCATCGCCTCTCTGGCACAGAGGATCCACCTCCAGTGTCTTCACCAGCCGCTAGTCCGGACCCTGACAATGGAGCAGTGTACACAGAAGGACTGAATGCATTCCAGAAGGCAGGGGGCAGTTGTTTGACTGACTTTTTCATTATAAAATACTGAAAATGTTCTAATGAAAGCAATTGCAAAATCTATTGGTTTTGCATGTTTTACAACATATCAAAAGTTTTATATCTGACAGTGCTTATTTAAGGACCAGGCCAAGTTTATCTTTGCGTTTTCGTTTTTTCCTCCTCTCCTTCTGAAAATCCATAACTCTTTTATATTTCCATCTACAGACCCATATAAGGGCTTGTTTTTTGCATGACCAATTGTACTTTGTAATGAAACCTCTCATTTTACCATAAAATGTACGGCGAACCAAAAACATTTTTTTAGGCAGAAAATGTAAATGAAAACCACAATTTTGCAAATGTTGGAGGGTTTCGTTTTCACACTGTACAATTTACGGTAAAAATTACGTGTTCTTTATTTTGTGCGTCAATAAAATTAAAATGATACCCATGGCTAGATACTTTTATTTTTTTGTACCGCTTAAAAAAAAACTAAAACTTTTTGTACAAAATCAGTAATCTAAAATCGCCCTATTTTGACCACCTATAACTGTCCGTATATCCGTATATAGGGTGGTATGAGGGCTCATTTTTTGCGCCGTCATATGTAACTTTTATGGTTACCACATTTGCATTTTTGGAATAAAATGTGACAAAAAGCAGCATTTTTATACTTTTTTTTAATGTTTTACGTTTACGCCTTTCCCCATACAGGATCATTAACATTATACTTTGATAGTTCAGACATTTACGCATGCGGCGATACCAAATATGTTTATGAAAAAAATTACGCTTTTTGGGGGTAAAATGAGAAAAACTGACAATTTTCATTTTATTGGTGGAGGGGATTTTTCACTTTTTGTTAACTTTTTTTTTTGTACTTTTTTTTTTAACTTTTTTCAACTTTTATTTTACACCTTTATGTCCCCATAGGGGACTATCTATAGCAATCATTTGATTTCGAATACTGTTCAGTGCTATGCATAGGGCATTGCACTGATCAGTATTATCGGTGATCTTCTGCTCTGGTCTGCTTGATCTCAGACCAGAGCAGGAGATGCCGGAAGATGGACGGAGACAGGTGAGGGGACCTCCGTCCGCCATTACAGATGATTGGCGATCCAATCATCTATTTTAACATGCACACTGCCGCAGATGCCGTGAACTGTACTGATCACGACATCTGAGGGGTCAATGGCAGACATCCATGCTGCTAGTGAATGCTAGTGCTTCTAGTAAATGTACGTCCTGGTGCACTAAGTACCGCCACACCAGGACGTACATTTACGTCTGTGGTCGTTAAGGGGTTAATAAACTCATAAGCCAAACCAGGCTTCAAAATTAATGTTAGACTCCATTACATTACTTCATTACTTTAAGGGATAGTCTCATTATGAAAAAAAATGTAACATGTTGTCCAGGCATGTCAAAAGTTTTGATCGTACCAGGTTTCAATCCTGAGACTCACTATAATCGATAATTATAACGCGGGAAATTTGCAGCAGTGCAGCTCTCACTCCCAGATGTCAATCAAATCCTACCTTTTTGCTGTAGAATTCTATTCCGCAAAAAGTTAAAGGGGAATTCCAGGAATTTTTTTATTTGACTATGCTACAGGGACTGTAAAGTTAGTGTAGTTCATAACATAGTGTCTGTACCTGTGTGTGACGGTTTTCTCACAATTCTTCTGTGATTTTCCCCCCAATATTTATTTTTAACAGCATACAAAATTACTCATGTCTCGGATTTTTCCCAGCTTGAAATGCGGTCTAGACCTGACTCACTAGTCAGCTGATGACGGAGCCTGTCTGCTTCAATGGGTGCAGAGAGCAATCTGCAAGTAATGCAACAGCTGGAGGCACCCTGATTGAAAACCACAGGTCTGCAGCTCATTTATGTTTCAATGGGTGGGATGGCTGATGTGTGGGAAGGAGAAAAATGGAATCATGGGATTTGTAGGCAAACAAGAAAACTGAAAACAGGAAATAAAAGTTCACAAAAAGCTAGCCACAGTGTTATGGTAATCTCACAGCATAGCCATTTAGCCCCAAGACAAGCACAGATCCTTTACTGCCTGCCAGGTACATACTAAAATCACCTTATGCTGGATAACCCCTTTAAGATTTGATGGCCGGCTGAGGAGTAGTTCAAGGATTTGATAAAAAAAAAAATAATTGGATACTTCCTGGGACCTCTGGGCTTGCACAGGATCCACTTCCATTGTACCTCCGCATGAGGTTACATGCGTATTTGACATGCGCTCAAGGTCAGTTGCCATTTTATAGGGTTTCCGACTTTCCCCACTTAACAGTGGGGTCCATCTCCCTCTCCCCCTTTTTTAGGGTATCGCACTAGGCGCCTCTTCCGGGCCTTTCTTTTTTTTACTTCTACACAGGTTAAACATAGTCAAGGGCTAGTTTAGTCTATGTTTAGTCCATTTACTGCATGTATATGTTTACTTAGTGTGACTAAAAAGTGTGGTCTGCTGTGCTTTCCAGTGCTGCAAAGTAAACATATACATGAAGGGAATGGACTAAAACTTAGTCCCTAGTTGACTACGTTTAGGCCATTAAAGTGAAATAGACCACTGCCAGTACACCACAGTATGTGTTGGCAACCCTTTTTGTATATTCTAAGCGTAATTTTAAAATGTGATGTGAACAGCGCCCTAGTAGGATAACACAGAGGGTTAACCTGTTATAAAAAAAAAATGTGTATACAGTTAAAATCTGCAATAAGTCTTGCCCTGTAACTAAACTCTCATAAACCATAGGCAGCTGTATGCCTGCAGCCTGTAAGAAGCCTGGTACCGTGCAGGATGTCAAGTTTTAGCTTGTAACGTTTTTGTTCGTTTTTTTTGTTTGTTTTTTTAAGCCAACGGGGGGGGGGGGGGGGGGGGGGTTATTGGAAATCTTGGGTGAGTTCCCACACTTTTTTTTTCCAGGACTTGACCCCTGTATCTTATCCAATCTACATTAAATATTTGACCACTCCAAAGAAAGGCAAATGCAAGCTTAACAACAAAGGTAAATAACAATCAATTTACAATGTAAAAGTCTCATTAATGCAGATAGAAGCATTAACAGATTCCACTGAAAGTATTAGTCAGAGACTGTTAGCATGCCGTTGTAGAGGAATCCTCTGGAAATCCAATGGAAAAAGATCAATCAGTCCAGGTTAGTAGCCCATAAAAATAATGACTGACAAACAAAATAAGTCTCCAGCCTCTAAGAGACTTCATTATTGATTCTTGAATTTGTGTTTTTTTATGTAATTATTCTCGAAAAGAAATACACAGTCAGCTCCTTAAAGAATGATGGTCTTCTTGAAAAATAAACACACCAGGCCTATTGGAAATCTTTTGTATATATTGCACATTGTTTAAACATTAAGCTTAGATTTAAAGCACTTCAGAAAACAGAAAATACAACAGTAATTCTCTTATATAATGTCATTACTAGAATAATGCTTGTTAAAATCAGTGAACATAAAACACAGCACAGATGCCACAGATATTACAGATTCTTAATACGTAATACACAGGAGGATAAAAATGGCCTATAGTGTGCACATTAGGTCTAAAAGAGTCCTCCCTCCCGTTAGGTCTGACACCGAAAACAAGTTGAGAAAAGGTTTAAATTTTCCAGTATATGGGTACGTTCATACTACGGAATGAAAGTCAGCGGTAGGACCCCGCGGCACTGTGACGTCACCATTGACGGTTATGCAGTGCTCGGGGAATTCTGCACAAAGAATGAACATGTTCATTCTCTGTGCGGAACAATTTCTGCGGCTGAATTTTTCGACGCTGAAATTGCTTAGTGTGAACGGGTATAGCAAAAACATTCACACTGATGTAAAAGTTCACCGCGCGTAATTCCGCTAAGGAATTCCACGGGAATTGCGTAGTGTGAACACATCCTACATTTGAGTAAGTACCTACCTCACTATGGCTTTTGCCTTTTCTATTTGGCTTAGTGATAGATTTTCAGTGAATTCTATATCTGATGGCTTTCACCATTATCAGCATTTTCTTGTTCTTTTTTCCTTGAATTTCATAGGCCCGGAATTACTAAAACTGAACTTCAAATGGGCTTGCTTTATCGCAGTGTATCAGGCTGACAAATAAATCTGGTGCATTTGAAGACTGTCTAGTTCAAGTTCAGATCAAATTTTAGTTGGCTTAAATGTGTGCCAGAATTTGTGCATGTAATGCCATGCCCCTTCCACTCAGAGCCACACCTTTTTAACAAGGCCTCTCCCCTTTACGTTTCGGGTAGAAAAGTGTAAAAGGAAATGTATCACCTAGATATTTTTTTTAATGATTACAGCCAGATACTGAAACCTGTTCTTTTTTCTAATCTGTTTCTATTTTCAGATTGGATTTTTTCAATGCCTTTTTGTACATCTTGTCCGAGCTGTTTCTAACAACGTTTAGAGATATGCTTTACAGCAAGCCTCATGGATATAGACAACAATACACTGAAGTTGTCCATTCAGATGAATTTAAGACGTTACTGGACATTCTCTATGAATGTTTAAGAGGTCATTCTACTGGGAGGGGAGATGCTGAGCTCCTAATGGTGGTGTTATCTCTCTACTGGTGACATCTGTCACTGTACTGCAGAGAAGGAAGGCTATATTGGAAAATCATCTATACAGAACTGGAAGTCTTGGCTTAGTTTTAGCCCTAGTGGCCTGAATAAAAACTACAACATGTCATGATTATTTTAAAATAGAGATAGTAAAATTAGAAAAAAAAATTGCCACAATATTTTTTTAAAAGATGGTTACCATAGACACCGAAATGTTAGCACTAATGTATTACACAGTATCAGTTACCCAATTATTAATTCATAGCATAGTATACATCCCCATACAGGCATCATAATGTGATCTTCATACTATGAAAAACCAAACCAATGACATAAAAAGGGGTCACTTGCAATTATGTTAAAAGATATCTATATTGTTCCAAAAGGTAAAAGCAATAAAATGAAGGAAACACAGACAAACAATGGAACATTGAAGCGACACCCCAGGGAACCCAACAGTGTACATATATAATGGTATGATAAATGCACAGAAATGTATAAGAGTAGAGAAAAACAGATCACTAGACAGTAAATGCACAGAATGGATATACAAAAGTACAAATATAAATTATGTTAAATACAATAAAGGCACAGGGAAATAGATAATACAAATAAAGTGCTACAGTGGCAAGTAATAATTCATGACCAATGAGACACAAATCTAGTATATGAAATTAATTCATGTGTATGAATAATATATATTTTACAGTAATGCACGTAACATCAATAAGAAAAGAATATATATATATATATATATATATATATATATTGTAAGGATTCCTCCGTGAGAATAGCTCTGGGATCATCCTGAACACTGCCACAGAACACGTTTCCTCTCAATAAACCAGCAAACAACAGTTCTTGATGCAAGTCTGGCACCTTGCCAGCTTTATTAGATAGGTTGCGGGATAAATAAACATAAAGCAGGAACAAAACAAAACCCTAGACTGTTTGGTCATTAACTAAACAGATCAGTATGCCCTGACTAAGAACTGGTGAGCTTCTCTAGACCAGTTAAATTTATGCCTCCTGCAACCTTCTACTCACTGTTCACACCACTCTTTTGGACCACTCACAGCACGGGCTGTGTGTTCCTCAGCAGGACCCCTGTGTCTCCCCTACAGCCAGCTTGCTGCTTCCTAGGGAGACTATACTGATTATTTTCCTTATAAGCACACTTCCCTCCTCTGCTGCCTCATTAATTATGCCACAGGTGGAGGTTCCTCCAGGGTGAGCTAGGGAAATACACCCTTTCCTTGCCAAAGAGTCACATATCCCCCCTTTGCTCAGACCACGGGAAGGAGCATTTGCATTCGAAAGGCAGAGTCCAGCTGCCTTTTCTTTTCCCTGGACTACACCATCCAACAGGTTCTGAGGCCCATAGGACTTCCCATGTGGTTTCACCTCAGTGTCAGCTTCAGAGGACTTCTCATATGGCTTCTTCTCATGGAATCCAGATTCCGCTACTTTTAGAGAAAGCATCTCTGTCTCCATAGCTTTTGCCCCACAAGCAGCCTTTCTTCTACTACTCGGACAGCTGTGGCTTTGGCCTCAGTTTCCATCTGAGACACTTTTAGCTTCTCTTTAGCCAGTTCTGCTACAGCTTGGTATCTGCTCTCTTTTAGGACCTTCATGTCTCCTTCCAGCTTTAAATGTTTCTGCTGCTCACTCTTGAGCTTAGCAGAGTTCATCTTCTCACTTACCAGCAACTCTGTTAAGTTTCTAAGAGTATTCTCAAGGGACAGCAGTTGTTCTCTCAACTGTTCATTGTCTATTAGCAGAGCCTCTTGTTCGGAGAGCTGCGTTCCTAGCAAATCCAAGGTAGCTGCTTGAGACTTAATGTGCGTTTCGTTCTGCGCCTCCAGGCTCTGCATCTTATGAGCCATTATCACTTTCTTCTTCTCCAGCTCTTCCATGGCTACCAGCCTAGCCTTGTGATCACTCCGTAGAGCCTGATATGCCCCACACCGAACATTTACTTTGTCTTCTTTGAATGAGATCTGCTTGGCCAGACTCTCCAATTCACTCTCCTTACTGGTCAGAAGACCTTGGGAGCGGTACAGTTCATCCTGCAGAGACGCAAACTCACTTTTGTGGTGCTCCATATCTTTTTTATCTGAAGGTTCGCTTCCTGCTCTTTCTTCAAATCTGCAAGCATTTTTTTCTTCTCGTCTGTCAGGTGATGAACCTCTTCTTCTTTTTCCGACAATTTAGCAGAAATCATCTGTAAGGTTTCTTCCAGATTCTAGATCTGCTCCCGTTTCTTACCAAGACCAGCTCGTTTTTTCCAAGACCTCTTTATTACAATGGTCTCTTCACTCTCGTTGTTGGACCTTGAGACATTCTCTTGTCCTTTGACAGTTACATGTGCTTGGCCTGTCTCTTCCTTCAAACCAATTTGTTCCAACTCTTCTCCATCTTTAGGAGTAGTCTTCCCCTCTACAGGGGTCTCGACCAATTGGACCTCCAGGTAGTTGCCAAACAGTCTCTCTGGACTGTCTCGCTGCCTACTGGCAGACTATTCTTTCACTTCAACACAGTCTCTCCGCTTCCCGGGAGAAATGTCTAGGGCTCCTGGTTCTGCAACAACATTTGGTCCACTGGTTTGATGAATGTATGCGCCATGAAAAACTAAAACACTGCAGATAGTAAATCTCCCCTAAAGTCTCTAACAAGGTTTCAGGTTGGCTTTGCTGATGGTGGAACAGGTCTCCCAATTTTTCATATGTCTGATCTTTCTATGTTTCAGTAGTCAGGTTTCTAGATACAGGCAGACATATGCTTAGAAGCATTACTTCTCCAGTTAGTCTCAAACATTGCAATTCTCAGCTAGGGGTGCAGGTCCTCCAATATTTGGTCATTTACTTGCTGCTGGACTGCTAATGCAGGCCTGAGACCTTGTCCAGGGACGTGAGATCCTTGGCGATACCTCTCCTCAGAGGCCCCTTCTCTAGAATATCCTTTTAAGTACTAAGACTAAAGGGGTATTAACTGATATATGCCCTAATGCCTAACATTAGGCCACAGTACTCATTAGTGCTGTCACTTCTTTATTCTGAAAATTGAAATCTTAGCAGTGATCAAAAATAGATGGCACATCCCAGTGATATGCCATTACTTTCTGTAGTGAGAAAACCCCTTTAGAGTCAGTACACATTCTTATTTTATTTACTGCAGCAGATTTTGCAACCTATTGAGCTGAATGGACAGAAAAATCTGCTGCAGCAAATCTGCAGAAAAATAAGGATGTGTGAACTAACCCTAAGAGCCATTCAAATGGGTGGATTTCATTGCGAGCTAGCTGCTTGTTTCCTGCCCCATTAAAGGAAATGGTTGGATGATAGCTATGACTGGGCGGTTGACATACAAAGTTATGTAGAACGCATCAGAGAATTTGGAAAGGGGAAGCAGTTTTTCTATATGTAAAGTCCAGTCTAAAGGCCACACTACAGGAAGATATATGTGAGGGAAATAAAAATGTAGAATCATTAAGGGTAGAAATATATGGAGACCAATGAGCAAAATAATAAAATACTGATAGAGGTTTGCTAAAAGCAACCAAATATAATGGAAGCAGCAGAAGATAAATTACTGAGGCAAATAGATAAGGCAGCAAATCAGGATGAGGTTGTTATTATGGGGGACATTAACTATCCTGATATAAACTGGGAGACGGAGACCTGTGAATCTCATAAAGGAAACAGGTTTCTGACTATAGCTAAAGACAATTATCTGTCCCAAATAGTGCAGGGCCCAACCAGAGGGGTCACCCTACTGGACTTAATATTAACAAACAGACCAAACAGACTAACTAATGTGCAGGTAGGAATACACCTAGGAAATAGTGACCACAATATAATATATAATAACTTGGCCTTTAATAATGGAACCCTTCAAGGAGCCACAAGAACAATGAACTTTAGGAAGACAAAATTTAATCAGCTCAGAGAGGCCCTTAAAGGGGTACTACAGTGGATTTTTTTTTAAATCAACTGGTACCAGAAAGTAAAACTAATTTGTCAATTACTTCTATTTAAAAATCTTAATCCTTCCACTACTTATTAGCTGTTGTATGCTCTACAGGAAGTTGTATTTCTTTATGGAGTTCTTTCCAGTCTGACCACAGTGGTCTGCTGACACCTCTGTCCATATCAGGAATTGTCCAGAGCAGGAGAGGTTTGCTATGGGGATTTGCTTATACTCTGGACAGTTCTTGACATGGTCAGAGGTGTCAGCAGAGAGCACTGTGGTACAACTAAAAAGAATTCCAGAAAGAAATACAACTTCCTGTGGAGCACACAGCAGCTGAAAAGTACTGGAAAGATTACAATTTTGAAATAGAAGTAATTTACAAATCTGCAAAGTAACAGGTTGTCAGCTCACTCGGTCACCGCACGGCAAAATAAACCTCCAAGTTTAGAAGAAGAAAGCAGGTAAATGCCTGCGGATAAGAAACTTCACCTTTATTTTCATCACGTTAAAAGCATAGACATGGAGAGACTTCAATAAGACATGTGGATAAAATCCTTGGGATAAGCGTCAGGCATGATGCGTTTCAGGTCAAGTGACCTTTCATCAGATGCATCTGATGAAAGGTCACATGACCTGAAACGCGTCATGCCTGGCGCTTATCCCAAGGATTGAAGTTTCTCCATGTCTATGCTTTTAATGTGATGAAAATAAAGGTGAAGTTTCTTATCCGCTGACATTTACCTAATTTACAAATCTGTTTAACTTTCTGGCACCAGTTGATTTATAAAAAATGTTTTACCCCTTTAGTATTGTACATTGGGATAACAAGAGTACTAACATTAAGTGGGCCATTTTAAAATATATTTGAAAACCAATGTGGATGAATAAAAATGTAAAAGAGCCAGAAGATGACAAAAATAAGCATTTAAACTACTAAAACGGGAGGGCAGTGAAGGAGCATTAAAAAGCTATAGGGAAGAAAATAAAATATGTAAAAAACAGATAAAAGTGGACACAGAGAGACTCATTGCTAAATAAAACTTTACCCAAAATGGTCTTTGACTATATAAATAGTGTTGGGTGCGAAAATTCGCAATTTTTTTTTCACAGTACACATCACAACAAGGCTCCAATACTAGTTACTGTGTCAGACTGGTGGACGCCCGAAAATTTGCATATGCGAATATTCGCATATGCAAATTTTCGTGCATATTGATCCCTCCCTTTCTTTTAGCTCCTTTTTCACGCTATATTGCACATACACATGCAAATTTTATGGTGAATGCGCATGTGCATGCAAATTTTATGGCGCATAGTAACAAAAAAGGCAGCGAATATTGCGAATTTGCGAATTTATGACGAATATTCATCCATATATCCGTGAAATATTGCAAATTCTAATATGGCCCCTGCCGGTCATCACTACATATGAATAGTAGAAAGATTAAACATTGAAGTGTTGACCCTTTATAAAGTAATGAAGGAGAAATTATAGACGATGATGAGGAAAAAGAGTATTTAAAACATTTTTCTACACTGTGTTCATAGAGGAAAATGAAATGCTGTCGGATAAGGTAAACTCTCCCTTACATGTCACCGGTTTAACCCAGGAGAAGTACAATGCTGCCTTCAGCATGGAGATCCCGGGGGTCCCCAGTTGCGGGACCCCTGCGATCAGACATCTTATCCCCTATCCTTTGGATAGGGGATGAGATGCCTAGGGGCGGAGTACCCCTTTAAGTAATGTAATAGGCAGACCCCTATTTCTAATATTCAAGGACTCTGTAGAAACAGAGTCTGTTCCCCAGGACTGGCGCATAAACATTAGCCTTTTTAATATACTTAATAATATTTGTATTTTTATAGGGTCCCCATACCATACAGAACATTTTGTTTGGATGCTGCATCATCTTTGTCCCAGCTGAAGCACAGGCTAGTAAGTGCGGGACTATAACTCCTCTGTTGTTACTCCTTTTCTATCATACTCCATAGAGGAGAGGCTACAGAGCAACCTGTAGTAATTGGATAAAGAGACCCAGCACAGTACTCAGGGAGGAAGTGAATGCATGATGAGTGCTTATATATATATATATATATTACTCACTAGCTCATGCTCCATTCTGCTGCTTACTTAATCTAACATCCACTGCTCTGAAAGGGACACACTCCTTGTGAGTAACATATATAAACGTCATTTTTTTTCTGTGATATAACAGGTACACTTTAATTGTAGCAACTAGAGTCAGGTAGCTGCTGCCAAGGCAAGGCAATAAAATCATGAGGTGCATCAAAAGGGGCAAGGATGCCCACAACAAGGAAATTATTCTACCACTGTATAAATTACTAATCAGACCACACATGGAATACTGTATACAGTACAGTGATCCCCCGACCTACGATGGCCCCAACATACGATAATTTCAACATACGATGGCCTCTCAGAGGCCATCACAAGTTGAAGGAAGCATCAACATACATTGCTTTTGTATGTCGGGGGCATCGCATAAACGGCTATCCGGCAGCGCAAACTGCTTCAGCTGCTGCCTTATAGCCATTTAAGATGCCCCATATGGTCCGGTAAGTGTCACTCACCTGTCCTTGATTTTCCGGACCGTCCTCTTCGTGCTCCGCTGCATGGCCGTCGCTCTCCTTCGTCTTCATCACGTCGTCGCGCATGCCATCCCATCATCCAATCGGAGCAGCGTGCATAGCGACGTGATCACGGCGACGATCCAGGGCAGCGGTGACCGTCCGGAGTGGCGGGGACACGTGAGTATAACTTTCTATATTGTACTGTATTACTATTGCACGGATCACTCAACATACTATGGATTCAAGTAACGATGGTTCATTTGGAACGAATTACCATCATATGTTGAGGGATCACTGTACTGGGCACCAGTGTACAAGAAAGATATAGTGAAGCTGGAGGGGGTTCAAAGGCGGTAAGAATAGAGTATATAATAGTGTTGCCATATACCAGCAAGTAGTGAAATATGAGTCCAGTCAGCAATTCCAGAATTTAGAGAAAGTGTTGTTCCAAAAGGAACAGGGGTGCTGTATAAAACTTAGCTTTTAATTATATGCTAGCATATGGTTCAAAGACGGGCAACCAGAGTGATACTGGGAATGGGAGGACTACAGTACCCAGAAAGATTATTAGAATTAGGGTTATTTGGTTTAGAAAAAAAAAGGATTAGGGAAAACCTAATAACTATCACAAAACAGCAAACCCTACAAAATGACTCTTAGGGTCAGTCAAAGAACAATATCACAGCCCCTTCAGGACCCTAGTATCAGATAAAGCTAAAACTTATACATTTTTATTGATATACATTAAAATTAATTATAAAGAAAATTGTGACCACTATGTTGTGACAAAATATGACAAAAAAAAGGCGGGCGTGTGGATGAACATATCTACCGGGGAACACGCCTGACGTATCCTTGATGCATAAGAAGACAAGGATTATCGGTGTCATCTATATTCAGGCCTCTTCTAGTGACATCAGTCCGTATCAATAGGACTTAACCCTAAAGTTCCTTGAGAAACCCCGACAATTGGGGGAAACGCGTCGGAACGGGAAAAAATTGTAATGTCCTTTTTAATTCATTCACTTAATATTGCACAATAGGTGGTATGGTTTAAGGTATACACCTGAAAATCTTTGATGGTGAGTCTATAGCTATCCTTTATCCACATTGTAAGGATTGGAGAGCTGGATTAATCTCTGTAGCTACAATAGATAGCTTGAACCCTATTACGGGAGATAATATACCTTTTTTGTATGTCGGCCTGTCGATCTTGGGGGACTGACATATTGTTATCTTTGGACTCACCATTTACAGTAATAATTCAGTATTCAGGATTGACTCTGGATCAACACAGTGGTATCTTTTCAGGTGTTGTGATATTTTTTTTTTCATATTTTGTCAAAACCTAATAACTATGTATAAATATATCAGGGGGGCAGTACAGAGATCTCTCCCATTATCTATTTATATCCAGGACTGTATCTATAACAAGGCGGCATCCTCTACATTTAAAGGAAAGAAGGTTTATACACCAGAACAGACGGGGGTTCTTTAACCCCTTCAGGACGGAGCCCATTTTGGCCTTAAGGACCGGAGCGTTTTTTGCACATCTGACCACTGTCACTTTAAACATTAATAACACTGGAATGCTTTTAGTTATCATTCTGATTCCGAGATTGTTTTTTCGTGACATATTCTACTTTAACATAGTGGTAAATTTTTGTGGTAACTTGCATCCTTTCTTGGTGAAAATTTAGCATTTTTCTAACTTTGAAGCTCTCTGCTTGTAAGGAAAATGGATATTACGAATACATTTTTTTTTGGTTCACATATACAATATGTCTACTTTATGTTTGCATCATAAAATTGACATGTTTTTCAAAAAATTTTCAAACTCAGTATTTTTCAGGGACCAGTTCAGGTTTGAAGTGGATTTGAAGGGTCTTCATATTAGAAATACCCCATAAATGACCCCATTATAAAAACTACACCCCCCAAAGTATTCAAAATGACATTCAGTCAGCGTTTTAACCCTTTAGGTGTTTCACACGAATAGCAGCAAAGTGAAGGAGAAAATTCACAATCTTCATTTTTTACACTCACATGTTCTTGTAGACCCAATTTTTGAATTTTTACAAGGGGTAAAAGGACAACATTTTTACTTGTATTTGTAGCCCAATTTCTCTAGAGTAAGCACATACCTCATATGTCTATGTAAAGTGTTCGGCGGGCGCAGTAGAGGGCTCAGAAGGGAAGGAGCGACAAGGGGATTTTGGAGAGTACGTTTTTCTGAAATGGTTTTTGGGGGGCATGTTACCTTTAGGAAGCCCTTATGGTGCCAGAACAGCAAAAAAAAAACATATGGCATACCATTTTGGAAACTAGACCCCTCGGGGAATGTAACATGGGATAAAGTGAACCTTAATACCCCACAGGTGTTTCACAACTTTTGCAAAGGAAAAAAAACTATAATAATTTTTACCTAAAATGCTTGTTTTCCCAAAAAATTTTTATTTTTAAAAAGGGTAATAGCAGAAAATACCCCTAAAAATTTGAAGCCCAATTTCTCCCGATTCAGAAAACACCCCATATGGGGGTCAAAAGTGCTCTGCTGGCGCACTACAGGTCTCGGAAGAGAAGGAGTCACATTTGGCTTTTTGAACGCAAATTTTTCTCTGGGGGCATGCCGCATTTAGGAAGCCCCTATGGTGCCAGGACAGCAAAAAAAAAAACACATGGCATACCATTTTGGAAACTAGACCCCTCGGGGAACGTAACAAGGGGTTAAGTGAACCTTTATACCCCACAGGTGTTTAACGACTTTTGCATATGTAAAAAAAAAATTTTTTTTTTTTACCTAAAATGCTTGTTTTCCCAAAAATTTTACATTTTTAAAAAGGGTAAAAGCAGAAAATACCCCCCAAATTTGTAACACAATTTCTCCCGAGTACGGCGATACCCCATATGTGACCCTAAACTGTTGCCTTGAAATACGACAGGGCTCCAAAGTGAGAGCGCCATGCGCATTTGAGGCCTAAATTAGGGATTGCATAGGGGTGGACATAGGGGTATTCTACGCCAGTGATTCCCAAACAGGGTGCCTCCAGCTGTTGCAAAACTCCCAGCATGCCTGGACAGTCAACGGCTGTCCGACAATACTGGGAGTTGTTTTGCAACAGCTGGAGGCTCCGTTCTGGAAACAGTGGCGTACCAGACGTTTTTCATTTTTATTGGGGAGGGGAGGGGGGCTGTGTAGGGGTATGTGTATATGTAGTGTTTTTTACTTTTTATTTTATTTTTTGTGTTAGTGTAGTGTAGTGTTTTTAGGGTACAGTCGCACGGGCGGGGGTTCACAGTAGTTTCTCGCTGGCAATTTGAGCTGCAGCAGAAAGTTTGCGGCAGCTCAAATTTGCAGCCAGATACTTACTGTAATCCTCCGCCCATGTGAGTGTACCCTGTACGTTCACATTGGGGGGGACATCCATCTGTTGCATAACTACAACTCCCAGCATGCCCGTTGGCTGTCGGTGACTGCTGAGAGTTGCAGTTTTGCAACAACTGTAGGCACACTGGTTATGTATCACTGAGTTTGTGACCTAACTCAGTGTTTCACAACCAGTGTGCCTCCAGCTGTTGCAAAACTACAACTCCCAGCATGTACGGTGCATGGTGTACGGTGACTGCTGAGAGTTGTAGTTTGCAACAGCTGGAGGCACACCGGTCGTGAAACACTGAGTTAGGTAAAAAAAAACTCTGAGTTTCACAACCAGTATGCCTTCAGCTGTTGCAAAACTACAATTCTCAGCAGTCACCGACAGCCAACGGGCATGCTGGGAGTTGTAGTTATGCAACCAGCAGATGCACCACTACAACTCCCAGCATGCACTTTAGCTGTTTGTGCAAGCTGGGAGTTGTAGTTATACAACAGCTGAAGGTACACTTTTCCATAGAAAGAATGTGCCTCCAGCTGTTGCAAAACCATAAGTCCCAGCATGCCCATAAGGGAATGCTGGGAGTTGTGGTGGTCTGCCTCCTGCTGTTGCATAACTACAGCTCCCAGCATGCCCTTTTTGCATGCTGGGAGCTGTTGCTAAGCAACAGCAGGAGGCTGTCACTCACCTCTAACGATCCAGACGCTGCAGGTCAGTCCCTCGTCGTCTCCGCCGCCGCAGCTGCTCCTGGGGCCCCGATCCCAACAGGGGCGCCGGGGATCGGGGTCCCCAGCACCCGGGGTGCACGTCCCGCACCCGCTCACGTCCTCCAGAAGAGGGGCGGAGCGGGTGCGGGAGTGACACCCGCAGCAGGCGCCCTGATTGGTCGGCCGGTAATCCGGCCGACGAATCAGGGCGATCGTGAGGTGGCACCAGTGCCACCTCACCCCTGCAGGCTCTGGCTGTTCGTGGCCGTCAGAGACGGCCCCGAACAGCCAGTAATTCCGGGTCATCGGGTCACTGGAGACCCGATTGACCCGGAATCGCCGCAGATCGCTGGACTGAATTGTCCAGCGATCTGCGGTGATCGCCGACATGGGGGGGCATAATGACCCCCCTGGGCGATATGCCGGGATGCCTGCTGAACGATTTCAGCAGGCATCCGGCTCCGGTCCCCAACCGGCTAGCGGTGGGGGCCGGAATTCCCACCGGCGTATGGATACGCCCTCGGTCCTTAAGGACTCGGGATGCAGGGCGTATCCATACGCCCTATGTCCTGAAGAGGTTAATGTAAGAGCAGTGAGACTATGGAACTCTCTGACAGATTAAGTGGTAATGGTAAACACAAGACTTCAAAAGGGGTCTAGATGCATTTCTGGAGAGTAATAACATTGCTGGTTATGGATACTAGATTTATAGGGACAAAACGTTGATCCAGGGATTTATTCTGATGCCATATTTGGAGTCAGGAAGGAATTTTTTCCCCTGGTATGGGGCAATTGGCGTCGACCTCACAAGGGTTTTAGCCTTCCTCTCGATCAACACAGTAGGAACAAAATAGGCAAAATTTGCAGTCACTTACCCAGCATGATATAATGGAGTCTGGAGTGGATTACCTACTTTTAGTAGATGTCATTGCAACCTAACATGGCCCCTGATGGTAGGGAAACTCTGATTAATTCAAATGTGTTACATCTGTACTCAATTGGGTTAATTTGGAGGAATTACCTTATGTACCTGTATTAAAGGGTACCTATCACTGACATGTCACAATGACAGTAGTGATCATTTAGTCTCTACAGGCCAAGTGTCTACTACTGTGTGTGGACAAGTGAGGCATTTGTTGCTTTTAGCTTCCTTTTGTCCCCAGGGCCATTGTTGAGTATGTAAAACATTTGTAATTCACATTTTGAAACACCAGGCATTGTATCTTTTATGTCTAAATATTTCAATAGTGGGCATTTTTGTGGCAGAGCTAACAATTTTCTACAAAAAATCACAATAGCAAAGTCTAATTACACTGACAGGCAAGTATTGTATTTTTACTTTAAAATATAGACTGTTCCTATTCACCCCCAACTTTATATCTGCTAAATGTGAAAAGCTGACATGAGCTATTTTAGCTTCTGATACATCATGTAAAGTGAATGCAGACAAGCTTATTATATATGGGTTTCAGACCCTTCACTGCAGGATGAACATGAATGGAATTTGATTTGAATTTCAAGCAATCTTTCAGAGTAAAGTACAAAGCAAAATTAACTGGCACATTATCGCATAGAGATTGATTTGTGCCTTTTCCTATGTATATACCATTGTGCTCAAAAAGCATCCTTGGGACGGACCATTTATGCAACAGCAATTTGGTCAGATATGATTAAGTGGAAATGCAATAAAATAAAGTAGTGGATTAGATCAACATAATTCTATTAAATTTTTATAGCTGTTCAGAGCTGGGTAGAGCCGTAGTATAGAAAAGAACACAGTACATTGGATGAAACTGCCCTCTGCTGGCACAAATGGAGATAGAAGTAATCCCTATGAAAAGCATTTTACATTCCCGTACCTAAACAGGTATATTTTAACATGAGAACCCAAATTAGAAACAGGTAACACCCACTGAGTCATCTATTGGTCATTTATATTTTATGTTTAATATCTCATACCGTACATGTTTGGTTTAGAGACAAGTTAAAGAAGGATCCATTCAGTGCTAAAGGTAGGTAACAATAGATAAACAAAAATGTTACGTTTTATGTTTTATTGTAATTCATGCCCAGGTTCCCACCTTTACTACAATAAAAAAACATGCGCATAGATGTAACTTGTAGAGATGTTACTAAAGTAGGATAAGGGGAAATATGTTAAGAAATGCATAGAAGAACAACATATTCCATTTGCAGAATATTTATTTAACATTCATAAATACCAAAATAACAGTGATAGTAGGGGTGGTTCAAGACATATGATATACACATGAATAGGGTAAAATAACACTACAAGAAAGAAGTTCAGGTAAAGACCACTAAACGTGTCCCTATCTATTTAATCCTGCCTAACAATACTGTAGGTCCCCTGTCCTAGTGACCTGGGTCTACACCGAAACCTCCTAGTAAGCCCTAGACTATGAGGGGTGCATCAGATGGGTACATCAGATTATCTACCATGTTTTGAGTAAATATAATGTATTTGAGTAAATATAATGTATTTGACTAACAAGGCAATGATATTTTTCCGGAGAATGGCATATGTGAAACCACCCTAATAATACCCACCTTGTAAAACATGCTTGTTTTCTATTAGCAATATATATGCTCACTGCAAGGACCAAAATGAAGAAGAACAGGGATTTATATGACTTTAAATGGGCATGGTTGTTGGTGTCAGATGGGAAAGTCCCAGAAACTGCTGATCTACTGAGATTTTCATGCACAACCTTCTGTAGGGTTTACAGAGAATGTTCTGATAAGAGAAAATATCCAGTGAGCAGCAGTTGTGTGGATGAAAATGCCTTCTTAATGTCAGAGGTCAGAAGAGAATGGGCAGATTGGTTGGAGAAGACAGAAAGGTAACAGTAACTCAAATCACCACTTGGTATAACCAAGGTATGCTGAATACAATCTCTGAATGTACAACATGTTCAACCTTGAAGATGGTCTGCAGCAGCAGAAGAGCCAACCAGGTGCCATTCACTGTCAGCTAAGAAGATGAAACTGAAGTTACAATTTGCACAGGCTCATGGAATTAAACAACGGAAGACTGGAAGAACATTGTCTGTTCGGAAATTGAGTTTAAACAACATGACATCATAGCCCCACATATATATATATATAACTCCCTCCAAAGGTTTTCTATGGGGTTGAGATCTGGAGACTGGCTAGGCCACTCCAGGATCTTAAAATGCTTCTTACAAAGCCACTCCTTCATTGCCCGGGCGGTGTGTTTGGAATCATTGTCATGCTGAAAGACCCAGCCACGTTTCATCTTCAATGCCCTTGCTGATGGAAGGAGGTTTTTACTCAAAATCTTACGATACATGGCCCCATTCCTTCTTTCCTTTACACTGATCAGTCATCCTGGCCCCTTTGCAGAAAAACAGCCCCAAAGCATGATGTTTCCACCCCCATGCTTCACAGTAGGTATGGTGTTCTTTGGATGCAACTCAGCATTCTTTCTCCTCCAAACAGAACGAATTGAGTTTTTACCAAAAAGTTCTACTTTGTTTCATCTGACCATATGACATTCTCCTAATACTCTTCTGGATCATCCAAATGCTCTCTAGCAAACTTCAGACGGGCCCTGACAAGTACTGGCTTAAGAAGGGGGACATGTCTGGCACTGCATGATTTGAGTCCCTGGCGGTGTAGTGTGTTACCGATGGTAGCCTTTGTTACTTTGGTCCCAGCTCTCTGCAGATCACTCACTAGGTCCCCCCGTGTAGTTTTGAGATTTTTGCTCCCTGTTCTTGTGATAATTTTGACACCACGGGGTGAGATCTTGCGTGGAGCCCCGGATTGAGGGAGATTATCAGCAGTCTTGTATGTCTTCCATTTTCTAATCATTTCTCCCACAGTTGATCTCTTCACACCAAGCTGCTTGCCTATTGCATATTCAGTCTTCCCAACCTGGTGCAGGTCTACAATTTTGTTTCTGGTGTCCTTCGACAGCTCTTTGGTCTTGGCCATAGTGGAGTTTGGAGTGTGACTGTTTGAGGTTGTGGACATGTGTCTTTTATGCTGATAACATGTTCAAGCAGGTGCCATTAATACAGGTAATGAGTGGAGGACAGAGGAGACTCGTAAAAAAGAAGTTACAGGTCTGTGAGAGCCAAAAATCTTGCTTGTTTGTAGGTTACCAAATACCAATTTTTTACCATATTTTGCAAATAAATTCTTAAAAAATCAGACAATGTGATTTTATGTTTTTTTTTCCTCATTATGTCTCTCATAGTTGGTGTATCCTATACCGGCCTCTCTCATCTTGTTAAGTGGCAGAACTTGCACAATTGGTGGCTGACTAAATACGTTTTTGCCTGATCGTGGGAGTCCCGCAGCTGGGGACGCCCGCGATCATGCACGCGGCACCCCGTTTGTAATCAGTCCCCAGAGCGTGTTCGTTCCGGGTCTGATTACGTTCGACCGCAGAGTCGGCGGCGTGTGACGTCACGCCCCCGTGTGACGTCACGCTCCGCCCATCAATGCAAGCCTACGGGAGGAGGCATGATAGGTATCACGCCCCCTCCCGTAGGCTTGCATTGAGGTGCGGAGCATGACGTCACACAGGGGGGGGCGTGATGTCACACGCCGCCGGCTCTGCGGTCGAGCGTAATCAGACCCGGAGCGAACACGCTCCGGGGACTGATTACAAATGGGGTGCCGCGTGCATGATCGCGGGCATCCCCAGCTGTGGGATTCCCGCGATCAGGCATCTTATCCCCTATCCTTTGTATAGGGGATAAGATGTGTAAGCACCGGAGTACTCCTTTAATCTATCCTTATATTAAAAGTATGGTGATGTATCCAAAAATGACCAATATCATAAAATAAGCCAACATTTACTTTATTACTTTGTGATTTTATTTATTTATTTATTTATTTTTGCTTTTATTTTGCATAAGCAAGAGATAAAAAGTTCTTAAAATTTCATGTTTTGAACATGTTATGCAAAGCTCTGTTTATGGACACAAATTACTTTGCTGTTAAAGGTACACAGAGATCTTTCTTTTCAAGCATTCATCTCAAGAACTCTTTACTTTCCATCTCTGCTTGAATGCTTTTGTATCATTTTATTTTTTTATTTTCTTATTTTTTTGTGTTTTTTTATTTTTTTACAATAAAAGATATCAAACCAACATTTGCTGAGCATTCCCTAATGGACTACAGCTATTTGGTGACCTTTTGTATGTGAAAAAGCTACTCACAGCTCAAAGAAAGAAAGTCTATTATCTTAGGCCTGCCGTTTGTTTTTCATTTTCCATTACTGAACTAAGAAATTCTAAATCGGAGAGCAATACTGTGTATGCAAAGCACAAAAAGCTATATTTCTACATAAGCATTTACAAAACAGTAGCGTGGAAACAAGGATGGCAATATGTTTCAGTAAAAATAAAAACACTTTCAGGAGAATAAATTGGAATATCAGAGAGTAAGTAATGGAGAATATAAGCAGAATATACTTCGTTTTTCTTGTTTTTTAGCTTTATAATATAGAAGATAAATAAAATCATTTTTCAGACTCTGTTCACATTAGTGTCTTGTCTTCTATACATAAGAGAGTCATGGCCGTTATTTACAATTTATTTACTGTGGCTACCAAATTGTTTCAAGCTGAATAAAAGCCATATCTCTAATACTATATTTATAGGATTTTTTTTTATCCTGGCCTTCGGAATGACATCATACAGCCCATATCTTATTTGGAAAACATTTAATTTACTATTATAGCAAAGTGTATAGTTGTGCTATTAAAATGCATTACTCAAATCATGCTTTCCTAAAAGAGATCGGTCAGCATCTCAATGGGGGTAAAATAATCCCATGGCTAGATAGGGCTTCTTGATGAGAAGCCCTATCTAGCCATGAGCTTATTTTTACTCTGTTTATCTGTTGACAAGTCTGCTTTATATAGGATCTATTATCTCTCCTGTTTATTTTATTAAATATTTGTTTAGTATTAGTCCTTTGTTATTTCTCCACAAATGTATGAATAGATAGAAAATACTCAATAGGGTGTGTCTTTAGACAATCTATTTCCGCAATGACAAAACAATAGTAGAGTGTAGGGAGACATAACCCATCACAACAGAGATCATTTTTAGGTTCCGCTGTGTACATTGGGGGCAAGTTCAACAGATATTAGAGGACAGGAATAAAATAAAAGTTATTAGCAACACAGAATTACATAATTGACCATTGCTGGTCACAAGTTCTTTCCCTTCTTTGCACAGTGACAACTACACATCACAAAGCATGCCCACAACGCTTCAAATTAAAACTTAGACTTAACCCTCAAATGACAATGGGTGTACATATACGCTTTTGCCATCTGGGATTTAAAGCACCAGGGTGTAAATGATATATATATATATATATATATATATATATATATATATATATATAATGCTTATATATGTTACTCACTAGGTCATGCAGATTGTTTACATGTCTTTTTTATTTGTTTAGCTTCTGTATTTGGCTCAAAAATCCCCATTTTACTGCACACTCATTCTGACATCCACTGCTCAGGAAGGGGCATGTCCGAGGTAAGCACTGAGCCCACCCTCACTCACCATGAATTTACTCCCTCCGTGAGTCTGTTGTACTGTGCTAGGTCTCTTCATCCAATCACTTCAGGGTACTCTGCAACCCCCTCCTCACTGTTTTCAGGTAGGACTCTGATAAACAGGACAGAAGTGAGCACAGACAAGTGGTAGTTCCACACTCACTTATCGGACTTTATCCTTGTCTGCACATTAGCTGGGACAAAGATGATGTAGCAGCCAGAAAAGGCCATGTTCTAGATGGTAGACGGGTATGGAGTATATCTTTTATAATCGGTCATTTCTATAAAAGGGAGATTTAAAAAAAATATAAAGTGCCCATTTAGGTGACATGCTTATGAAATAGACAATGATACATGCGCTGCACATGCTATCTTGTACAGATTACCAGGGACAGGAAAGTATGCATCCATTCATCAAGGATTAGGAGTCCAGTGGGTGGTCTTTCTCAGTGTTTGACTGCTACCTCTTGCACATTAGTAAATTGCACATCAGTGAGTAGGGCTGCCCACTGGATTCCTTAACCCAGATGAAGATTTCAATAAATAATATACAAGCTATACTGATTTTTCCCCTTAACGATGCAGGGCGTAAATGTACGTCCTGGTGAGGAGGTACTTAACGCACCAGGACATACATTTAAGTCCTATACTGTACATAACCGCGCGCATCTGAGCGATGCCCGGATCATGCGCGGCAGGTCCTGGCTGCTGATAGCAGCCAGGGACCTGCCGGTAATGGCCGACATCCGCGATCGCACGGATGTCCGCCATTAACTCCTCAGATGCTGTGATCAATACAGATCACGGCCTCTGCAGCATTGCGGAAACTAAAATGGATGATCGGATCGCCCGCAGCGCTGCCGCAGTGATCCGATCATCCAGAACGGTAGACGGAGGTCCCCTCACCTGCCTCCGCTGCCTTCCACGGGTCTTCTGCTCTGGTCTGCGATCGAGCAGACCAGAGCAGAAGATGACCCATAACACTGATCAGTGCTATGCTCTATGCATAGCACTGTACAGTATTAACAATCAAATGATTGCAATAAATAGTCCCCTATGGGGACTATTAAAGTGTAAAAATAAATGTAAAAACTGTAAAAAATAAAAATAAAAAATTTTTGAAAAACCCCCTCCCCCAATAAAAACGTAAATTGTCCCATTTTCCCTATTTCACCCCCAAAAAAGTGTAAAAAAAAATGTTATATACATATTTGGTATCCCCGTGTGCGTAAATAAACTGTACAGTGAACGGCGTGCTTTTTTATAACATTTTATTCCCCAAAAAATTTATAAAAAATGTATTAAAAGTTTTATATAAGCAAATATGGTATCAAAAAAAATTACAGATCCCGGCGCAAAAAATGAGCCCTCATACTGCCGCTTTTACTGAAAAATGAAAAAGTTATAGGTCTTCAAAATAGAGGGATTTTAAACATACTAATTTGGTTAAAAAGTTTGCGATTTTTTTTAAGCGCAACAGTAATAGAAAAGTATGTTATCATGGGTATCATTTTAATCATATTGACCCAAAGAATAAAGAACACATCTCATTTTTACCATAAATTGTACGGCGTGAAAACGAAACCTTCCAAAATTTGCTAAATTGTGGTTTCTTTTTAATTTCCCCACACAAATAGTATTTTTTTGCTTACGCCATACATTTTATGGTAAAGTGAGTGATGTCATTACAACGGACAACTGGTCGCGCAAAAAAAAGCCCTCATACTAGTCTGTGGATGAAAATATAAAAGAGGAAAAAATGAAAACGTAAAATTAGAATTGTCCTTAAGGCCCAAATTGGTATAAAACTATATACCAATTTATTGAGCTCTGCCTGGTTTATGACAATGTGACATGTTTGTTTTGGGTAGCCTGTGGTAACTGAGTATTGGCTGGAAATAAGGTGTTTTGGTGAAGGCTGACCTTTTATGAAGCCAGTAGTTAAAGGGGTATTCCAGGAAAAAAAACTTTTTTTTTATATCAACTGGATCCAGAAAGATGAACAGATTTGTAAATGACTTCTATTAAAAAATCTTAATCCTTTCAAAAATGATCAGCTGCTAAAGTTGAGTTGTTGTTTTCTGTCTGGCAAAAGTGCTCTCTGCTGACATCTCTGCTTGTCTCGGAAACTGCACAGAGTAGAAGAGGTTTGCTATGGGGATTTGCTTCTAAACTGGGTGGTTCCCGAGACACGTGTCATCAGAGAGCAGTTAGACAGAAAAGAACAACTCAACTTCTGCAGCTCATAAGTACTGAAAGGATTAAGATTTTTTTAATAGAAGTAATTTACAAATCTGTTTAACTTTCTGGAGCCAGTAGATATTTAAAAAAAAGTTTTTTTTTCCTGGATAACCCCTTTAACATGTAGGAAAGTGGGGCAGAAGCATAGGTTCCAGCAAGAAGACAGCAAGCAGAATGAATGACACGGAGACCCAGAAGAGTAGTGTCACTTCAAGTAGCATGACAGCCAGAGAAGATCAAACAAGGACGGTGACAGATATGAGTGAGTCAGGAGGAACCGGTAAAAATGAAGCATCAGGGCACGACACACTGTCAATAAGGAAATAATGGTGGTTACAGTTTTACTGTATCTAACAGTTATTAAGGTTACTTAGCAATGTTTAACAATAACAACACCGAAAAACAATCCCAGCAGATTCCTGACACAATGCCAATGCAGGAATAAAGCAATTATTACACAAAGCAGGTGTAGCAATGGATTCTGTGACCATCATTAATACCCAATATTTACTTATCTAACAAAGAAGGACATTATATGTATAATTAAGAAAAAGGATGAGCCTGTCCCACACCTGGCAAGCTATTAGTTCTAACCAAGACCATTTGAACCAACATAATAAAAAAAAAAAAAAAAACTATGGACATAAAAATTTCCACAAATTTCCTTCAACCATCATTAATCACTTTATTTCTCTAGTTCAAAAGGAAAAATAAACAATAGGATTTCATTATCAGGATGTATGGTTTACGAATACCAACATGTCATGGCAGGATTCAATTACAATATCATTAGAACTTGGACTTAAAACACAGGCAAGAATCTATTATAAATAAATTCAGTGCAGAAGGGGTTATGTTCTTTTTGCTTACTAAACTTGACCTTAGTGGCATAACACAAGCAAATAGAATACAGTACCTCTTGGGTTTGTTAACCTTTGAATTGTGTTGTCCTTTGACTATTTCATGAACCTCTTTTTTTGTTCCTGATTAGGGATGAGCGAATCGAATGTGATGAATCCCAGTTTGTTACGAATTTCAGGTAAATTTCGCTTCGCAATTAATCCAAATATCGCCGCGATTCGATCGCACTAATTGCTTCATTAAACTCCATTTAGTGCAGTGATGCTAAATCCACATGTGAGGACATGGGGCAAGGAACTCTGGGAAGGCAGCAAGGCAAGCAGGTGGGATGACCCTGAATAACATGCTGGATGCAGCCTAGAAGCAGCCAGCAACCCCTGTGATGTCACAGCCCTATATAATCGGCAACCATCTTGCGGCCAGTCACTTCAGCATTTTATTTCAGAGAGAGTGTTTCATTGCAGGAAGAGATAGAGCATTGTGTGTGTTGCACAGAAAAACAGCTTTACAGCAGCAATTCACCACAAGCCCAAAACACTGCATAAAAGCACTGACCGAGAGAGAGAGAGAGAGAGAGAGAGAGAGAGAGAGAATGTACACTTAATGCCAAATAATATTGTACTGGGCTCTACTACACAGCGATTCTGTACTGCTGCAGTTGGCTTTACAACAACTGTAAAGCTAGCAAGGGCCAGTTAGGGTGAACACGAAAAGCCATAGTCACCTGATTACAGTGCCTAATACAGGTTGCGTAGTGGAGCTTATTGTCCTCTCATAAGTGTAACCTGTGCGTACATAGGTGGTGTACATTATTTTTTTCCCAGAAAAAATAATTTTGGCCTAGTTACTGTGAAAGGCCAGCCAAAGCTAAACACTTGTTTCTGGAGCCTTATACAGTTTGTAGTAGAGCGCATAGTTCTCCTCTCATAAGTTTAAACTGTATGTACACCTAAGTGGGGTGTAGGTTTTTCTTCCTGAAAAACTAATTTGGGCCTAGTTACAGTCAAAGGCCAGCCAAAGCTACACCCTTGTTTCTGTAGTCAAATACAGTTTTAAGCGTAGTGGAGCACATTGTCCTCCTCTCATTAGTTTAACATATACGCACTCAGCTGGTATGCCAGGCAGAGAAGAGCCAGGACGTGCACAGAGGAGTGGCAGAGGTCTAAATTAATCAGTAGCAGGCAGAGCTTGCAGCGGAGTAGGGGCATGTGGCAGCAGGAGTCGCAACGAGAGATCTGAGCTCCTGATGTCAGCAGTCGTGTCTCGACCAGCAACCCAGCAGCCGTGAAAAAGAAAGTCTCTGTGTAGACTAGTAATTACGCCCAGGTGTGGATATTCACCAACTCCACAGGTAATATATTCACAATAGAAGAATATGGGCTATAAATGATTCTTTGAAAAAACTCAGGCACTTAGAATTAGATTAATTCTTTTTCTTTTCATGACGCATGAGTAAGGGGGCGGTCAGACCCTGATGGCTCCCAACTAGTGTGTAAGACCTCTGCCAGGATGGACATTTGCCTTTTACCATCTAAAAGCTGTGAAAAAACTGCAGAATGTACGGAATAAACCGAAAAGAAAAATAACTCATCTAATCGTGAGTGCCTGAGTTTTTTCAAAGAATCATTTATAGCCCATACTCTTCTATTGTGAACCCAGCAGCCGTGATTGATTGGTTCACTCGATCGTCCACTTCATCCCAAATGACATCCGACACCCCCAGTCAACAGTTGGTGGGTTCCTCAGACTCAACCCTCAGTTGGCATGGCCCTCATGCTGCTGCTGCTACTTCAAGGCTCTGTCATTGTGCCGCCATGTGGTCTCCTCATACTGATGCTGCTACCTCCAGGCTCTCTGATTGTGTTGCCATATGGTCTTCTCATGCTGATGCTTCCACCTCTAGGCTCTGTCATTGTGCCGCCATGGATACTGTAAAACATAAGTAAGGTGCTGGTCCCCAGTTACAGAAATTCCTCCGCTTTAGACCACAAGTAAGTATTGAGGATATGCATTAGCTAAAACTTAACTTTTCTTAGGATAAAATAAATATATATATATATATATATATATATATATATATATATATATTTTTTTTTTTTTATCTAACAAAAGGAAAGGTGTGCAAAAAACACCATGTGCCACCTACACCACCAAGTATTGATGCAATGCAAAGGCCTCTAAAAGGTGGAATGGATCAACATATGGTCCGTTGTAACAGGTGGGGGTAAAAACTTCCCCTGTAAGGCCATATTCTCGCACCTTTAATTCCCTTCTTTTCAAGTGTTACTTGCCCTAAAAAGGGTGGCTCCACACAGGAACCCCTTCCTATTTCCACCTATAAACACTGCCATTTCCAAAGGTTTTTAGTTGAAAATAGGGAGAGGTTCCTTTGTAGGGCTGCCCTTTATAGTAACACTTGTCAAAAAGGGAATTAATATGGTGAGAGTAGGGCCTTACAGGGGAAGTTTTTACCCCCATCTGCTACAATGGACAATTCCTACTCGTCCTAAAAAGGGCGGCCCCACACAGGAACCTCTCCCTATATCCAACTAAAAATTGGCAGTATTTTAGGTGGAAATATGGAGAGATTCCTGTGTGGGGCCGCCCTTTTTAGGGCGAGTAACACTTGCCAAGAGGGGAATTAATAGTGCGAGAGTAGGGCCTTATTGGGGAAGTTTTTACCCCCACCTGTTACAATGGACCATACCTTGTTCCCTTCCACCTTTTAGAGGTCTTTGCATCACATCAATACTTGGTGGTGAAGGTGGCACATGGTGTTTTTTGCACACCTTTCCTTTGGTTAGATTTCAAAAACATTTTTGGGTCCATATATCTTATCATAAGAAAAGTTAACGCCAACACTTTGCCAAAATAGACCGTTTTCTTCTGCCTACCTGCCTCAACTACTATTCTAATCCTGTCACCTGCCTGATGCCACATATCTGATGCCAAGTTCTCCTTCTTTCACCCACCTTTGTCACCGGGCACTGGTATTAACACTGAACACCCCACTCTACCAAAGTGTACCAAAGTGCACAGCAGCGCCAACGTGTGGAGCTGTAACTACGGTCAGGGACAATACATGTTCTTTACGGCCCACTGGGTAAATGTAGTTCCTGCACAGCCACAACAGCAACTTGAACAGGTCACGCACTTCCGCCTCCATGCTCTCAGGCAATTGGTCCTGCGACAGTGTGCGTTTCTGCCTCCTCATCCTCCACCATTTCCTCAGCCTCCACTGCACGGTCAAGTCTCAGCATACCATGTGTGCAGGGCACGGCGGTGTCACGCTGCTCTTCACATGGTTTGCCTTGGCGAACAGAGTCACACAGGGGAGGAACTGCTAAAAGTGATTTATCAAGAAATCGAATCATGGCTTACTCCATGAAAACTGGAAATGGGAACCTTCGTGACCGACAACGGGAAGGACATCTTTTCTGCACTGCGTCAATGAAGACTGATCTATGCTCCCTGCATGGCATGTGTTTAATCTGGTTTTCAAGCGATTTCTGAAGTGATCTTCCCATCTGCAAGACATCCTAACAAAGGGAAGAAAACTTTGCATGCACTCGTACACCGCAAAGCACACCTTCCTTGAGCGGCATCTCCGAACATAGTCCGATTTGCAACGTTGCCACACGTTGAAATTCCACCCTCCATATGTTGGATCGATTTCTTAATGATCCAAGCAGATAGGGAGACTCCCCTGTGTAACATCAATGTCAACCAGTGGCAGCTCATACGTGACACCTGCCATTTGCTCAGGCCCTTTGAGGAAGCTAGGATTACGGGATGAACGTCACTCCACTACTTCATATCCTACAACATGTGTTGGAAACAATGGCTGGTCAGGGCACTGGAGACGTGGCACCTACATCTCGAGGCCACATGAGCCCTGTGGGGGCTGAACTGGAGGAGGAGGGGGGAAGGGGACAGTGTAGCACAGGCAAGGTTTTGCAAAATGGGTGGTTTTTATAGTTATCTGACAGGAGAGGAGGAGCAGGAGTGTCATACTCGGACCGTATCGGGGAGAGGAGTCTAAGGTGCCACTGGTCTTCATCAAAGCCCCCCGCAATGCAGGATGGGCTTGCTGCGGCAGGAAACACCCAGGTCGCTACCCCCGACATGGCTCGACCACACAGGTAGCTGGGCAAGACGAGGTACCAGAGGATGAGGCAGAAGCATAGTCAAACTAAGCAGGAGGACAAGGCAGGTGGCAAATGTGTGTAATCAAATAACGAAGCAGGAAGGTCTGGGTACACAGGAAGAGGCAAACAGGCAAAAGCAATGCTTAATCTCAGGCTAGGGGCACTGAAGATCTGGCAGGGAAAGGAGGGAGGAGCTGGCATAAATAATGTATGGGATGGACCAGACATCAACTAGTGGTGCACTGGCCCTTTAAATCTAGAGAAGGTGCCACGCGCGCCGTAGGAGGCGCGGCATGAGCGCAGGGAAGCAGAGAGCCGGGTAGCAGGAGGTAAGCAACAGGCCACGATTCACATGTGGCCGCATGCCGCGATGCGAATCGCTGTCCCAGTGGGAGCGAGAGACAGCGGGCTCCCACGGCCGGGGTGCGGGACCGGAGCACTCACAGTGACAAGGAGCAGGCTGTGGAGCTACTGGGTGAGGAGGAAGACGAGACAGAGGACCCAGACACACCATGGCCATATGGTCTTCTCATGCTGTTGGCACATTAAATGAAACTTTATCTTAATATATTTTAAATCTTCAATTTAAATTTTACAAAATATCTTTAATCTTTTCAATTGAGAGGTCCTATGGTCTCATCAGGCTTTTGCCACCTCAAAGCTGTGTCATTTTGCAACATTATGGTCTCCTCATGCCACTGCCACCTCCAGGCTGTGTCTCCTCATGCTGTTGGCACATTACATTAAATTTTAAAATGTTTATCTATTTTAAATCTTCAATTTAAATTTTATAAAATATCTTTAATCTTTTCAATTGTGAGACCCTATGGTCTCGTCGGGCTGCTTACACCTCTAGGCTCTCTCATTGTGCCGCCATGTGACTCCTTGCTATATTGGGTTTTGTGGTCATAAAGTATTAGTTGAAAGTAAACGCTTCGGCCACCCGGAACTTTAAAGGGGTACTCCGGCGCTAAGACATCTTATCCCCTATCCAAAGGATAGGGGATAAGATGCCTGACCGCGGGGGTCTCGCCACATGGGACCCCCGTGATCTTCCCCACCGCACCCCGTTAGCATCAGCCCCCGGAGCGTGCTCGCTCCGGGTCTGATTACTAGCGATCACAGGGACGGAGCATAGTGACGTCACGGCTCCGCCCCATGTGACGTCACAGCTCCGCCCCCTCAATGCAAGCCTATGGAGGGGGCACTTTCAGAGTCGGAGGGGAGGGGGCACTGAGAGGCAGGGGCTGGAACAGGTGGTAGCTCGCCTCACGGAGTACGAGCTTTTTCACTGCAGCCACTTCTAGCTTTATGCGCCCACTTATCCAATGGCACAGAAGCTGAATGTGCTCCTGTCCAAGTTGCTGGTACTGAATCCCCCCCTTTTCAAGTGGATACTCACAGCGCTGAGAAGCAGGGACTGGGACAGGTGGTAGCTGGCCTTGCGGCAGACCGCCAGCTCGATTTTAAGATACAACTAGGAGCTTTGCCATAGTTTACACTGTAGCAATTATACACTATTGGAGCTGGAATTACTGTGGCTGCTGGCACCAGACTTGCCTTCCAATGGGTCCTCAAAAAAGGATTTAAAATTTGCTCATTCCAATTACCAGGCTCTGTCATTGTGCTGCCATGTGATCTCCTCATGCTGCTGGCACATTAAACTTGAGAATCTATTCAAAATCTTATATTTAAATAAAAAAAAAATCTATGTAATCTTTTCAAGACTTAGGCCCCATAGTCGTTGTCATATATTACCTGTAGAATTACCACAAGAATCCAATGAAACAGGTTGGAGGGATAACAATGAACCATAACTGATTAAATGAAACATCCGCAGTTCCACACATAGTACGACAGTCAGGGGGGCAGGGGCGCTGAGAGGAAGGGGCTGGAACAGGTGATAGCTCACCTCCCAGCATTCCGCCAGCTCGATGCTTACCAGAATGGGTCCTCAAAAAAGGATTTTTAAAAAATTCAAATTAATTCAAATTAAATGAAATAAAAAATACATTTAAAAAACTCTTTAATCTCTTCAATTGTGACGCCATATGGTCTCCAGACCCTGCTGACACATCCAGAAGCTCTGCGGCAGTGATTCTAAAATTGATGCCTGTAATCTGCCTGTCATACTGAATAACAGTATTATTTCACTAACACAGCACACTGCCTATGCATGTTACAACAAGGCAAAGTGTCCTACAGCCCTATTGAGGCTCTCTGCAGCCCAGAAATAGCCGTTTCTAAATAGCTATTTGCCGCGAATAAATTCGGACCGAACCAAATTTTTTCTGAAAATTCAGCGAATCGCCGAATTTAATTTTTCTAAAATTACTAATTTGGTTCAGAATCAGTCCTGTTAGTCTCAGTTGCAACAATGCTCCTGACCAGTCTTGCTAATTGGGAGCCAAACCTAAGATTGATACCTGAGATATTTCTCCATCATGTGCCAAGAAGCACCTTTGTTCTATACTAGAGATGTGTATGCATTAGCTAAAACTGAACTTTTCATAGGATAAAATATATGGACCCAAAATTTTTTTGAAATCTAACAAAAGGAAAGGTGCGCAAAAAACACCATGCTCCATCTACACCACTAAATATTGATGTGATGCAAAGACCTCTAAAAGGGGAAAGGGAGCAACGTTTGGTACATTGTAACAGGTGGGGTTAAAAACTTCCCCTGTAAGGCCCTACTCTCACACTATTAATTCCCTTTTTGACAAATGTTACTCGCCCTAAAAAGGGCAGCCCCACATAGGAACCTCTCCCTATTTCCACCTAAAAACACTGCCATTTACCAGGGTTTTTAGTTGGAAATAGGGAGAGGTTCCTGTGTGGGGCCACCCTTTTTAGGATGAGTAACACAACATATTGTCCATTGTAGCAGGTGGGGGTAAAAACTTCCCCTGTAAGGCCCTACTCTCGCCCTATTAGTTCCCTTTTTTGCAAGTGTTACTCACCCTACACCCTACCCTACCCACCAGAGTAACACTTGTCAAAAACGAAATTAATAGTGTGAGAATAGGGCCTTACAGGGGAAGCGTTAACCCCCACCTGTTACAATGGACCAAATGTTCCCTTCCACCTTCTCGAGGTCTTTGCATCGCATCAATACTTGGTGGTGTAGGTGGCACGTGGTGTTTTCTGCACACCTTTCCTTTTGTTAGATTTTAAAAAAAAATTAAGTCCATATATTTTATCCTAAGAAAAGTAACATTTTAGCTAATGCATATCCTTAATACTTACTTGTGGTCTAATTTCTGTAACTGGGGACAAGCACCTTAATTATGTTTTACAGTATCCATGGCAGCGGAGAGAGCCTGGAGGCTGTAGCATCAGCATGAGGAGAACATGTGGCAGCACAATGAGAGAGTCTGGAGGTGGTAGCATCAGCATGAGGAGACCATATTGAAGAACAATGACAGAGCCTGGAGGTGGCAACAGCAGCAAGAGGGCCATGCCAACTGAGGGTTGAGTCTAAGGAACCCACCGACTGTTGACTGGGGGTGTCGGATGTCATTTGGGATGAAGTGGATGACAGAGTGAACCAATCAATCACGGCTGCTGGGTTGCTGGTCGAGACACGATTGCTGACATCGGGAGCTCAGATCTCTCGCTGCGACTCCTTCTGCCACATGCCCCTACTCTGCTGTGACCTCTGCCTGCACCTGATGAATTTAGGCCTGTGCACATCCTGTCACTTCTCTGCCTGACATACTTATACACCAGCTGAATGTATATATGTTACACTTATGAGAGAAGGACAATGTGCTCCACTACGCTTAAAACTGCATTAGACTACAGAAGCAAGGGTGTAGCTTTGGCTGGCCTTTCACAGTAACTAGGCCAAAATTAGTTTTTTAGGAAGAAAAAAGAAACCTACACCACGTAGGTGTACGTACAGTTTAACTCCTTAAGGACACATGACGTAACGGTACGTCATGTGTCCACTCCCGATCTATAACGCAGGAGCCACGGCGTGTCGGGTCGGGCCCAGCCTCTAACAACGGCCGGGACCCGTGGCTAATAGCGCGCGCCATTGATCGCGGTTCTGCGCGCTATTAACCCTCTAAAGTGAAAGTGAAAGCATGCGGCATCCCGAACAGCTTACAGGACAGCTGGAGGTTCCCTACCTGCCTCCTCGCGGTCCGATCGCCGAATGACTGCTCAGTGCCTGAGATCCAGGCATGAGCAGTCAAGAGGCAGACTCATCGATAACTGGTTTCCTATGAGAAACCAGTGATCAATGTAAAAGATCAGTGTGTGCAGTGTTATAGGTCCCTATGGGAGCTATAACACTGCAAAAAAAGTGAAAAAAAAAGTGAATAAAGATCATTTAACCCCTTCCCTATTAAAAGTTTGAATCACCCCCCTTTTCCCATAAAAAAAAAAAACAGTGTAAATAAAAATAAACATATATGGTATCGCCACGTGTGGAAATGTCCGTATTATAAAAATATATTGTTAATTAAACCGCACGGTCAATGGCGTATGCGAAAAAAAATTCCAAAGTCCAAAATAGTGCATTTTTGGTCACTTTTTATATAATGAAAAAATGAATAAAAAGCGATCAATAAGTCCTATCAATGCAAAAATGGTACTGCTAAAAACTTCAGATCACGACGCAAAATATGAGCCCTCATACCGCCCCATACGCGGGAAAAATAAAAAAGTTATAGGGGTCAGAAGATGACAATTTTAAACGTATTAATTTTCCTGCATGTAGTTATGATTTTTTCCAGAAGTACGACAAAACCTCTCAAACCTATATGAGTAGGATATAATTTTAATCATATGGATCTACAGAATAACGATAAGGTGTCATTTTTACCGAAAAATGTACTACGTAGAAACGGAAGCCCCCAAAATTTACAAAACAGCGTTTTTTTTTTTAAATAAAAATTCACCGTAGATTTTTGGGCAAAATGACTGATGTCATTGCAAAGTAGAATTGGTGGCTCAAAAAATAAGCCATAATATGGATTTTTTGGTGCAAAATTGAAAGAGTTATGATTTTTTAAAGACAAGAAGGAAAAAATGAAAATGCAAAAACGGAAAAACCCTCGGTCCTTAAGGGGTTAAACGTATGAGAAGAGGACTATGCGCTCCACTACAAACTGTATAAGGCTACAGAAACAAGTGGTTAGCTTTGGCTGGCCTTTCACAGTAACTAGGCCAAAATTAGTTTTTCAGGAAGAAAAAAAAAACTACACCACCTATGTACTCACAGGTTACACTTATGAGAGGACAATAAGCTCTTCTACGCTACCTGTATTAGGCACTGTAATCAGGTGACTATGGCTTTTCGTGTTAACCCTAACTGGCCCCTGTTAGCTTTACAGTTTTTGTGCAACCAACTGCAGCAGTACAGAATCGCTTTTACTGCTCTGCCTAACTGGCCCCTATGAGCTTTACAGTTGCTGTACACCCCACTGCAGCAGTGGAGTCGCTGTGTATTACACCCAAAAGTATACTTTCTCTCTCTCTCGGTCAGTGCTTTTATGCAGTGATTTGGGCTTGTGGTGAATCGCTGCTGTCAAGCTGTTTTTCACAGTGCTCTATCTCTTCTTGCAATGAAACGCTCTTTCTGAAATAAAACGCTGAAGTGACTGGCCGCAACATGGCTGCCGATTATATAGGGATGTGACATCACAGGGGTGGCTGGCTGCTGATAGGCTGCATGCTGCATGTTATTCAGGTTCATCCCACCTACCCGCCTTGCCGCCTTCCCTGAGTTCCTTGCCCCATGTCCCCATGGCCCCATGTCCACCATTTTAGATGCCCTGGAACCTGGACCTCACTAAATGGAGTTTAATGAGGCCATTCCTGCAATCGAATCACAGCGATATTCGGATTCTTTGTGAAGCAAATTTTTCCTGAAATTGTTAACAAATTTGGATTTGTCAAATTCGATTCGCTCATCTCTATTCTATACAATTCCCCTGGATCCATACAGTGACTGATCCTCTTAAGGCTTTGTCACAAGTTATTTTTGGAAAACACCCAATCCAGTTTTGAACCAAAGCCAAAAGTGGATATATATATATATATATATATATATATATATACACATATATAGATAGATAAATAGATAGATAGATATTTTATATATATATATATATATATATATATATATATATATATATATATGCTTGACATATGTGAACCCGGCTTGACATATATGCTTGACATATGTGAACCCGGCCTAAAAGGGCCCTTACAGCGATACTCAGGTATGATTCAAGAATTGGAGTGGGGGGGGGGGGGAGGGATAAATGAAATCCTAGGACACAAATTCCTTCTGTATTTCCCACAGTTCTGATTGCAATATGAGACAAAATTATTTTATAACATACAGTGTATATATAAATGTATATAAGTATCCAAAAAAAGGCAAGAAGCGGCACTCCAGCATCCAAAGTAAAAAAGTAGTGCTTTTTATTCACCCATCATATCAGCAACGTTTCAACCCTCTCAATGGGGTCTTTTTCAAGCATACAACAGTGTATAAGTGCTCCATATTTATAAGGTCATCAATTAACAAAGGTAAGCTCACAACTGGGTGGGTACAATGACATCAAGAAAAACAACAGTGTAAATAAAGCATATATCACATCATCAAGAGTGCATTGTAAGTGTTACATTAATAAAGTGCATGTGCAATAACAATATACGTGCATATAAGCATGAATTGCAGTGAGATTCTTAGAACCCATAAAATGAATCTATATAAATCATTAATTAGGGGGAGTTACCTTCCGTCCATATTGGTTACCATTCACCGCAAAAGCGTGTTCCCCAGCCGTTTGTAAACAATGCTGGTGCGCAAGGACGGAAGTGCACAAATCACATGATGTGTTACATCATGCGGTCATGTGACTCAGGAGCCTCTCATTCATGAGTCTGCGCATAAGACTCATAGCTGTACAGTCTTCAAGGGATACGGTATCCACAGGTGCCACCCACCGCATGCATCCGCATTCCCATGAATTGACCATCAGCCATCTTGTTTAAGGGCAAAAAGAAGGGAAAAAACATAATCCCTATTTGAACCAGATAATTCTATTTGTCATTGTATGTACCACAAGGAGATAATCAATTCTTATTGTAGCATGTCCAGGGGGGCTGGCCAAAAGTACAATTATTATGTAGCATGTCTCCCGCATATTCTCCATATATAATGGAAAATAATGCCATGAGGCAATGGACCTTGGACGGTCAGTGTCCACAGAGTGTATATGACATCTCCTAGCCCACCTAGACCACATAGGTCCTCTCTACAATTCATCTAGGCCCAGCAACCCCACACTAAAACATACTTCTCCTGTGGTAAATGAACTTTTTCTTTTATTTCTTACACAGATGGCATAAAAATAAAAAAATTTAAAATAAATAACAAAAATTTAAAAAATTTAAAAAAATAAGAAAAAGGGGGCTCCACAGAGTACACATTAACCAGACCATGCAAACACATCACATCACATAAAAGTTAAATAATAAGGTGCACATTTTTCGTCCAAGCCGACCAAAGAAGAAAATGGAACCCACGCCGGTGAATGTTCATGGACGTCCAAGGTAAACATCTGAAAGGTAAGATAAAATATCCATAATTAATTACATATAGTGGTAAAAAAATATAGATCCATAGAACATAAATAAATAAATAGATATTGATACATTAACTCACTAATTCATGTAATAAATAGTATGAGTGATATATAATGTGTATTATAAAGTGCTAGTGATATCCCAAGTGTAAAGAATATAAATAGAAAAATGACTATAAAGGATTGGACAAATATATACAAAAAGTACCAAAATACAGAATTACAGAAAGACTCTCAGGGGAAGGTCTAAATTCAAACCATGTGGTTGTAAACTATTCAGCTTCTTAATCCACATTACCTCCCTTCTCTCTATCACCCCCTCTTTTGGATAATGGAATTGAATCTACGATACTGAACCTCAACTCTTCAATCTTATGTTTATGTTCAATGAAATGCCTTGGGACCGGAAATTCTATTTTATTGGTGCGTATGGAGGACTTATGGTTATTTAGTCTGAAACGTAATTCTGTGGTAGTCTCTCCTACGTATAAACGTTTACATGGACATACCAACACATAAATGACATAGTCGCTCCTGCATGTCAGGTGTCGTTTAATCCTGAACTTCTCACCTGTCTCAGGGTGTACGAACTGCTCTCCCTTAATCATAAGGGGACAATTCTTACACTTTCCACATGGAAAGCAGCCCGGCTTCAGCTTAGAAGCCAAGTCGAGCTGTTCCCCATGTATATCCGCTTTTACTAGACGATCTCTTATGTTTCTGGGTCTTCTATAGGAAAATAGAGGGGGGTTAGCGAACTCTGGGACATTTTCCAAACTTTTGTTCAGAATCTCCCAGTGTTTACGCAATATTCGGGCTATTTCTTTACTTACTCCACTATAAGTGGAGATAAACGGAATTCTCTTGTCACTCTCCACCCTCTCTCTGACTTTCAATAAGTCCTCTCTTCGGATGGATTTCACTTTCTGACATTGATCCTTTATTAATTTATTTGGGTAACCCCTACTTTTGAATTTCTCCCCCATCTCTCTGAATCTATCCTCCAATTTAATCGGGTCATCCACAATTCGCTTCACCCTCATGAATTGACTTCTAGGTAAGGATTTAATCATACTTTTTGGATGCTCACTCTCATATCTCAACAAGTTGTTTTTATCTGTAGGTTTTAAATATAGATCAGTTTTAAGTATATCTTTCTCTTTATATACCCAGGTATCCAAAAATTGGATGCCCTCACTAGACTGTGTCATTGTAAATTTTATGTCTACATCCATGCTATTAAGGAAAGAAAAAAATGAATTCAACTCCTCCATAGTTCCACACCAAATGACGAAAATGTCGTCTATGTATCTCCACCACCCCAGCACATGGCTGAAGTGGTGGGATACATACCGTATATACTCAAGTATAAGCCGACCCGAGTATAAGCCGAGACCCCTAATTTCAACCCAAAATCCCAGGAAAAGTTATTGACTCGAGTATAAGCCTAGGGTGGGAAATACATCATCCCCCCCTGTCATCATCCAGACCCGTCATTAACATCCTCATCATCATCACCGCCTGTCATCATCCAGACCCTCATCATCATCACCTGTCATCATCCCCTTGTCATCATCCCACACATCCCCCCTTCATCATCCCCTTGTCATCATCCCCACCCCCCTTAATTATCCCCTTGTCATCATCCCCACCCCCCTTCATCATCCCCTTGTAATCATCCCACACCCCCCCTTCATCATCCCCTTGTCATCATCCCCACCCCCCTTCATCATCCCACACACCCCCTTCATCATCCTCTTGTCATCATCCCACACCCCCCCTTCATCATCCTCTTGTCATCATCCGCCCAGAGTGGTCTTCAACCTGCGGACCTCCAGAGGTTTCAGAACTACAACTCCCAGCAAGCCCGGGCAGCCATCGGCTGTCCGGGCTTGCTGGGAGTTGTAGTTTTGAAACCTCCGGAGGTCCGCAGGTTGAAGACAACTGCGGCCTTCGACATCATCCAGCCCCCTCTCACCCCCTTTAGTTCTGTACAGTACTCACCTCCGCTCGGCGCTGGTCCGGTGCTGCAGGACTGTCCGGAGAGGAGGTGGTCCGGTGGGATACTGGTTCCGGGCTGCTATCTTCACCGGGGGCGCCTCTTGTCCGCGCTTCGGGCCCAGAATAGAGGCGTTGCCTTGACAATGACGCAGAAGTACGTTGGCAATGAACGTACCTCTGCGTCGTTGTCAAGGCAACGTGACTATTCTGGGGCCGGGCCCGAAGCGCTTAGAAGAGGCCTCCCCGGTGAAGATAGCAGCCCTGAACCACTATCCCACCGGACCACCTCCTCTCCGGACAGTCCTGCAGCACCGGACCAGCGCCGAGCGGAGGTGAGCACTGTACAGAACTAAAGGGGGTGAGAGGGGGCTGAATGATGTCGAAGGCCGCAGTGGTCTTCAACCTGCGGACCTCCGGAGGTTTCAAAACTGCAACTCCCAGCAAGCCCGGACAGCCGGGTGGAGAGTTCACTTGAGTATAAGCCGAGGGGGGTGTTTTCAGCACGAAAAACCGTGCTGAAAAACTCGGCTTATACTCGAGTATATACGGTAGACGACAGATTGACAGATTCCTCTAGCTCCGCCATAACAATATTTGCATATGTTGGGGCCATATTAGACCCCATTGCAGTTCCCGTACATTGGATAAAAAACTTGTCATCAAATAAAAAATAGTTACATGTCAGAATTATTTCAACTAATCCCAAGATAAATTCCTTACATTCAGATGTATCATTAGTACCATTCAACACCTTGCCAACACTAAGGAGACCCCTCTCATGGTTTATACATGTATACAGGCTGGCCACGTCGAATAATACTAATATAGCATCTTCTGGCAATATCACTTCAGAGATTTTTTTCAGGAAATCTGTGGTATCCTGGATATACGATTTTGTGTTCACAGCATATTTACGTAGAATTTTGTCAACAAAGATAGAGGCCGGGCTGAGTATAGACTCGCATCCGGACACTATCGGGCGACCTGGTGGACACTCCAAATTTTTGTGTATCTTCGGTAATACGTATATCACAGGAACCCTCGGATGTACTGGTAAAAGAAATTTTTGTACTTCATCATCAATTACATCAACAGCAACTGCATGATCCACCAACGTTTTAAGTCTAGTCCTGACTGCCTCTGTAGGATCCCTAGAAACATGTCTGTAGACATTAGTGTCTTGTAGCTGACGGTTAATTTCATCTATGTACATACTACGGTCCATAACGACGACAGCGCCCCCCTTATCGGCAGGTTTAATTACGATGTCACCGTTATGGACCAAATTCTCCAACACTCCATGTTCCAATTTAGATAAATTATTTTTGCCCCTCCAGTGTACAATGCCCCGATATTTATCCTGGAATAGTGCAATATCCTTATCTACTAGTGAAATGAATGTATCAATTGAATGTATACTGACTGTAGGTACAAAGTCACTCTTATTGTGCAAATTGAACAGTTTCAATGGTAACTCAACTGAGCCAACCTTACTCTCTTTTATCTCTTTTTGGCTAAACCAAGCCTTCAATTTGATACTCCTGTAAAATGAAAACAGGTCAACCTGCAGTTGAAACCAGTCAATGTTGGAAGTCGGACAGAATGACAGTCCACGATTTAGTACATTCACTTCATCAGAAGAAAGTTCATAAGAGGATATATTTACCACTAGGCTGGAGTGTCCGTTGATTTTTTGTTGGCCATCCCAGTTCTGTTGGTCCTCTGGCTGCGTGCTGGAGTACTTTTCTTTTTGTTTCCGACCGCCCCTCCGGATCCTTCTCCGTTTTCTAACATGTGGTTCTCTGTTGCTCCTAAAAAATGATTCTGTTTCATCGATTTATTCTTTTTAGCAGGTTGCATCCTATTCCACTGGTTTCTTCTCTCTCTCTCATCCTGATTTTGCCAACCATAGACATGTCCCGAACCGTAATCTTCACTATCTCGGTGCCATTTTTGGCGTTTCGCCTCCTCTTGGTCAGTTTTAAATTTGGATAGTACATCAGATAATTTTTCTTTATAGACTTTAAGTTCTCCTTCCGTCAAGGTATTGGATAAGGTTAATTCCAATTCCTCTATGTGTTTTTTTTACAATCTCTAATTCCTTCTGCAAATATTGTATATTGAGTAATATAACATCCAGAGCATATTTGTTGGACAGTCCCTCGAACATTTTGCAAAATTCATCATTTTTAGGAAATAATGTAGGTCTCAAATGGGACCGAAGTCCTCGTGGTATCATATTATGCTGATAGTAACGGCTCAATAAAGATAAATGTAATGTCAGAGAAATTAGTCTTTTTGATTCAGATTCGTAAGACCGTTTCACATCCACTTTAGAGGGGGTGCATAAAAAGGTACTGTCACCCAAATGGCCACTCAAAATATTGTCCACATCATCATTTGTATACGAAAATAAGACAGGTGATATGTTACTTGATAGGTTGTCCATAGTTATAACTCACGTGCTCTACCTCCTTGGTCAGAATGCAGTCCAAATAGTAGATGTGGAAGTGCACAATGAAGACAACCAGCGGGTGCTCAGCAAGCCCAAGCCCAGACCACAGGCTTCCAAATTTGTAAGTATCCAAAAAAAGGCAAGAAGCGGCACTCCAGCATCCAAAGTAAAAAAGTAGTGCTTTTTATTCACCCATCATATCAGCAACGTTTCAACCCTCTCAATGGGGTCTTTTTCAAGCATACAACAGTGTATAAGTGCTCCATATTTATAAGGTCATCAATTAACAAAGGTAAGCTCACAACTGGGTGGGTACAATGACATCAAGAAAAACAACAGTGTAAATAAAGCATATATCACATCATCAAGAGTGCATTGTAAGTGTTACATTAATAAAGTGCATGTGCAATAACAATATACGTGCATATAAGCATGAATTGCAGTGAGATTCTTAGAACCCATAAAATGAATCTATATAAATCATTAATTAGGGGGAGTTACCTTCCATTCATATTGGTTACCATTCACCGCAAAAGCGTGTTCCCCAGCCGTTTGTAAACAATGCTGGTGCGCAAGGACGGAAGTGCACAAATCACATGATGTGTTACATCATGCGGTCATGTGACTCAGGAGCCTCTCATTCATGAGTCTGCGCATAAGACTCATAGCTGTACAGTCTTCAAGGGATACGGTATAGCCTATGGGCGCGGCCCCCGCACGCATGATCCCGCTGGCCACGCTAATCCCGTGACCCGCGAAACCAAACCACGCAGACGCCACCCACCGCAGGCATCCGCATTCCCATGAATTGACCATCAGCCATCTTGTTTAAGGGCAAAAAGAAGGGAAAAAACATAATCCCTATTTGAACCAGATAATTCTATTTGTCATTGTATGTACCACAAGGAGATAATCAATTCTTATTGTAGCGTGTCCAGGGGGGCTGGCCAAAAGTACAACTATTGTGTAGCATGTCTCCCGCATATTCTCCATATATAATGGAAAATAATGTCATGAGGCAACGGACCTTGGACGGTCAGTGTCCACAGAGTGTATATGACATCTCCTAGCCCACCTAGACCCCATAGGTCCTCTCTACAATTCATCTAGGCCCAGCAACCCCACACTAAAAACATACTTCTCCTGTGGTAAATGAACTTTTTCTTTTATTTCTTACACAGATGGCATAAAAATAAAAAAATGTAAAATAAATAACAAAAATAAAAAAAAATTGAAAAAAATAAGAAAAAGGGGGCTCCACAGAGTACACATTAACCAGACCATGCAAACACATCACATCACAGCAATGAAACGCTCTTTCTGAAATAAAACGCTGAAGTGACTGGCCACAACATGGCTGCCGATTATATAGGGATGTAACATCACAGGAGTGGCTGGCTGCTGATAGGCTGCATGCTGCATGTTATTCAGGTTCATCCCACCTACCCGCCTTGCCGCCTTCCCTGAGTTCCTTGCCCCATGTCCCCATGGCCCCATGTCCACCATTTTAGATGCCCTGGAACCTGGACCTCACTAAATGGAGTTTAATGAGGCCATTCCTGCAATCGAATCACAGCGATATTCGGATTCTTTGTGAAGCAAATTTTTCCTGAAATTTTTAACAAATTTGAATTTGTCAAATTCGATTAGCTCATCCCTATTCTATACAATTCCCCTGGATCCATACAGTGACTGATCCTCTTAAGGCTTTGTCACAAGTTATTTTTGGAAAACACCCAATCCAGTTTTGAACCAAAGCCAAAAGTGGATCCATATATATATATATATATATATATATATATATATATATATATACATACATATATAGATAGATAAATAGATAGATAGATAGATATTTTATATATATATATATATATATATATATATGCTTGACATATGTGAACCCGGCTTGACATATATGCTTGACATATGTGAACCCGGCCTAATAGGGCCCTTACAGCGATACTCAGGTATGATTCAAGAATTGGAGTGGGGGGGGGGGGGGAGGGATAAATGAAATACTAGGACACAAATTCCTTCTGTATTTCCCACAGTTCTGATTGCAATATGAGACAAAATTATTTTATAACATACAGTGTATACATAAATGTATATACATCCATTTTTTACTTTTACAATTTCTCCACATGAAGAGAACATTCTTAGTTCTTTTAGTTCTGCTATATATCTAAATTTCAAAATTATAATATCAAACACAGCCTTAAGTCGGATTATCCATGCAGTGTCACTACATTTCAAACATCTTGGCAAACCATTTGAAGTTTCCATAGTAACCTTGAATACCTTGACAGTCATACAAGAAATTATTTGAATTGTCTAAAACAACCTTGAATTTATAGCAAATTAGCAGTTACATGTTAGGACTTACAAGAACACTTACCTAACATTTACACCTTTATTGTAATAATAGCACTTTAATACTGGAGTCAAATTCTTGTGAATCTGTGAATGATGTATGAAAATGGCAACAAAAGCAAGTATATGCAGTGCATTAGTAAAGTCTTCGGACCCCTTCCCTTTTTTGACATTTTGTTATTTTTAAAATAAAATAGAAATGTAAGTTTTCCTCCATTATTCTAGATTCAATAGCCCATAATAAAAAAAGTTAAATATAGCTGCAAGCAGTAATTCAGGTGGCCAAGCTGCAGAGGTGGGTTAATCACAACTGTCTGCGGGAAATATGAATAATCGGTATATATACGGCATAGACTACAGACCATACTACAGTGGAACCAGAGAAGAGCGGCCGGCCACCCCCATCTATACATTATAAGGACGATCACAGCGGGTGTCAGGAGTGATACCTGCTGTATTCTTTCTTTACCTGCAAGTACTACTGCTCCCAACATGGAGCACACTCTGCTCCATGCTGGGAGCTGTAGTACCTGCATTAATAGACAGATCGCAACAGGCGTCAGAAGTGACACCTGTTGAGATCTGTCTATTAATGCAGGTACTACGGCTCCTAGCATGGAGCAGAGTGTGCTTCATGTTGGGAGTAGTACCTGCAGTTAAGGACAGATCACAGCGGGTGTCCCTCCTGACACCCTATGCGATTGTCCTATCTATTGCAGAGATGTAAGCGCAGGAGAAAGCAGCCCGCATCTATACATTATGCAGGACGATCGTAGCGGGTGTCAGGAGTGACATCCGGGGCAATCTGTCTATTAGTGCATGTACTACTACTCCCATCAAGGAACAGTCTGTTCCATGCTGGGAATAGTAGTATTACCTAAAAAATAAATGAAAAATTGAGAAAAAAAAGTGAAACACACACACACACACTTTATTAAACACATTATTAAAATACATAGCACCTTTCAGTATTATTCACAAGGGGAGGAAATAGTAAAGGTGCGATCAATCCCCTGTACTACTAACCCCAACATGGAACAGACTCTGCTCCATGATGGGGGTAGTAGTACAAACACTAATGTGTCTGTTCCATGATGGGAGTAGTAGTAGTCCCTCAGCATTGCAGGAGTCTGCTGATGTCACCTCTTCTGAGCATGCTCAGAAGTAATAACGTTCAAAAACGGATATTATAAGCTGGGTGCAAACGATTGACATTAAAGGCTTATCCATTTGCCATAGACTTCAATGTTAAATTTATAATATCCAGTATAAATACTGCATGCACTGTCTTTTCCCTGTGTAAAAAAAGAAAAAAAAGAAAAACAGAACAGGAAGCAAACGGGTGATAAAGGATTGTAAAAAAAATCCAATTCCAATGGGATTATTTAACTGCCGTTTGCAACCCGTTTGAAAAATTATCAAACGGATTGATAACAGGCATTTATTAACGGGGGCAGACGGCTGTTGTCACTCATTCTTTATTCGGCAGATAGGGTATAAGATAATTTTCACCAGACAACTCCTTTAACCCCTTAAGGACAATGGACGTACTCCTACGCCCCCATTTCCGAGTCCTTAAGGACCGAGGACGTAGGAGTACGTCCTGTCCTTTCCCGGCCCCCTGCCGCTAGCCGGAGGGGAGCCGGTGCCCGATGCCTGCTGAAATCGTTCAGCAGGCATCGCGGCATATCGCCCAGGGGGGGTCATTATGTCCGCCCATGTCGGCGATGGCCGCAGATCGCTGGACAATTCAGTCCAGCGATCTGCGGCGATTCCGGGTCAATCGGGTCTCCAGTGACCCGGTGACCCGGAATTACTGGCTGATCGGGGCCGTCAGAGACGGCACCGAACAGCCAGAGCCTGCAGGGGTGAGGTGGCACTGGTGCCACCTCACGATCGCCCTGATTCGTCGGCCGGATTACCGGCCGACGAATCAGGGCGCCTGCTGCGGGTGTCACTCCCGCACCCGCTCCGCCCCTCTTCCGGAGGATGTGAGCGGGTGCGGGACGTGCACCCCTGGTGCTGGGGACCCCGATCCCCGGCGTTAATGTTGGGATCGGGGCCCCAGGAGCGACGACGGCGGCGGCGGCGGCGGGACTTACCTGTGCGGCGATCAAGCAGCAGCAGGAGGTGAGTGACAGCCTCCTGCTGTTGCTTAGCAACAGCTCCCAGCATGCAAAAAGGGCATGCTGGGAGCTGTAGTTATGCAACAGGAGGAGGCAGACCACCACAACTCCCAGCATGCACTTATGGGCATGCTGGGACTTATGGTTTTGCAACAGCTGGAGGCACATTCTTTCTATGGAAAAGTGTACCTTCAGCTGTTGTGTAACTACAACTCCCAGCTTGCACAAACAGCTTAAGGGCATGCTGGGAGTTGTAGTGGTGCATCTGCTGGTTGCATAACTACAACTCCCAGCATGCCCGTTGGTTGTCGGTGACTGCTGAGAGTTGTAGTTTTGCAACAGCTGAAGGCACACTGAGTTAAGTAGCAAACCAGTGTGTCTCCAGCTGTTGCATAACTACAATCCCCAGCATCCCCAGTCAAAGTAGTATGCCTCCGGCTGTTGCATAACTACAACACCCAGCATGCCCTTCCGCTGTCCGTACATGCTGGGGGTTGTAGCTTTTGCAACAGCTGAAGGCACACTGGTTGCAAAACACTGAGTTTGTTGTCAAACTCGGTGTTTCACAACCTGTGTGTCTCCAGCTGTTGCAAAACTACAACTCCCAGCATGCACTGATAGACCGTACATGCTGGGAGTTGTAGTTTTGCAACAGCTGGATGTCCCCCCCCCCCCCCAATGTGAATGTACAGGGTACACTCACATGGGCGGAGGATTACAGTAAGTATCTGGCTGCAAGTTTGAGCTGCAGCAAATTTTCTGCTGCAGCTCAAGCTGCCAGCGAGAAACTACTATGAACCCCCGCCCTTGCGACTGTACCCTAAAAACACTACACTAACACACAATAAAATAAAAAGTAAAAAAACACTACATATACACATACCCCTACAATAAAAATGAAAAACGTCTGGTACGCCACCGTTTCCAAAACGGAGCCTCCAGCTGTTGCAAAACTACAACTCCCAGCATGCACTGATAGACCTTACATGCTGGGAGTTGTAGTTTTGCAACAGCTGGATGTCCCCCCCCCCCCAATGTGAACGTACAGGGTACACTCACATGGGCGGAGGATTACAGTAAGTATCCGGCTGCAAGTTTGAGCTGAGGCAAATTTTCTGCCGCTGCTCAAACTGCCAGCGAGAAACTACTGTGAACCCCCGCCCGTGCGACTGTACCCTAAAAACACTACACTACACTAACACACAATAAAATAAAAAGTAAAAAACACTACATATACACATACCCCTACACAGCCCCCCTCCCCTCCCCAATAAAAATGAAAAACGTCTGGTGCGCCACTGTTTCCAAAACGGAGCCTCCAGCGGTTGCAAAACAACTACTCCCAGTATTACCAGATAGCCACTGACTGTCCAGGCATGCTGGGACTTTTACAACAGCTGGAGGCACACTATTTGGGAATCACTGGCGTAGAATACCCCTATGTCCACCCCTATGCAATCCCTAATTTAGGCCTCAAATGCGCATGGCGCTCTCACTTTGGAGCCCTGTCGTATTTCAAGGCAACAGTTTAGGGTCACATATGGGGTATCGCTGTACTCGGGAGAAATTGTGTTACAAATTATGGGGGGTATTTTCTGCTATTACCCTTTTTAAAAATCAAAACTTTTTGGGAAACCAACATTTTAGGTAAAAAATTTTTTATTTTTTTTACATATGCAAAAGTTGTGAATCACCTGTGGGGTATTAAGGTTCACATTACCCCTTGTTACGTTCCCCGAGGGGTCTAGTTTCCAAAATGGTATGCCATGTGTTTTTTTTTTGCTGTCCTGGCACCATAGGGGCTTCCTAAATGCGGCATGCCCCCAGAGCAAAATTTGCTTTCAAAAAGCCAAATGTGACTCCTTCTCTTCTGAGACCTGTAGTGCGCCAGCAGAGCACTTCTCACCCCCATATGGGGTGTTTTCTGAATCGGGAGAAATTGGGCTTCAAATTTTGGGGGGTATTTTCTGCTATTACCCTTTTTAAAAATGTTAAAATGTTGGGAAACCAAGCATTTTAGGTAAAAATTTTTTTTTTTTTTAACATATGCAAAAGTCGTGAAACACCAGTAGGGTATTAAGGTTCACTTTACCCCTTTTTACGTTCCCCGAGGGGTCTGGTTTCCAAAATGGTATGCCATGTGTCTTTTTTTTGCGGTTCTGGCACCATAGGGGCTTCCTAAATGCGGCATGCCCCCAGAGCAAAATTTGCTTTCAAAAAGCCAAATGTGACTCCTTCTCTTCTGAGACCTGTAGTGCACCAGCAGAGCACTTCTCACCCCCATATGGGGTGTTTTCTGAATCGGGAGAAATTGGGCTTCAAATTTTGGGGGGTATTTTCTGCTATTACCCTTTTTAAAAATGTAAAAATTTTGGGAAACCAAGCATTTTAGGTAAAAATTTATTTATTTTTAACATATGCAAAAGTCGTGAAACACCAGTAGGGTATTAAGGTTCACTTTACCCCTTTTTACGTTCCCCGAGGGGTCTGGTTTCCAAAATGGTATGCCATGTGTTTTTTTTTTGCGGTTCTGGCACCATAGGGGCTTCCTAAATGCGGCATGCCCCCAGAGCAAAATTTGCTTTCAAAAAGCCAAATGTGACTCCTTCTCTTCTGAGACCTGTAGTGCGCCAGCAGAGCACTCTTCACCCCCATATGGGGTGTTTTCTGAATCGGGAGAAATTGGGCTTCAAATTTTGGGGGGTATTTTCTGCTATTATCCTTTTTAAAAATGTAACATTTTTGGGAAACCAAGCATTTTAGGTAAAACATTTATTTATTTTTTTTACATATGCAAAAGTCGTGAATCACCTGTGGGGTATTAAGGTTCACTTTACCCCTTGTTACGTTCCCTGAGGGGTCTAGTTTCCAAAATGGTATGCCATGTGTTTTTTTTTTGCTGTCCTGGCACCATAGGGGCTTCCTAAAGGTGACATGCCCCCCAAAAACCATTTGACGCTCCTTCCCTTCTGAGCCCTCTACTGCGCCCGCCGAACAATTAACATAGACATATGAGGTATGTGCTTACTCGAGAGAAATTGGGTTTCAAATACAAGTAAAAAATTTCTCCTTTTTACCCCTTGCAAAAATTCAAAAATTGGGTCTACAAGAACATGCGAGTGTAAAAAATGAAGATTGTGAATTTTCTCCTTCACTTTTCTGCTATTCCTGTGAAACACCTAAAGGGTTATTGAATGTCATTTTGAATACTTTGGGGGGTGTAGTTTTTATAATGGGGTCATTTATGGGGTATTTCTAATCTGAAGACCCTTGAAATCCACTTCAAACCTGAACTGGTCCATGAAAAATAGCGAGTTTGAAAATTTTGTGAAAAATTTCCAAATTGCTGCTGAACTTTGAAGCCCTCTGGAGTCTTCCAAAAGTAAAAACTCATAAATTTTATGATGCAAACATAAAGTAGACATATTGTATATGTGAACCCAAAAATGTTTTATTTTGAATATCCATTTTCCTTACAAGCAGAGAGCTTCAAAGTTAGAAAAATTCAAAATTTTCATTTTTTTCATCAAATTTTGGGATTTTTCACCAAGAAAGGATGCAAGTTACCATAAAATTTTACCACTAAGTTAAAGTAGAATATGTCACGAAAAAACTATCTCGGAATCAGAATGATAACTAAAAGCATTCCAGAGTTATTAATGTTTAAAGTGACAGTGGTCAGAATTGCAAAAAACGCTCCGTTCCTTAAGGTATAAAATGGCCTGGTCCTTAAGGGGTTAAGTAATAATTGATTTAAAGGGGTACTCCAGTGGAATTTTTTTTTTCTTTTTTAAATCAACTGGTGCCAGAAAGTTAAACATATTTGTAAATTACTTCTATTAAAAAATAGTAATCCTTCCTGTATTTATTAGCTGCTGAATACTACAGAGGAAATTATTTTCTTTTTGTAATGCTCTCTGATGACATCATGAACACACTGCTCTCTGCTGACGTTAATATAATAATAAGTCTTTATTTATTGTTGTCCTTAGTGGGATTTGAACCCAAGGCCCCAGCACTGCAAGGCAGTAGTGCTAACCACTAAGCCACCATGCTGCGCTTAGCATACATCTGCTATGCACGGTTGCTAAAATGGACAGAGATGTCAGCAGAGAGCACTGTGGTCGTGATGTCATCAGTGTTCCAAAAAGAAAGGAATTTCCGCTGTAGCATTCAACAGCTAATAAGTACTGGAAGGATTAAGATTTTTTAATAGAAGTGATTTACAAATATGTTTAATTTTCTGGCACCAGTTGATTAAAAAAAGAAAAAAAAATTGTTTTTCCACCGGAGTACCCCTTTAAAGAATTCTCATGGAATTCTCATGTTCTCTCTATACACAATCAGCCCATACTCTTCCTATCATTTTAGAACACTTTTTAGATTATGTAGATCTCATCAGTTTCTTTTGTAACCTTGATGTCATCCAAAAAAGGCTAAGCCCTTAGATAGACTCATAAAATATTATCCATTCTGCTTTTGCCAGATTGCTGGAGCAGATGGAATTTCAAACACTGGCCTGTTATAGAGATGTAATTCTTTGTGAATATTTATCGTAAATATACAATAATTGGCAGTTTTTCATTCAGTTTGAGCTAAAGCCAGCAGTAGATTCTAATAAAATGGTGACTATAAAGAAAGAACTAATGCCTCCGCCCACCACCCTCACCTCCGTACACATGGGTGCCAACTTCAACTAGGAGACATGTGATCACCCTGCAGTCACATGTCCTGACTACTATGACAAAAAAAGCAACACAATTCAAAGTGTGGTCTGCATTGCATGTTCGAACTGAAAGCATTTAGTGGGTGCACATTGCCCACAATTCTCAAAAAGTTTTTTTATACATTATATGTGCCAAAATACATATCAATATATGTCTTAACATTTACTAATATTTCTGTAGCATGTTCTTTCCTCATCCTTAGAGATGAGCGAATTTCAGAAAAATTTGATTCGGCCGATTCACCAAGTTTTCGGAAAAAATTTGTTTTGGACAAAATTTATTTGCGGCGAATCTGTATTAAAAACGGTTATTTCTGACCTACAGAGAGCCTCAATAGGGGTGTAGAACACTTTTCCTTGCTTTAACATAGGGTGTGTGCTGGGTTAGTGAAATAATACTGTTATTCAGTATGACATGCAGATCAGAGGCGTCACTATTAGAATCACTGTCGCAGAGCGGCACAATGACAGAGCTTGGAGGTGGCATTAGTATGAGGAGACCATATAGTGTCTGAAAGACACAGTATGGAGGTGTTGGTAGCATGAAGAGACCATGTAGTGGCTGAATGACACGGCCTGGAGGTAGCGGCAGCAAGAGGAGACTACGTAGTGGCTGAATGACACAGCCTGGAGGTGGCAGAAGCATGAGGAGACCATATAGTGGCTGAATGACACAGCCTGGAGGTGGTGGAAGCATGAGGAGACCATATAGTGGCAGGATGAGCTCAGGCCCCTTGCTGCAACTCCTGCTTCCATTCGCCCTCTGTGCACATCCTGGCACTTCTCTGCTTTACATACTTAGTGCGGATATGAGGGGAGGACAATACATTCCACTACGTTTAACCCCTTAAGGACTTAGGACGTACCTGTACATCCTGAGCCCGCTCCCAGTGTTAAAAACGGGGTCACGCCGTGAACCCGCATAACACCGGGTCGGTCCCGGCTGCTAATCATAGCCGGGACCCTGGGCTAACAGCGTGCTGCACCGATCATTGTGCCTCGCGCTGTTAACCCTTCAGACATGGCGATCAAAGTTGACCGCCGCGTCTGAAAACGAAAGTAAACGCTTCCCGGCAGCTCAGTCGGGCTGATCGGGACATTGCGATAAAATCGCGATGTTCCGATCAGCTGGGACGCAGGCGGAGGTCTCCTTACCTGTGTCCGCGGCGTCCGATTGGGGTTTGATTGCTCCAATCGAGCCCCTATGTCGCTGATCCGTGCAGAGCTATGGCTCTGCAGGGATCAGCATAGGAGATCAGTGTATGCAAAAAAAAAGTGGAAAAAAAAGTTAACAAAGGTCATTTAACCCCTTCCCTAATAAAAGTTAAAATCACCCCCCTTTTCCCATAAAAAAAACTGTGTAAATAAAAATAAAAATAAACATATGTGGTATCGCCACGTGCGTAAATGTCCGAACTATAAAAATATATCATTAATTAAACCGTACAGTCAATGGCGTACGCGCAAAAAAATTCAAAAGTCCAAAATAATGTCTTTTTGGTCACTTTTTATATCATGAAAAAATTAATAAAAAAGCGATCAAAAAGTCCGATCAATAAAAAAATTATACCGCTAAAAAGTCAGATCACGACGCAAAACATGAGCCCTCAAACCGCCCCATATGTGGAAAAATAAAAAAGTTATAGGGGTCAGAAGATGACAATTCTAAACGTATAAATTTCCGTGCATGTAGTTGTGATTTTTTCCAGGAGTAAGACAAAATCAAATCGATATAAGTAGGATATCATTTTAATCGTATGGACTTACAGAATAAAGATCAGGTGTCATTTTCACTGAAAAATGTACTGCATTGAAACGGAAGCCCCCAAAATTTACAAAATGGCATTTTTTCTTCAATTTCGTCGCACAATTATTATTTTTTCCATTTCGCTGTAGATTTTTGGGTAAAATGACTGATGTCACTGCAAAGTAGAATTGGTGGTGCAAACAATAAGCCATCATATGGATTTTTAGGTGCAAAATTGAAAGGGTTATGATTTTTAAAAGGTGAGGAGGAAAAAACTAAAGTGCAAAAACCGAAAACCCCTCAGTCCTTAAGGGGTTAAAGCAGTATTTGTCTACAACACCAGCAGGTGTGCACTTTTGGCTGGCCTTTCACAGTAACTAGGCCCTAAGGACTTTAACAGGAACTAAATGGTACACCCCTTAGATGTACCCACAGGTTACACTTAATAGAGGACAATATGCTTTTAGTGCTCTGCACACCCTAACTGGCTGGCTACTAAAAGCTTTTCAGTTGTTGTAAACACCAGTGCTTCAGCACACAGTCGCTGCTGTAATACATCCACAATTGCACTTTCTCTCTCAATCTTTCTCCCTTCACAATTAGTGCTTCTAGGCTGGATTTGATCTTGAGGTGAATCTCTGCTGTAAAAATGCTTTTTATGTGCAACACACTGCTCTCTGTACCTCTCTCTCTGCAATAGAACGCTGATGTGACTGGTCGCAAGATGGCTGTCGATTATATAGGGCTGTGACATCACTGGGGTGGCTGGCTGCTGACAGGCTGCATGTTGCATGTGATTCAGGGTCATCCCGCCTACCTGCCTTGCCTTCCTGCCTTCCCAGAGTTCCTTGCCCCAGGTCCTCACATGTGGATCCGCCATTTTAGATGCCCTGGAGCCTAAATGGAGTTTAATGAAGCGATTCGTGTGATCGAATCGCAGCAATATTCGCATTCGTTACTAATCGAATTTTACCTGAAATACGTAACTAATTCAGATTTGTCAGATTCGATTCGCTCATCCCTACCCATTCCCATTGTAGTATTTTCAATTGAGTGTATTACTGCATTACTTAAAGGTGTACTTTGGAGGGGAAAAAAGTGTTTTAAAAAAACTGGTATCAGAAAGTTAAACAAATTTTTAAATTACTTCTATTCAAAAATGTTAACCCTTCCATTACTTATCAGCTGCTGTATGTTCAAGAGGAAATTGTGTAGTTATTTCCAGTCTGACAACAATGGTCTCTGCTGACACCTCTGTCCATGTCAGGAACTGTCAGAGTGGGAAAGGTTTGCTATGGTCATTTGCTCCAGACACAGAAAGAGGTGTCAGCGGAGAGCACTGTGATCAGACTGGAAGCAACTAATAACTTTCTCTGGATCATACAGCACATACGTACTAGAAGACTTACCATTTTGTAAATAGACATAATTTACAAATTTGTATAATCTTCTGGCACCAGATAATTTGAAAACATTTTTTTTTTTTCAGAGTACTACTACTAATAATATATACAGAAGCAGGGCACTATATATAATATATACAGAAGCAGGTCGTCATCAGGAGCAGGAGAAATAAGCTCACAAACCAAGACAAAAGAAACTAACATCAAACATGGAGCAGTATACTAAATAAGTCAATAAATTAATGTCTACAAAGTCAATACAAAGTGCTACAATTGTACAAGTTCTCCCACTTAATTTTCATCATAGGTACACTTCAACTATGAGAGATAGAATGGGTGGGGGGGAGGAGAATACAGTAAATCACATTGTAGGATTTCTAATGAATTAATTGGTAAATTCCTCGGTAAAATAAGTATTTGGTCAACTACAAACAAGCAAGATTTCTGGCTCTCACAGACCTGTAACTTCTTCTTTAAGAGTCTCCTCTGTTCTCCACTCGTTACCTGTATTAATGGCACCTGTTTGAACTTGTTATCTGTATAAAAGACACCTGTCCACAACCTCAAACAGTCAGACTCCAAACTCCACTATGGCCAAGACCAGGTTGGGAAGACGTAATATGCAATAGGCAAGCTGCTTGGCATGAAGAAATAAACTGTGGGAGCAATTATTAGAAAATGGAAGACATACAAGACCACTGATAATCTCCCTCCATCTGGGGCTCCACGCAAGATCTCACCCCATGGTGTCAAAATGATCAAAAGAACGGTGAGCAAAAATCCCAGAACTACATGGGGGGACCTAGTGAATGGCCTGCAGAGAGCTGGGACCAAAGTAACAAAGGCTACCATCAGTAACACACTACACTGCCAGGGACTCAAATCATGCAGTGCCAGACGTGTGCCCCTGCTTAAGCCAGTACATATCCGGGCCCGTCTGAAGTTTGAGCATTTGGATGATCCAGAAGAGAATTAAGAGAATGTCATATGGTCAGATGAAACCAAAGTAGAACTTTTTGGTAAAAACAACTCAACTCGTCGTGGAGGAGAAAGAATGCTGAGTTGCATCCAAAGAACACCATACCTACTGTGAAGCATGGGGTGGAAACATCATGCTTTGGGGCTGTTTTTCAGCAAAGGGACCAGGACAACTGATCCATGTAACGGAAAGAATGAATGGGGCCATGTATCGTCAGATTTTGAGTGAAAACCTCCTTCCATCAGCAAGGGCATTGAAGAGGAAATGTTGCTGAATTTTTCAGCATGACAATGATCCCAAACACACCACCCAGGCAATGAAGAAGTGGCATCGTAAGAAGCATTTCAAGGTCCTGGAGTGGCCTAGCCAGTCTCCAGATCTCAACCCCATAGAAAACCTTTACAGGGAGTTGAAAGTCTGTGTTGCCCAGCGACAGCTAAAAAAACATCACTGCTCTAGAGAAGATCTGCAAGGAGGAATGGGTGAAAATACCAGCAACAGTGTGTGAAAACCTTGTGAAGAATTACAGAAAACGTTTGACCTCTGTCATTGCCAACAAATGGTATATAACAAAGTATTGAGATGAACTTTTGTTATTGACCAAATACTTATTTTCCACCCAAATTTGCAAATAAATTCTTTAAAAATCAGACAACGTGATTTTATGTTTTTTTTTCTCATTATGTCTCTCATAGTTGAGGTATACCTAGGATGAAAATTACAGGCCTCTCATCTTTTTAAGTGGGGGAACTTGCACAATTAGTGTCTGACTAAATACTTTTTTGCCCCACTGTATAACTTACAACTCGTATAGCTAAAGATTATTAGAGATGAGCAAAGTTTTGAAAAATGTTATTCGCCGAGTTTTCCCCCAAAATTTGTTTCAGTCTGAATTTATTTGCGGCTAATCGTTATTAAAAACAGCTATTTCTGGCCTACAGGGAGCCTCAATAAGGGGTGTAGAACATTTTGCCTTGCTGTAACACGCATAGGGTGTGTGCTGGGTTAGTGAAATAAAACTGTTATTCAGTATGGCATGCAAATCAGAGGTGTCGCTATTAGAATCACTGTCACAGAGAGGCGCAATGCAGAACCTGGAGGTGGCATCAGCATGAGGAGACCATATAGTGGCTGTATGACACAGCATGCAGGTGGCGGCAGCATGAGGAGACCACATAGTGGCTGAATTACACAGCATGGAGTTGGCGGCAGCATGTAGTGGCTGAATGACACAGCCTGGAGTTGGCGGCAGCATGAGGAGACCATATAGTGGCTGTATGACACAGCATGCAGGTGGCGGCAGCATGAGGAGACCACATAGTGGCTGAATTACACAGCATGGAGTTGGCGGCAGCATGTAGTGGCTGAATGACACAGCCTGGAGTTGGCGGCAGCATGAGGAGACCATATAATGGCTCCCCAAGGGCTTAATGAAGGATTTACCTTCAGTGCATTTATGCAAAATACCTGCCTGATGCACATTTCCATATTGATATAATCATTTATAATGTATAACAAGCACACGTACTGTTAAATATTTGATAGGGAATCGAATTGTCAAGTTGCATGGAAAAATTATTTTTAATATTAAGTGTAATTGGCCATCCTCTAATTGATATGATTCAAATGAAAGGTGTTAGGAATACGGAGAGAAGGGGGAAGAAGAAGTTTGTAGGTGACAGGATTGATTTGACTCTTGATTTTAAAGGGTCCAAGCTTATAGCTGGGGAAACGGAAGCGGATATACTTGGCAGAGAGCCACACTTTGTCCCCAGGAGCGAAGACAGGAGGAGTTCTTCTCTTTTTGTCGGCATGCTTCTTCATACGGGATGAGGCCAGTAGGAGGGACTTCTGGGTTTCCTTCCAGATGATGGAGAAGTCCCGGGTAACTTCATCAACAGCAGGCAATCCAGAAGAAGTGGGAATGGGGAGGGGGGGGGCAGAGGGTGACGGCCGTACACCACAAAGAACAGGGATTTGGCAGAGGATTCAGAGTTTTTGAAATTGTACGAGAATTCAGCCCAGGGTAGAAGATCGACCCAATCGTCTTGGCTGGAGGAAACAAAATGTCACAAATAGTCACCAATGGTTAACTCTCTCTACTGCCCATTGGATTGCAGATAGGAGGACGAGAAATTTTATTTGATTTTTAATTGATTACAGAGAGCTCTCCAAAATTTTGATACAAATTGAATGCCTCTATCCGAGACGATATGCGTGGGAAGCCTGTGAAGGCGAAAAATGTGCACAAAAAATTGCTTCGCCAACTGTGGCGCTGAAGGAAGACCTGGGAGCGGAATAAAATGTGCCATCTTGGAGAAACGATCAACGACCACCCAGATGACTGTGTTGCCATGGGATAAAAGGCAAATCCGTAATAAAATCCATGGTAATTTGAGACCATGGTAGCTCAGGAACAGGTAAAGGATGAAGGAGTCCAGCAGGCTTCTGGCGAGGAGTCTTGTCCCGGGCACAAACTGTACAGGCCTGAATGAATTCAGCGACATCAGCCTCCAGGGTGGGCCACCAATATAAACAAGAAATGAGTTGGATGGACTTCTTGATGCCAGCATGGCCAGCGAGGTGCGAGGAGTGTCCCCACTTGAGGATCTTGAGGCGCTGGCGTGGAGGGACGAAGGTCTTTCCAGGAGGAGTTTGTCTGATAGAAGCTGGAGCAGAGGAGATCAGGCTCTCAGGAGGTACAATGTGTTGCAGAGGGGCTTCAGATTCAGTAGCATCAGAGGAACGTGAAAGGGTGTCAGCCCTGACATTTTTGTCAGCAGGACGAAAATGAATCTCGAAGTTAAAGCGGGCAAAAAACAATGACCACTTAGCCTGGCGTGGGTTCCGATGTTGGGCAGACTGGAGATACGAGAGATTCTTGTGATCCATGTAGATGACAATGGGATGTTTGGAACCTTCCAGTAGATGCCTCCATTCTTTGAGAGCTAGTTTAATGGCCAGAAGTTCACGATCACCAATGGAGTAATTTTTCTCCGCCGGAGAGAAGGTTTTAGAAAAGAAACCACAAGTAATATTATGTCCGGTAGAGTTTTTTGGGAGGAGTAAGGCTCCGGCTCCAACCGAGGAGGCGTCCACTTCCAGCAAGAAGGGTTTTGATGGATCAGGTCTGGAGAGTACTGGAGCAGAAGCGAAGGCAGTTTTGAGGCGATTGAAGGCCTCATCCGCTTGGGGAGGCCAGGACTTAGGGTTGGCATTCTTCCTGGTTAGGGCCACAATTGGAGCCACAATGGTGGAAAAATGAGGAATAAACTGTCGGTAGTAATTGACAAATCCTAAGAAGCGTTTGATAGCCCGGAGTCCAGAAGGGCGTGGCCAATCTAAAACGGCTGACAGTTTGTCTGGGTCCATTTGAAGTCCCTGGCCAGAGACTAGGTAACCTAGGAAGGGAAGAGATTGGCATTCAAAGAGACATTTCTCCATTTTGGCATATAGTTGATTTTCGCGGAGTCTCTGGAGCACTAGGCGGACATGGCGATGGTGTTCCTCAAGACTAGAGGAAAAAATCAAGATGTCATCCAGGTAAACCACAACACAGGTATATAACAAATCCCGAAATATTTCATTAATGAAGTCCTGGAAGACAGCAGGGGCGTTGCAGAGCCCAAAGGGCATAACGAGATATTCAAAATGTCCATCTCTGGTATTAAATGCGGTTTTCCACTCATCCCCTTCTCTGATGCGAATGAGATTATATGCGCCTTTTAAGTCCAATATAGTGAAGATGTTAGCGCCACGAAGGCGGTCAAAGAGTTCCGAGATAAGAGGCAGGGGATAGCGGTTTTTGATAGTGATTTTATTTAAACTGCGGTAGTCAATACACGGCCGTAAGGTACCGTCTTTTTTTGAAACAAAGAAGAACCCCGCTCCGGCAGGGGATGAGGACTTGCGAATGAATCCCCTCTTTAAATTTTCCTGGATATAGTCCGACATGGCTTGAGTCTCAGGAGGGAACAGAGGATAGATCCTGCCCCGGGGTGGAGTAGTACCAGGAAGGAGGTCAATAGGGCAGTCATAAGGCCTATGAGGTGGCAAAGTCTCTGCTTGTTTTTTACAGAAAACATCGGCATAGTCGTGGTAGGCCTTGGGAAGACCTGGTAAAGGAGGAGCCACAGGAGTTTGACTGACGGAGCTGGGGGCAGACGTGAGGCATTTTTTGAGGCAAGAAGAACCCCAGCTTTTGATCTCCCCGGTGGTCCAGTCAAGGGTAGGAGAATGACATTGGAGCCAAAGCAAGCCGAGGAGAATTTCAGAAGTGCAGTTGGGTAGGACCAGAAATTAAATTTTTTCGTGATGAAGTCCAATGCACATTAAGAGGGGTTCTGTGCGGTAACGCACAGTGCAGTCCAATTTTTCTCCATTAACTCAAGAGATGTAGAGTGGTCTGACGAGACTGGTCACTGTTAACGAAAGAGGCCAAAATCAAATTTCCTGCAGAACCGGAATCCAAGAAGGCCATAGCTGAGAAGGAGGAGTTAGCAGAAGAAGAAATCTGCACAGGCACAGTAAGACGTGGAGAAGCAGAGTTCACACCTAGAGCTGTCTCACCTTTGTGCGGAATCGGAGTGCGTCTTTCCTGACGCGGAGGGCGGATAGGACAATCCTTCAGGAAGTGTTCGGTACTAGCACAGTACAGGCATAGATTCTCATTGCGGCGGCGAGTCCTCTCTTGTAGGGTCAGGCGGGACCGGTCTACTTGCATGGCCTCCACGGCAGAAGGCACAGGAACAGATTGCAGTGGACTTGAGAAGAGAGGAGCCGGGGAGAGAAATCGCCTGGTGCGAACAAAGTCCATATCCTGACGGAGCTCCTGGCGTCTTTCGGAAAAACGCATGTCAATGCGGGTGGCCAAATGGATATGTTCATGCAGGTTGGCAGGAATTTCTTGTGCGGCAAGCACATCCTTGATGTTGCTGGATAGGCCTTTCTTGAAGGTCGCGCAGAGGGCCTCATTGTTCCAAGATAGTTCAGAGGCGAGGGTACGAAATTGGATGGCGTATTCGCCCACAGAAGAATTTCCTTGGACAAGGTTTAACAAAGCAGTCTCGGCAGAAGAGGCTCGGGCTGGTTCCTCGAAGACGCTACGAACCTCAGCGAAGAAGGACTGGACAGTGGCAGTGACAGGATCATTGCGGTCCCAGAGCGGTGTGGCCCATGACAAGGCCTTCCCAGACAGGAGACTAACCACGAAAGCCACCTTAGACCATTCTGTGGGAAATTGGTCCGACATCATCTCCAAGTGTAGGGAACATTGCGACAGGAAACCACGGCATTGTTTAGAGTCCCCATCAAATTTGTCCGGCAGGGACAGGCGGAGGCTGGAAGCGGCCATTCGCTGCGGAGGAGGTGCAGGAGCTGGCGGAGGAGATGGTTGCTGAAGTTGTGGCAAAAGTTGTTGCAGCATGACTGTCAGTTGGGACAGCTGATGTCCTTGTTGTGCTATCTGTTGAGATTGCTGGGCGACCACCGTGGTAAGGTCAGCGACAACTGGCAGCGGGACCTCAGCGGGATCCATGGCCGGATCTACTGTCAGGATCCGGGTACAGAGGCGCACTGGCCCTTTAAATCGCAGAGAGCCAGCGCGCGCGCCCTAGGGAGCGGGGCCACGCGCGCCGGGACTGTACTGACGGAGGACAGGTCGGGTAAGAAGACTGGGATGCGAGCGGGCGAGTCCCGCTTCGCGAGTCACATCCCCGCCAGTGACATTAATGCAGCGCTCCCCGTCAGCGGGTCTGACCAGGGCGCTGCAACAAGGTGAACGCTGCGAGCGCTCTGGGGAGGAGCGGCGACCCGGAGCGCTCGGCGTAACAACCGCCTGGTAGGACCAAGAAGGAGAGGAGCCCCCTTTGGCTTTCAGGGCATTATTATATGAATAGTCCCCATTCATACTGCGTTTCTGCAGTATAGGTGTCCGTTGTCATGTCAAAAAAGCGATGCCAATGTATATTGCAGCTGTCTCATTCAGAAATAAATGGAGATGCTACAGTATACGTCAGCATCACTCTTTTTGACGTGATGCTGACGGATACCTCTAACACTGCACAAACGCATTATGAACGGGACGCAGTGTAGGGGCACAGAGCACATCCGCGGCTTATTTCACACCACGGATGCCCCCCAGCAGTCACAAGGGGCGAGATCACTGCTGCGGCTGGGTAGCTCAGTGTATCCTCTCATGACTACCGGTGGGAAATCCGCCGCTATGAGTGGACACACAAAGCTACCCAGCCGCAGCAGGGAGCTCATTATCGTGACTACTGGCAGGCATCCGCAGCATGTAATATGTATGTAATTTATAGTATGTGATCCTACACATTATGCATTTTGTTTTTTTATTATATTTATTTAATAAATGTATTTTTATCATTTTTTTACACTTTTTAAAACATTTTTACACTTTTTTTTACACTTTTTTTTTTTACATTTATTGTAAATTAAAGACCCCCGGCTGCCTATTAAAGACCCCCGGCTGCCCAGGTAAGCAGCAGCACCCCGCGATAGTTGCGGGGTGCTACAGGAGAGAGACAGAGGGAGCCCCCTCCCTCTGTCAAAACTCCTTACAGCTCGCGGTCGCTTCCGACCGCGGCTGTAAGGGTTAAACTTCCGGGACCGAAGTTTTCTTCTGTCCCGGCAGTAACGCAGGTCCCCGCCCGCCGGGGATTACACACAGCACCCCGTGATCGCGCTACAGGGTGCTGCAGGGAAGACGGAGGGAGCTCCCTCCCTCTGTCATAACACTTACAGCCAGCAGTCACTTCCAACCGCGGCTGTAAGGGTTAAAATGCCGGGACTGAAGTTTACTTCGGTCCCGGCATTGCAGCAGGGTCCCGGCTGTGTGTTACAGCCGAGTCCCTGCTGCGATCTCGTGGGTGCACTGGGCAGCACCCACGAGAGCCATGGACGAGTATACACGTCCTAATGGCTGGACGTGTATACACGTCCATGGTACTTAAGGTGTTGGACCAATTGTGTGCTGATGGAATAAAGATTGCACTTTTAACATTCATATTTAGTTAGGGTGTATGGGAAGAAAGGGTCATCTATGGATCACCCTCTGTGATCTATAGGAAATATAATTCACGGTAGCATATAGTGGCTGAATGACACAGCCTGGAGTTTGCGGCAGCATGAGGAGAACAAATAGTGGCTGAATGACACTGCCTGTAGTTCATGGCAGCATTAGGAGACCATTTAGTGGCTGAATGACACAGCCTGGAGTTGGTGGCAGAATGAGGAGACCATATAGTCCCCTTTTGTAAAAAGTCTCTTTTGTAAAAGTGTGCACAAGTAAGTATTGAGGATATGCATTATGTAAAACGTAACTTTTAAAAATAGGCTTAGGATAAAATATATGGACCCAAAATTTGTTTTTAAATCAAACAAAAGGAAAGGTGTGCAAAAAACACCATGCGCTACCTGCACCATCAAGTATTGATGTGATGCAAAGACCTCTAAAAGGTGGAAGGGAACAACGTATGGTCCATTGTAACTGGTGAGAGTAAAATCTTCCCCTGTAAGGCCCTACTCTTACATTATTAATTCCCTTCTTGGCAAGTGTTACTCGCCCTAAAAAGGGCGGCCCCACACAGGAACCTCTACATATTTCCATCTACAAACACTGCCATTTCCCAGGGTTCCTGTGTGGGGCCACCCTTTTTAAGATGAGTAACACTTTCCTCGAAAAGATGGAAGGACACAACGTATTGTCCATTGTAGCAGATAGGGGTAAAAACTTCCCTTGTAAGGCCCTATTCTGGCCCTATTTATTTCCTTCTTGGCAAGTGTTACTCACTCTTAAAAGGGCAGCATCACACAGGAAACTCTGTCTATTTCCACCTTAAAACCCTGAAAAATGGAAGTGTTTGTAGGGATAAATAGGGAGAGGTTCCTGTGTGGGGCCACCCTTTTTAGAGCGAGTAACACAGCCAAGAAGGGAATTAATAATGCAAGAGTAGGGCCTTACAGGGGAAGTTTTTACTCCCACTGGTTACAATGGACCATACATTGTTCCCTTCCACCTTTTAGAGGTCAATACTTGATGGTGTAGGTGGCACATGGTGTTTTTTGCACACCTTTTGTTTGATTTAAAAAAAATATTTGGGTACATATATTTTATCCTAAGAAAAGTTAAGTTTTAGCTAATGCTTATCCTCAATAAATACTTGTGGTCTGATGCAGAGGAATGTCTGTAACTGGGGAGCAGCACCTTAAATATGTTTTGCACTATCCATATTGGTGAAGTGTTGGTGTGGCACCATGGTCAATCTACTCTGATGCATATGGCTTTGGTGGGTTGAAATCCTGGCTGATCCATGACTGATTCATCTTCACAAAGGTCAGTCTCTCCACATTTTTCATGGACAGACAAGTTCTCCTTGGGGTTACTATGGCCCCTGTCGCACTAAACACGCGCTCTGACAATTTGGCAGTCACTTCACAAGCAAGTGAGCATGCATCGTGCCATTTGTGCAAGTGTTTTGGAGGGACTCCCTGCCTCCATTTCCACTGCATACTGCCACGGTGTGTCTGGGTCCTCTGTCTCGCCTTCCTCATAACCCCTTTAGCTCTTCTAGTTGCTCCTGCTCCTCCTCACCTGTCAGATGAATAGAAATAGAAAAACCCCTATCTGCTTGGATCATCAAGAAATAGATGATGGCTTTTCTCTGTTCGTATAGTCGGTCCAATATATGGAGGGTGGAATTCCAACGCGTGAAAACGTTGCAAATCAGGCTATGTTGGGGGATGCCGCTCTGACGCTGCAGCTCAAGGAGGGTGTGCTTTGCAGTGTACGAGTGGCTGAAGTGCAAAGTTTCCTTTCCATTTTAAGGATGTCTTGCAGATGGGAGGAACACTTCAGGAACCTCTTTACAACCAGATTGAACACGTGTGCCATGCAGGACTCATGTCTCGAGTTTCCTTGTCGCAGCGCAGACAAGATGTCCTTCCCATTGTTGGTCACCATGGTGCCCATTTCCAGTTTTTGTGGAGTAAGCCATGCTTCGATTTCTTAACAAATTACTTTTAGCAGTTCCTCCCTTATGTGACTTTTTTCTCCAAGGCAAACCATGGGAAGCGTGACACCTCCGTGCCCTGCACACATGGTATGCTGAAGGCCCACTAAGACTTGTCTGGGCAGTGGAGGATGAGGACACGGGGGAGGATGAGGAGGCGGAGGCGCACACTGTCACAGGACCAACGGCCTGAGAGTGTGGAGGCGAAAGCGGCGTGACCTGTCCAAGTTGCTGTTGTGGCTGTGCAGGAACAACATTCATCCAGTGGGCCGTAAAGGACATGTATTTTCCCTGACCATAGTTACAGCTCCACACGTCGGCGCTGCCATGCATTTTGGTATACACCGACAGGCTCAAGGACTGGCCCACTTTCTGTTCCACAAAATTGTGCAGGGCTGGAACCACCTTCTTTGCAAAGAAATGACGGCTTGGGACTCACTACCTCGGCTCGGCACAAGCCATCAGTTCTCTGAAAGGTGCAGAGTCCACCACTTGAAAAGGGAGGGATTGCAGCACCAGCAACTTGGACAGGAGCATATTCAGCTTCTGCACCATTGGATGAGTGCGCGCTAGTGCGAATATTCGAAATGCTAATTTTTACCGCGAATATCGCCACTTCGCAATTTTGCGAATATTTAGAATATAGTGATATATATTCATAATTACGAATATTCATGTTTTTTTTATGTGAAAATTTATGCAAATTTATGCAAATATTTATGCTAATATTGGCACTTCCAGACTGGACACTGATCCCTCCCTTCTTTCAGGTGAAAGATATAATTGCACATGCGCATTATGCAAATTGTATTACGAATTTTCGCATGGAAAAAAAGAAAGAGAACAAACATAGCGAATATGCGAATTTCGCGGACATAGGATGACTATTCGTCCATATATTCACAAAATATCGCAAATTTGAAAATGGTCCATGCCACTCATCAATAGTGGGCGCATACTGTTGTCTCTTGCACATGGCTTCATCGTTGCATTGCTGGCGGAATGATTGGCTCGAAGTAGGAGAAGCAGGAGCATCTGGAGCGACAGAAGATATTTATGACAGACAAATCCCTTCGGCTGAGGTGGTGGAGCCTTGGCTGGCTGAAACAGGGCCGCTTTATGGTGACACTGTATATGTTGATGCAGGGCCATGGTGCCAGCATTTTGACCCTGGCCATGCATCACCTTCTGCCCACACATTTTGCATGTGGCCAGGTTAACATCCTCCGAATGCTTGATGAAAAACTGCCACACTGCCAAGTAGCTGATTTTCCCACCAACAGTCCACACTGATTGACTGCTACTGCCGCTGACTCCAGGAACCCCTGTTCCACTACCTCCCTGGAAGGTAGGCTGCAGCGAAGCAGTTGGTCCACCCCGGGCATGTTTGGCTACAGACTTTCCACTTCTGCCACCATGCTGACTGCCAACCATGCTACCACCTTGCTGGCTCAGCTGCTGCCTCATGCAACCCTTTTCTCCTGATGATGATATAGCCCCTTCTGGACCCGGCTACCAAGTGCCACTGGCTTCATCATCAACAAGTTATGTCTGCACATCACTGATGTCCTCCTTAGGTTCCTCAACAGTGTTTGCTTCAGGAGCCTGAACGCTCACAAAACCACCTCACATGCCACTCTTCTCATCACTACTTGCTCGTCTAGTGGAGGAAGTGGCGGATGTCTCCTCCACTTCTTGGCTTGGCAGTAGCTGCTGACTGTCCTTTAGGTTGTCCTCACTAAATAGTGGAGATGAACCAACAGCATAAGATACTTCTGTGGGGGATGGAATAGCATAGGACAGAGGCAATGGGAGGATAGGGACTGCTCCCGGGCCATGACAATTGAGAGTTGTGTCTGAGGAACCCACTGACTGTTGACTGGGGGTGTCAGATGTCACTTGTGATCAGGTGGATGACCGTTTTAACCAATCAATGATGGTCGATGAGGGGTTGCTGGTCAAGATATGACCGCTAGCTGATAACTTGAGATCAGACCTCTCGCTGCGACTCCTGCTGCCACTTGCCCTAGTTTCCTGCAACCTCTGCCTGCACCTGATGAATTTAGGCCTCTGCCACTCCTCTGTGCATGTCCTGGCACTTCTCTGCCTGACATACTTAGTTTGTAAATGGGGGGGTGGACATTATGCTCCACTATGCTTTAAACAGTATTTGTCTACAACACCAGCATGTGTGTACTTTTGGCTGGCTTTTTACAGTATCTAGGCCCTTAAGTCTTTAACAGGAACCAAACAGTACACCACTATGATGTATATATGTGGTATGCACTAATGAGGGGAGGAAAATATGCTCCACTACGCTTAAAACAGTATTTGTCTACAACACCAGCAGGTGTGTACTTTTGCCTGGCCTTTCACAGTATCTAGGCCCTTAAGACTTTAACATGAACAAAATAGTACACCACTTAGATGTACGGATGTGGGAAGGACAATGCACTCTAGTACGCTTAAAACAGTATTTGTGTACAACACCAGCCGTACACACTAGTGCTGCAACACATAGTCACTGTGTAGTACCCTCAAAATTGCAATTTCTCTCTCAATTTCACTCTCTTCCCTATCAGTGCTTCTAGGCTGGATTTGGGCTTGAGGTGAATCGCTGCTGTAAAAAAAGCTTTTCTGTGCAACACACTGCTCTTTGTCGCTCTCTGTAATAGAACGCTGATGTGACTGGGAGGTGAATCGCTGCTGTAAAAATGCTTTTCTGTGCAAAACACACTGCTCTTTGTCCCTCTCTATGTTCCACAGAATGCTGATGTGACTGGGAGGGGAATCGCTGATGGAAAAATGCTTTTTTGTACAACACACAGCATTGTCTGTCCCTCTCATTCTGCAATAAAAGGCTGAAGTGACTGGACGCTAGATGGCTGCCGGTTATATAGGGCTGTGACATCACATGGGTGGCTGACTGCTGACAGGCTGCATGCTGCATGTGATTCAGGGTCATCCCGCCTACCCTTGTTCCCGCCTTGCCAGGATTCCTTGCCCCATGTCCTCACATGTGGATCCGCTGTAGCCCTGCATTATAGAACGGGAGCGAACTCAGGACGTACAGGTACGCCCTGGGTTCTTAAGGCGTTAATGAAGCAAATCAAATTTTTCCTTGAAATTCGTAATGAATTCGGATTCATCAGATTCGATTCGCTCATTCCTAATTAAGATCAATCTATGATTACTGAAAAGTTTCAATGATGAAGCATGTATAGCTATCATATATCCTGTAATTCCCCATATGCAGGAGTTAAAAGCCTGTATACTATACTAATTGTAACTATTAGTGGAATGTGAAGGTACAGGGATTGCATTTGTTTTACACTTACCAGAATGCCTATAAACATGTCACTGTCATTAGTTAACTGTCTTCATCATACAAGTGACTGCCCTTCTGTAAAGAACGCATTAGGTTTGACTAGATGTACCTTGATGGATATGAAAAGCCAATCTCATTATTATTGATATGTTATTAGAGGGAATCATTCCCTGAACACAATATGCAGCCGCTCAGTGTTATCTGTATCCATCATGTCAGATTTCTAAAACAAATAGACCGTCAGGACAACAAAACAGCAGCATTTGTTGTACTTCAATTACTTTTATGTATAATGTCACAAGATATGGAGCCAACTAGCCATAACTTTTCGCTGTCATTTTATTCCTCCAGTGACCAATGATAGATTTGCCTTGAACAATAACATTCATCATCCTGAAAAATGTAATGGACAGCAGAATTTTGGAATACTACTTTCATGGTTATTTTTCCTCTGGTGGCTACGAAGTATCAAGTCTCACTGAATTGTAAGTATACAGTATTGCCTGTCTTTAACCCCTTAACCTCTTCAGGACACAGGGCGTATGGATACTCCCTGCATTCCGAGTCCTTAAGGATGAAGGGTGTATCCATACGCCCGTGGGAATTCCGGTCCCCACCGCTAGCCGATGGCCGCAGATCGCTGGACAATTCAGCCCAGCGATCTGCGACGATTCCGGGTCAATCGGGTCTCCAGTGATGGCCCCGAACAGCCATAGCCAGCAGGGGTGAGGTGGCACTGGTGCCACCTCAAGATCGCCCTGATTCGTCAGCCGGTTTACCGGCCGACCAATCAGGGCACCTGCTGCGGGTGTCACTCCCGCAACCCGCTCCGCCCCTCTTCCGGAGGACGTGAGCGGGTGCGGGAAGATGACCCCGGCAGCTGGGGACCCCGATCCCCGGCGTCCCTGTTGGGATCGGGGCCCCAGGAGCAGCGACGGCGAGGGACTGACCTGCATCGGCGGCGTGGAGCAGCAGTTGAAGGTGATTGACAGCCTCCTGCTGTTGCTTAGCAACAGCTCCCAGCATGCAAAAAGAACATGCTGGGAGCTGTAGTTATGCAACAGCAGGAGGCAGACCACCACAACTCCCAGCATTCTCTTATGGGCATGCTGGGACTTATAGTTTTGCAACAGCTGGAGGCAAATTTTTTCTATGGAAAAGTGTACCTTCAGCTGTTGTATAACTACAACTCCCAGCTTGCACAAACAGCTAAAGTGCATGCTGGGAGTTGTACTGGTGCATCTGCTGGTTGCATAACTACAACTCCCAGCATGCCCGTTGGCTGTCGGTGACTGCTGAGAGTTGTAGTTTTGCAACAGCTGAAGGCACACTGGTTGTAAAAATCTGAGTTTTTTTTTTACCTAACTCGGTGTTTCACGACCGGTGTGAATCCAGCTGTTGCAAACTATCACTCCCAGCATGCACCGTACATGCTGGGAGTTGTAGTTTTGCAACAGCTGGAGGCACACTGGTTGTGAAACACTGAGTTAGGTCACAAACTCAGTGATACATAACCAGTGTGCCTACAGCTGTTGCAAAACTAAAACTCTCAGCATGTACAGTCTGTCAGCGCATGCTGGGAGTTGTAGTTTTGCAACAGCTGGATGTTGTCCCCCCTCCCCAATGTGAACGTACAGGGTACACTCACATGGGCGGTGGTTTACAGTAAGTATCCGGCTGCAAGTTTGAGCTGCGGCAAATTTTCTGCCGCAGCTCAAACTGCCAGCGAGAAACTACTGTGAACCCCCGCCCGTGCGACTGTACCCTACACTACACTACACTAATACAAAATAAAATAAAAAGTAAAAAAACACTACATATACACATACCCCTACACAGCCACCCTCCCCTCCCCTATAAAAATGAAAAACGTCTGGTACGCCACTGTTTCCAAAACGGAGCCTCAAGCTGTTGCAAAAAAAGTCCTACCAGTATTACCAGACAGCCACTGACTGTCCAGGCATGCTGGGAGTTTTACAACAGCTGGAGGCACCCTGTTTGGGAATCACTGGCGTAGAATACCCCTATATCCACCCCTATGCAAGTCTCTAATTTAGGCCTCAAATGGGCATGGCGCTCTCACTTTGGAGCCCTGTCGTATTTCAAGGCAACAGTTTAGGGCCACATATGGGGTATCGCCGTACTCGGGAGAAATTGTGTTACAAATTTTGGGGGGTATTTTCTGCTTTTACCCTTTTTAAAAATGTTAAATTTTTGGGAAAACAAGCATTTTAGGTTAAAAAAATATATATTTTTTTACATATGCAAAAGTCGTGAAACACCTGTGGGGTATAAAGGTTCACTTAACCCCTTGTTACGTTCGCCGAGGGGTCTAGTTTCCAAAATAGTAAGCCATGTGTTTTTTTTTTGCTGTTCTGGCACCATAGGGGCTTCCTAAATGCGGCATGCCCCCAGAGCAAAATTTGCTTCCAAAAAGCCAAATGTGACTACTCCTCTTCTGAGACCTGTAGTATGCCAGCAGAGCACTTTTCATCCCCATATGGGGTGTTTTCTGAATCGGGAGGAATTGGGCTTCAAATTTTGGGGGTATTTTCTGCTATTACCCTTTTTAAAAATGTAAAATTTTTGGGAAAACAAGCATTTTAGGTAAAAAAAAATTTTTACATGTGCAAAAGTCATGAAACACCTGTGGGGTATTAAGGCTCACTTTATCCCATGTTACATTTCCTGAGGGGTCTAGTTTCCAAAATGGTATGCCATGTGTTTTTTTTTATTTGCTGTTTTGACATCCTAGGGGCTTCCTAAAGGTGACATGCCCCCCAAAAACCATTTCAGAAAAATGTTCTCTCCAAAATCCCCTTGTCGCTCCTTCCCTTCTGAGCCCTCTACTGCGCCTGCCGAACACTTTACATACACATATGAGGTATGTGCTTACTCGAGAGAAATTGAGCAACAAATACAAGTAAAAATTTTCTCCTTTTACCACTTGCAAAAATTCAAAAATTGGGTCTACAAGAACATGCGAGTGTAAAAAATGAAGATTTTGAATTTTCTCCTTCACTTTGCTGCTATTCCTGTGAAACACCTAAAGGGTTAAAACACTGACTGAATGTCATTTTGAATACTTTGGGGGGTGTAGTTTTTTATAATAGGGTCTTTTATGGGGTATTTCTAATATGAAGACCCTTCAAATCCACTTCAAAACTGAACTTGTCCCTGAAAAATATTGAGTTTGAAAATTTGGTGAAAAATTTGAAAATTGTCGCTGAAATTTGAAGCCCTCTGGTGTCTTCCAATAGTAAAAACTCATAAATTTTATGATGCAAACATAAAGTAGACATATTGTATATGTGAACCAAAAAAAATTATTTTGAATATCCATTTTCCTTACAAGCAGAGAGCTTCAAAGTTAGAAAAATGCAAAATCTTCATTTTTTTCATCAAATTTGGTGATTTTTCACCAAGAAAGGATGCAAGTTACCATAAAATTTTACCACTCTGTTAAAGTAGAATATGTCACAAAAAAACTATCTTGTAATCAGAATGATAACTAAAAGCATTCCAGAGTTATTAATGTTTAAAGTGACAGTGGTCAGAATTGCAAAAAACGGCCGAGTCCTTAAGGTGAAAAAGGGCTAAGTCCTTAAGGGGTTAATGACACAGCGTTTTTGCATTTTCATTTTTTCCTCATCACCTTCTAAAAATCATAACGCTTTCAATTTTGCACCTAAAAATCCATATGATGGCTTATTTTTTTGCGCCACCAATTCTACTTTGCAGTGACATTAGTCATTTTACCAAAAAATCCACGGCGAAACGGAAAAAAAAATCATTGTGCGACAAAATTTAAGAAAATATTTCATTTTGTAATTTTGGGGGCTTCTGTTTCTACGCAGTGCATTTTTCAGTAAAAAACAACACCTCATCTTTATTCTGTAGGTCCATACGGTTAAAATGATACCGTACTTATATAGGTTGGATATTGTCGTGCTTCGGAAAAAAATCATAACTATATGCAGGAAAATTTATATGTTAAAAATTCTCATCTTCTAACCCCTATTACTTTTTTATTTTTCCGCATACGGGCCGGTATGAGGACTTATTTTTTGCACCGTATTCTGAAGTTTTTATTGGTATCATTATTGTATTGATCGGACTTTTTGATCGCTTTTTATTCATTTTTATATGATATAAAAAGTGACCAAAAATACACTATTTTGGACCTTGGATATTTTTTTTCCACGTACGCCATTGACCGTACAATTTAATTAATGATATATTTTTATAGTTCGGACATTTTCGCACGCGGAGATTTCACATATGTTTATTTTTATTTTTTTTTACACAGTTTTTTAATGGGAAAAGGGGGGTGATTCAAACTTTTAATAGGGAAGGGGTTAAATGACCTTTGTTAACTTTTTTTTAAACTTTTTTTTTGCAGTGTTATAGCTCCCATAGGGACCTATAACACTGCACACACTGATCTCCTATGCTTATCCCTGCAAAGCCATAGCTTTGCAGGGATCAGTCAGATAGGGGCTCGATTGCTCAAGTCTGTAGCTCAGGCTTGGAGCAATCAATCCCTGATCTAACGCCGCGGAGAGAGGTAAGAAGACCTCTGCCTGCGTCCCAGCTGATCGGAACCTCGGGATTTTATTGCGATGTCCCGATTAGCCCGACTGAGCTACCCGGAACCGTTTACTTTCGTTTTCAGACGCGGCAGTCAACTTTGATCGCCGCATCTGAAGGGTTAACAGCGCGCGGCACAACGATCGGTGCCGCACGCTGTTAGCCCAGGGTCCCTGCTATCGTTAGCAGCCGGGACCGACCCGATGTGATGCGGGGTCGTGGTGTGACCCCGTTTTTCACACCGGGACCGGGCTTAGGGCGTACATATACTCCCTAAGTCCTTAAGAGGTTAAAGGGGTATTCCAGGAATGTTTTTTATTTGACTATGCTACAGGGGCTGTAAAGTTAGTGTAGTTCATAATATAGTGTCTGTACCTGTGTCTGATGGGTTTTCTCACAATTCTTCTGTGATTTTCACCCCAATATTTATTTTTAACAGCATACAAAATGACTGTAGTCTCAGATTTTTCCTCACTAGTCAGCTGATGACAGGGAGCCTGTCTGCTTCAATGGGTGGAGGGATCGCTTGGTGGGAGAGAGATCAAACTGCAAGTAATGCAACAGCTGTAGGCAACCTGATTGAAAACCACTGGTCTTTTGAACGGATGCAGCTCATTTATGTTTCAATGGGTGGGGTGGCTGATGTGTGGGAGGGAGGGAAATGGAATTATGGAATTTGTAAGCAAAACAGGAAATACCAGTTCACAAAAAGCTAGCCACAGTGTTATGGTAATCTCACAACATAGCCATTTATCCCCAAGACTAGCTCAGATCCTTCCTAAGCATGTTAATTGCTGCCTGCCAGGAACGTACTAAAATCACCTTATGGTGATATTATGGATACAAACAAGTATTGTTTAAATAGTGCAATGCTTGCAGTTGCAAGTAAAAGTAAATGAACCCACTGGAATTACCTGAATTTCTGCATTGATTATAAAAAAAAATGTGGTCTGCCCCACTCCCTATTCTGGTTCTCCCCTACCCTCCCCCCTTCTGTGATCCTTCTGTGATTTTGTTCACTCCTTCTGTCTTTATTTTTATTTTTTGCTAATATATCAGTTTTTCTGGGGTCTTTCCTCTCCCTCTTTCGTTCCCGAGTAGGTCTAGTGTGTAATTTCCTGCATCCTAAGCAGATTTATGTCAATGGCCTGAACTCGGAAGTTGGGTTGCACTTCTTTGGATCTAGTGGTATACTATTGTGTAATACCTTTTGACTTATGTTAAGCGAATTGCATTTTGTACCCCTTGTTGTTCATAAAAACTTTTGAATATGAAGAAAAAATCTGGTCTGATTTTTTAAATCACAATTTAAGATGAACACAATCTAATTAAACTAATTACATTCATTTTTTTTTTTATGAAACACATTGATCTCTCTTTAGCTCTATCAAACCTTTTCTGTAGCTGCATATTTTGGATCATTACTTTCTTTAAATATGTTTGGTTCGCCAGTATTTCTTGAATGCATTTACAATAATCTTCAGGTCATGCAACAGCATCTTCAGAATTGCAATGGCCTGGTAAATTCAGCAGTGATTGGATAGTTTCACATAGGGACACATCTCTATCTGGTGACCCCCAGTTATCGGGTGATCCTCAGTTATCAAATTATTCATACATTTCTAGGAATAACAGAGAAACAGCACAATGTAGAGTGCTAAGATATTCCAGAATTGTTATTTCACTGAAAAAGCCAAATATCTAGGGCCTGCAGATCGCAGAAAGCTTTAATAGTACAGCACAGGAGACAAGTCATTTCTTGAAGAAGAAGAGAAGGCTCAGTTTGAATGAAATAAAATAGTATTTAAAACATTACATAAAACATGCAACATTATTAGGATTATAAAAGTAGAATCTACCATAATCAGTTCCATACGTGTTGCTCCTATTGTTTAATTACTGGGTTTAATAATATCAAATAAAAATTTATATTAAATAGTATTGTGTAAATCAGATTCTAATGTTGTACTGACATGTAATCCTTTTGGCAATCCAATTTAAACCATTTGCTTGTGTGTGAAAATTCAAGTCTGTTGCAATATTACTATAGGTAAGTATTTATTATATTTTTTTCTTTTTGTAATGCTACTACACATAGCATTTTCAGTAGAATTTGTTATGCGCTGGTTACTTTGGAGTATATTTTCGGGCAAACATTTATACACATGTAGCGTTTTTACTAGTGTTTGTTATGCACGGGTTACAGTGCTTAACAAACTTACTTTAATATTGTGACACTGTGTAATGTATTGTCCTCTCCTGGTCGGTGCTCCGGACTTAAAGGAGTACTCCGGTGTAAAAAAAAATAAATCATATCAACTGGCTCCACAAAGTTAAATTAGTTTGTAAATTAATTCTATTAAAAAAACTTAATCCTTCAAGTACCAGCTACTGTATGCTCCAGAGGAAGTTATATAGTTCTTTTCTGTTTGACAACGGTGCTCTCTGAACAAATCCCCATAGCAAACCTCTCCTGCTCTGGACAATTCTTGACACGGACAGAAGTGGCAGCAGAGAGCACTGGGGTCAGACAGAAGAACAACTCCACTTCCTCTGTAGTATACAGCAGCTAAGTACTGGAAGGGTTAATATTTTTTATTAGGAGTAATTTACAAATCTGTTTAACTTTATGGCACCAGTTGATTTGAAAAATATATATTTTCCACCAGAGTATCGTTTCTCTTGATTGACTCTCCTGTTATAAAAGTCCGGCCCACAAGTCAGAGAGCACTAAGAGCGTTGCTAGACACTGGAAATGCAATGGGGAGTAATGCAGCTTGAGCATAAGCTATGTTTTGTTGCAACTTTTGGAAATATTTGATCTTTTCTTTATTTAAAGATGGCCTGTCATTCCATGCTCAGCAGGAGATAGCGATAGATCAGTGAGATGTTTTCCTTTTCACATAACAAATAATTTGTACATCCCAGAGTGTTATATTGGTATGTGGATGCAGCAGCTCCCTCTATGAGCTCATCATCACCCTCATGATACAATTTCAGGATATCCAGAAATCCAATGGAGCACTGCAGGCATAATACACTGCAATACAGAAATATTACACAGCGTTAATCAAAGTATTTAAAGTGAAACTCATAGCACGGTCACCTGCACTTACCTGAATATACAGGATGACCCCGTTTTAAACAATTGTTGCAGGGCAAAAATCAGTGCAGCTATTCAGGAGAAATACATCTTTTTGCTAATATGGTCAATGCTTTCTTGAATATTCATTCCTGTTTTACTCTAATGGCAGAAGGGGCCAAAGTTATCAAAAGGCCAATGGGTGTAAGCATTGCACATACAGCAGCAGCCCGCCTCCATTGCACATAAGTAGAGATTACCATATTAGCAACTAGAGGAATATCTCCTTAACTGCTGCACCGACTTTCATCCAGTAAGAAGTGTTAGAAACAGGATCACCTGGACTATCTACCTGTTTATTCAGGTCAGTGCAGGTGACCATGCTGTTCCTGAGTATTAAGTATTAAATTTTGCATTTTGTTGGAATTGCTGTAAATAATTGATGTTCCAGAGACTTTGCCACCAAACCAATCAATAAAATCGATATATTAAAAACAGAATAATGAAAAACTGGATACCTAAGCTTAGAGTTTCACTTAGCAAGTTACATTTACAAAACAGTGATTTACAAAACTGTATCATTTCATCTGGGTTTTTATGTTACTTTTTAAAAAAGGGCAAAACTAAAAAGTAATATATAAAGGTCTCTGACTGCAATATTTTCAATATGCAATTATTTTTAATGGAAACCACATACACTACATTGTATCACAAAGGCTGATATGTGGCACAAGTGATTGTCTTAGAGATCCAGTAAAGGGCTAGTCTCTGAACATGGCAATAAGGTCACTGTACTTTAATGGCCTCCAAAGTCATCATATCTCAATCCGATAGAGCACCTTTGGGAGGTGGCGCTAATCTGCAGCAACTGCATAAGGCCATCATGTCCATATGGACCAAAAAAGTATGCCATAATGAATGACAGCAATTCTAAAGACATAAGGGGGGTCCAACCTGGTACTAGTAAGGTGTACTGGGGTGGCTAATAAAGTAGTCAGTGAGTGCATTTGTGTGTGTGTGTATATATATATATATATATATATATATATATATATATATATAGTCGTAGTAATATGCAGCACATCAAAATCTAGTGCAAAGTGCTTTTTATTCCATGAAGTACAAAAGCGACGTTTCGCCAGCCTCACGCCAGCATTCTCAAGTTGAGAATGCTGGCGTGAGGCCGGCGAAACGTCGCTTTTGTACTTCATGGAATAAAAAGCACTTTGCACTAGATTTTGGTGTGCTGCATATTACTACGACTATTACCAAGGAACCAGAGGACCGTGGCTCCAGCATGCGTGCACCCTACCTACAGACCCTCATTTTTCTCGATGTGCTGCTTATTTTTGGATTATATATATATATATATATATATATATATATATATTATAGTACATTCTATTTATAGTAGTGGGGATCACTACATCTTTCCAAAGTACAGAAAATCCCAAAATCTAGGTGTGCAAACCTTGTTGCGTCATACCCAAGACTGCAGACTTTAATAGCTGCCAAAGGTGATTTAACTAAGTATGACTATGTTCACACAACATAAAATGAATAAAATAATGATTATAATAAAATTCTGGTGTGTGCATAGTGCAGCAGAATCCTATTGACAACAATAGGATTCTTTATTCTGGCACAATTCCAGCGATTTTGTTACCTACATACTGAATTGCCCTTGTGGGACATACTATGCTTACTCTAAGTAAATGTATGAATCGCCATACTATACAGCATAATTTTGTACAACATAGTGTTTCAAGACATTTAATGCAATGCCATAATAATAGTAAATTATTAAAAGTGGACCCGATTGATAAGATTGGAAGTGACAGATCAAAATACAAGAAAATATAAAATATGATTAGATACATTATACCCATATGGTCTAAATGAGGTAAGGAAAAAAAATTCTGCACATTTGAAAAGTCCAGTGGGTGCTAGGACGACTCGGACATGCGCAGTCTCGTAGACCGCAATGTATTTCTGAGAGAAATCTGCAGAGGGAATAGATATGTCTATTCTTTCTGCAGATCCCGGAATCAGGATTTGTTGCAGAAACATGTGTACAGTGCCGCAGTGCAGCAGAATCCCAATGCTGCTCTATGGAGCAGCATTGAACAATGTATGCAATCCAATAATTGCATGTAATAGTAACCTATGGGGACCAAAAAAATGTGTAGGAAAAAAAATGTGTAGGAAATGTAAAAAAAAATGTAATAAATGTGAATAAGCCCCCTCCCTAATAAAAAATTAGAAGCACCCCCCCCCTTTTTTTCCCAATTTATAATAAAATTATGTAAACAAAAATTAACATAAACATATGTGGTATTGCCACATGCAAAAATTTTCAAACTATTAATTTATAACATTAATTAATCCACATGGTAAATAGTATGCATGTAAAGAATTACAAAATTGCGCATTTTCGGTCAATTAATATACCAGAAAGAAAAATAATAAAAAGCAATCGAAAAGTCCCATTAAAATAAAAATGCCCAAAATATTTAGAAAAAGCAGGCAGAGCTCCTCATAGGGCGGTATTGCCAATAACAGATAAATACCAGAAAAAAATGGTGAATAGTGGTAAACCACTCACCTGGATGAGTTGTGCTAAAGGAAATCTGTCATCAGAATCACCCGCACTAAACCTGTTACACAGGATTGTAGTGCGGGTGATCCTGATTAAAATGCTCCTTACCTGGTTAAAAATGGTTCAGCGCTTCTTAAGATATCTATATTTTTAGTTTTCTGTTATTCCCTGGCTTGGGACTCAGTGGGAGGTGTTATCATCTGGGACTCGGCCACACGTCATTCTAGCTGGGCGGAGCTGCCGCCCGGCTCATGAATATTCATGAACTTATCCTCCTGGTCTAATTCTTCTTTCTCGGTCTGTTTGTGAATAAATACACCCTCCGTCCCTCCCTTCCTCCCACCCCCGGCTTTTCACTTATGCAGCCCGTCTTCTTACTTGTATAGGGCCGCAGCTTGAGTGAAGCCGGGGGGAGAACGCCGCTTCCGGGTGTACGGAACGCGGCGCATGCGCGGCCCTCCACACCAGACCGAGAAAGAAGAATTAGACCAGGAGGATAAGTTCATGAATATTCATGAGCCGGGTGGCAGCTCTGCCCAGCTAGAATGACGTGTGGCCGAGTCCCAGATGATAACACCTCCCACTGAGTCCCAAGCCAGGGAATAACAGAAAACTAAAAATATAGATATCTTAAGAAGCGCTGAACCATTTTTAACCAGGTAAGGAGCGTTTTAATCAGGATCACCCGCACTACAAGCCTGTGTAACAGGTTTAGTGCGGGTGATTCTGATGACAGATTTCCTTTAAAGGCACAACTGCAAATGCGTATGATGGATGTGGTGCTGCCTCCCGTTTTCGGCAGGGATAGACTCCAGCCGAACGTCGTAGAGCATTCTGGAAAATCCAAGGATAAAAATCTGGGATGGTAGCGCAATCCACAAGAAGAAGTCCAAAGGTTTTCATTTTAGCACTATATTAGGCCACACATAACGCATTTCAAGGCGTAGGAGCCCCTTCATCAGATGTACAGATATACAAAAATGGTACTGATAAAAACTACAGACTACGGCACAAAAAATTTGCCCTCTAAAGCCCCGTATGCGGAAACATTTTAAAAGTTATAGGGGTCAGGAGAGGACATTTTTAAGCTTACAAATTTTCATATATTTTTTTTAAAGTAGTAAAATAAAACCTATATAAATTGAGTATTGTTGTAATCTTATCGGCCTACATAAAAAAGATAATGTGTCATTTTTACCAAAAAGTGCACTGTGTAGAAATGGAAGCCCCCCTAATTGATAAAACAGACTTTTTTTTTTTCAATTTCGCTACACAACACGTTTTTTTTTTTTTTGTTTCACTGTAGATTTTGTCCTTATTTGAGTCTGTGGGTGGAAAACTGAAAGTGTTATGATTTAAGCTAAACCCTCTAAGGGGTTAAGTATGCAACATAACAAAAGGCAACAAAATTAAAGGGTCTGAAATCTTTCCAAATGCACTATACGTACACACACATAGAGTATATTCAGCATTCATTTTAAAACTGTGCATAATAAAAAATATGACTTTTACCTGGCTAAAACATTCTCAAGAAATGCAATAAAGAACAAAATCTCATTTCCATAATTCTGTGTATCATTTAGTGAAGCATCGGCAATTATTTCCATTTTTATTTTATTTCAATCAAAGGAAACACAGGTAATTTTAATCAAAAGTACTAGGTTTCCCTTTGCATTGCAATTTATTTGCCATCAACTTACTACTATAGTTATGACTTAAATTACAGTCATTTACAAGCTGCCATAGATGTTCCTGGCAGTTTTGTGAGCTAAATCTCATTTTGCTTTACATTCCAATGGTTTAAGTCAATTGAGTAAAATATTGTATTGTCAATTGGAGAATTTCTTTCTTCTCTATTAGTCTTTCATCTTCAGTTATCAATTCCAGGAAAATTGGACACATAACTATCACAAATAGCAAGGCAATTTTAACTATAATGCATCTCCCCTTCACTGTTTTACTAAGCGCACAGAAGCCCTACTTAGCTCACTAAAAAAATAAAAATAAAGCATTTAAAAATGCTAGTGATGTACCATCCCCTCTTACAAAAATCTAAAACAGCTCTGTCAAACATAATGTCCCGTGTTTAGAAAAAACAGAACATTTTACATTACCAGTCAGCCCCGTCTTTCAAGCAACATCCATTTTATAGAGAAATCATTTTACTATGTCACATAGATTTTTTTTTTACATTCTGTTGGGGTGAATTCACTCATAGCACTTCTCTTGCAGACATTTCTGCCACTGAAAAATTCATCTCATGAATGCGAATCGAGTTGTTTCCACCTCATATCCATTAAGACAGTCTCTGCAATAAAACTGCCTTTTGAAATAACCCTTACCAATGTATTTAAAGGAGTACTCCGCCCCTAGACATCTTATCCCCCATCAAAGGATAGGGGATAAGGTGTCTGATTGCCACCGGGGACCACCGCGATCTCAGCTCCAGCACCCCAGACATCCGGTGCACAGAGCGAACTTCGCTTCGCGCTGGATGACTGACTATCCAGGGCGGAGGCGCATGACGTCATGGTCTTGCCCCGCTCATCAGGTCACGGCCATGCCCCCTCAATGCACATCTATGGGAGGGGGCGTGACGGTCATCGCGCCCCCCTCCCATAGATGTGCATTGAGGGGGCGTGGCCGTGACATCATGAGCGGGGTGTGACCGTGACATCACAAGCCTCCGGCTCTGCACCCGGCGCTCTAGCATAAAAATGTGGGTGCAGATCAGAGAGATGACAGGTGTCCTGTCATCTATAAAGTGAGCGCAGGAGCACACTGCACACTGCATGGTGTGACGTTACAGGAATGGCCGATATTTGTGACCTTTTCACCCTGATTTGAAGACACTGAGGCACTTCGGGGGAGGAAGCAGCGCTCCTCGTCATGATGAAGTAAGCAAAAAAGCAGCCGCAAATGTGATTGTGGGGGGGAGGGGGGGTGAGGCAGGTGGTACTGAATCTCACAGTGCTTCTCCAGCAACATGAGGGGTGGGGCGGGGGTGTTGTGAGGGGGAGGGGGAGGGGGGGGGGTCTGTCACAGACAATTTTTTCTTGAAGCTCCTCCAGCAAGACGAGGCTGAGGGAAGGGTGTGTAGGTTGTCAGTGCAGCGTTGCATGCCGCCCTCCTCCAACATGGGGTGGTGCTATTAGAGACGCGGCTGGATGGCTGAAAAGCTAGGTTTGCTGTGACGGGGGCGGGGAGGGGGTATTTCGGGCTGGTGATGTCCGGTGGGGCTGGGGTTTAGTAGTGAGAAAAAAAAAAAAAAAGTCCTGCAGCAGCGGGCAGCGGCCGCGGTGATTAGGGTGTGCCTGTGCACACCCGGCACACCCCGTGCGCACGCCTATGTATATTACATATGTACAGCAAGTGTTCTTTAACATTGAGATTTTCATCACTTTCACACAGTACCCTTTTTGTATATATCTTCCTCCTCTATCAATTGTATTTTCATTATATGTAATACATGTATTTTTTATGCAATACACAAATGTTTTTATGATATGAAATAAAGTAAAATGGATGAAATTTCACACTTAAAGGGAACATGTCATATATAAGGCATGGCATGTGTTTCGTATATATATATATATATATATATATATATATAAATATATATATATATATATATATATATATATAGGAAAATCTTCTTCCATACATCTCCGGGAGACATTCCTGCCCACAGGGATGGTGAGGATATATCGTTTAGAAGTGTCCCAGACTGGCCAGTAAATAGTCCCCTGGGCAGGGAGCTATACTCACCTAATCCCATCTTCTCTGACTCTAATCACACCCCCTCAGGGTGGTTAACAGCCCACGTCACCAGGCCTGTCGCTACAGGACAGGCAAACAGAGCAATTGCTTGGGGCCCCGAGCTGGCCCAGGGCCTCGAGCAGAGCCATTTTTCGGGACATAGGGATGCCCCTTTTAACTCTCTGTGGCACCGCGTTAAGTTTAAAAACACAGGGGCCGCCAGGAAATAGCACACTCCGGAACGTCACTGACGTCTCGTGCGTGTTCCCATAGCAACGGAGGCACAGAAGACCGGAGCATCGAGGAGGAGGAAGAAGCACGCTGGCCAGTTTGGTAAGTGACCAGCGGGACGTCATCTTCGGTGTTCCGATCACCGCTTCTCTGGTCCCGGGAACCTATGCTATGGCCGGACCGGAGGAGCGGTGGACGGAACACTGAAGTGGGCCAGTACACAGGCATACAGCCTCCAGCCATACACTGTATATGTCTGGAGGCTGAATGTCTATGGGGAACACTGCCTACCTAATGTGGGGGGGACACTGCCAGCCTAATGTGGGGGAACACTGCCTGCCTAATGTGGGGGAACACTGCTGCACCTAATGTGGGGGGAACACTGCTGCACTTAATGTGGGGGGAACACTGCTGCACCTAATGTGGGGGGAACACTGCTGAATCTAATGTGTGGGGAACACTGCTACACCTAATGTGGGGGGAACACTGCTGCACTTAATGTGGGGGGAACTCTGCTGCACCTAATGTGGGGGGAACTTTGCTGCAACTAATGTGGGGGGAACTCTGCTGCACCTAATGTGGGGGTAACTCTGCTGTACCTAATGTGGGGGGAACTCTGCTGCTGCTGCACCTAATGTGGGGGGAACACTGCTGCTCCTAATGTGGGGGGAACTCTGCTGCACCTAATGTGGGGGGAACTCTGCTGCACCTAATGTGGGGGCCTCGTATCTTCATTCACTCACGTTGCGCTCCCAGAATTTAAGGGACGCCGGCCCTAGAGCATGACGTACGTGAACATCAGGGGGGGGGGGCCTCCATCTCTATTTTGCTTGGGGCCCCCAAATTCCTTCAAACGGCCCTGCACGTCACCGCTCTGCTCTGTAAGCAGACGGAGCAGAACGATGACACGGGCCATGCCCGGCTGTCAATCATTCTGAGGGGACATGATTACAGCCATAGAAGATGGGACAAAGTAAGTATAGCCCACCTCCAGGTACATCTAACTGGGCTGGCAAGGGAGACTTTTAAACTATATCCTCACCATCCTTGTGGGCAGGAACGTTTCCCAGGGATGGTGAGGAAGAAGATTTTACCATATATAACGTGTTGCCACGCATTAAATATAGTAAAATCTCATGACAGGTTCACTTTAATTCTAGAAATTATGATTTTTTTAACCCCTTAAGGACCAGGCCATTTTACACCTTGAGGACCAGAGCGTTTTTTGCAATTCTGACCACTGTCACTTTAAACATTAATAACTCTGGAATGCTTTTAGTTATCATTCTGATTCTGAGATTGTTTTTTCGTGACATATTCTACTTTAACTTAGTGGTAAAATTTTATGGTAACTTGCATCCTTTCTTGGTGAAAAATCCCAAAATTTGATGAAAAAAATGAAAATTTTGCATTTTCTAACTTTGAAGCTCTCTGCTTGTAAGGAAAATGGATATTCACAATAAAACATTTTTGGGTTCACATATACAATATGTCTACTTTATTTTAGCATCATAAAATTTATGACTTTTTACTTTTGGAAGACACCAGAGGGCTTCAAAGTTCAGCAGCAATTTTCCAATTTTTCACAAAATTTTCAAACTCGCTATTTTTCATGGACCAGTTCAGGTTTGAAGTGGATTTGAAGGGTCTTCATATTAGAAATACCCCATAAATGACCCCATTATAAAAACTAAACCCCCCAAAGTATTCAAAATGACATTCAATAAGTGTATTAACCCTTTAGGTGTTTCACAGGAATAGCTGAAAAGTGAAGGAGAAAATTCACAATCTTCATTTTTTACACTTTCATGTTCTTGTAGACCCAATTTTTGAATTTTTGCAATTGGTAGAAAGGAGAAAATTTTTGCTTGTATTTGAAACCCAATTTCTCTCGAGTAAGCACATACCTCAGATGTCTAAGTGAAGGGTTCGGCGGGCGCAGTAGAGGGCTCAGAAGGGAAGGAGCGACAAATGGTTTTTGGGGGGCATGTCACCTTTAGGAAGCCCCTATGGTGCCAGGACAGCAAAAAAAAACTACATGGCATACCATTTTGGAAACTAGACCCCTCGGGGAACGTAACAAGGGGTAAAGTGAACCTTAATACCCCACAGGTGATTCACGACTTTTGCATATGTAAAAAAAAAAAAAATGTTTTACCTAAAATGCTTGGTTTCCCAAAAATGTTACATTTTTAAAAAGGATAATAGCAGAAAATACCCCCCAAAATTTGAAGCCCAATTTCTCCCGATTCAGAAAACACCCCATATGGGGGTGACAAGTGCTCTGCTGGCGCACTACAGGTCTCAGAAGAGAAGGAGTCACATTTAGCTTTTTGAAAGCAAATTTTGCTCTGGGGGCATGCCGCATTTAGGAAGCCCCTATGGTGCCAGAACCGCAAAAAAAAAACACATGGCATACCATTTTGGAAACTAGACCCCTCGGGGAACGTAAAAAGGGGTAAAGTGAACCTTAATACCCTACAGGTGTTTCACGACATTTGCATATGTAAAAAAAAAAAAAAAACATTTTACCTAAAATGCTTGGTTTCCCAAAAATTTTACATTTTTAAAAAGGGTAATAGCAGAAAATACCCCCATAATTTGTAACACAATTTCTCCCGAGTACGGCGATACCCCATATGTGGCCCTAAACTGTTGCCTTGAAATACGACAGGGCTCCAAAGTGAGAGCGCCATGCGCATTTGAGGCCTAAATTAGGGACTTGCATAGGGGTGGACATAGGGGTATTCTACGCCAGTGATTCCCAAACAGGGTGCCTCCAGCTGTTGTAAAAGTCCCAGCATGCCTGGACAGTCAGTGGCTGTCTGGTAATACTGGGAGTAGTTGTTTTGCAACAGCTGGAGGCTCCGTTTTGGAAACAGTGGCGTACCAGACGTTTTTCATTTTTATTGGGGAGAGGGGCTGTGTAGGGGTATGTGTATATGTAGTGTTTTTTACTTTTTATTTTATTTTGTGTTAGTGTAGTGTAGTGTTTTTAGGGTACAGTCGCACGGGCGGGGGGTTCACAGTAGTTTCTCGCTGGCAGTTTGAGCTGCGGCAGAAAATTTGCCGCAGCTCAAACTTGCAGCCGGATACTTACTGTAATCCTCCGCCCATGTGAGTGTACCCTGTACGTTCACATTGGGGGGGGGGGGGGGAACATCCAGCTGTTGCAAAACTACAACTCCCAGAATGTAGGGTCTAGAAGTGCATGCTGGGAGTTGTAGTTTTGCAACAGCTGGAGGCTCCATTTTGGAAACGGTGTCGTACCAGACGTTTTTCATTTTTATTGGGGAGGGGGGCTGTGTAGGGGTTTGTGTATATAGTGTTTTTTACTTTTTATTTTATTTTGTGTTAGCGTAGTGTTTTTAGGGTACAGTCGCATGGGCGGGGGGTTCACAGTAGTTTCTCGCTGGCAGTTTGAGCTGCAGCAGAAAATTTGCCGCAGCTCAAACTTGCAGCCAGATACTTATTGTAATCCTCCGCCCATGTGAGTGTACCCTGTACGTTCACATTGGGGGGGGGGGGACATCCAGCTGTTGGAAAACTACAACTCCCAGAATGTACGGTCTATCAGTGCATGCTGGGAGTTGTAGTTTTGCAACAGCTGGAGGCACACTGGTTGTGAAACACCGAGTTTGGCAACAAACTCAGTGTTTTGCAACCAGTGTGCCTTCAGCTGTTGCAAAAGCTACAACCCCCAGCATGTACGGACAGCGGAAGGGCATGCTGGTTGTTGTAGTTATGCAACAGCGGGAGGCATACTACTTTGGCTGGGGATGCTGGGGATTGTAGTTATGCAACAGCTGGAGACACACTGGTTTGCTACTTAACTCAGTGTGCCTTCAGCTGTTGCAAAACTACAACTCTCAGCAGTCACCGACAGCCAATGGTCATGCTGGGAGTTGTAGTTATGCAACCAGCAGATGCACCACTACAACTCCCAGCATGCACTTTAGCTGTTTGTGCAAGCTGGGAGTTGTAGTTACACAACAGCTGAAGGTACACTTTTCCATAGAAAGAATGTGCCTCCAGCTGTTGCAAAACCATAAGTCCCAGCATGCCCATAAGGGAATGCTGGGAGTTGTGGTGGTCTGCCTCCTCCTGTTGCATAACTACAGCTCCCAGCATGCCCTTTTTGCATGCTGGGAGCTGTTGCTAAGCAACAGCAGGAGGCTGTCACTCACCTCCTGCTGCTGCTTGATCGACGCTGCAGGTCAGTCCCGTCGCCGCCGCCGTCGTCGCTCCTGGGGCCCCGATCCCAACATTAACGCCGGGGATCGGGGTCCCCAGCACCTGGGGTGCACGTCCCGCACCAGCTCACGTCCTCCGGAAGAGGGGCGGAGCGGGTTGCGGGAGTGACACCCGCAGCAGGCGCCCTGATTGGTCGGCCGGGAATCAGGGCGATCGTGAGGTGGCACCAGTGCCACCTCACCCCTGCAGGCTCTGGCTGTTAGGGGCCGTCTCTGACGGCCCCGATCAGCCAGTAATTCCGGGTCACCGGGTCACTGGAGACCCGATTGACCCGGAATCGCCGCAGATCGCTGGACTGAATTGTCCAGCGATCTGCGGCCATCGCCGACATGGGGGGCATAATGACCCCCCTGGGCGATATGCCGCGATTCCTGCTGAACGATTTCAGCAGGCATCAGGCAACGGCTCCCCTCCGGCTAGCGGCGGGGGGCCGGGAATGGACAGGACGTACTCCTACGTCCTCGGTCCTTAAGGACTCGGAAACGGGGGCGTAGGAGTACATCCATTGTCCTTAAGGGGTTAATACAGGTCAGCCCACTGCACAATGCTTTTGTTCAAATTGCTTTGTATTGTTGTATGATAGCTTTCTATGGGTTCGTTCTGCTGTCACACTGCTGGGATTTGTAGTGCAGCAACTGGACACAGTAATACTGGTCTCTGAGGTCAGCCCATGGCACAATTCTTTGTTCAAATTGCTTTGTATTGTATTTTTGAAAGCTTTCTGAGATCATTAGACCTACCCCTATGCTGTCTCCTGATTGGCCTGGTAGCTGTTTGCAAGAAATGATTGGCTAACCTGCGGTCATGTGATATTGCTGCTAGCTGCTAAGTATTATAGCTACTGTGACGTCATCATACTCGCTCATCTTAAAGGGGTGTTCCAGGGATTTTTTTTATTTGACTATGCTACAGGGGCTGTAAATTAGTGTAGTTCATGATATAGTGTCTGTACCTGTGTGGGACGTTTTCTCACAATTCTTCTATGATTTTCACCCCAATATTTATTTTTAACAGCATACAAAATGACTGTTGTCTCAGATTTTTCCCAGGTTGCAATGACTTGACCTGACTCACTAGTAAGCTGATGACAGAGAGCATGTCTGCTTCAATGGTTGGAGCGATTGCTTGGTGGGAGAGAGATCAATCTTCAACTAGTGCAACAGCTGTAGGCACCCTGATTGAAAACCACAGGTCTTTTGAATGGATGCAGCTCATTTATGTTTCAATGGGTGAGGTGGCTGATGTGTGGGAGGGAGGAAAATGGAATTGTGGGATTTGTATTCAAAAAAAAAAAAATCAAACAGGGAATACCAGTTCACAAAAAGCTAGCCACAGTGTTATGGTAATCTCACAACATTGCCATTTAGCCCCAAGACAAGCACAGATCCTTCCTAAGCATGTCCATTGTTGTCTGGCAGGTACGTACTAAAATCACCTTATGGTGGATAACGCCTTTAAGCTGACACGCCTTTAAAACGCCATGTGTTCTTCATCCCTTCTCCTATAATCCAGCGGTTGCGAGGGTCGCATGAGAAGAGCCTGGCACAGTTGCAATGTTCGGGGAGCCTCTTTTTACCCAAAGTTTCTGAGCAAGCCCTGGTTTGCCAGGGGCGGCTCGCACATCTTTAGTAGTGTTTTATATTTCCCTATTCTCACACATAAAACACAATGGATTTTTACAGGTATTTTTTTTAAACTGCATATGAAATTACCATCTTCAGCCAATAATACCAAAATAGGAATGAAGGTTTCATATTTTTCTATTTTCTTCTTATCAAAAGGAGGGATATTTTTTTATTTACAAAAACACATGGGGGAGATTTATCAAAACCTCTGCCGAGGAAAAGTTGCCCAGTTTCCCATAGCTAACAACAAAAGAATAGCCCCCTATATGCAGGCAACAAATCCCACGCAGGGTAGGATATGAAAGAAAGCGTTTGATGGGATTTAAAATAAATGAACTTTATTAAATGATGTTAAAAATCATATAGACATACAAACCCATAGACATAGGAAAAGAGACAAATCCAGGGACTGGAACCATAGCGAGGGCTCACATAAGGTAAGTAGCAGACATTATCATTATGTCTAACAAGAAAGTACAAGTGTACAATAACTTAGCAGCAAGCTCAATACATATGAATAGAAGAGCAAAAATAAGAACAATAAATTACCAAGTGGACAATGGGTATAAAGCAGTGGGCCCTCAGCATCCAACGTTTCGCCAGGGGTTGGCTTCTTCCGGGGTGTGATCCCTTCTTTCATTTTGCAGAGGCCTTGTTAAAAATATAAAAAGTGATCTGATTGGTTGCTATGGGAAACTGGGAAACTTTTCCTCTCACAGGTTTTGATAAATCTCCCCCATGGTGTTTTTCACTGTATGACTAAGTTCACAAATTGTGACAGAAAAAGAAAAAACTGTAAAATAAGGAATAAAGGACGAGTGGTGCAGTTGCCCATAACAACCAATCAGATTGCTTCTTTCATTTTTCAGAAGCCTTTTTTAAAAATGAAAAAGCAATGTGATTGGTTGTATGGACAAACTATATAACTTTTCCTCTACACATGTTTTGATCTCCCTCAATAGCCCTCATTTACTATTGCAAACCCGATATGTTTTGTCAGGTTCTGCACCAGAATTTGTGCGAGAATTTGCGCCAGAATTGAAAAAACCCTGACTAACTCTCCATTTTGCAAAGAAAACCCGAAAAAAGGGCATGGCCGTAGGGGAAAAGGGGGCGTGGTCACCGAAAAGTGCGTGTTCCCGACATTTTCACAAAAACCCAACATATTTACTATGGTTTCCACAGAAAATGTGGTGGATTTGAGCTGAGGAAAACTCTACAGATCAGAACATGTGTAAAAAAAAGCAAAATGTAGGGAAAGTGGAAAATGTAGGAAAACCTTAGTAAATACTGTGTAAAATAAATTGTAGGGACTCAAAACCCACAAAGAAACCTACACCCCACTCTTAGTAAATAAGGGCCAATGTGTGCATTTATGGCCACTTTTCCACAGATTTTAATATAACATATTTTAAAAAAAACTACTGCTTTTTATACTTTTTTCACTGCTCTTTAGTTTTTTTTCTTCTCATTTTACAGTGTGTAAACATGGTCTATGACTGGAGTTATGTTGTTTTGAAATGCATTTGAATTCAGTTCTGCCTAAAACCAGAAATGCTCCATTTAAAGGCTGATGGAAGAGAAATGGATTGGCGTGTCTTTCTCCATTTGTTTTACATCAAAAATGTGACTTATCTAATCAGGGCTCATCATGAAGCCTAAAAAAACTTGATTTAACTGGTAACATTTCCCATTGTTCGTCATTGTTCTGCCTATAGCAGTAAACACATTTCACAAATTGCAGCATTCCTTTCTCTCCTCGGAACATGTGGTTTATTAAAACTGCACCTTCTATTTTCAATAAACTCTCTGAGTAAGAAAAACGAATTTACTCGGCTATGGCAGCTGCTGAATGCTGCATTGAATTGACATTTTGTTCCATCGTCATAATGTGTCAGCTTTGAGAAGTTCACACATATCAATTGAAAGGATGTTCCACTTTGCCATTGTTCTTGGCAAACTCTAATCATACATTGTCTTTCTGAATATCTTATTTCCTCCTCATTGCCTTCTGATTATGTTTGATTGGTATTTTACATTGCAGAGCACTAAAACAGGTTACATTATGCAGGCATGTACTAGAAGAGTTTAGCTTGTGCACAGAAGCATTAGATATGTTTTCCCTTTTTTTAATTTCTTTCTATGGTACGATTTTAAGTTATCCGTATATATATATAAAAATAATACTATTCATGTAACAGCATGCATCTAAAAAGCCATTAGCATAGAGTTGTAATACTAAATAGATGTAGGTATGCCAAGAACATTTAAGGAGGAGGGGGGATTTATTAGATGTCCTTTACCGCTGACTTTGCCTTTCCAGTTTTTCTACTACTTATCTCAATTGATCTTATAACGTTTAGCTCCACTATGTTGCTGACACAACCACGCTGCTGCAATATACTCCTATGTATACAGGTGAAACTCGAAAAATTGGAATATCGTTCATTTATGTCAGAAATGCAGCTTAAAAGGTGAATTTAAGATATGAGGAAGACTCATTACATGCAAAGCAACATAGTTCATGCCGTGATGTGTCATAATTGTGATGATTATGGCTTACAGCTCAGGAAAACCCCAAATCCCCAATAAATTAAATATATTTAAAACCCAAATCCCCAATATATATATGACTTGGGGAGTCAGGTCATCTGCTGGTGTTGGTTCACTGTGCTTCATTAAAGGGGTACTCCGGTGGAAAACGTTTTTCTTTTAAATCAGCTGGTGCCAGAAAGTTAAACAGGTTTGTAAATTACTTCTATAAAAAAAATCTTAATTCTTCCAGTACTTTTTAGCTGCTGAATACTACAGAGGAAATTATTTTCAAAGTGCTCTCTGCTGACATCACGAGGACAGTGCTCTCTGCTGACATCTCTATCCATTTTAGGAAACTGTCCAGAACAGCATATGTTTGCTATGGGGATTTTCTCCTACTCTGGACAGTTGTTAAAATGGACAGAGATGTCAGCAGAGAGCACTGTGCTCATGTTTCAGCAGAGAGCTCTGTGTTCCAAAAAGAAAATAATTTCCTCTGTAGTATTCAGCAGGTAATAAGTACTGGAAGGATTAAGATTTTTTAATAGAAGTAATTTACAAATCTATTTAACTTTCTGGCACCAGTTGATTTAAAAATTAAAAGTTTTCCACCCCTTAAAGTCCAGGGTCAACACATCCGTCTACCTGGAGATCTTGGAGCACTTCATGCTTCCTTCCGCAGACAAGTTGCATTACTGAAACAATATTCACATTTTTCAAGTTTCACCTGTGGAACTCCAATGCCAGTTTAGCCGACAGCTATTTTCACAGTCCTTCTGTACCATGATAGCCCCAGTCAGATGAGTAGCCATGTGTTCTGAATGGAGAGAGAAGGGTAAGCCATAGTCAAAGTGGCTTATCTCCTTAAGAAAAAATGATTGGAGGAAATTTAAAATGCCGATCCTTCTTTCCCCTGACATCTTTGTATATGTGTTGACTGAGCCAACCAATTTTGGCAGGAATAGCCTAATTTGGATGGATTTGCCTGCATGGCTTTGGAATTTTTACTTCTGGTTCAGTAGTTTTTATTTGGAGTTTTAACCCCTTAAAGGGGTATTCAGGGCAATAACTTTTTTTATATATCAACTGGCTCCGGAAAGTTAAACAGATTTGTAAATTACTTCTATTAAAAAATCTTAATCCTTCCAATAGTTATTAGCTTCTGAAGTTGAGTTTCTGTTTTCTGTCTAACTGCTTTCTGATGACTCACGTCCCGGGAGCTGTCCAGCTCCTATGGGGATATTTTTCCATCATGCAAGGGATATTCTCCCATCATGCACAGCTCCCGGGACGTGACATCATCATTGAGCAGTTAGACAGAAAACTTCAGAAGCTAATAACTATTGGAAGGATTAAGATTTTTTAATAGAAGTAATTTACAAATCTGTTTAACTTTCCGGAGCCAGTTGATATATAAAAAAAAGTTTTTGCCTGGAATACCCCTTTAATGACGCAGGTCATAAATGTACGTCCTGGTGAGCTGGTACTTAACGCACCAGGACATACATTTACGTCCTATGCATAACAGCGAGCATCGGAGCGATGCTCGCGTCATGCGTGGCAGGTCCCGGCTGCTGATAGCAGCCAGAGACCCGCCCGCAATGGCGAACATCCACGATCGCGCGGATGTCCGCCATCAACCCCTCAGATGCCGTGATCAATACAGATCACGGCATCTGCAGCATCGCGGTACTTTGAATGGATGATCGTATCGCCCCCAGTGCTGCCACGGCGATCCGATCATTCAGCATGGCGGCTGGAGGTCCCCTCACCTTACTCCAGCCGTCTCCCGGGGTCTTCTGCTCTGGTCTGCGATTGAGCAGACCAGAGCAGAAGATGACCGATAATACTGAGCAGTGCAATGTCCTATGCATAGCACTGAACAGTATTAGCAATCAAATGATTGCTATAAATAGTCCACTATAAGGACTATTACAGTGTAATAAAAACGTAAATTGTCCCATTTTCCCTATTTCACCCCCAAAAAGCGTAAAAAAAATATTGTATATACATATTTGGTATCACCGCATGCATAAATATCCCAACTATTAAAATAAAGTGTTAATGATACCGTAAGGTGAATGGTGTGAAAAGAAAAGTCCAAAATAGCAGCTTTTTTATAACATTTTATTCCCAAAAAATTAATAAAAAAAGTATTAAAAGTTTTATATAAGCAAATATGGTATCAATAAAAAGTATAGATCACGACGCAAAAAATGAGCCCTCATACCGCCACTTATACGGAATAATGAAAAAGTTATAGGTCTTCAAAATAGAGGGATTTTAAACCTACTAATTTGGTTAAACAGTTTGCAATTTTTTGAAGCCCAACAGTAATAGAAAAGTATATTGTCATAGGTATCATTTTAATCATATTGACCCAAAGAATAAATAGCACATGTCTTTTTTACCGTAAATTGTACAGCGTGAAAACGAAACCTTCCAAAATTAGCAAAATTGCTGTTTTCTTTTTAATTTCCCCACACAAATAGTATTTTTTTGGTTGCGCCATACATTTTATGGTGAAGTGAGGGATGGCAAAAAACAAGCCCTCATACTAGTCTGTGGATGAAAATATAAAAGAGTTATGATTGAGTTATGATGAGTTTATGAAGGCAAGGAGGAAAAAATGAAAACGTATAAAATTGTCCTTAAGGCCCAAATGGGCTGAGTCCTTAAGGGGTTAAAGTACAATTTAATACAATAAACATAAAACAAACAAACAAACAAAAAAATTATACTTAAGATACATCTCATATGTATAGTACATTGAAGTAATGCATAGTACATTGCACATTGTGTAGTACATTGAAGAGTCCAAATAATGGTGAGTAATTTATACAAATATATAAAATGTACAATATCTAAAACAAATTCAATAATATTAGAGTATGTTAGGATCATAAAGGTAAGTATAGACAATTATGTGGTACAATAAGGTGATGGATTTTTTACTTTCAGCGAACAACAAAAATAATCTAAATGTAGTGTTTTCAAGGTTCTGGTCTGGCTTGGTGTTTAATCATTTTCATTAAATAAAAAAATAAATACATGGACAATAAAGAAAAAAAAATAACAGAGACAACAGAACAATACAAAAGATTTAGTTGCAGACCCTTTATAGGCTGCAAGCATATCATATTAACCAGGCACAGATGATTTATATATTATGGTTCTTGAATTAATTATAGATATATATTAGGGTTTTGGATATGGTGGATTTTGAGTTCTTTATATATTATGGTTTTGAATATAGTGGTTAGAATTCAACCAGTTGGCCCATGTTGAGAAATACTCTGGGGATTGCTCTCAAAGTAGGTATTTGCCTGTTTGTATCTAGAGGACAAATTAATTGATGCTTTTATTTCTGCTATTGTCGGGAGAGTGGTAGTTTTCCTATAGCGGACTATTGCTACAGTGGGGCAAAAAAGTATTCAGTCAGCCACCAATTGTGCAAGTTCTTGCACTTAAAAAGATGAAAGAGGCCTGTAATTTTCATCATAGGTATACCTGAACTATGAGACATAATGAGAAATAAAAATCCATAAAATCACATTGTCTGATTTTTAAAGAACTTATTTTGCAAATGATGGTGAAAAATAAGTATTTGGTCACCTACAAACAAGCAAGATTTACCCTCTGTCCTCCACTCCTTACCTGTATTAATGGCACCTGTTAGACTTATTATCAGTATAAAAGACACCTGTCCACAACCTCAAACAGTCACACTCCAAACTCCACAATGGCCAAGACCAAAGAGCTGGCGAAGGACACCAGAAACAAAATTGTAGACCTGCACCAGGCTGGGAAGACTGAATCTGCAATAAGCAAGCAGCTTGGTGTGAAGAAATCAACTGTGGGAGCAATTATTAGAAAATGGAAGACATACAAGACCACTGATTATTTCCCTCGATCTGGGGCTCCATGCAAGATGTCACCCCATCTCACCCACACGGGGGGGGGGGGGGGACCTAGTGAATGACCTGCAGAGAGCAGGAACAAAAGTAACAAAGGCTTCCATCAATAACACACTACACTGCCAGGGACTCAAATCATGCAATGCCAGACATGTCCCCCTACTTAAGCCAGTACATGCCTGGGCCCATCTGAAGTTTGCTAGAGAGCATTTGGATGATCTAGAAGAATATTGGGAAAATGTCCTATGGTCAGATGAAACCACTTTTTGGTAAAAACTCAACTTGTCATGTTTGGAAGAGAAATAATGCTAAGTTGCATCCAAAGAACACCATACCTACTGTGAAGCATGGGTGTGGAAACATCATGCTCTTTGGGCTGTTTTTCAGCAAAGGGACCAGGATGACTGATCCGTGTAAAGGAAAGAATGAATGGGGCCATATATCGTGAGATTTTGAGTGAAAACCTCCTTCCATCATCAAGGGCATTGAAGATAAAACTTGGCTGGATCTTTCAGCATGACAATGATCCCAAACACACTGCCCAGGCAACAAAGGAGTGGCTTTGAAAGAAGAATTTCAAGGTCTTGGAGTGGCCTAGCTAGTCTCCAGATCTCATCCCCATAGAAAACCTTTGTAGAGAGTCGAAAGTCCATGTTGCCCAGCGACAGCCCCAAAACATCACTTCTCTAGAGTAGATCTAAATGGAAGAATTGGCCAAAGTACCAGCAACAGTACATGAAGGAAAAAAGGGGGTGGATCCAGCTCCCGATGGAGAAAAATAAGGTAAAAAATCAGTGGCGAGGGACATGTCACTAAATAAAAACAAGAGCTGGATCCACCCCCTTTTTTTACTTCATGTTCTGTTATTACGAGGAGAAACGGCTCCTTTGTTCCGTGCTTCCGGATCCCAGGATGTGGTGTCTGCTCTATTAGAAGTCTGTGGTGAGCTGATCTATTTTTTCCTAATTGTACCCACTACCAGCAACGGTGTGTGAAAACCTTGTGAAAACTTACAGAAAATGTTTGACCTCTGTCATTGCCAACAAAGGGTATATAACAAAGTATTGAGATTAACTTTTGTTATTGACCAAATAGTTATTTTCCACCATAATTTGCAAATAAATTCTTTAAAAATCAGACAATGAGATTTTATGGATTTTTTTCTCATTATGTCTCTCATAGTTGAGGTATACCTTTAAGGAAAATTACAGGCCTCTCTCATCTTTTTAAGTGGGAGAACGTGCACAATTGTTGGCTGACTTTGTTGGCTCACTAAATACTTTTTTTAGCCTTGCTGTATATTAACAGCAAGACTATATACAGGGTGGGCCATTTATATGGATACACCTTAATAAAATGGGAATGGTTGGTGATATTAACTTCCTGTTTGGGGCACATTAGTATATGTGAGGGGGGAAACTTTTCAAGATGGGTGGTGACCATTTTGAATCCAACTTTAGTTTTTTCAATAGGAAGAGGGTCATGTGACACATCAAACTTATTGGGAATTTCGCAAGAATAACAATGACGTGTTTGGTTTTAACATAACTTTATTCTTTCATGAGTTATTTACACATTTCTGGCCACTTATAAAATGTGTTCAATGTGCTGCCTGCCCATTGTGTTGGATTGTCAATGCAACCCTCTTATCCCACTCTTCACACACTGATAGCAACACCGCAGGAGAAATGCTAGCACAGGCTTCCAATATCCGTAGTTTCAGGTGCTGCACATCTTGTATCTTCACAGCATAGACAATTGCCTTCAAATGACCCCAAAGATAAAAGTCTAAGGGGGTCAGATCGGGAGACCTTGGGGGCCATTCAACTGGCCCACGACGACCAATCCACTTTCCAGGAAACAGTTCATCTAGGAATGCTCGGACCTGACACCCATAATGTGGTGGTGCACCATCTTGCTGGAAAAACTCAGGGAACATGCCAGCTTCAGTGCATAAATAGGGAAACACATCATCATGTAGCAATTTTGCATATCCAGTGGCCTTGAGGTTTCCATTGATGAAGAATGGCCCCACTATCTTTGTACCCCATATACCACACCATACCATCAATTTTTGTGTTCCAACAGTCTTGGAGGGATCCATCCAATGTGGGTTAGTGTCAGACCAGTAGCAGTGGTTTTGTTTGTTAACTTCACCATTCACATAAAAGTTTGCCTCATCACTGAACAAAATCTTCTGCGTAAACAGAGGGTCCTGTTCCAATTTTTGTTTTGCCCATTCTGCAGCACCTGAAACTACGGATACTGGAAGCCTGTCCTAGCATTTCTCCTGCGGTGTTGATATCAGTGTGTGAAGAGTGGGAGAAGAGGGTTGCATTGACAATCCAACACAATGGGCAGCACATTGAACACATTTTATAAGTGGTCAGAAACTTGTAAATAACTCATGAAAGAATTAAATTACATTAAAACTAAGCACATCATTGTTTTTCTTGTGAAATTCCCAATAAGTTTGATGTGTCACATTAACCTTTTCCAATTGAAGAAACAAAAATTGGATTCAAAATGGCTGACTTCAAAATGGCCGCCATGGTCACCACCCATCTTGAAAAGTTTCCCCCCTCACATATACTAATGTGCCACAAACAGGAAGTTAATATCACCAACCATTCCCATTGTATTAAGGTGTATCCATATAAATGGCCCACCCTGTACAATATTTGCATCAGTCATTCAAGCTCCATGATTGACACTACAGGTATGTATAGGTTCCAATTCCTGACCTGTTCGTGGGCTTGTTAGCAGTTTTGATAGATCAAAACTGCTGACAAGTCTGCTTTAAAGGGGTACTCCGGTGGAAAACATTTTTTTATCAACTGGTGCCAGAAAGTTAAACAGATTTGTAAATTACTTCTATTTATAATCGTAACTCCCTCCAGTACTTATCAGCTGCTGTATGCAGGAAGTTCTTTTCTTTTTAAATGTATTTTCTGTCTGTCCGCATTGCTCTATGCTGACACCTCTGTCCATGTCAGGAACTGTCCAGAGTAGGAGCAAATCCCCATAGCAAACCTCTCCTGCTCTAGACAGTTCCTGACACAGACAGAGATGTCAGTAGAGAGCACTGTGGTCAGACAGAAAATAAATTCAAAAGAAAGAACTTCCTGTGGAGCATACAGCAGCTGATAAGTACTGGAAGGATTAAGATTTTTAAATAGAAGTTATTTACAAATCTGTTAAATTTTCTGGCACCAGTTGATTTGAAAGAAAAATTGTTTTACAACGGAGTACCCCTTTAACACCTTGGGGGTGACCCCGCGTCATAGCCGGTTGGTCCTGGCAGCTATCAGCCGTCAGGACCCATGTCTAATGCCAGACATCATCAATTGCGGTGATGCCCGGTATTAACCCCTTAGACGTGGCAATCAAAGTTGATCGCCGCATCTAAAGTGTAAGTAAACGGCTCCTGGCAGCTCAGTCGAGATGTTCGGGGCAGCCGCAGTGAAATCGCAGCATCCTGAAGAGGGCAAGGGGAGGGTCCCTACCTGCCTCCTCTCCGTACAATCGTCAATCTGCTGCTCCCTGCCTGCTCAGCAGGCTGGAGCAGCAGAGCACCGATAACACTGATCAATGCTATGCTAAGGCACAGCATTGAACAATGTATGCAATCAGAAGATTTCATGTAATACCGTAGTCCCCTATGGGGACTAAAAACTGGTGTAAAAAAAAATCATAAATGTGACTTAACGCCCTTCCATACTAAAAGTTTAAATCATCCCCCTTTTCCAAAATTCCATATAACAAGTATGTTAACATAATAAAAATAAACATGTGTAATAGCCACGTGCATAAACATCCGAACTATAAAAAAATATAATGTTATTAAACCACACGGTCAATGGCTAATACGTAAAAAAAAATTCGAATTTTTGGTCATTTTGTATACCCTAAAAAAGAAATAAAAAGTGATCAAAAAGTCGAATCAAAACAAAAATGGTACCGATAAGCCCTCACACATCCTTGTACATGGAAAAATATAAAAGTTATAGGGGTCAGAAGATGACAATTTTAAACATATTAATTTTGATGTATGTAATTATCTTTTTAAGTAGTAAAATAAAATAAAACCTATATAAATTAGGCACAAACTTTCAACAGCATAGAAAATAGAACAGGGCAACTCACCATCTGCGTTTTCACTGCTTTCTTATTCAAGAACACATATGGGGTATATACAGTGCAGGACACGGGTGGACGACAAGGTAGAGGGGATGCAGTCCGGGGGCTACGGTGCCGTTTCACAGTGTATGCTTCAACTTGCCCACATTGGAAACGGCACCGTAGCCCCCGGACTACATCCCCTCTACCTTGTCGTCCACCCGTGTGCTGCACTGTATATACCCCATATGTGTTCTTGAATAAAGAAGCGGTGAAAACGCAGATGGTGAGTTGCCCTGTTCTAGCTTCTACGCTGTTGTTTTTTATGCATTGGACTATTCTTTATACAGAGAGCACCACCTGGCGTGGAACAGCTAACAGAGGTACTAACACGCTGATGCTGTATGAGAAGGCAGCAGTGCTGAGGGTCTATTAATCTCTAAAGGAGCTTTTCTATATAAATTAGATATCCTTATGACCATATGGACCTACAGAATAAAGATATGGTGTAATTTTTACAAAAAAAAAGCATAGAACAGCATAGAATAGGAAGCCCTCCAAAGTTACAAAATGGCTTTTTTTTTGCCCCACAAATATATTTTTTCTTGTTTTGCCGTAGATTTTTTGGTGAAATGATTTATGTCATTACAAAGTAAAATTGGTGGTACAAAAAAAAGCCCTCATATGGGTCTGTAGGTGGAAAATTGAAAATGTTATGATTTGTAGAAGGAAAATACGAAAGTGCAAAAATGAAAAATGGCCTGGTCCTTAACCCCTTAAGGACGCAGGACGTACTTAACGCACCAGGTGGTACTTAACGCACCAGGACGTACATTTACGTCCTAAGCATAACCGCGGGCATCGGAGCGATGCCCGTGTCATGCGCGGCTGATCCTGGCTGCTGATCGCAGCCAGGAACCCGCCGGCAATGGCCGACGCCCGTGATCTCGCGGGCGTCCGCCATTAACCCCTCAGGTGCCGGGATCAATACAGATCCCGGCATCTGCGGCAGTTCGCGATTTAAATGAACGATCGGATCGCCTGCAGCGCTGCTGCGGGGATCCGATCATTCATAACGCCGGACGGAGGTCCCCTCTCCTTCCTCCGTCCGGCTCCCGGCGTCTCCTGCTCTGGTCTGTGATCGAGCAGACCAGAGCAGGAGATGACCGATAATACTGATCTGTTCTATGTCCTATAATTAGAACAGATCAGTATTAGCAATCATGGTATTGCTATGAATAGTCCCCTATGGGGACTATTCAAGTGTAAAAAAAAATGTAAAAAAATGTAAAAGTAAAAGTAAAAAAAAGTGAAAAATCCCCTCCCCCAATAAAAAAGTAAAACGTCCGTTTTTTCTTATTTTACCCCCAAAAAGCGTAAAAAACATTTTTTATAGACATATTTGGTATCGCCGCGTGCGTAAATGTCCGAACTATTAAAATAAAATGTTAATGATCCCATACGGTGAACGGCGTGAACGAAAAAAAAAGTCCAAAATTCCTACTTTTTTAATACATTTTATTTAAAAAAAAATTATAAAAAATGTATTAAAAGTTTTTTATATGCAAATGTGGTATCAAAAACAAAAATTACAGATCATGGCGCATAAAAGGAGCCCCCATACCGCCGCTTATACGGAAAAATAAAAAAGTTAGAGGTCATCAAAATAAAGGGATTATAAACGTACTAATTTGGTTAAAAAGTTTGTGATTTTTTTTAAGCGCAACAATAATATAAAAGTATATAATAATGGGTATCATTTTAATCGTATTGACCCTCAGAATAAAGAACACATGTCATTTTTACCATAAATTGTACGGCGTGAAAACAAAACCTTCCAAAATTAGCAAAATTGCATTTTTCGTTTTCATTTCCCCACAAAAATAGTGTTTTTTGGTTGCGCCATACATTTTATGATATAATGAGTGATGTCATTACAAAGGACAACTGGTCGCGCAAAAAACAAGCCCTCATACTAGTCTGTGGATGAAAATATAAAAGAGTTATGATTTTTAGAAGGCGAGGAGGAAAAAATGAAAACGTAAAAATTAAATTGTCTGAGACCTTAAGGCCAAAATGGGCTGAGTCCTTAAGGGGTTAAAGAGTTAAGGGTAAAGATCCACATAAACCCCTGCCTAGCCCAAAGCTGCATACAAAGTGACCCAGAAGATTAAGCACCATTGTCAGGTAGTCCTTATGAAAAAAGAACCTCTAAAATATGAGAAAAAACGTGTTGGACTGGTTGCCATGACCACTGTTCAATTTTTGACTAGTTTAGAAACAAAATCTTCCAAATGTGTTTAAAAAAATAAATAAATCTGCTTTGCAGTATGTACCTCTATTGGTTCCTCACAATACCTCTCCATTTGTGCAGCAAGTGCTGTGTACTTTGTGATGAAATGAATTGAAATTTGCAATGAAATGTTAAAACGCATGGAATAGTTACAAATGTGAACATTTTAGACAATTACTGTTCCATCTATGCACAGTGGGTATGCAGGCAATGCAGGCTAGTACATAGGGAAATGAGATCCCTTCTGTCATATTCATGCATAGGTCAAACATTTTAAAAGTGTCACTCCAGGCAAAATAATAAAAATTCAGATATTCTCTAGAATCATCAAATTCACTTGAAAGATGTCATAGCCGAGATAAAACAGCATAGTAAAGGACATTAGGCATGTTTTGCTTCATTATTGGTGGACTATAATAACCTAGTAATAATAGAAATCTATAATATGCAGTAAGACATTATTTGTTGTAATTTGAGATGTTTCACCAGAAATCGGTAGAGCAATGATCTTACTTAAAGGGTTACTCTGCTGGAAAACTTTTTTTTTTTTTTAAATCAACTGGTGCCAGAAAGTTAAACAGATTTGTAAATTACTTCTATAAAATTACTTCCATATTTTTTTTTTGGAACACAGAGCTCACTGCTGACATCACGAGCACAGTGCTCTCTGCTGACATCTCTGGCCATTTTAGGAACTGTCAAGAGCAGCATACATTTGCTATGGGGATTTTCTCCTACACTGAACAGTTCTTAAAATTAACAGAGATGTCAGCAGAGAGCACTGTGCTCATGATTCAGCAGAGAGCTCTGTGTTCCAAAAATAAAATATTTTCCTCTGTAGTATTCAGCAGCTAATAAGTACTGGAAGGATTAAGATTTTTTTAATAGAAGTAATCTACATATCTGTTTAACTTTTTGCTACCAGTTGATTTAAAAAAAAAAAAAAAAGTTTTCCACCGGAGTACCCCTTTAACATCATAAATTTCTATTTGTCTAAGAGAAATACAACTAGTTCCTTAAACTTAGATGTACGCAAATAATGGAGCAGTTCCATTAATAAAGAATTGTGTCATTAATTCAGTATTAGGACAGATCGGCACTGAGGCTACCTAACAATATGCACCTTTTAGGTAACAAAGTCTCATTTTACAATGTAATAGTAAAGGGAATGTTCAGTATAAAAGTAAACTGTACCTTTGGCAGGGAGCCCATGGTAGGTGTTTGCACTGGCGGTGGTCGTTGCCCAGTGCTCTGCCAGTGTTAATTTAGGGGTCCACTTTTATCAGGGGGCCTTGAAATGGTGAGTGGACTTGCACGTTTTGATTAAAAGGTACACTAACAATCTGTTAGTTTTTTTAATTATGCTGAGAAACAATTAGATCATCGTGCAAGTTGTGAACATGGCCATGTTCTGTTTCTCTATTTATCTGTACCTTTCCTGGAGCTGATTGTGGTTGGCAAACTTTCCATTTGTATGCCAAGTGTCAAGGAGGCAGAGCCAAGCTGCTCAAGTGCCGCAGCCTGGCTTGCCTTCTTGTTTAAGTTCACCCTCCAACCTCTCCTTGACTGACATACAGAGCCCTATAGGAGGGGCTTGGAGGTGGAGGCGAGGAAGCCGGCCAGTCTGTGACATTTGACATTTGGCTCTGCTCTGCCTCTTAGACACTTGGAAAATAAATCCAAAGCAATTTTATAAGTCTGGTAACCACCAGCAGCTTCCAGAAAGGCGAAGTTTACTTTTATACCCTAACAGCCATCCAACGGAGTTTGCAGCTTATAGCAGAAAACAGAGCTGACATATTCCCTTTAGTTTTATATTCCTGTATTTACAGCGGATGAAATAAATATTGAACACACCACATTTTTTTCACTAAATACTGTTACTTTGAGAAAACAGTACTAGGTCCTTTTGAAGATTTCCACAAGTGGTCCTTGGCTCTTGGACAACTCTTCTGAATATTCTTTTTACTTCTCTGTCAGAAATCTTGCAAGGAGCACCTGGTCAAGAAAAAATTATGGTGAAATGATTTCTTTCCACTTCCGTATTTTGGCCCCAACGGTGCTCACTGGAACATGCAGAAGCTTAGAAATGCGCCTCTCCTGTAAACAATGCCATGGTCATGTTTTGCAACAATAAGGTCTTGAGACAGCTCTTTGCTTTTACCCATCATGAGATGTTCATGTACTTTAACGTAAATATGCTGCTGCAGCTGCTCCTATCTCTAACAGGCATAGTACTGGCATAGGGAGTGGAGTGTTGACCCCTGTTTGGCAGGTGGTTGCTGTGAAAAGCTATGACCGCTGGCTGTGTAACGTGTCCCTATAAAAGTCCAATTTAGCTTCCTTCTCAGAAGGTAAAAAAAATGTCCCCCATTATGACTTATATACTCAGGGTTTAAGAGTGTGGCTATCAAGTTTCCATCTCTTCATGCGCACAAAACACCTGTCATGGTCAGCAAGCATTGGTGGACTAGTGCAAGCTGTAACCAGAGGACATCAGGCATTGGTGCACTAGTTGTAGCTGTAGCCAGTGGACAGCAGGCATTGATGGACTAGCGATAATTGTAGCCAGTAAACAGCAAGCATTGGTGTACTAGTCGAATCTGTAGCCTTTGGACAGCTGGCAGTGGTGGACTAGTGGTAGCCGTAGCCAGTGGCCAGCAGGTAGTAGTACATAGTGTTAGGGCTCATTCACACGGCCGTCTGCCTCCGTTAATTCATGCCCATTCTGTAATCCGTTCAATACTTTAGCAAAGGGGTTGCAAACGGCTGTAAAAGGATCTCATTGATGTCAATGGGATTTTTTTTACAGTCCTTTGTCACCTGTTTGCACCCGTTTACTTCCTATTCCATTTTTTATTTTATTTTTTGTCGGAGAAAAGACGTTGCATGCAGTACTTTTTTCGACATTAAAAAAACCGGAGCAGAAACGGAGATAATAAATTTAACATTAAAGGGTACCTCTCATCAAAAAAACTTTTGATATATTATAGATTAATGTATGCAGAATAACTTTACAATTGCATGTTATTAAAAAATATGCTTCTTTCTATTTAATTTTCCACTTTGAAGAAATGACCACTAGGGGTCTCCCTACCAGTCCTGGCAGCAAGCATTTCAGACTCATGCTGGAGTCCTAAACACTACGAGCTGCCAGTCTGTTTGTTCACAAAGGAGAACACTCAGAGCTGCCAGCCTGCTTTGTTCACAGCCTGTTTGGCTGTGAACAAAGCAGGCTGGCAGCTCTGAGTGTTTAGGACTCCAGCATGAGTCAGAAATGCTTGCTGACAGGACTGATCGGGAAAAATACAATAGAAAGAAGCATATTTTTCATTAACATGCTATTGGAAAGTTATTCAACATTTATTAATCTAAAATATATCAAAAGTTTATTTGATGAGAGGTACCCTTTAAAGTCTATGGCAAACAGATGAGCCATTAATATCATCCGTTTGCATCTGTTTTTTAATATCCATTTTTGTACATGCTCAGAAGACTCCTGCAGCACTGGGGGGCTACTACTACTCCCATCATGGAATAGACTTGTTTCCATGATGGGAGTAGTAGTTCCCTTGGATGTGGAAGTCTGCGGGAGGCTGGGGAAGCTACATTAGTGCTTGTACTACTACCCCCATCATGGAAAACAGTCTGTTCCATGTTGTGGGTAGTAGTACAGGGGCTAAGGGATTGATGTCACTGGGTCTCACTTTTGAGACCCGATGCGATGAGAAGTTATTAAGCAGGGGAGCGGGCGGCGTGCATCAGTTTGCATTCGTTAGTAGTATGCTCCGTTTAGGAGAATCAGGACGGGGGACAACAGCCGTGTGAACATAGCCTTAGCCGTAGCCAGTGGCCAGCAGGCACTAGTGGACTAGTGATATTTCCTAAATTTGGGCACTAGCCATGCCCTACTTTCTGTTTGCAGAGTTGCAGCAGGATTTGTTTCTTAAAATAGTGAAGAAAAATAGTTTTTATAAAGATTGAAAAATTGCAAATGTTATCAAAAATTCTACCTTTTTTGAAGTTGCAAAAGTACTGGGATCATGGCTGGATGTGTATGCGATAGCCTGGGGGAGTAGGTTATTTGGGGGTGTAGCTGTGCGGTTACTAAGGGTGCTTGCTTAACCCTTTCTATTCATAACGGCAGGGTGAGGGCTATTCTCTGTATGCTTGTCCTACCGCTACCCTTCCCAAGAGCGATAGGGAGATAGGAAATAATTGATTGTCCACAACCGGAGATTTGCAAAAACTTGTCGGAACTTTTACTGAAGATTTTATGCAATAATGAACAGGAACGGTCCATATAACACAGTCTATTAGAGCTTGACAAGTGGTTGGGACCTCGTGAGAAGGTAATTGTTGTGGTGATCCACTGAATTTAGGGGTTTAGATTCAGTCCAGTAATCACGCTAGCTTTAGCAGGGATTGAGATTTTAACTCACGGTTTAGTTTAGGCTGAGGCCGGCAGGTTTCTGGCCCAGCTTGTCTTTGAAAGTTGCGCAGATCAGTCCTGCTAGTCTGGCATCCACAAGAGCAGCAACCCAAGAGAGCGATAATTGGTTACAGCTCCCTTGTATGAGCAGGGGCTGGACTTAAGCTCACTGGTCCAGACAACTGTCAATCTTCTGTACAGAGAGTTATGGGTAAACATGTGACCCAAGGACCTCCAAAGGTCCTCCAACATACCATAGAGAAATTAACATGGTCACATGACCGAAGGTCCTGCGACGCTAACAAGGTAAGTAGACTAATATACACTATATTGAATATACACATTACTAAATATATACATAAAAACATTATAGAATTAGAGTAGAAGGAGGTGGCTAGGGGCTGGGGGACCCTATCTGAGCGTAGTAACTCTGACTTTGGCGACCACCATACAAGGTACGGTATGCAGTACGGTACCGGGACACCACATGTATGTGTTGGCCTGGTGGTAGTAGCAACAATAACCTCTTAAAGCGTACCTGTCATAGTGCATTTTTATGTGTCTCGGACCTTTATATCCAGAGATATGAGCATTTATCTGCTGGTGAGTAACTTTTTCATTGTGCAGGCTGGAGGGGGGTGTCAGTCTTCCTCACAGTGATGACTCCTCTGCTCTGATTCTCGGGAGCGAGCCTGGGCAGCCAGCTAATCAGTCCTCTCTACTCTGTAACCCTTCCCTCTCTGATTTTATGCTGTGTTATGTTACACAGAGGAAGATACTTGGAGCTTGCCTGCAGTAATCAGAAGACATTATGGTGAGTTCATAACAGGAAATACACTGCTATACACATGGGGGTGATGTGCATACTGCAGAGCATTGCGCCCCAGTGTCTGTAGAAGACCCTATGGTGCAACGCTCTGTGGTCAGAACAACGCCCCCCCCCCCCTCCCATGTTTATAGCAGTGTGTGTATGAACATTACAATACAGGTGGGGGTATGTGCAGGGCACATACCCAGGGTTCAATGCTCTGCACAGACTAGGGTTCAATGCTCTGCACATACCCCCATCTGTATAGGAGTGTACATACACACACTGCTATACACATGGGGGGGGGTATGTGCTGATTACAGAGCATTGCACCCTAGGATCTGTGGAAGACACTATGGGGCAATGTTCTGCAGTGCACCTAGCCCCATGTGCAGAGGCCCCGGCTGAGAGGATAGCTAAGATACTTACAGACCCAGCCGGGGCCACCACACAGGACAACGCATGGGCTGCCGCACTGGACAACGCAGGGACCGCCGCACGGGACACAGGGGCGCCACACGGGACACCAGCAGGGGCCGCTGCACGGGACACAGGGCCGCTGCACAGGATAACAGCAGGGGTCGCTGCACGGAACACAGGGCCGCCGCACGGGACAACAGCAGGGGCCACTGCACAGGACACAGGGCCGCTGGACGGGACAATAGCAGGGGCCGCAGCACGGAACAACACAGGGGCCAGAGCACGGGATAACAGCAGGGGCTGTAGCAGGGTTTACACAGTGTCAACTTTTGAGGTAAGGCCTCTCAATGTGCTCTGCAGGGGCTGAATTGGGAACTGACCTTGGTGCTTGTCTGAAGGCAGTGAGGGGAGTGGGGAGTGAGTGAATGCCTGTGTGAGCGCGCTTCCTGTGCTTGTTCACAGGCAGTGCGTGCCCACACATACACTCAATGGAAATCTCCTATACTGGATACCGTTATGCTTTACGGCCGGTATCCAGTATGCTGTAGAATCTAGACTAGTCTGTTTGGCTAAAAGACAGGCGACCCCTAGTGGCAGCTATTTTGAGCTTTAATTTCAGGTGAAAATGTAAAAAAAATTTAACAGGTGTATATTGTGAAATGTCATATTCTAATATGAGTCCTGCAATATATTAAAAGTTTTTAACAATGATTGTGCCTCTTTAAATGCCATGATCGTGGCATTTTAGAGGTTTCTGACAGATGTAAAATCTATTACCTGGCAGTCGTCACATCTGCAACGTAAATGCGGGGAGTTTCAACGTTTTGGATTAGAGGTCTGCCATGTTTTGTTATCCAAATGTCCCGTTTCTGTCTTAGGGAAAAATTATCAGCCTATATATTGGGGTCCTGACTACTATATGGGGCAGTGTAACAAAGATGAACAGCTTGTATAGTGGATGTTATTGTGCTGGAACGAGGAACCTAAAATATTTTTTGGACAAATTTTGTGAAGTTGAGTCATGACCAGCACAAGTCTTCATGAGGCCCTGAGCCAGATGGAGAAGAAAAGGGAAAATGAAAGACTCTGATTCAGGAAGACATCACTTAGTGTATTCTGCTTGACTGTGTCTCATCCATGCTGTGCACTTCTATGAAAGTAAATGTCACAGTAATGATTAGTGAAACTACAACTCCCAGCATACTCTTACAACTGCGTAGATCATACGGGGAGCTGTAGTTTCACATGGTAAAAACCTCTTTAGTGCTTTCCATTTTTTTCGCCAATTTGATTACTATAGTAGAAATAATTTTCTGTGATGCACTACACTGCAGGCATTCAAGTAGGGAATCTTGTTAAATATTTAAATCCCTCTGTCACTTATTTGCCTGCATTTCATGTAGGAAATGCAATGCAAAGATAGCTTTTGATCCAGTCACTGTTATGGAGCTGGATGTGGTCCTCTAACCTGTGTGGCTGATGACTCGGGCCATATCGGGGAGCAGAGTCAAAGGTGCCGCTGGTCTTCACCAGGCAGGATGGGCTTGCTGCGGCAGGCGACACCCAGGTCGCTACCCCTGACACGGCTCATCCACACAGGTAGCTGGTCAAGGTGAGGTACTGAAAGATAAGGCAGTAGCGTAGTCAAAAATAGCAGAAGGTCAAGGCAGGCGGCAAAGGTGCAAAGTCAAATAACATAGCGGGAAGGTCTGGATACACTGGTAAGGCAAACAGGCAATATGGAATACTTGATCTCAGGCTAGGGGCACTGAAGATCTGGCAGGGAAGTGTGGGAGGTGCAGGGACTTTTTAATGTAGTGTCAGGTGCAACAACTAATTATGGGCACACTGGCCCTTTAAATTTCAGAGCTTCAGCACGCGTGCACCCTAGGAGACGAGGACGCATGCGCCGGAGCTGAGACACAGAGGATGCGGCAGCAGAGCGTGGTGAGTGATGAGCTGGGATTCATATGCGGGCTCGTCCCTCGATGCAAATCCAAGCCCCGCCAGCAGACGGGACACAGGGACAGAGTGCAACAGCTACATTGCATGGGGCTAACCTGCATCCAAAATTTAGAAAACATATGTGGTAATGCATAAAAAAATCATGGCAGAAATACAGGGGTAAAAATACACCTAACATGCATGAAAATGGGTTAAAATACGCTGTGTGAACATAGCCTATGCATAAGATGCACTTTAAGCTGTTGATCTACCTACAGTAATTCTAGGGAGGTGTGTAGCCACAAGTGTTTATGTTTCTGTAAAAAAAAAATCCACATGGAATCACATTATATTTATTTTTACTACAATCCTGTATTAAAAGGAAGAAACACTGCTATACATATTTGCATGTCAATGCCACATGATAACTAGTTCTTCATAGAATTCATGGATCACTGCTTCCAATGGCTTTAGGTGGATGAGTGCTTTAAACTAAATGAATAAAATGTTACCTATATTTATTTATTTTTACTTCCCCTGAACTGTACAATATGTACAGTAGGGAAAATCAAACGCACTGAGAACATTTGCCAGAGAGATTGATGGATATGTTACAAAAGCCCAATACACACAATCATCTCATTGTGCTAATCCCAATTGCTTCTCTACATATACATGAACCTAGAGTTTAAGCACAAATCCAATATTCATTCTTCTATGAACTGAAACTCTTTAAGTTTGAAGTATTTTGTTTTAACTGAAAAGAAAACAAGTAAAGTGAGATGGAAATGTATTGTAAATGTCAGACTGTGTTTGATCAACTCTCAGTGACCTTAAAATGCCATCTTATCAGGTTTAATTTAACAAGCATGATTTCTTGAAAATATCAAATATTTGACGGGAAAAAATATATATTGAGCTACTGCAATGAACAGATGAGAAATATTTGAGATGTCAGTTTTTGACAATTTTAGGTTTATTGTGAAAAAGCTTCCCCCTCAAATTTAAAGGGGTATTCCGGGCAAAAAGATTTTATCCCCTATCCAAAGATGTCTGATCACGGGGAGCCCGCTGCTGAGACCCCCCGTGATCTCCCTGCAGCACCCGCATTCTATGTGGCCGTGAATGGAGGGGGAATGGCGGAAACCTGGAGGTTTGCAGAACTGGAGAATCAGCACCCGCATAGAATGCGGGTGCTGCAGGGAGATCGCGGGGGGGGGGGTCTCAGCAGAGGGCTCCCCGCGATCAGACATCTTATCCCCTATCCTTTGGATAGGGGATAAAATGTTTTTGCCCGGAATACCTCTTTATCTCAAATCATTCTGCTGCCTTCCTCTTTAAGAGAACCTGTCACATTCCTATCGTTCACCACACTTTTTAATCAGTAGCATATAAATACCCTTAAAGTTTTACATCTAATAATGGGGAACATTATGGTGCTATAAATATAGCACCATGTTTCTAACACATAATTGCCCTCATTTACTAAGACTGTTGTGTAGGTTTCTTTGTGGGTTTTAATTCCCTACAATTTTATTTCCACAGTATTTACTAAGGTTTCCCTACTTTTTCCACTTTCCCTACACTTTGCTTTTTTTACACATGCTCTGATCTGTCAGGTTTTCCTCAGCTCAAATCCCCCATATTTTCTGTGGAAACCTTAGTCAATATGTTGGGTTTTTGTGAAAATGTTGGGAACATGCCCCTTTTCCCGGCGATCACGCCCCTTTTTCGGGTTTTCTTAGCAAAATGGAGAGTTAGTCAGGTTTTTTTCAATTCTGGCGCAGACAGAATTCCTGGCACAATGCGACAGATTCTGGCGCACAACCCGACAAAACATGTCGGGTTTGCAATAGTAAATGAGGGCCAATGTGTGTTAGAATCATGGTGCTATATTTATAAAAGACTGAATTGTGTAGCACAGCTTAGGAAAACAATGTGAAATGGTATGGCCCAGGTTCATCAATCTACCTGAAACAAAACACTGTCTGGTTTTGCCCATAACAACCAATCATAGCTCAGCTTTTATTTTACTTGAGCTCGGTAAGAAATGAAAGCTATGATTGGTTGTTATGGGCAAAACCAGACAGTTTTGTTTTAAGGTAGATTGATAAATCTAGGCCATTGAGCGTTGTACAGAAATTGTAATTATTCCCATCAGTCCCTGTACCCTATGGGGTTATTAGTCTTATCAATGTACATATCAGTGAGGCTGTCATCATATAACAAAACAGTTTGTTTGCTTGTCCCTGCATAGGTTCAAGATATTTCTGATAAAATGTTTACTCAGGCCTGGGCTTAGGGGTCTTCAACCTGTGTATTCTACTTGGACAAATAATGTCCAACTAAAGGTCCCCTAGACCTGCCTTTTCGATGAATCGCAGCACTTGAATTTGCTTGAAAGCAAAGAAACTAAGGTCTCAGAGTGATCAACAACTAATTTATCACTGCCAATTCACCATATATGTTCTTCAAACCTTCACCAAACACAATCTTCAAAGGCTTCTATACCATGCAAAATTTATCAATGAATAATATACTGTATAGTCGATGTGAGAAAAGTTGAACCCAATGGACATGCTTCTTTTGTTTTACCGTACCTAAGCAACAATTGAACCATTGATGCATTAATATGTTTTGATGTCACCTTATTTATGATAGTAACGGGATCAGCAGCTTTATGGCTACGGAATTTGAATGCAGTTTGAACTGTCGCTGAAGGAAGTTAACGCTTCATTTCTAACAGGAATAGCGAAAAAAGTAATATATATTTTGTCTTGCAATTTTAAGTTTTAATTTAGAACTGTTGCAATAATTTGAAATACTGATGTATAAAAGTCTGTGGAACCAGGAGCGCACTGTGACAAGTTATGCATGCTATGTAATGTATCAGGCTGGATTCAGGTGTAAACAAAAGTGACGCAATCAATTTACTCCTCACGTTGCTGGGATAGCTTTTATTTCCACACTAAACCACCACGTAGTGTGTCAGGCCAAGTTCGTGGTGACCTGGCACAAAAGCACACTTGGAAACTTTTGACCTAGTAGGTGGTTTGTTCCCTTGTAGGTAGTACCCTTTATAGATTGCCCCAAGTAGTTAGATTTCCCCTATAAAGAGAGTGTTCCCCCCTTGTAGGAAGTTAATCGCTTTGTAGGTAGGATCCACTTTTGTTTGCCCCCTATAGGTAGTTTGCCCCTTGTTCAAACAATCTCATAAAGGTAGTTTGTCCCCTGTAGGTATTATGTTTGATGTACTGTAGATAAGCCCCCATGTAGGTTGTTTGCTCCCTGTTGATAGGATCCCTGTAGGTAGTTTGGCCCTTTTAGGTAGGACCCCTGTAGGTAGTTTTCCCCATACATAGGACCTGCATCTATCTACAATTATTAGAGGCCTCTAGTGCCTTCCTTTGGGACACGTAAAATGTCACCTTCTAGTAACTAAATGACAGCAAAGAGTGGCTAATTTGTCAAAGCCTTCATCTGAGGACTTTCTTACAGTTTAAAGTTGAGCAAAGCCAGAAGGAATTAAAATAAATCTTCTGAGCTTTCTCCTGGAAAAAAAGATATGAACTTTAACTTCACTGCTAGAGATTTTTTTTGAAAAATTCGATTTGGCTGATTCGCTGAATTTTCCCCCCAAAATTAGTTTCTGACTGAATTTATTTGCGGCGAATCGCTATCAAAAACGTGTATTTCTGACCTACAGACAACCTCAATAGGGGGGTAGAACACTTTGCCTTGCTGTAACAAGCATAGGTTGTGTGCTGGGTTAGTGAAATAATACTGTTATTCAGTATGATATGCAGATCAGAGGTGTCGCTATTAGAATAACTGTCGCAGAGCGGCACAATGACAGAGCCTGGAGGTGGCATCAGTATGAGGAGACCACATAGTGGCTGAATTACACAGTGTGTAGGAGGCGGTAGCACGAGAAGACCATATAGTGCCTGAATGACACCACATAGAGGTGGCCGCAGCATGAGGAGACCATATAGTGGCTGAATTACACAGCCTGGAGTTGGCGGCAGCATGAGGGGACCATATAGTGGCTGAATGACACTGCCTAGAGTTTAGCGGCAGCATGAGGAGACCACATAGTGGCTGAATGACCCCGCGTGGAGGTGGCAGCAGCATGAGGAGACCATATAGTGCCTGAATGACACAGCGTGAAGGTAGCGGCAGCATGAGGAGGCCATTTAGTGGCTAAATGATACAGCCTGTAGTTTGCTGCAGCATGAGGAGACCATGTAGTGGCAGAATGACCCAGCGTGCAGGTGGCGGCAGCATGAGTAGACCATATAGTGGCTGAATGACCCAGCGTGGAGGTGGCAGCAGCATGAGGAGACCATATAGTGGCTGAATGACACAGCCTGGAGTTGGCAACAGCCTGAGGAGACCATATAGAGCCTGAATAACACAGAATGGAGGTGGCGGCAGTATGAGGAGACCATATAGTGGCTGAATGACCCAGTAAGGAGGTGGTAGCAGCCTGAGGAGACCATATAGTGGCTGAATGAGACAGCGTGGAGGTGGCGGCAGCATGAGGAGAACATATAGTGGCTGAATGACACAGCCTGGAGTTGGCGGCAGCATGAGGAGACCACATAGTGGCTAAATGACACAGCCTGAAGTTTGCGGCTGCATGAGGAGAACATATAGTGGCTGAATGACAAAGCCTGGAGGTGGCGGAAGCATGAGCAGAACATATAGTGGCTGAATGACACAGCCTGGAGTGTGCAGCAGCATGAGGAGACCATATAATTGCTAAATGACACAGCCTGGAGTTGGTGGCAGCATGAGGAGAACATATAGTGGCTGAATGACACAGCCTGGAGGTGGCGGAAGCATGAGCAGAACATATAGTGGCTGAATGACACAGCCTGGAGTTGGCAGCAGCATGAGAAGACCATATAATTGCTAAATGACACAGCCTGGAGTTGGTGGCAGCATGAGGAGACCATATAGTGGCTGAATGATACAGCCTGGAGGGGGCAGCAGCATGAGGAGAACATATGGTGGCAGAATGAGACAGCCTGGGGGTGGCAGCAGCAGCATCAGCATCAGAAGTCCTTAAGGTGACCCGATGACAGAGTGGTGTGTGGGTGGGTGAAAAAGGTGGGTGGGTGAAAAAGGAGAACTTGGCATCAGATGTGTGGCATAAGGCAGGATCAGAATAGTAGCTGAGGTGGTAGGCAGAAGTAAATGGTGTCTTTTGTAAAAGTGTTAGTGTGCACAAGTAAGTATTGAGAATATGCATTATGTAAAACTTAACTTTTAATAATATGCTTAGGATAAAATATATGGACCCAAAACATTTTTTTTAATCCAACAAAAAGAAAGGTCTGCAAACAACCCCATGTGCCACCTAAACCACCAAGTATTAATGTGATGCAAAGACCTCTAAAAGTTGGAAGGGAACAAAGTAGGGCCCATTGTAACCGATGGGGTAAAAACTTCCCCTGTAAGGCACTACTCTTGCATTATTAATTCCCAGGGTTTTTAGGTGGAAATAGGGATTGGTTCCTGTGTGGGGCCGCCCTTTTTAAGACGAGTAACACTTTCCTTGAAAATGTGGAAAGGAACAACGAATTGTCCATTGTAGCAGATAGGGGTAAAAACTTCCCCTGTAAGGCCCTACTCTCGCCCTATTAATTCCCTTCTTGACAAGTGTTATTCATCCTTAAAAAGGATGGCCCCACACAGGAAACTCTCTCTATTTCCACCTAAAAATCCAGGGAAATGGCAGTGTTTGTAGGGGTAAATAGGGAGAGGTTCCTGTGGGGGGCCGCCCTTTTTAGGGCGTGTAACACTTGCCAAGAATGGAATTAATAATGCGAGAGTAGGGCCTTACAGGGGAAGTTTTTACCCCCACCAGTTACAATGGACCATACATTGTTCCCTTCCACCTTTTAGAGGTCTTTGCATCACATCAATACTTGGTGGTGTAGTTGGCAAAGATATAACACTATGTGAGAAAAAAATAGTGGTAGGGGAGGTGCTAAATAAAACTTAACATTTATTAATGTCCTGATAAAATATAAAATCACGTGATAGTGATGAGTAGTTTGATCAGCTGGGTACAGTGCCACCCATGCGACACTGTTTAATAGTAAGACACTGTTAATATCACAAGTTATCGCGCGCCGAGCTGAAACAAGCCGGCATTTCTGCTACTGCAGGACGCTGCGCTCCCGGAATGTAACCAGGAGAAGATCAGCGTAATCGTACAGCACTTCAGGGCTGAGTACACAGCAGAAATTCTGAAGGCGCTGGCTGGATCTTGTAAAATATTTGGAGCCCAACACATATGTAGCAAACTAGATACAACTAAATATTCTGCTTGGCTGCAAAGCAGATGGTGTATGGGCATGCGATACCCCCTTTAAAATATCCCTGAGGAAGGCGCTACACCAATAGGGGCGCCAGAAACGCGTTGGGAATAGAGTGGATTCAATAGGGGTTCTATTCTCCTGGGTAAACCTAGGAGATAACTTGTGATATTAACAGTGTCTTTCTATTAAACAGTGTCGCATGGGTGGCACTGTACCCAGCTGATCAAACTACTCATCACTATCACATGATTTTATATTTTATCAGGACATTAATAAATGTTAAGTTTTATTTAGCACCTCCCCTACCACTATTTTTTCCTCACATAGTGTTATATCTTTGTTTATATTGCGGGGAGTACCACCTAGTGGGCTGGTACCAGGCATTATCACCAATTGGTACACATTATATATTTTTGTGGTGTAGTTGGCACATGGTGTTTTTTGCACACCTTCCCTTTTGTTTGATTTCAACAACATTTTGGGTACATATATTTTATCCTAAGAATATTATTAAAAGTTAAGTTTTTTACGTATGCATATCCCCAATACTTACTTGTGGTCTGATGCGGAGGAATGTCTGCTACTGGGGAGCAGCGCCTTAAATATGTTTAGCACTATCCATATTTGTGAAGATTGGGTGTGGCACAATGATCAATCTACTCTGATGCATCAGGCCTCAGGGAGCATGGCTCGGGTATCCTTGTTGCAGCGCAGACAAGATGTTCTTCCCGTTGTCGATCACCATGGTTCCCATTTCCAGTTTTCGGGGGTTCTGTACCCAAGCGCTACTGTTAAGTAGAGTCGGTAGGCCAAAAAGTACAACTGGACAACGCGTTTCGGCGTGCTCTCACGCCTTCCTCAGGTCCACAATATACATATAAGTTGCCGCCAGGACACAGGTACCCATTCACAGGACGTCACAAATTCATATTGTGGACCTGAGGAAGGCGTGAGAGCACGCCAAAAAGCGTTGTCCAGTTGTACTTTTTATGTAAGAATGAAATAAAAAGCATCCTGTGTACCTATTGGCCTACCGACTCTACACTTAACCATAGCGCTTGGGTACAGAACCCCCCGCATTTTCTGTACTTCCTTTATATATAGCTTCTTCCGCTGCCCTGCCCTGGGCGTAACGGACAAGTGGGTACCAAGCAGCAAGCTGAAATAACCCACCCCACACTACTCCAGAACCACGCCATATATGCCGCACTGCTCTTAGAGGTCAGTACCACTGCACAGGTGTGGTGGTGGGGTCCTTTCAATCTCTCTTTTTCTATTCAAGAGGTACAAAACTTACAATGCCAGAGAGCGCCCTGCATCTTTTTTTTCTTTTCCTCCCTTTCCAGTTTTCCTGGAGTAAGCCATGACTTGATTACTTGATTAATTACTTTTAGCAGTTCCTCCCCTGTGTGACTATGTTCGCCAAGGTAAACCATGTGAAGAACAGTGCCCTGCACACATGGTATGCTGGAGGGGCACCTAGACTCCTCCGTGCAGTGGAGGCTGAGGACAGGGTGGAGGATTAGGAGGCTGAGTTGCACACTGTCACAGGACCAACGCCTGAGAGCGTGGAGGAAGAAGCGGCGTGACCTGTCCAAGTTGCAGTTGTGGCTGTGCAGGGACCACATTCACCCAGTGGACCATAAAGGACTTGTATTGTCCCTGACCATAGTTACAGCTCCACACATTGGCGCTGCTATGCACTTTGGTACACACTGACAGGCTCAAGGACTGGCCCACTTTATGTTCCACAAAATTGTGCAGGGCTGGTACTGCCTTCTTCGCAAAAAAATTGACGGCTTGGGACTCTCCACCTCAGCTCGGCACAAGCCATCAGTTTTCTGAAAGGTGCAGAGTCCACCACTTGAAAAGGGAGTGACTGCAGCACCAGCAACTTGGACAGGAGCACATTCAGCTTCTGCGCCGTTGGATGAGTGGGTGCCTACTGCTGTCTCTTGGACATCGCTTTGCTGATGGATTGTTGCCGGAATGACTGACAGCTCCCTTCGGCTGAGGTGGTGGAGCCTTGGTTGGCTGAAATGGAGCGGACTGCCACTGGGTGATGCAGCGGTTGCTGCAGCAGGCTGGACCACCGCTTCGGAGCCATGGTTCTCCCAGGCCACTTTATGGTGACACTGCATATGCTGACGCAGGGCTGTGGTGCCAACATTGGGACCCTGGCCACGTTTCACCTTCTGGCGACACATCTTGCATGTGGCCATGTTAACATCCTCCAGATGCTTGATGAAAAACTGCCACACAGCCGAGTAGCTGATTTTGCCCCCAACAGTCTGCACTGATTGACTGCTACTGCTGCAGAGTCCAAAAATCCCTCTTCCACTACCTCCCGTGCAGGTAGGCTCATGCAAAGCAGGTGGTCTACCCTGGGCACGTTTGACTCCAGACTTTCTACTGCTGCCACCATGCTGACTCCAAACCATGCTACCACCTTGCTGGCTCCACGGTTGCCTCATGGGCAAACTGCAACCCTCTTCTCCTGATGATGATGAAGCCCCTTCTGAACCCAACTCCCAAGTGCGATCGGCTTCATCACCATCGAGTTGTGTCTGAATGTCACTGATGTCCTCCTCAGGTTCCTCAACGGTGTCTGTTTCAGGAGCCTGAACACTCGCAACACCACCTCCCACGCCACTCTCCTCATCACTACTTGCTCGCCTAGCGGAGGAAGCGACGGATGTCTCCTCCAATTCTTCGCTGGGCAGCAGCCTCTTGTAGATCATCCTCACTAAATAGTGGAACTGAACCCACAGTATACAAAACTTCTGTGGAGGAGGGAACAACATAGGACAGAGGCAACTGGAGGACAGGGACTGCCCCTGGGCCATGCTATCTGATGGTTGTGTTTGAGGAATCCACCGACTGTTGACTAGGGGTGTCAGATGTCACTTGGGATTAAGTGGATGACCGAGTTAACAAATCAATAACGGCAGATGGGTTGCTGGTCATTACATGACCGCTAGCTGAAACCGGGAGCTCAGGCCTCTCGCTGCAACTCCTGCTACCACGCGTCTCTAGTCTGCTGCGACCTCTGCCTGTGCTTGATGAATTTGGGCCTCTGCCACTCCTCTGTGCATGTCCTGGCACTTCTCTGCCTAATATACTTACACACCAGCTGAGTGCGTATATGTTACACTTATTAGAGGAAAATACACCCCAGCATGCTTACACCTGAGGAGTTAAAAGCAGGTGTGTAGGTATTACTGGCCTTTAACCCCTTAACCTCTTAAGGACGGCGGGTGTATCCATACGCCCCTTTTTTAAAGTCCTTAAGGACTGAGGGCGTGTAGATACGCCCGTGGGAATTCCGGTCCCCGCCGCTAGCCGGTCGGGGACCGGACTGGGATGCCTGCTGAACTCATTCAGCAGGCATCCCGGCACATCGCCGAGGGGGGTCCTGAGACCCCCCATTTCGGCGATCGCAGGAAATCGCATGTCAAGTCAGACATGCAATTTTCTGCTCTTCCGGGCTGATCAGGTCTCTGGTGACCCGATCGCTCGGAAAATAGGGATGATCGGAGCTGTCAGTGACAGCCCTGATCATCCTAAGGGATAGGAGCGAGGTCGAAGTGGTGCGATCTCCTCCTATCCCCTGCCATTAGACAAAAATGAATTCTGACCAATGGCCGCGCACGACAGGGGGTTGCAATGGAAAAAACCCGCTTTGCCCACCCCTGGATGTCGGGAAGAACAGGGGGAGAAGATGGTGGCCAGTACCTGAGGACAAGTTGGCATGGGGACCGCCGATCATCGGTAGAGACAGTGGAGATCAGCGGTTCAGGTAGGGAAGCGACGGTGGGGGAGAAAAAGAAAGGTGGCAGTAAAGCTGTAACTGCTGCCCTTCTAGTGGTTGCCAAGCTGCAACTCCCAGCATGCCCAGACAGCCAAAGGCTGTCTGGGCATGCTGGGAGTTGTAGTTTTGCAACATCTGGAGGATCACAGTTTGGAGACCACTATTACAGTGGTGCCCAAACGGTAGCCCTACAGATGTTGCCAAACTACAACTCTCAGCATGCCAAGACTGCCCAGGCATGCTGGGAGTTGTAGTTCTGTAACATGTCTCTTCAGATTTTGCAATTTTCATGAAAATTTAGAAAATTGCTGCTATACTTTGAAGCCCTCTAATTTTTTCAATAAGTAAAAATATGTCTATTTTATGATTCCAATATAAAGTATACATATATTATTTGTGAACCAATCTAAAATTTATTTGGAATATCAATTTTCCTTACAAGCAGTGAGTTTCAAAGTTAGCAAAATGCAAAATTTTCTACATTTTCATGAAATTTGGGGATTTTTCCCCAAGAAAGGATGCAAGTAACAATGAAAATTTACCACTAACATAAAGTAGAATGTCACGAAAAAACAATCTCAGAATCAGAATAATTGGTAAAAGCATCTCAGAGTTATTAATGCGTAAAGTGACAGTGGTCAGAATTGCAAAAAAGGGCTCAGTCCTTAAGGTGAAAAAGGGCTCAGTCCTTAAGTGGTTAAGGGACAAGCCCATTTTGACCCTAAGGAACAGGCCAATTTTATTTTAGCATTTTCGTTGTTTCCTCCTCATCTTCTAAAAATCGTAACTCTTTTATATTTTCATCCACAGACTAGTTTGAGGGTTTGTTTTTTGAACGACCAGTTGTCCTGCGTAATGACATCACTCATTTTACCATAAAATGTATGGCCCAACCCAAAAAATACTATTTGTGTGGGGAAATAAAAATGAAACCACAATTTATCAAATTTTGGAAGGTTTCGTTTTCACGCTGTACAATTTACAGTAAAAAAATGACATGTGTTCTTTATTCTGTGGGTCAATATGATTAAAATGATACCCATGATTATATACTTTTCTATTATTGTTGCGCTTAAAAAAAAACGCAAACTTTTTAACCAAATTAGTATGTTTAAAATCCTTCTATTTTGACGACCTATAACTTTTTTATTTTTCCGTATAAGGGGCAGTATGAGGGCTCATTTTTTGTGCCATGATCTTTACCTTTTATTGATACCACATTTGTGTATATAAATCTTTTATAAATTTTTTCATTATCATTTTTTTTAAATGTCACAAAAAAGCTGCAATTTTTCCTCTAGGTGTGAGCCCTGAGCTCACAGCTGTCAATAAAGGAAGTGTGTCCATGACATAGGTGATGATGCATGGACACAGCAGAACTAGTATGTGACCAAGCAGGCAGGGGGGGAAGTTGTTTGACTGGCTTTTTCAATATGAAATACTGAAAATTCTCAAATGAAAGCATTTGCAAAACCTATTGGTTTTCCATGCTTTACAACATATCAAAAGTTTTTGTATCTGACAGTGCCCATTTGACAGTAACTGGCCCCTATGAGTTTAACAGGAAAAATTGTACACAGCCTGAGTGTATGTATAGGTTACACCTATGTGAGGAAAATATGCCCTAGTATGGTGAAACCTGAATTAGGTGTTAAAGGCAGGTGTGCAGGAATTGCTGGCCTTTTACAGTAACTGGCCCTTATGAGTTTAACAGGAAAAAATTGTACACACCCTGAGTGTACGTATAGGTTACAGCTATGTGAGGACAATACGCCCTAGTACGGTTAAACCTGAATAAGGCTTTAAAAGCAGGTGTGCAGGTATTGCTGGCCTTTAACAGTAAGTGGCCCTTATGAGTTTAACAGGAAGAAAATGTACACAGCCTGAGTGTACGTATAGGTTACACCTATGTGAGGTCAATACGCCCTAGTACGGTTAAACCTCAATTAGGCATTAAAAGCAAGTGTGCAGGTATTGCTGGCCTTTGACAGTAACTGGTCATTATGAGTTTAACAAGAAAAAAAATGTACACAGCCTGAGTGTACGTGTAGGTTACACCTATGTGAGGACAATACGCCCTAGTACGGTTAAAAAAAAATCAAATTAGACCAAAAGGGGACTAAAGAGGCCAAGAGACCAACAAATTACCTAACCCCAAGGCCGTAGCCTGGGGTATAACACACCTCTAAATAGTACCCCCTAAAACATAGCTTTTATTGTATATCCAGATAAAATACGAATTTATTTAGTTTTTATTTATAACCCCAGTGAAATCAATATTAAAACTGAATGTCAGGTAGGTTAGTGTCTGTGGAATCTGAGCAACATTGCTCCACTATAAGGGGTTCTGCAGCAACCCAATATGCCTACACTGACATTAACTAAAAACTAGATTGCCGCCTCTACATGTTTCGCCGTCCCCACGGCGTTCTCAAGAGGCAAACCAGTGGCAACAACCTGTTGCCACTGGTTTGCCTCTTGAGAACGCCGTGGGGACGGCGAAACATGTAGAGGCGGCAATCTAGTTTTTAGTTAATGTCAGTGTAGGCATATTGGGTTGCTGCAGAACCCCTTATAGTGGAGCAATGTTGCTCAGATTCCACAGACACTAACCTACCTGACATTCAGTTTTAATATTGATTTCACTGGGGTTATAAATAAAAACTAAATAAATTCGTATTTTATCTGGATATACAATAAAAGCTATGTTTTAGGGGGTACTATTTAGAGGTGTGTTATACCCCAGGCTACGGCCTTGGGGTTAGGTAATTTGCTAGTACGGTTAAACCTCAATTAGGCATTAAAAGCAGGTGACTAGGTCTTTTAGTGCTCACACTAACTAGCTCCTATTAGCTTCAGAGTAGTACAACTCAGTACAGCAGTACAGACTGCAGCACACCCCAGTACAGCAACAGAAAAAAAAGTGCACTTTCTCTCTTTCTTTCTCTCCTGTCCCTGCCTGTCTGCTGTGATTTGAGCTTCAGGTGAATCAATTCACTGCTGTAAAGCTTTTTTTTTTCTCTGGAACACATACACACATTGGCCCTCATTTACTATTGAAAACCTGACATGTTTTGTCGGGTTGTGCGCCCGATTCTGTTGCATTGCGCCAGAAATTCTGTCTGCGCCAGATTTTGCGCAAGAATTTGCGCCAGAATTGAAAAAACCCAACTAACTCTCCATTTTGCTAAGAAAACTCGAAAAAGGGGCGTGGCTGTCAGGGAAAGGGGGTGTAGTCTCTGAAAAGTTGCGTGTTCCTGACATTTTCACAAAGACCCAACATATTTACTAAGGTTTCCACATAAAATGTGGTGGATTTGAGCTGAGGAAAACCTGACAGATCAGAGCATGTGTAAAAAAAGCAAAGTGTAGGGAAAGTGAAAATGTAGGGAAACCTTAGTAAATACTGTGGAAAATAAATTGTAGGGAATTAAAACCCACAAAGAAACCGACACTCCACTCTTAGTAAATGAGGGCCATTGTCTGCTCACTGTGTTAAGAATCCCATAAATGTCTGTCTGCAGCGATGGCTGCCGATTATATAGGGCTGTGACATCACAGGGGCTGGCTGGCTGCTGATAGGCTGCATGCCACCATGGGATTCAGGGTCATCCCTTCTACACACCTTCCCAGAATTCCTTGCCCCATGTCCTCACGCGTGTAGCCGCCATTTACCCTGGACTGCACTAAATAGAGTTTAATGAAGCGATTAGTTTTATCGAATCGCGGCGATATTAGCATTCGTTGCAAATCGAATTTTTCTGTAAATTCGTAAAGCTGGACTTTACCCTAAGCAGTGAGCCAAATTCCCATTACATGTATATGCAGTAAATTCCCATTACATGTATATGCATACAGTATGAATTTCCACAGTAATACATAGCTGCTGCCAACTGTAACAAAGTGTGTACCAGCTTGCTGTGAATGGAGCAGGGACAACTGTCTATGAAAGGAGTCTGTGTTCTTCTTAAAGGGGTTGTCCAGGAATCGAAAAACAGACCTATTTTCTTTCAAGGACTGCTCCCTATCTGTCTCCAGGTTGGGTGTGGTTCTGCAGCTCAGTTCCATTGAATTGAATGGTGCCCAGTTGTAATACCACACCCAACGTTGAGACAGAAAGGGAACAGTCATTGAAAGAAAATAGGTCTATTTTTTTATTCCTGGACAACCCCTTTAAGTAGTTTGTATGGTGCTCTACACTGGTAGTGTAGGGCTCCACAGAAACTACATTGCAAATGACTGGTAGTGTTCATGCATCCCCGGTTACATACAGTACACAGCTCTGCAAGATAGCCAAGATGTTGGAGCCAGCACCAAACATTTATATTGTAGTTTTTGTCACAAATTTTACATTTTGATGCAATGTTTGACACAATTCCTCTCATGGGTTTGTGGTTTCGGCTCTTAGAAGGCGAGGGGAAAAAGGAAGACGCATCCTAAGGCAAAACTGGGCTGTGCCTTTAATGGGTTAACTGAATGTATTAAGGTATATTTGGAAGAAAAAATGAAATGTACGAAAAAAATAAACATTTTGGAGAAGAAGTAATATATGTAATATTTGAGGGGGCGTGGCCTGGCAGCCGGAGTGGATGGTCGGCTAGCAGAGTAGCTCCGCTCCATACACCCAATCTAGCGACTAAAACCAGCGATCACCGCAGAGAACCAGGCTCCGTGAGTGTCGGAACCACTGCCTGAAATGCCGGGAAGAAGAAAAAGAGCCACCGGGCGCATTTCGCTGGCGAAATTCAGCTTTACTCGGACGGCCCGTACTGCACAAGATGGCGCCGGCGGCTCTTCCCTCACACCCTCTCATGCGTCTCCAAAGGCAGGGGCTCTGGAAGAGCGGCATCCGGACAGCACACCGCCGCGCAGATCCCTGTCTGATCCGGAGCTACACCATCTCACTCCGGTGGAAGAGGGAAACAGTGGCAGACAAAAGCTCTCGCCCCGCTCTACTGCTGAGGATGCTACCTTACCAACGGGCAGCTCTGAACGATCGCGCCATGATTCTCCTATGCTGTTGCCACTGAGCCGACCAGAGAGGTTGATTACAGCCTCTCCGACGTCACCGCAATCTCTTCAGCTTCAAAATTTGCAGAAAGGTACGGAGGCACCTTTAATACTGAGTTCCATAGCAGGAGATGCAGCTCTGGACTCTATAACGGTTACCGGGGAGGCTTTGACAGATGTCTCCATGAAGGCTATGCTTGTGGTATTAAGGCGATCTGTACTGTTAGATATGAATGCTGTGGTTGCTCCTGTCAGAGCTTCTGTGGAGGACTTGGGGGGAAGAGTTGACCACCTGGAGACTAAGTTTGAGGAGTTTTCTTCCTCACACAACATCCTCATAGACTCTCACACAGATCTGGATGAGGAAGTGGCGGCGCTTAAAGCAAAAGTGGCAGACCTTGAAGACCGCAGTCGCCGCAATAATATAAAATTGCGCGGAGTGCCTGAATCTATTCCACCAGCGGACATACCAGAATATGTCCGCTCGCTTATTAAAGCGGTATTGCCATCATGTTCTGACCAAGAAGCTGCAGTGGACAGAGCACATAGGATACCTCGGCCGAAACACCTTCCAGACACCACCCCCAGAGATGTTTTGGCTAGAGTGCATTTTTTTACAACCAAAGAAAAAGTAATGGAACTTTCACGCAGACGAAGTGGTTTACCAGCTCCGTATCACCAGATAGCGGTCTACGCGGATCTATCAGCGACAACCCTTCAGGCGCGCAAACTGCTTCAACCAGTGACCCAAGCTCTACGTACAGCTAACATCGCATACCGTTGGGGCTTTCCGGTTCGCCTGCTGATAAAGAGAGGGAACTCCATACATACTATCCGCTCCCTGGATGAGGGACGTGCGCTTCTTCACACCTGGAATCTAGACTTGGCACAACTTGCGCGGCCATCCACAGCAGCAGTCCAAGCGCGGCTGACCCAGGACTGGTCTACAGCTTGAGCGGTAGATGGCGGTAACTATGTTCCTTTCATATGGGTGGGATATGGGGCCCTGTTGGTGACCTGTCCCCGTCCGGTTTCAGAGTGGACTGTTGCCCTCCTACAGATGCTGGTACCTTTCTAAGGTGCCATGCATTATTGTTTGTTTGTTTTATGTTGTTTTTTATGTGTGCTTTTTGTTTAAAGCTTGAGTATATGCCACCCTACACTATTGATTTAGACCTATGTGCCTTGCCTACTCTATGTGAGAGGGCGCGTGCTGGCTGGGAGGCGCGCCCGCTCCTATTTTTGTTGCTGACAAGCTTATATATCGTATTTGATCTGCTTATACAATGGTGATAAAGATAGCCAGTTTAAACGTTAATGGTCTCAATGCTCCTCACAAGCGTTCCCATTTCTGGAGGGAGGTTAGATCCCTGGGTTGTGATATTGTCTGTGCACAGGAGACTCACCTCCTCTCCAGGGATGCTCATAGAGTAAAGCATTCTAACTTTCCACACATCTATCAATCACATTTCTCTTCCAAATCTAGGGGGGTGTTGGTAGGAATTAGAAATACGGTAGCCTTTCAGCTGCAGGAGATGGTGTCTGATCCAAAGGGGAGGTTTGTTATATTGCGATGCACGATCAATAACATACGTCTAACTTTAGTAGTGCTGTATGCACCTAATAAGGGCCAAATTAGGTTTTTAAACAAACTCCTGACATTAGTTAACAAACAGACTTGGGGCTCCTTAGTGCTCTGTGGGGACTACAATACAGTCATGGAACCCTCTGTGGATTCGACCTCACAATCTAGATTGCCCTCACTTTCTCTCTCATCTTGGGCGTGGAAGCATGAGTTATATGATATCTGGCGTATTCACAATGCTCTAGCGAGAGAATATACCTTCTTATCAGCGGCGCATAATTCTTATGCTCGGTTGGATATGTTCCTGGTGGACAGCTCACTTCTTCCGGCTTCGGCCAACTCCTCGATAGAAATGATAACATGGACGGATCATGCAGCTATCACCCTGACTCTTGCTGATGAAGTATCATCCCCTCAAGCTCACATGTGGCGTATAAGTCAGTTCTTGCTGTCCCACCAGGAATATTCCAAACGATTGCAGAGTGACATACAGGAATATTTTCTATCAAATCAACAGTCAGTCTCTTGCCCATTTATTTTATGGAATTGCCATAAAGCAGTAGTGAGGGGACTGTGCATTAAATTTGGGGCGACACTTAAAAAGCAAAGGGATACTCAGATTAACCAACTGCTAACCCAAATAAGAGATCTGGAGGCAATTAACAAACTTACCCCCTCCACCACATTAGCGACTCAACTTGGGACCCTGAGACGTGACCTGCGATGCTTTATGTTGACAGCTTATGAAAAAGCTTATAGGAAAACCAGAGCGACCTATTACGCTCAGGACAATAAAGCTGGGAAGCTTCTAGCTCACCGTCTCAGGGCTCAACACGAACGATCTCGCATACCTAAACTGATACACCCAGACAAACAGACCCCCCTATATACTCCCAAGGATATAGCAGAGGGATTTCAGGCGTTCTATATGCGCCTTTACAATTTGCAGGACTCCATGCCCACATCCCCTGACGCCTCCTTGGCCATCCAGACTTACCTAGCTAAACTAAACCTTCCTACTCTTTCAGCTACTCAACTAGTGAGTTTAAACAAGGAAATTCAGTCTGAGGACATTGAACATATAATACGCTCCCTCCCTTCGGGTAAAGCCCCAGGGCCGGACGGATTTACCAGTTCCTACTATAAAACCTTTTGCACCTCCCTCTCCACCCCCCTAAGAGATTTTTGCCGACAAGCTATGTTGACGGGTCAGCTACCTAGGGAAAACCTACAGGCCTTAATAACAACCATCCCCAAGCCGGGTAAAGCGACAGAGTTCCCCCAAAATTATAGGCCAATTTCGCTTTTAAATCAAGACATAAAAATATATGCAAAGCTTTTAGCAAACAGATTATCAGCAATTCTCCCCTTCCTTATATCTCCCGACCAATCTGGTTTTGTTGCCGGTAGGCAGACGTCGGACAACACTAGAAAACTGCTCCATCTCCTTCATCACATTGAGTCTTCTCACACCCCCGCCGTGGTGCTTGCACTAGATGCCGAAAAGGCTTTTGACAGGTTGCGTTGGCCCTTTGCTTTTGCAGTACTGAGGAGTATGGGTTTTTCGGGAGGCTTTTTTTCTGCGATCTCATCATTATACTCCCACCCGTCAGCTCGTGTGCTAGCAAATGGTACCTTGTCCTCAGAATTTTCTATCAGCAACGGATCACGGCAGGGGTGTCCACTCTCCCCTTTACTTTATATCCTCTCCCTAGAACCACTGGTACATACACTACAATCAGATCCCCGCATAACCGGTATCCCCCTGGCCTCTAAGACCCATATTATATCCTTGTATGCGGACAACATATTGTTATCCCTAACGAACCCTACAGCTTCCCTCCCAGCGGTCTTAGATAATATAGCTGAGTATGGTTCTTTATCATACTATCATTTAAATAGCTCAAAAACACAGATCCTTTCCCTTAACCTCTCTAGGGAATCTGAATCCCTTCTACGATCCCGTTTTTCCTTTGATTGGAAGGCACAGGGAATAGATTATTTAGGCCTACATGTCACCTATCCACACTCTACTTTATACAATGCAAATTATGTCCCCATGTTGGCGGTGATGGAGAGGGATGCAAAGTTCTTTTCCAGGTATGACATTTCATGGACAGGGAGAGTGGCAACTTTCAAAATGTTTATGCTCCCGAAACTCTTGTATCTTTTTAGAACTCTCCCCATATCGCTGCCCTCTACTTTCTTCCACAAAACACAATCCCTGCTTTCTAAATTTATTTGGGCTGGGAAAAGGCCTAGGCTAGCATCCAGTATAATGGCACGGTCGCCCCAAGCGGGTGGAATGGGTGTTCCCAACATTAAAGGCTACTATGTGGCGACAATAGTTGCCTTGTTAAAAAATTGGTGGTGTATGAAGTTAGATACTCCTTGGGCTTTTATAGAAAACAAGCTAGCCTTTCCCTACAATTTACATGATCTTCTTCTTCTCCCCGCGTGGTCACTCCCAACCCCGCGCCTAACTAACCCGATAATGAAAGCGTCATACTCAGTTTGGGCGGATTACCAGACAGCTATAAAACAAGACATGACTTCTGACTTAGAAGACTTACCTATTTCCTTGGCTCAAGCCTCTCTCTCTGACTTATCACTTGAACAGTGGATAGATAATGGCATCACACATGTTAAGCATCTTTTTGTTCAGGGTAAACTGCAAACCTTTGAATTTCTACAGTGCAAGTATCATCTACCACACGTAGATTTTTATAAATATCTAAGGGTCAGGCATTTCCTGCAATCTTTACGCCCCTCAGGGACTGGAGTACATAGGACTACCTTTACTCTCCTAGCCTCCCCTCTGAAGGGCCTTAAACCTTTCTATTCTTATTATTTGCATTCAAACACTTGTGTTAAAACTTACCCCCTAAGACTATGGGAAATGGATCTTGCTATACAACTGGACGTTGATGACTGGCGTCATGCATTTAAGTATGTACGTAGAGCTTTTCAGTGCTCCTCCCACATTGAATCTGCATATAAGACAATGTTAAGGTGGTATTTTACACCAGACAAGATAGCTAGGATATACCCCGGATCTTCGGATCTTTGTTGGAGAGGGTGTGGCTGTAGGGGGACTCTATATCACATTTTATGGCTTTGTCCGGCTATCCAATTATTCTGGGCCTATTGTGAAAGTCTAGTGAGAGAGATATGTGGCTCCAAGCTCAATCTGACCCCTAGTTTAGCACTACTCTTTATAGGGCTACGCACGGTCTCCCCTGCAAATCGTGAGGTTTTGTGCATCATATGTGTAATTGCAAAAAACCTGCTAACAAGTAGATGGAAGACTGTCAACATTCCATCTTCAGTAGAACTCATTGAAAGGATTAACACCACCTATTCTTTTGAAAAAATTCTAGCATTAGGTTCCGGCAGGGTGACTAGCTTTCAAAACAGATGGAGGTCGTGGGCAGACTCACCCTATTGTAAAAATATTTGACCCTAGCATCTTTCTAGTTGGCATGGTTTTCTTACTCCCCCCCACCCCCTCTCCCTTTGGCAATACTCCCAGGGAAAGATTGAGTGGAAAGAGACCCTACTCCTGGTCATTATTCACCTAAGAGAGATGCCAAATGAGTGTTTCTAGAGGTATTAGGCACAATAGAGTAACATTGATTTGTGTACTTCTATAACTTTTGTACTTGTTTGTTTATATGAAAAAGTTCGACAGCTGCGTCTGTCCCTACTGCTTTACATTGTAATAATTTTGTGAAATTGCTAATAAAAAACTATTGAAAGTAATATATGTAATATTTTAATGTAGTATAAGAGATTAATCATTTACTTTTCGATTAAGTATATCATTACAAGTTACAAGTAATGAGCATGAAAAAAGTGGATCCTTGTATTTAATGTCTCCAGAAAAAAATTATTTGCCCCAGCCACCCAGTAGGTGCCCCTCGCAGGTTTTGATTATTGTGTAGACGCAATAGGTGCAATATATAAGTAAAAAGTAGGTTACTACCAAGGGTATTAATATTCTAAAAACATTTTATATATAGACACTTATCGTTAAATGTAAACCTGTGCCCACTAAAGTGAATGCCGTATGTTTTACCCAGTACAGAACATGTATCTGAAAATGGAGACCGTGCATATCTAAAGAAGACACATCCAGTGCCACATGAATGCTCAACCCACTTACTTTTTTAACAGTTCAAAAATAAACTTGTATTGGTGGAGGAAGTATGAATATCAACAAAATGTTTAAAAGCTCCTAAAAGTTGGCATCCACCTAAATCTTCTACATTGTATATACAAGTTTTAAATTTATAGGTTGTGGAGCCAACATTCAGTCAGTTACAATAAGTTAAACTAATTACATAAACTATATCAAAGCTATTGCAATTGATTATTACAATACTGCCCTTACCCACTGAATCAGAGAAACATCTCATAGAAACAATAAAAAAATCTGTTTCATAAAAATGGAGTCTACATTACATGCTGACATGTCCTTATGTTGCGTTTCACTCTTGTCAATTCCTGACTGGTATTGCCCTTATTACATTTGGGGTGGCCACTATGGGCATGCAGGATTGTGTTGTTTGCCACGGGCCTCCTAAATGTGGCACTACAATGAGATAATCAGGAACCCCTTTCAGACCCAAATCCAGAAATGTAATACTACAGCTATGAAGACCAGATGAGAATTTCATATTAAAACTGCTGTTACTAAGGTAATCCTTACACATTGGTATGACAGACCCATCTGCCATTCAAATAAAAAGAGGATCATAAATGTATCTGCCTTACTAATGTATGGTGTACAAAACAGGATTAGGATAAAGACGTTCATGCCAGCTCACCCCTTAGTGTCCACCGTGTCACAAACTGTGCGGACCAGCACCACATAGATAAGTAGGCAAAGAAGGAAAAAAGTCCAGCAGGATATCCTCCGATAAAAGCCTTTGTACATTATTTGAAACTTGCAACGACTCGTTGCTTTTATCTGAGGATACCCTTGCTAGACTTTTTTCCTTCTTTGCCTACAAAAAAGGATTGTCTTTGTTATAAATAGCTTGTGCCTCCCAGAATAACATTACCAAATTGGATAGGGAAGGGAAGTATTTAGCTCCCATTGAAACTTCTTTGTGTTGTAACTCAGTCAGCAAAAAATGGGAAACCTGCAATACATACTGAATCACATCCATAGTGAAAGATCTATATTTGTAAAGATGCCATTCTAAAGCTCAGGGTGCCACCTGGCAGGGAATTGATGTATAGATTTATATCGCAACTTAGCCAGATAATAGCCTGACTTCCACAAGAAATATCACAAGAGTCTCTGATGTCGCCCGGAACTCTCTAAGCAAGAGGCTGTAACAGGTTATCTAGTCATTCCCCACCTTGCCCAGAAAGCCATTGTCTAAGATGATAGGCTTCATAGGCAGGGGTATTATGCCCTTGTGGACCTTAGTGCATGCATGATGACAACCTTGGGGAATTAACAAGGGCTAAATGTAACTATAATGAAGAATCAAATTCTATCAAAAGAGGCTATGTGTCACGATTCCGGCTGGCTGGTAGTGGATCCTCTGTGTCAGCGAGGGATTGGCGGGGACCGTGCTAGTGGACCGGTTCTAAGAGGCTACTGGTTTTCACCAGAGCCCGCCGCAAAGCGGGATGGTCTTGCTGCGGCAGTAGCAACCAGGTCGTATCCACTAGCAACGGCTCTACCTCGCTGACTGCTGAGAAGGCGTGGGACAGAAGGACTAGGCAGAGGCAAGGTCAGACGTAGCAGAAGGTCGGGGGCAGGCGGCAAGGTTCGTAGTCAGGATGGGTAGCAGAAGTTCAGGTACACAGGCTTTGGACACACTAAACGCTTTCACTGGCACAAGGCAACAAGATCCGGCAAGGGAGTGCATGGGAGGAGGTCAGATAAAGGCAGGGAGCAGATGGGAGCCAATTAAGCTAATTGGGCCAGGCACCAATCATTGGTGCGCTGGCCCTTTAAGTCGCAGAGAGCTGGCGCGCGCGCGCCCTAGAGAGCGGAGCCGCGCGCGCCAGCAGATGACAGCAGGGGACCGGGACGGGTAAGTGACCTGGGATGCGATTCGTGAGCGGGCGCGTCCCGCTGTGCGAATCGCATCCCCGACGGCCATGACAGTGCAGCGCTCCCGGTCAGCGGGACTGACCGGGGCGCTGCGGGGAGAGAGACGCCGTGAGCGCTCCGGGGAGGAGCGGGGACCCGGAGCGCTAGGCGTAACAGTACCCCCCCCCTTAGGTCTCCCCTTTTCTTTGACCGGCAACTGCCTCCCCTGGGATGAGGACACCGGGAAAAAATGGAGGGTTTCCTCAACGGCCGGCAGTACAGCAGGAGTGGGAATGGGGAGGGAGGGCAGAGGGCGAAGCCTGGCACGGGGCAGTGTGACACCAGGACGGGGGCCATGAGGAGGCACAGAGGTTTGCCTGACGGGACTGGGAGGGGGGGAGAGGCACTTCCTATGGCAGGCAGAGTCCCAGTTCTTTATCTCCCCGGTGGTCCAATCAAGGGTGGGGGAATGAAGCCGGAGCCATGGCAGACCGAGGAGGACCTCAGAGGTACAACTGGGGAGAATGAAGAACTCAATCCTTTCGTGGTGGGGTCCGATAGACATCAGGAGGGGTTCTGTGCGGTAACGCACGGTGCAGTCCAATCTGGCTCCGTTGACCGCGGAAATGTAGAGCGGTTTGGCGAGACGGGTCACCGGGATGCAGAATTTATTAACAAAGGACTCCACAATAAAATTCCCGGAGGCACCAGAGTCCAAGCAGGCCACGGCTGAGAGGGAGGAGTTGGCTGTAGGAGAAATCCGCACGGGCACCGTGAGACGTGGAGAAGAAGACTTAGAACCAAGAGATGCCACACCCACGTGAGCTGGGTGCGTGCGTGCGTTTCCCAGGCGTGGAGGACGGATAGGGCAATCCACCAAGAAATGCTCGGTACTGGCACAGTACAGACAGAGATTTTCTTCTCTACGGCGATTCCTCTCTTCCTGGGTCAGGCGAGACCGATCCACTTGCATGGCCTCCTCGGCGGGAGGCCCAGGCATAGACTGCAAAGGATGCTGTGGGAGAGGTGCCCAGAGATCTAAGTCTTTTTCCTGGCGGAGCTCTTGGTGTCGCTCAGAAAAACGCATGTCAATGCGGGTAGCTAGATGGATGAGTTCTTGGAGGTTGGCAGGAATCTCTCGTGCGGCCAGCACATCCTTGATGCGACTGGATAGGCCTTTTTTAAAGGTCGCGCAGAGAGCCTCATTATTCCAGGATAGTTCAGAAGCAAAAGTACGGAATTGTATGGCGTACTCGCCAACGGAAGAATTACCCTGGACCAGGTTCAGCAAGGCAGTCTCAGCAGAAGAGGCTCGGGCAGGTTCCTCAAAGACACTTCGGACTTCAGCAAAGAAGGACTGGACTGTGGCTGTGGCAGGATCATTGCGGTCCCAGAGCGGTGTGGCCCAAGACAAGGCCTTTCCTGAAAGAAGGCTCACTACGAACGCCACCTTAGACCGTTCTGTAGGAAACAAGTCTGACAACATCTCCATATGCAGGGAACACTGAGACAAAAATCCACGGCAGAGTCTGGAGTCCCCATCAAATTTGTCCGGCAGGGACAAGCGGAGGTTAGGAGCGGCCACTCGCTGCGGAGGAGGTGCAGGAGCTGGCGGAGGAGATGGTTGCTGCTGTAGCAGAGGCAGAATTTGCTGTAACATGGCGGTCAACTGCGACAGCTGCTGTCCTTGTTGGGCAATCTGCTGCGATTGCTGAGCGACCACCGTGGGAAGATCAGCGAGACTTGGCAGCGGCACCTCAGCGGGATCCATGGCCGGATCTACTGTCACGATTCCGGCTGGCTGGTAGTGGATCCTCTGTGTCAGCGAGGGATTGGCGGGGACCGTGCTAGTGGACCGGTTCTAAGAGGCTACTGGTTTTCACCAGAGCCCGCCGCAAAGCGGGATGGTCTTGCTGCGGCAGTAGCAACCAGGTCGTATCCACTAGCAACGGCTCTACCTCGCTGACTGCTGAGAAGGCGTGGGACAGAAGGACTAGGCAGAGGCAAGGTCAGACGTAGCAGAAGGTCGGGGGCAGGCGGCAAGGTTCGTAGTCAGGATGGGTAGCAGAAGTTCAGGTACACAGGCTTTGGACACACTAAACGCTTTCACTGGCACAAGGCAACAAGATCCGGCAAGGGAGTGCATGGGAGGAGGTCAGATAAAGGCAGGGAGCAGATGGGAGCCAATTAAGCTAATTGGGCCAGGCACCAATCATTGGTGCGCTGGCCCTTTAAGTCGCAGAGAGCTGGCGCGCGCGCGCCCTAGAGAGCGGAGCCGCGCGCGCCAGCAGATGACAGCAGGGGACCGGGACGGGTAAGTGACCTGGGATGCGATTCGTGAGCGGGCGCGTCCCGCTGTGCGAATCGCATCCCCGACGGCCATGACAGTGCAGCGCTCCCGGTCAGCGGGACTGACCGGGGCGCTGCGGGGAGAGAGACGCCGTGAGCGCTCCGGGGAGGAGCGGGGACCCGGAGCGCTAGGCGTAACACTATGTCTCCTGGATTTTTGACCATTCACCATAGAATGTCAGTTACAGAGAGAGAGAGCATCCTAAATTAGTGGGACTGGCATTACACATTGAGAGTCTTCCACCTTACGAACTTTTTGAGAACTCAAACAATTTGTAAATAAATATATTCCTATTTTGACAGATGATAATAAATTGGATAGAATTTTACACCATGCAGAATTGTACTTTGTACAACCTGCATTTCAATGCTCATGACGCCAGAAAGACCTAGCTCTCACAGCAGGAATTTATAAATGTGACTCTAACACATCTAAAACTTTCAATGTATTTGTTTCTACAAAATATTAGTCTGATTTACAGTGTAAGGTGAGTTTTCCAATAAAAGACTATGGGGGAGATATATCAAAATTGACCAGTTGCCCATAGCAACCAGATTGCTTCTTTCATTTATAAAGATGCTTCTAAAAAATGAAAGAAGCAATCTGGTTTCTATGAGTAACTGGTCAACTTTTTCTCTGCAAAGGTTTTCATAAATCCCCCCCCATGTCAATTGCAATAGCTCTGGTTAAGTTTACAAAATTACTTGTAACGATGATGGCATTACAGTGTGTGAATTGTTATACAAATAAGACAGTGTGAACCTACACAGACATCTAGTCAGTCAGATGGTTTAAGGCCCCCACAAAAATTTGTATAAATCAGACATAATATTGAGTTAGCGAAAGACTAGGTATGTTGAAATTACACTGCCCAATTGGTTGGTTTTAAGGGAGGTAATCCCCCATCCAGACTGACTGGTTGTTGGCTTACCTTTCCAAACACATGAACGTTCGGCCAAGCTAAATGTTCATGTGTTTGGGAAGAACAGGGAAGATAGCTGTCACTGAATGAAAATTTTTCCCAAAATATTAAAAGTGTATTGGCACCTTAAGACTCTGTTCACATCTGCATTGAGAATTCCATACAGAGTAATGAAATAGGCTAGGTGTCAAGTAAGGGCAGGAAAAAAGTGAAGTCATGCACTCGCAAACAACCTCTTTCCCTTCCTATAGCGTATCCATCCTAACTGACGGATCCACAACCACAAAGAAGGTCCCCGCCTACCTACATGCTGGGACTCCAAAGGCAAATTGACAAACTACAGAAATACTCAGTCACAGGTCAGGGAATTGTCAGGAATACAATATTACCAGATTACTTCTACATGCTATGACTGCCAGGGGTAAAAAGTTGCAATTGACCATAAAACCTTGGGAAAAAGTGACCATTGACACTTTCTTTTTTTTATCGGAAAATATTTTTTAAATGTTTGTTTACATTGGTCACATTATGTTATTCTATAATTTTATTTTATTTTTCTAAACAGTTTTTTAAATTAAGTGTTTATGTTCTACTTTATGCAGGAATAGTCAATTTACAAGAACAAAGACATTTCTTACCAGACAGTGTGCTGGGATCCCACAGCACCAACTGTATCGAAGTCAGATATGCTTTTTAATCCAAATGTATACAAATTAAAAATATACCAATCAGTGAATCTTTGAAATTGTTTACATTTGGAAAGTACTACCAAATAAATAGTAGAGGAATTACTTAAGTGAAATCTTTTTTAAATGTAATAGTTAATAAATGTTCATGTTGTTTACTAATGAACTCAGAGGTCCTAGAGCCAAGTGAGGACCATTCTTCTATTGACATCCAAAGACTTACCCATATATAGTATTATTCATAATTTAATAGCTTATAATAAGTTGTCCCCTATGGTATGCATCAAAAAGGTGATATCGACCAACTTGTAATGATTTTTACAGCTGCATGAAAGAAAAGCGCATGTGCAAGCTGCAAGCCAGCAGATAAAAGGAATATTTTATGAGCCTGTGAATGATGATTTTCCATACATCAGATTTTGACAAGTTAGTGGAATATTTGTGAAGATGAAGAGGAGGAGGGCAGAGAGGTTAGAGAAAAGAGAAATAGTGAGATCTTCATCTTTTCTTCTAACAGTTAATCTCCATAGTGAATTCTCAAAGATTAAACAGGAAAAAACTAAATTTTTTCTCCATAAGATATCGTCCTGACACTAATATCATAAAAATTACAAACAAATAAGAAATTACTAAGTTTCATTACATTTCAAGTATATATTTAAAGTAAGTGCAAAAAAAAAACTGTTTAAAAATATGGAAGATATTAAATGAATTTATATAAGAAGTAACAAGTAGGATTCAGAAAAATCGAAGCTGCTCTAGTTGCTGTTGCTCTTCTATTTCAGAAAGAATATACCACAGTGGACCAACATACACACAAATGTGACAGTGGGCAAAGAAATTTCCACAATAACCATGTGGTGTACCTTGCATTGGATGAGGTCCCAAAGCTGGAGCTCAATACAAATAAAACTTTTAAGAGCCATGGAAAAATGTAAGTAGACATGGAAACCATGGCAGAAGGTTGTCTGGAGTGAACTATACAGATGGCTGGGTATACATCTGGCGTAAACTTGAAGTCATATCCTGTGGGCGAACTGATGATAAGGCAGTGGCATTGTCATTTTTTGTTGCTTTCTCTAGGACCATTGGTCACCAAACCACAATCCTAGTAAAAGAAACCCTATAGGTACCTGTTAGCTGACCATTTGCACCCTTATTTCAAGGAGGGCTTTCACCAACCACAGCGACATCTTGTAACAGGACAATTCTCAATGTCATCAGGCTTGGATTACTAGGGAGTGGTTGGGGAAACAAAGCAAGAAATTCTCCACACTGCCTTGGCCCCTAAACTCACCTGACTGTAACCCCATTGAACATGTTTAGGATATGTCGATATGGGTTGTGAGATCTGCTCCCACTCCTGTAAAAAATGTGCACCTAATTACAAAGTTGATGCCAAGTTAAGTATTTAGAATTTTCGCCACTTTGTATTATCTGTTATCAGATGTCTGCAAGCTGTGATCGCCCAAAAAGATGGACCAACCTGTTAATCAGTATATTCTCCTAATGCAGTGATCCTTCAGTGTAAATAAACCCGAATAAGACTATCAATTACCATACACACGTTTATCTGGAACCTTTACAGAAGTAGAATCATGTACAAAGCATTTAGAAAGTCTTCAGACCTTTTAACTTTTTTCACATTGTGTTATGCTGTGGCTTTGTGCTAAAATCAACAAAATTCATGTTTCCGCTCATCAATCTGCAATCAATACCCCATAATAATAATAAGACACCTGGATTTAGGTATTTTTACTTTAATTCTCTGCAGATCTTCTAAAGCTCTGTCAGTTTGGATGGGGGCTGTCATTGGACAGCCATTTTCAGGTCTCTCCAGAGATGTTCAGTTGCGCTCCTGTATTGTGGCTGTGTGGTAAGAGTCATTCGGCCATAAAACAAAGAATGGAGAGTTACTACCGTATATACTCGAGTATAAGCCGAGTTTTTCAGCACGATTTTTCGTGCTGAAAACACCCCCCTCGGCTTATACTCGAGTGAACTCCCCCACCCGCAGTGGTCTTCAACCTGCGGACCTCCAGAGGTTTCAAAACTACAACTCCCAGCAAGCCTGGGCAGCCATCGGCTGTCCGGGCTTGCTGGGAGTTGTAGTTTTGAAACCTCCGGAGGTCCGCAGGTTGAAGACCACTGCGGCCTTCGACATCATCCAGCCCCCTCTCACCCCCCTTTAGTTCTGTACAGTACTCACCTCCGCTCGGCGCTGGTCCGGTCCTGCAGGACTGTCCGGTGAGGAGGTGGTCCGGTGGGATAGTGGTTCCGGGCTGCTATCTTCACCGGGGAGGCCTCTTCTAAGCGCTTGGGGCCCGGCCTCAGAATAGTCACGTTGCCTTGACAACGACGCAGAGGTGCGTTCATTGCCAACGTACTTCTGCGTCATTGTCAAGGCAACGCCTCTATTCCGGGCCGAAAGCGCGGAGAAGAGGCGCCCCCGGTGAAGATAGCAGCCCGGAACCACTATCCCACCGGACCACCTCCTCTCCGGACAGCCCTGCAGGACCTGACCAGCGCCGAGCGGAGGTGAGTACTCAGAATTAAAAGGGGGTGAGAGGGGGCTGGATGATGTCGAAGGCCGCAGTGGTCTTCAACCTGCGGACCTCCGGAGGTTTCAAAACTACAACTCCCAGCAAGCCCGGACAGCCGATGGCTGCCCGGGCTTGCTGGGAGTTGTAGTTTTGAAACCTCTGGAGGTCTGCAGGTTGAAGACCACTGAGGGCGAATGATGAGAAGAGGATGATGAAGGGGGGTGGGGATGGTGAAGGGGGGTGTGTGGGATGATGACAAGGGGATGATGAAGGGGGGATGTGTGGGATGATGACAAGGGGATGATGAAGGGGGGATGTGTGGGATGATGACAAGGGGATGATGAAGGGGGAATGTGTGGGATGATGACAAGGGGATGATGAAGGGGGGATGTATGGGATGATGACAAGGGGATGATGAAGGGGGGATGTGTGGGATGATGACAAGGGGATGATGATGAGGATGTTAATGACGGGTCTGGATGATGACAGGGGGGGATGATGTATTTCCCACCCTAGGCTTATACTCGAGTCAATAACTTTTCCTGGGATTTTGGGTTGAAATTAGGGGTCTCGGCTTATACTCGGGTCGGCTTATACTCGAGTATATACGGTAAGCTAAAAAACAATAAATGGAGTGCGAAAGTGAGGATTGACCTTCTGAAAGTTTCTCCCACTGCACACAGAAGTTTTACAGGCTCTTTTGCTATATACAGGATATAAACCATATTACTGTCTTCATCAGTGCATACAATTGTACAAGTATTATACGCAATACTAATTACTAAGTGAACCATTATATTGGATTTGCCATATAAGGAATATTGTGTAAAAACTATTGTGGCCGACCACATGGATCCAGATGCTGGCATTTTTGTTATACATTGTTGATACTGATTCTTTAAATATTTATTTTGATTTTTATTGCAAGTTTTTTTTTAACTAATATTATTACTTTTAGGGTGGAAGAGAGACTATATGTTTTTGAATTTATCTTTCTCCACATATATTCCTTTTCTATTGTAACCAATTTATATTCTTAAAATACATTATTTGTTAATATATCGTGCTATTGTATTTTTCTTTATCATATAACTTAGAGGACTTTATTTTATTTTTGGCTACTTATTTTAAAACTCCTCAGGTATACAGAGCAGTAAGATCAATTAAATGAAGGTCTAGTGAGCTACACCCTTTTCTTCTTTATTGTATATATTTTGACAGAAGTTCGAGCTGCAATTTAGCTAACATATTCCACACTGTGTGCTTTTTACAGTAACCAGCAAGTTACCTCAGTGTTTTCAGTTTTCAGAGTTAATGAAGACTTCAGAAGCTTTACAGTGTTCACACTGGACCTCGGCCAATTCACTCCATGACCTTGAATAAAACTGTGGTATGGCATTACCTGGGATTCAGAGAATAAGCTCCTTAAACCAGTCTATTTGTGTGCTCCAGGACATGAATTTCAACAGCTATTGATTTGTCAGGAAGTCTGACAATTCAAAATAACATAACACTTAAAACAAGTTATGCAGCTATTATACTATTAAATGACTAGATAAGTGAAATATATATATATATATAAATATATGTGCATATGCAGGACACCTAAATGACATATGAAGTAATTATAACTTATGCTCAAATGATTTATAATAATAGCTAGCAGAGTATCCAGCGTTGCCCAATCTTTCTACCTAAACCTTTTGGGAGAAGAAAAGCAACAAATGAGAACGCTCTTTTCCTCATATCCCATTCTTATATGTCGTATCACGATCTCATATCCCGATCTCATAATTCAACCTCATATCTTGTCCTCATGTCCCAACCTCAAGTCCTATTCTCATATCCTGACCCCCTATCATGTCATCATATCCCATCCCCATATCGCTACCTCATATCTTGTCCTCAGGTGGGGCTTTGCTGTGAAGAGATTGTAGGCTGAAAATAGAAGAGGGCATGGCTTTGCAGGGGCATCACTATGTGGGAGGGGGCTTGCAAGCTGCACTGACACACAAAAATGGCAGAAAATTAAAGGGGGTTTGGCTTTGCGGGAGGGGAAGCCAGACCAACACACAATAAAAGGCCAAAAAAATAGAAGCATCATGGCTTGTGGGAGGATGAGTGTCTTTCAAGCCAGACCGACACATTCACCAAAAGATGCAGAGCAGAGCTTATGGAGTAGCTGTGATTAAGAGATTGTGATTGAAGTATGGGTGATGTGGGTGTATCGGGCAAAAATGTTGTTTTTTGGCCTTGAGACGAAACAAAAAAAAGCCCAAAAATTTGATTGGTGGGGCCTGTGTTAAGGGGCATGGCATGAAAGCTAGACCAACACACTTACCTGGAAATGTAGCATGAAGCTTGTAGAGTAAGGTACAGCAAGGGAGCTCAGACCAAAAACCCCACCCTCGCAAATGGGTTAGGGTTAATTTAAGTTTTTAGTTGACATATAAGTAACATGTGCACAAGTTTAATTGCAAAATCTCCAGCCATTACCATTAAATAATAATTTTTTGGTTTGTGTTTTTTTGTTAAGATTAACCTCTTGGGGATGCAGGGCATACCTGTACATACGCCCTGTGCCCGCCGTGACCCGTAGCTAATACCGGACATCACCAATCGCGGTGATGTACGGTATTAACCCTTTAGACACGGCGATCAAAGTTGATCGCCGTGTCTAAAGTTAAAGAAAAGCGTTCCCGGCCGCTCAGTCAGGCTGATCGGGACCACAGTGGTGAAACCGCGGTGTCCCGATCAGCTGAGGACACACAAGGAGGGTCCTTACCTTCCTAGTTGATGTCCGATCGGCGACTTATTGCTCCAAGACTGAGATCCAGGCTGGAGAAATCGACCTCCGATAACACTGATTAATGCAATGCTATGGCATAGCATTGATCAGTGACTGCAATCAATGTACTGCATGTTATAATAGCCCTATGAGGGCCATAACATTGCAAAAAAAAGTGGAAAAAAAGTTAATAAAGATTATTTAACCACTTCCCTAATAAAAGTATGAATCACCCCCCTTTTCCCATTTAAAAAAACAAACTGTGTAAATAAAAATAAAAATAAATATATGTGGTATCGCCGCATGTGTAAATGTTCAAACTCTAAAAATATATTGTTATTTAACCGCACGGTCAATGTACGTACACGTAAAAAATTCCCAAATCCAAAATAGTATATTTTTGGTCACTTCTTATACTATAAAAAAGGAATAAAAAGCGATCAAAAAGTCCGATCAAAACAAAAAATGGTACCGATAAAAACTTGAGATCATGGTGCAAAAAAATTAGCCCTCATCCATCCCTGTATGCGGAAAAATAAAAAAGTTATAGGGGTCAGAAGAGGACATTTTTTAACTTATTAATTTTCATGCATGTAGTCATGATTTTTTCCAGAAGTAAGACAAAGTCAAACCTATATAAGTAGGGTATCATTTTAATTGTATAAACCTACAGAATAAAGATAAGGTGTCATTTTTCCGAAAAAGGCACTGCGTAAAAACGGAAGCCTACAAAATGGCGTTTTTTTCCAATTTTGTCAAACAATGATAATTTTTTTTTGTTTTGCTGTGGATTTTTGGGTAAAATGACTGATGTCATTACAAAGTAGAATTGGTGGAACAAAAAAAAAGCCCTCATATGAGTCTGTAGGTGCAAAATTGAAAGGGTTATGATTTTTAAAAAGTGAGGAGGAAAAAGCAAAAGTGCAAAAACGGAAAAACCTTGAGTCCCCAAGGGGTTAAAGGTGTCAAAGTTCAATTGGTTAGGCAAAAAACAAGTAGTTTGTTTTGTAATATGGGTCTGTAGACGTGTTATTTATGTTTAGTGCATGCTTGATGACTTTATGAAGCAAATTAAATCCAGTTTTGTATGTTTTTGTTTCTTCAAGACCACCCCCATAAGTTCCTAAGACCATCTTTAGGAAGGGGGGGAGGGGGGAGGGACAGGAACCAGCGATGTATATAAATCACTGGTTAATGTATGTCCCCAAAGAGTTAAGTAGTGATGCACAACATTACTACATAACTCTCTCCTGGCTGGGCAGTAGGTATACAATGAATACCTCTTGCCTGAGCTGTACCCATGGCTGTGTAGTACAGCTGAACGATGTACAGAGCAGGGACTCCCATGCTAAGAGTCCTGCACCTGTAACAAAAGTCACAGCAGATAATACATGACCCCTTTCACATTTTGGTTCAAAATGTTGCTTCAAATAAAATGTAAAACATAAGGTGGAAAAATAAAGAGAAAAGTACTTAACATGCCAGAGCTAGTTACATTAAATTTATAATGACACAGTTTGATCATTTTGGCACAAGTGGCAGCTTTTTTATTAACTTGTTAATTCATGCACCCTACGACACTAATAACAAATTCCCCAATCTCTTGAGCCAGGTGGGTTTTATCTGATCTGAATTAAATATTATTTTTAACTATTGAAATTTTGATTAACCATTGCATAAGATATTAAGATATGCATGCACATAGTTAGTTCTATCTTCACCGTAATTTAAAAAAAAAAAATTATTATTTCCATTTAAGTAGTTTTTTGGAAAAAAAAATTAAAAAATGAAAAGGCGCCTTTTATCATGGGAGAGAGATTTATGCTCCAGTTGAGTTTAATTAAATTATCTCTCTTATTTCGGGAATAGATTGCCTTAAATTACAGCAACAGCTAAGGTTATTTTAGATTTGCAATGGAGTTAGTAAGTGGAATAATTTTTTTAGCTGACCTCATTTAGTGCGGTGGAAGTCAGCTATTCTGTGTCTATTAATACTTCAATAAAATCCGTCTTTTATGGTCAGCTGGAATAGTTGTCACATATAAACCTGCATATTAATTGGCTGATAATGAGCTGTTAAACCCGGCTCTCTACAGGTATGCTGATCAATTTAGAGAAACAGAAAAGAGGAGTACTTTTTCTTATTGTATCTATAATTAAAATGTGATTTATTCATTCTAATAAAGTGCATTCATTGATCCTCTCCAAATGGATGGTTTCATTTACAGCCTTTTAAATCATAATAATATCAGTTTGTATAACACTGATTTTCTTAAAGTGTACCTCCGATGTTGTGAGCACTTTTATAAAAAATGCACTGTGTACAATAGACAGTTTTCTAAATCACTTTCTTTTTTAATTTGGCACCAGAATATCTTCACTGAGCTCCCGTTCTCTACACCACTCATAATTAAAGGGGTTATTTAGGAAAACATTTTTTTTATATTTCAACTGGCTCCAGAAAGTTAAACAGATTTGAAAATTGCTTCTATTAAAAAATCTTAATCCTTTCAGTACTTATGAGCTTCTGAAGTTAAGGTTGTTCTTTTCTGTCTAAGTGCTCTCTGATGACACGTGTCTCGGGAACCGCCCAGTTTAGAAGAGGTTTGCTATGGGGATTTGCTTCTAAACTGGGCGGTTCCTGAGACACGTGTCATCAGAGAGCACTTAGACAGAAAAGAACAACCTTAACTTCTGGAGCCAGTTGATATATCAAAAAAAGTTTTTTCCTGGATAACCCCTTTAAGCATTAGGAGCCAGAGCCTTCTGTTCCATCTTCATAGCGCCAATAGCCAGTACAAAGTTCAGCATCAAGCGCAGTCTCCTAATTGTTCATGGTGCTGCTTTACAGTAATTTTTCATTGCCTTCAGCATCGGTACAAAAAATGTTCCACTCTATACTATGGTGCAAATGTACAGTGCATGGTAACAAACTTAAATCATAAAAAAAAAGTCAAAATATTTCCCCCTTTCCATATCATCATGTAGTTGCAAACAAGGGGAAATAGTCCCTTTTTCATATTCCAACATGCATATATGTGATAGTAATCAAACTGGTGAATGGCTGTAACTAACAGCTGCCCCAGCAATGTGCTTTCCATGGTTGACTGGATAAGTGAGACAGCCCTGAGCTGTGTGATTTCAGGTGACATTGTTGGATAAGCTTCCTTGTGTGCATACTTGAGAAAAAGCACTATATCTGGCCATAATATAAACTATATTTGGCATTTTCAGCAGATTTCCACTCTGCAGGCTCTATCTGTAATGTTTTGTTCTCCCAAAGCTGGTGGGTGGAGCTTTATGCCTATGGTGTCCTGCCATACACTGCACAAACATACACACCTGGAGGGGATCCTGCAATTGTGTGTAGCTGTACATTGCCTAAAGTGCTGGATCAGCATGGAAAGTAATATACAACAGGAGTGAACAGTCTAAACTGTAAAAACAGCCCTGGGGTGAGATCTCTTACTTGTACAGTTGTTTCTTTGTGTCTGCCTCTGTCTGCAGCATCTGTGTCCCTTCAAGCACTTCCCCTTCCATCTCCCTTCTTCGCCTCCATAGTCTTTAATAGAAAGTGTAAATCAGGGGTCCTCAAACTTTTTAAACGGGGGGCCAGTTCACGGTCCCTCAGACCGTTGGAGGGCCGGACTATAGATAACAAAACATGAATAAATTCCTATAAACACTAATATATCTTATTAGTGGACTACCACTTTAAGTACACAGCACAGTTCCCCCCACATTAGGTTGGCAGTATAGATCCCCCCACATTAGGCTGTAGTTCCCCCACATTAGGGTTGGCAGTACAGTTCCCCCACATTAGGGTTGGCAGTACAGTTCCCCCACATTAGGTGCAGTACAATTCCCCCACATTAGGTGCAGTACAATTCCCCCACATTAGGTTGGCAGTATAGTTTCCCCACATTAGGTTGTAGTCCCCCCCCACATTAGGTGCAGCATAGTTCACCAACATTAGGTTGTAGTTCCCCCCCACATTAGGTGCAGTATAGTTCACCCACATTAGGTTGTAGTTCCCCCACATTAGGTGCAATATAGTCCCCACATTAGGTGCAATATAATCCCCCATATTAGGCTGGTAGTATAGTTCCCCCACATTAGGTGCAATATAGTCCCCCACATTACGTTGGCAGTATGTCCCCCCACATTAGGTGCAATATGGTCCCCCACATTAGGCTGGCAGTATAGTTCCCCCACATTAGGTGCAATATAGTCCCCCACATTAGGCTTGCAGTATGTTCCCCCACATTAGGTGCAATATAGTCCCCCACATTAGGTGCAATATAGTCCCCCCACATTACGTTGGCAGTATGTTCCCCCACATTATGTGCAATATAGTCCCCCACATTGGGCTGGCAGTATAGTCCCCCACATTAGGCTGGCAGTATAGTTCCCCCACATTAGGTACAATATAGTCCCCCACATTACGTTGGCAGTATGTTCCCCCACATTAGGTGCAATAGAGTCCCCCACATTAGGCTGGCAGTATAGTCCCCCCACATTAGGTGCAATAGAGTCCCCCACATTAGGCTGGCAGTATAGTTCCCCCACATTAAGTGCAATATAGTCCCCCACATTAGGCTGGCAGTATAGTTCCCCCACATTAGGCTGGCAGTATAGTTCCCCCACATTAGGTGCAATATAGTCCCCCACATTAGGCTTGCAGTATGTTCCCCCACATTAGGTGCAATATAGTCCCCCACATTAGGTGCAATATAGTCCCCCACATTACGTTGGTAGTATGTTCCCCCACATTAGGTGCAATATATCCCCCCACATTAGGCTGGCAGTATAGTCCCCCACATTAGGTGCAATATAGTCCCCCACATTAGGCTGGCAGTATAGTTCCCCCACATTAGGTGCAATATAGTCCCCCACATTAGGCTTGCAGTATGTTCCCCCACATTAGGTGCAATATAGTTCCCCCACATTACGTTGGCAGTATGTTCCCCTACATTAGGTGCAATATAGTCCCCCACATTAGGCTGGCAGTATAGTTCCCCCACATTAGGTGCAATATAGTCCCCCCACATTAGGCTGGCAGTATAGTTCCCCCACATTAGGTGCAATATAGTCCCCCACATTAGGTGCAATATAGTTCCCCACATTAGGTGCAATATAGTCCCCCCACATTAGGCTGGCAGTATGGTTCCCCCACATAAGGTATTATAGTCCACCACATTAGGCTGGCAGTATAGTTCCCCCACATTAGGCAATATAGTCCTCCACATTAGGTTGGCAGTATGTTCCCCCACATTAGGCTGGCAGTATAGTCCCCCAAATTACGTTGGCAGTATGTTCCCCCACAGGCATACAGCCTCCAGCCATAAAGTATGGCTGGAGGCTGTATGCCTGTGTACTGCCCCATTTCAGTGTTCCGACCACCGCTCCGGCCATAGCAGGCCTGGAGGATCGGTGGTTAGAACACCGAAGGGACGCGCCGCTGGTAAACACTTACCTACTACCAGTGCTCGCGTCCTTGCTTCTTCTCTTCTGCTCCGTGCTCGGTTGCCATGGGCGCACGCATGGGACGTCAGTGACGTCGCTGCGTGCGCCTGCACCGGGCGGTCCCCGCGTTTTTAAAGTAAACGCGGGCTGCAGGGACTTCAGAGGCATCCTTGTGTTCCGAAAGCATCTTTCGGAACACAGGAATGTCCTAAGGCAAAAATACCCGGCGGGTAAATGCGCTCCGCGGGCCGCATGTGGCCCGCGGGCCGTAGTTTGAGGACCCCTGGTGTAAATGGATACAAGTAAGAGCTGTGTAATAACACAAATCCTCCACTCACTTCTGAACAAGCAACTCTAGGCTCCAAACGCAGAGATATCGGAGCGCTCAGATACCGGAGTACTGCATGGGGCGCTCAGAGGCGACTTCCGGCAGTTTTGGGCATGTGCACTTCTTCGTGCCGTAAGAAGCGCACATGCGTGAAACCGCCGAGAATCGCCTCTGGAGCGCCCCATGCAGATGTTCCAGTCTCATCCTCCAATATCTCCGTATTTGGAGCCTAGAGTTGCTTGTTCAGCGGTGAGTGCAGGATTTGTGTTATTACACAGCTCTTACTTGTATTTAGTCCATTTTTCATGTTATTCCTAGCACCCTGGAGCACTCCACAAATGGATTTACGCCTTCTACCTGCTGAATAAGGCCATTGTGCTACATAGATTGACCGTGAGACGACTTTGTGGTGTCGCCCAAAGAAGCTTTTTTGTCTTATGATATACAGTATTACAAAGTTTCTAATATTTGCTTGTGATATAGATCTATGCAAAGCTTGTTGAAACAACAGTGCCTATTTAAAGGGGTATTTCAGGATTTTTTTTTTTATTTGACTATGCTACAGGGGCTGTAAAGTTAGTGTAGTTCATAATATAGTGTCTGTACCTGTGTGTGATGGTTTTCTCACAATTCTTCTGTGATTTTCACCCCAATATTTATTTTTAACAGCATACAGAATGACTGTTGTCTCAGATTTTTCCCAGGTTGCAATGCGGCCAAAACCTGACTCACAAGTCAGCTGACGACAGGCAGCCTGTCTGCTTCAATGGGTGGAGGGATCGCTTGGTGGGAGAGAGATCAATCTGCAACTAATGCAACACCTGTAGGCACCCTGATTGAAAACCACAGGTCTTTTGTTTCAATGGGTGGGGTGGCTGATGTGTAGGAGGGAGGAAAATGGAATTGTGGGATTTGTAGTAAAAAAAAAAAAAAAGTCAAACAGGAAATACAAGTTCACAACAAGCTAGCCACAGTGTTATGGTAATCTCACAACATAGCCATTTAGCCCCAAGACAAGCGCAGATCCTTCCTAAGCATGTCCATTACTGCCTGCCAGGTACGTACGAAAATCACCTTGTGGTGGATAACCCCTTTAAGGGCTCATTTACATCACGTTTTGGGGATATGGCAGCCGGATCCGACGGAAGAATTAAAAAAAAACAGCAGTCGTTTTTCAAATTCTCCTGCTGATATGGCTGCCGTATCCCCAAAATGTGATGTGAATGTACCCTAAGGAAAACATTGCATGATCATTAAGTGGGTAATATACAATACACTGAAAAAACTATTACAGTGGTTGAACCCATACATTATCCTAGGGAGAGAATCTGTAATTAAACCACTCCATGCTGCAGCAATGGCCACATAGTAGTCTGACATGGCTGTTTTACCATTGTGATGCTGATAGCAATCATGACATTACAAGAAGTAAGAGACCCCCTTGCCCACCGATGTTCAGCCTCAGGAACAGTGATCACGATGGCTGATTAAAACCAGAGCCTAAAATGTAGGGTTTCTTAGATTCTAAAAGTCAAAGCTTTCGGAGTAAAGCTTTACCATCGAACCACATTGAGTGAGCTGTTCTTTTAACAAAAGTGGAGCATTAGAATGGTGACACATATGCAATTTTCCATTTTATTAGATTTCAACCCCAAATGACTTGATATTATGTGACTGAACAAAGATCAAATATCAACAATTCTGAATAACATTTTGAGAAAACAATTGGTTCTAGTGTGAATGTGACCTTTGCAGATTGTCCTGTTTACTGACAGACCTACCATGCTCCATAACCTTTCATATTCCTTTATTTAAATCACTCATTCAATTTCAATTTAAAAGTACAGTGTTCTCTTCAACCATTGATTCAAGCAGAATGAAGGAAATAATACCTGACAGACATAATTCATGTTGTACAGACTTCTAGTTGAGTTGGTCGAGACGAATGCCATCGATCAATAAGAAGAAAGATTGCATTACACATTCATGAATCTTTGATTATACTTTGATATAAAATGTGCAGCAACTGAATAATAATGTAATGTTTCTTTCAAGGAAAGTCCAGCACTGACAAAATACAATATCATCTTTTCTTTTATGTAAAGGTAGTTCCAGCTCTGCCACATACAGTGATTTATTTTATTTTATAGAGAGTCAATGTTTTTAAGTGAACTAACTTTTATTTATTTATATATTTTTTTTAAATAACTGTTCAGTCAAGTTATTTTTATGCAGCATTTATACCTTTCAAAACTGACCTCAATTTCAACCAGAGAATACATTATGTTGTCTAAGGCCAAATTTACATTACATTTAGCCTGTTCCTGACCTATATGTGCCTTTTGGTTATCATTAGTGAGACCTATGTCAAAAGGATTCTTTTGAGATATGTTTTTATACTTTTTAATGCAACTGTATGCTAAACAATTTTTACTACAAAAGTCAATGGCTAATATACAATGTTTATACAAGTTTTCAGACCCTTTCACTTTTTTTTTTACATTTTGTTGTGTTGCGCCCTTGTGCCAAAATAAAATGTAAAAAAAATCCAAGTTTTCCCAAATCATTCTTCACTCTTCATATACTCCATAATGACATAATGAAGACAGAATTTTAGATATCTTTGTTAATGTATTAAAATACAGCTTCCTGTCTTTTTGGTGATGATGTTGCAAGTTTGCGCTCCTAGATTTGGGAATTTTCGGTCATTCTTCTCTTCTGATCCTCTCCAGCTCTGTCAGACTGGATGGAACAATCCAGAGATGTTCAATTGGGTTCAAATCAAGGCACTGTCTGGGACACTCATGAACATTCACAGAGTTGTTCCTAAGCTATTCCTGAGTTGTCTTGGTTGTACGTTTAGATTAACTGGAGGGAATTCATTATTGGTTTTACCCTCTTTTTTGGGTGGTAAATTTTAGAAACTTTTTGGAGCACACACTTTCATTTTTGGCTCACATCAGCCCCGAACCACACTTATAAATATGTCTGCACCTTAGATATTTTGCTATTTACGAAGAATGGGTACCTCTTTGATAAATTTAGAGTCAGGAAACAAAAAAGAAACCCCAGATCTTTGTGTCGCAACTCCCTTGTACTCAGGACAGTCGAATTCAGTTGCTCGCTAACGTGGATATTAGTAGCAAAATACATGTTTTAAAACAACATCTCTTTGTCAACATCTCTTTGTGACGTACATTGATGATGTAAAACATTCATTGTTTAAAAAGTTTTACATTGCCATATGTCACACTGACGAAAAGACACTGTTATTTCAAAACTTATTTGTTTGGCTACTAATAAATATCCACATTGGTCAGCAAGTTTGACTGTCCTTAGTACAAGTGAGTTGTGCCACAAACATCCAAGGTTCCTTCTTTGCTCCCTATTTCCATCTTTCCCATCGGGCAGGATGATAAGTGTAGACTGATTTCCGTAGGCAGAACCACTATTCGCTTCTGGCACAGCCTAAGGGCCAAAGCACTCTGGTCAGAAAGGTTGCATTTCAATGCTTTTGTTTTAAGATACATAGGCTGTTGCCAGAGGTGTTTAGCAGCAGCTTTCTCCCATTCTCTAGTTCAGAACACATACATACTTAACCAAGACAACGTGCATAATTTTCCATTCTCATCCTATCTGTATTTAAAAATAATCCAGAAACCTTGCAGTTTTCATTCTGACTGTTAGGCCTAAAACTAAACTGGGCCTGAGAAGAAAATGTGTCTGATTTTTATCTCACACAGATAGCCACAAGTCACAGCTCATTTTGAGAAAGGAAAGCTGAGCTGTGATAGGTTGCTATCTGCCTGAGACAAAAATAAGACACATTTGTGTCTCAGACAGATTGTTAAATCTCAGTATTCCTGTTCTGTACAGATCACTTTCCAGCAGTACCCTCCTTATTAACACAGAAAGGATTACAGTAGTGACATCAGTAGATAGATAATACTAGAGCTAATACTATTCCTAACAGTTGAAGCTCATAGCTCAGCCATCCCACTCCCTGTGGAATGACATCTGCACAGGTCACAGAGCATGGCTACTAAACTATCCCATATATATTCATAGAGTCTGAGTCAGCCTATGGTGCTTGTTGTAAAGCATTTCTCTAAATGCTGTTAGAAGAAGCTCTGGCAATATGGCTGCCCCCACAATAATGTATTAAAGATGAAATAAAATGGGAAAGAAAAACTGAATCAGAAAATAGAAACCGATAAAAAAAAAAACATGTTTCTGTATGTGGCCTAAATTGGTAAATGAAAGAAGTGGTAAATGAAAGTATGTTATAGTTACAGTGCCTTGCAAAAGTATTCACCCCCTTGACTTTTTTCATATTTTGGTACATTACAGCCTTAAGTTCAATGTTTTGTTAATCTGAATTTTATGTGATGGATCAGAACACAATAGTCTAAGTTAGTGAAGTGAAATGAGAAAAATGTATAAATAAAACTATTGTTTAGAAATAGAAAACAGAAAATTGGAATGTCAGTATATATTCACCCCCTTTGTTAGAAAGCCCATAAAAAGCTTTGGTGCAACCAATTACCTTCAGAAGTCACATCATTATTGAAATGATGACCACCTTTGTGCAATCTAAGTGTCACATGATCTATCATTACATATACACACCTTTTTTGAAAGGCCCCAGAGCCTGCAACACCTAAGCAAGAGGCATCAATAACCAACACTGCCATTAAGACTAAGGAACTCTCCAAACAAGTTAGGGACAATGTTCTTGAGAAGTACAAGTCAGGGTTAGGTTATAAAAAATATCCAAATCTTTGATGATCCCCAGGAGCACCATCAAATCTATCATAACTAAATGGAAAGAACAGCAGGACAATGACCCCAAACACACTGCTAAAGCAACACTTGAGTGGTTTAAGGGGAAACATGTAAATGTGTTGGAATGGCCTAGTCAAAACCCAGATCTCAATCCAATTGAAAATCTGTGGTCAGACTTAGGGTGCTTTACCACTATAAAAATGCACCCATTATGAACGCCCGTTATAAAAAGAGGGGAAATCGGCAGTTATACGGCCAGTACAAAATCACTAACGGCTATTAGAAAATACCATTATAGTCTATGGGATTTTTCTAATAGCCGTTTTAACCCGTTATTAATAACGACCGTTATTTTGTGACGGGCAAATGAACGGGAAAAATAGTGCATGCACTAATTCTCCCGTTACTATCCCTCTTCAAAACAACGACCGTTATTAATAACTTGCGATAACGGGTTAAAACGGCTATTAGAAAAATCCCATAGACTATAATGGGATTTTCTAATAGCCTTTAGTGATTTTGCATCGGCCGTATAACTGCCGATTTCCCCTCTTTTTATAACGGGCATTCATAACGGGTGCATTTTTATAGTGTGAAAGCACCCTTAAAGATTGTGGTTCACAAGCGCAAACCATCCAACTTGAAGGAGCTGGAACAGTTTTGCAAAAATCCCAGTGGTAAGATGTGGCAAGCTCATAGAGACTTATCCAAAGCAACTTGGAGCTGTGATTGCTGCAAAAGGTGGCTCTACAAAGTATTGGCTTTAGGGGAGTGAACAGTTATGCACATTGAATTTCTGTTATTTTATAAATGACCAAAATCCTCAAGCAATCCATGTTAATTCCAGGTTGTAAGGCACAGAAATTCGAAAAAAGTCAAGGGGGGGGGGGAATACTCAAGGCACTGTAGTAATACATGGGAGCAGGATCCCCTTTTCTGTGTATGTGTATGCAGTGTAAGGGAGACACACAGTGTAAAGGAGAGAACATAGAGGCTTGGATTTAAAACTAACCTAGGGACTGAAAATTATAGATGGCATCTATAAATGGTAAAACTGGTTAAAAAAACTAAATGCTATATAAAAATTATTTAACCCCTTAAGGACCACAGTTTTTTTTCCCATTTTTGCCCTTTCATATTTTCCCCCTCACCTTCTAAAAATCATAACGCTTTCAATTTTTCACCTACAGACCCATATGAGGCCTTGTTTTTTGTGCCAACAATGAATAATTATATCAATTATTTCCCCACAAATCTAAGGTGAAACAAAAATAAAAATCTTTGTGGGGGAAAATAAAATAAAAATGCCATTTTGTACATTTTGGGGGCTTCCGATTCTACACAGTGCCCTTTTGGATAAAAATGACACCTTATATTTATTCTGTAGGTCCATACAATAAAAATGATACCCAACTTATATAGGTTTTATTCTGTTTTACTTCTTTTTAAAAGATTATAACTATTTGTTTGAAAAATTTGCATGTTTAAAAATATCCTCTTCTGGCTCCTATTACTTTTTATTTTTCTGTATATGGGGCTGTTTATAGGTACCAGCCGTTGGCTGTCCAGGCATGCTGGGAGCTGAAGCTTTGCGACATCTGGAGGGCCACAGTTTGAGACCACTGACCTAGATCAACCAATACATTTCTTGCAAATATAATCCACATAAAAGGACCACTCCATACTGGTGAATAATTTAATGGAATCCAGTTACGCAGTGTGCACAGAGTGCAGTGGCTCTTTGTTCCTTACACATTTGGAAATTGTAGAACAATCTCTGAATATTAATAGCTTTTTTAGGCATTAAACTTTGCCAAGCAGCTTGGCATTGCAGTTTACTAAAGATACTTGGCTGCCTGGCCGAGATGCAACTAACATTCAGCTCTAGCATTTAAATGGTTAGTCTGGCCTTATAAATTTTATCCCCTATCCAAAGGATAGGAGATAAAGTGTCTGATCGCGGGGGGGTCCCGCCACTGGGTACCCCTGCGATCTCCAACGCAGCACCCCAGCCATCCGTACACGGAGCGAACTCCGTGCCAGATGACTGGCGACTACAGCCATCAAGCCTCCTCCATTCATGTCTATGGTAGGAGGCATGATGGCTACATACTTGCCGTCGCCCCCCCCCCCCCCCCAGACATGAATGGAGGGGGCATGGTGTGACGTCACGAACATGAAAGCTACAAGCTTCTGTGTTCTGGATGCTGCCGCTGCCAGCCCAGAGATCACGGGCGTCCCCAGTGGCGGAACCCACATGATCAGACATCCTATCCCCTATCCTTTGGATTGAGGATAAGATGTTTTTCAGCGGAGTACCCCTTTAAGGTATATAGATGCACTTGCTATGTAGTGTATGTAAAACATAGCGGCCTAAATTTCTCAATCTGTTTAAAACAAGAACTGTCTAGTTTTGCCCATAACAACCAATCACAGCTCAGCTCCCATATCATAGCCAGCTCTGGTAAAATGAAAGCTGAGCTGTGACAGGTTGTTTTGGGCAAAACCAATCCAATTTATAATTGTGGGCCAGCATGTTAGTGCACTTGTGGATTATGACTGATCAGGGTGTATAACACAAACTGCTGTAAACTGTGTAATGAGGAGACATAACTAGAGTGGCACCATGTGGAATGTGACTTTGCTTGCAGGAATTTTTGACTGTTCGTGGCTTGAGACAGGGCAATTCAGATGTAGCAGTAATGTCATCATGGAACTAATTAATATTGTAGTTTGAAGGAACATTTTCCTGTGCTTCCTAATACTTCACTGCCATCTTTAGATTTTGTACAACCACTTATATTAGCAAGTCACTTAAAGACTGAAATAAATCATGCAAAAGATGGCATTCCAAATTGTTAAACTAGCTTTTTTTTTAACCCATTAACGACCCAGGAAAATGTTTCTTTTTTTTTGTCCTCTCCAAGAGCCATAACTCTTTTTTTAATCTCTATTTATTACAGATCCATAAGAGGGCTTGTTTTTTTTTTTTTTTTTTTTTTTTTTGCAGGACTAATTGTACTTTGTAATGACACCCTTCATTTTACTATCAAACATACCGTGAGACAAAAAAAGGCAAATTTGAAAGAAAAAAAAGGAACTTTACAAATTTGTGCTGTTTTGTTTTTACATTATTTACTGTGCATTAAAATTGACATGTTATCTTTATTTATCAGGCCGGTATCATTACAATTGAACCACTGCATAACCAACGATGCTATGTACGGCCATTAAAATGCAGCTTTGACAGTGCCGTCTAAATGGTAAATAGCTGGCAATGGAGATCGGGGGTTTCTACTTTCAAATGGTTCTTTGGATGTCGCCAAAAAGTTTCTCCAGTTAACTTGTTAAAAAAGTCCAATTAATGTGGTCGTATGAAATGCTTGGATTGCGTCCTTTCAAGTATTTTCTCTCATTTCACTTGTAAATAGTTCAGCCTAAAGGGATCTATTACCTGAATACAGCTATGTACTATTAGCATATGCTTTACTTTTTTTTATACAAGCTACAACAATTAACAATGAAACAGTAGAGGCAGGGTGCAAATACAGTAAGGAAAAGGAATGGGGGGAAAAAGTAGGTTTGCAGTTTGATGTGCAGCAGTCATATCAGAATACACCTGACACAGTAGGGTTCAAGTAAACTGATCACACAGCTTGTGGAACACTCATAACCATAGATATAATAAAAGTTATTTGTCAGCTCATGTAGCTTCAGAAAGACCAATAACGTATTTGTATAAATTGGGACAATATTACTCTAAAATAAAAATACAAAAAGAAAAATATAAATTAATAGAGACTCCCAAATAGGGCCTGTAACAATATGCTGTATATATCTTATGGGAATAAATGTGTGAAAAATAGGGAAAACCAATGTGGTCATTAAAATTGTAAGGGAAAAAATGATAAAAAAAAACAAAGCAATTAAAAGACTGAAACAAAATGACGGAAGCAAAAAGGTATCAAAATGTACAAAGAGAAAATAAAAGTTATGTAAAAGAAAAATTAAGACAGCAAATATTGAAAAAGAAAGATTGGTTGCCACAGAAAGTTAGAGAACACAAAAATATTTGTTGCCTGTAAAATAGTAAGTAACTTAAGGTTAGGTTATTAGCAAATAAAATAGTAGAGGAGATTATCAGGAATAAATTCTCTATTAAGTGACACTTCCTTATTCCAGCAAAGAACAATGTGCTGCCTTCAAACACTAAAATGCACACCTAGTCTAAATGATATCCATCCTTAAGTTCTTCATGAATTACAGACAGACCACATAACAGACAGATCCCCATTCTGAATATATAAAGCATTACTGTCTGTGGTCTGTGGAGCCTGTCTCCAGCAATGATGAATCAAGCCACAAGCCAGGAGTGAAATGTGCAATCTTCTCCTGGCTATATCTAGTGATCAGTGAGGGTCTCAGCACTGAGACCCTTCGTGATTAAATTTTTTAAATGTCTGTGTGACTAATCTTAACAGATTCTATGTTTATGTGGATGTTGTATATTGATAATTTGCCACATAAAAGGTTAGTAAAAAAAAATGATAATGCTGGGACTAATAAAAAATCTGTATACATTTTTAACTGGCTTAGTAATTGGAAACAAAGTGTGGTTTTCAATGGAAAATTGACTGACAGTTACTACTGGAGTACCACAGAGGTCAGTATTAGGTCCAATTTTTTAAAATATATTTATTAATGAAATCACCTTGTAGAGAGAAAACAGAGTAAGGCAATCATGATATATTACCAAGAAATATGGTGAAGGCTTGGACAGAAAAACGTCAAATGAAGTGTCATGTGGATAAATGCTAAAGTACGCATAAGGGGTTGTGGCCAAACATTTTAACTCACTTTCCTTTGCTCCCTTGTAGCTCTGGTATCAGAACGCCCTGTCTCCCATTGGGCTCTGTAAACAGTCTTCTTTCTGGAGCTGGCCAGAGCTATAGACATGACATCATGGCTTCGCTCAACCAATTACCGGCGGCTGCAGGATACTGCCTCTGCCAGTGATTGGTGATTGGCACTGTTAGTTTCCCCGGCTGTAGAGGCTATGCTCTACACCTAAGGGGAATGAAGAGACAAGGGCTGCTGACAGGGTGCCCTGATACTGGAGCTAAAAGAGAGGTAAGGAAGGTGAGTGTTTTTTTTTTTTTTAATAAACTTAAATGAAATGAAAAAAGGAAAAGACTGGAAGGCAGCGCCTCATGCATTACCCTAGGTGCATTTAAGACCCTGGCTGGGGTCAATTGTGTAAAGATAGAGCAGACTGAGCCAAGGTGGCCGCTTACCTCAAAAAAGGTAAAAATGCGCCAAATGCCCCTATAAAGGGGTATAGTATCATAGATGTCATGGAGTAAGCTGCTAGAGCCTTCAAGGACACATGAAACAGGATAATCCTTCCTGTTGGGATCAGCAGTGGGAAGGAGAAAATATGACATCACAAACTTCTTCATACTTCTTCATTTATTGAAATTTACAAGTGCAATGATGCGTTTCAAGGGTACCAGCGCTCTTCCTCAGATTGCTGATTAGCCATAAATTTGGACCTAACTTCTGTAGTGATTTAAATGATTTACATAATGTGCTTCCTGTGAATTTTTTTAAGTAGATTTACGCAATAATTTTTTAATTGGTGCTTACAATTTTTTTTTATTAAAACACAATCTTATCCAGGTGACAGGTTCCATGTAATACTGTGGTTTACTCAATATGTGACAGACTAGATGCTAGAGACACACCTTGTATAAATATAAAGTACCATAGCAATCTGACTGCACTGGCAGAAGAGAAGAAATAAATCCAAACTCTATTAATTAGGTTTTTCCAAAAGTGCTTAGAAAACTACACATTGTTTTGCACATATGCTATATTAAAGGAGTAGTATAGTGAAAATGATCATCATCCTGTTGTGCACAGGCTGTGAAAAAAAAAAACATTAACTCACCCTCCTCCGTTCCCCCATTGTGCTGCTATAGCTCTTCCGTCCTCCGGTCCGGTCTCCCTTTTTCTTCCGTGCACGGATTTTCACACTACAGTCAGCGTATTGCCGGCCACAACGATGTCCCGTCCTGGTCGGTAATAGGCTGAGCACAGTTTCATGTAAGTAGCCTGGGCCCCGCCTTCTCCCTGCTGCCCAGGCTCCTTAATTGAAACTGCGTTCAGCCTATCGCCGGCTAAGGCGGGACATCCCTGCAGCAGGCGATACGATGACTGCAGTGTGATGGAGGAAGGAAGAAGACCGGACCTGAGGACCGAAGAGCTATAGCAGCGCAAGGGGGGGGGAACGGAGGAAGGTGAGTTAATGTTTGTTTTGTATTTTTTTGCAGCCCGGGCAGAATAGGATGAAGATAATTTTCACTATACTACTCCTTTAAATGCTATATATAAAGTTAAAATAAGGGTGGTTCCCTCTTTTTTTTTGTTTTGCTGAGGCTCCTTTGATTTTGCCGAGACTCCTCTTATTCCATGGCTTAATCCATGGGGGAAAGCGCTGATGGAAGAAGGTAAAGTTGTGAATGGGGATAATACACCCCATAGTAATGATATGCCCTCTGATATTTCCCACTTGTTAAGCAGCTATATATGAATACTTAAAGACATCTTGTGCTTTCCACACTTGCTTCATTGGAATCTGAATGTGCAGAGCTCAGTAGTTGTTTGATGGGAGCTTATGGAAAAACTCCTAAATGTGGACTGTTTGCAGTAGTGATATACAATGGTAGCTCAAAAGAGTCAGAATTGAATGTCTGCACAGTATATCCCTAAATAATTTAAACTGTCTTCTCATTTGCTGACCTGCTTACATGATATATAGCTCTACAGGAGCATATGAAATACACTGTGTAGTCCAGACTTGCTGCACTGGAATTTGAATGGGCAGAGTCTGATGAATTATCCAATAGCAGCTGATATATTGGTGGTGTGTGATATACTACCTACTGGAGAGTCTGTAAACAAAAAAAAATTTGTGGGGAAAATCCCTTAACCCTTTAAGGACTCAGGGTTTTTCCGTTTTTGCACTTTCGTTTTTCCTCCTTACCTTTTAAAAATAATAACCCTTTAAATTTTCCACCTAAAAATCCATATTATGGCTTATTTTTTGCGTCACCAATTCTACTTTGCAGTGACATCAGTCATTTTACCCAAAAATTGACGACGAAACGGAAAAAAAATCATTGTGCGACAAAATCGAAGAAAAAACGCCATTTTGTAAATTTTGGGTTCTTCCGTTTCTACGCAGTGCATATTTCGGTAAAAATGACACCTTATCATTATTCTGTAGGTCATACGGTTAAAATGATGCCCTACTTATATAGGTTTGATTTTGTCGTACTTCTAGAAAAAATCATAACTACATGCAGGAAAATGTATACGTTTAAAAATGTCCTCTTCTGACCCCTATAACCTTTTTATTTTTCCACGTACAGGGCGGTATGAGGACTCATTTTTTGTGCCGTGATCTGAAGTTTTTATCGGTATGATTTTTGTTTTGATTGAACTTTTTGATCACTTTTTATTAATTTTTAATGGTATAAAAAGTGACCAAAATACGCTTTTTTTGACTTTGGAACTTTTTTGCGTGTACGCCATTGACCGTGCGGTTTAATTGATATATTTTTATATTTCGGACATTTACGCACGCGGAGATACCACATATGTTTATTTTTATTTACACTGTTTTATTTTTTTTATGAGGGGGTGATTCAAACTTTTATTAGGGAAGGGGTTAAATGACCTTTATTAACACTTTTTTTAAACTTTTTTTTTACAGTGCACACACTGATCTCTCATCCTGATCACAGGCGTGTATTAACACGCCTGTGATCAGTGTTATCGGCGCTTGACTGCTCCTGCCTGGATCTCAGGCACGGAGCAGTCATTCGTCGATCGGACACCGAGGAGGCAGGTAAGGGCCCTCCCGGTGTCCTGCAAGCTGTTCGGGACACAGCGATTTCACCGCGGTGGTCCCGAACAGCCCGACTGACTAGCCGGGATACTTTCGCTTTAGAAGCGGCGATCGCCGCTTCTAAAGGGTTAATACCGCACATCGCCGCGATCGGCGATGTGTGGTATTAGCCGCGGGTCCCGGCCGTTGATCTCGCAGGAGCCGGCGCAGGACATAAATATACGTCCTGCGTCGTTAAAGGGTTAATGTGATGTGAGGAGTGTCTGGGTAGTGAAATCTTATGCTAAAAAGTGTTTGGATTCAATGCCTCTATAGCATATACATTTGAAAAGATATGTATACTTGACTTGAAGCTGTATACGAGTAAGTAAAACACCTTGTGTATCCCATATTTGAACTGGGCGGTATGTGAGATATATAATCCTCTGGAGAGGTTGTAAATAACTATTGACTGGGGAGCTTATAGTAGTAATATTTATTGGAGATTGAAAAGTGTTGGAATTAACATCTCTACAGTATATAACTGAATAAAAATTCAGCTGACCAGTTTAAGTGATATTCAGCCGTGTATTAACTAGCAAAACTCCCAGCCTAGTCCAGGCCAACTATACTAGATCCTATTGAAGTACTGATGGGCTGCAGAGGGTCAAAACATGGGAAAATGCCCTTTCTTAAATGAAAATTAATATCTTCTGGGAAAGACTTTCTAGCCGTGGAGTGTGGAATTTATAGTAGTAACAACTATCAATATAAATAAGCCATCGATCCTTATCTGCTACCCCGCTACCTTGACTAAAAAGCCCACCCCAGTACCTCAGCCCACTGACTACCCTATAAAAGGATATAAAAGCACTGGAAGACAGAGCGAGGCAACATATAAGGACTGATAGTATTTTCTACAAAGACTCAAATAGCGGAGCTGTCTGTGAAACTATACATTTGAGATCTATATTACAGATAAAGAGCTATAGTTGGGAGGAAGAGAAACATAATGGCCCCTAAAAGAAATCCCACTAGCCCAGTAAAGGAAAAAACAGGACAAAAAAAATGTAGAAAAAAATCTAGAAAAATTATGGGAGACTCCCCCTTGGCTTGCAGGAGTTATGTCAGCCATTGTAATACCTCAGTGGGGGGACTTATTAAACAAGTTGGGACTATCAGTTCTGAAATCTCTCTTATTAGAAATGACCTATCTAATATTCGGTCCAGATGTGAAGAAGCAGTGGAGAGAATAAGTGCGGTGGAGGATGAGGTAGCAAATCTTAAGAAAAAGATGAAAATACTGCAAACAGAAAATCAGTGGCTGGGAAATAAAGTAAGTCTTAGAAGACAGGTCAAGACAGTGAAATTTGAGGATCCTCGGTATCCCTTAAGGGTCATAAAAAATGATATGACAGGTTCTATTCAAACTTGGATAACAAAGACAGTAGGGAAAGAACTTCTGTCCCGTTTCTTTAACGTGGAAAGAGCCCACAGAGTACCAACAAGACAGGCTGTAACTGGATCTGCTCCAAGGCCCATCATTATTAAAACACTGAGCTACAAAGACAGAGACATTATACTTAGGAAAACAAGGACTATGGTGAGTCTGCCATTTAATAATGCAAAAGTCTTTATTTATCCGGATTATACAGTGGAGACTCAAAAAAAAAAAAAATAATTAATGAAAAAAGAGTCTCCTACTTTGAGGTTAAAAAGAGACTTCAAAATAATGGAAATAAGTATGGATTAATTTACCCTGCTAAACTTCGGGTGATGCACAAAGAGAAGGGCTGGTTTTTCGATACCCCAAAATATGCTTCGGATTGGATGGAAAATGAAGGACTTAAATAACTAAGTGACGGAGGCGTTGGGGGGGTAGACGTAGGTTAGAGGTTCGGGTCCTAATTAAAAAAAGATTTGAACCACTGGGGGGGATTGGAGGGGGGGTTGTGGTTTTTTTTTTTTCTTCTTCTTTTACCTCTTCTTTCTTTTTCTTTCTCTCCCTTCCCTCCTTTTTGATGTTTATTTATTTATTTTTAATTTTTTTACACATTAGTCACTTTTGGGGCAGTTAACATAATATTTAGAGACACTGAGAATTGGTATGACGCACTATAAATATGTGATACAAGTTGTGAGAAGATACTAATAAAATGCACAAAAGGGAATGGTTAACAGATTAACGTGGATTAGGGGAAAGGTTTAAAAGAATAGCGGTAATGAGCTATATAAAGAAATATATGCCAGGGACAATATGTTTGACAGAGACACATTTTACGAAGGACACAATAAGGATAGCGTATAATAATAGGTGGAGGTATCAATATCATGCGACATATTCGTCGTATTCAATGGGGGTATCACTGCTTGTACACAGGGGGGTTAAATGGGAAGAGAGGGAAGTTAGAATTGATAAGGAGGGTAGAGTTATATGTATTCAGGTAAAATGGGATGGAGTTGAATACTTGATGTCATTTCTGTATAATCCTCCTCCGTTCTCCACTAAAATTATTATAGAATTTATCAATTTCTGTAACCCCCTTTTGGTGAAAATTAAAAGGGAAAGCAATAGAAGGGCAGAAATAAAAATAAATGCCCATTGGTTTAATTTGTTAGGAAGCACTGGAGATCTTGAAGGGAAGTCAACTAGGGGTCAGCATCAGATGGGATTGTATGGGAGGCCATAAAAGGGTATCTAAGGGGTGAATTATTTGGAACCATTTGTAAATTGAGGAAGAAAATCAGGAAGAAGAGTAAAGACTGTTGAGTAGGGTAAAACAAGCGGAAGAACTTTTTCTTAATTCGTCTACAATAAAAAAGTAAGAGCAGTGGGAAAGGTGTCAGGGGGAAATAGAAAGGTTTAATGAGGAAAAAGTTAGGAATAAAATGTTTTTTGCAGGGAGGCAAAGGTTTTGGGAGGGGGGGGGGGGTGAACAAATGTCTCAAAAATGAGAAAGATAAGAAAGGTATGATCCACAGGTTATCCTCTCTAGTATTGCTGAGTATTTTGAGAGAATATATTCCTCTAAATTATCCTGCTCTGAGATCAAGGTTTGGTCATATTTAGAGCAGATATACTTCCTGACAATATCAGAAGAGAATAGAATAGCACTTGATGCTCCACTACCTTTAAGTGAGTTAAATGGTGCTCTAGTATTAATTAGAGGGAACTCTTCTCCTGGAACAGATATATTTCCATATGAAGTATACCGGAGCTCTCAGGATCCAGACTGGTATGCGGGGAGGACATGGGTAGTGGATCCAGTGTGCCAGAGAGGCGATGGCGTGGGCCGTACCAGGGGAACGGAAATCTAAGGGATTACTGGTTTTCACCAGAGCCCGCCGCAAAGCGGGATGGACTTGCTGCGGCAGATAACCCCAAGGTCATTCCACCTGGTAGCGACTCAACCCCTCTGGCAGCTGAGACTGGCGTGGGACACAAGGACAAGGCTAAGGCAAGGTCAGACGTAGCAGAAGGTCAGGGCAGGTAGCAACAGTTCGTAGTCAGGGGCAACAGCAAGGGTCTGGATACACAAGAAATGGGCTCACAAAAACGCTTTCACTGGCACAAGGCAACAAGATCCGGCAAGGACAGGAAGGGGAAGAGGGTTTAAATGCAAAATGGGAGTGATTACACTGATTGGGCCAGGCACCAATTAGTGGTGCACTGGCCCTTTAAATTTAAAAGAGCCGGCACACGCGCGCCCTAGAGAGCAGGGCCGCACATACCGGGACTGAACTGAAGGAGGACGGGACAGGTGAGAGGATCGGAATGCGACCCGCGGGCGGGCACGTCCCGCCACGCGGATCGCATCCCCGCCGGGGACACTAGAGCAGCGCTCCCGGCCAGCGGGTCTGACCGGGGCGCTGCACATAGAAGAACTCTGCGAGCGCTCCGGGGAGGGACAGGGACCCAGAGCGCTCGGCGTTACAGGAGCTATAAGGAATATTTTATCCCCTGTCTTTTTAGAGTACTGACAGACGCATTGGACAATGGTACTCTCCCAAGATCAATGCTCCGAGCTAAAATAATACTTTTTATCTTGAAACCTGACAAAAAATCCTTGGGAAATTGAGTCTTATAGACCGATTTCACTTCTAAACAGTGATAATAAAATATATGCTAGACTATTAGCAAATAGGCTTCAAAACATAATTAGTAAAATAATTAATAAAGATCAAAATGGGTTTATCCCAGAACGTATGGGCAAATGTAATCTTAGGAGATTATACACAAATATGCAAATTGATGGAGAGAAAGGGTCCCACTCCATCCTGTCTTTGGATGCTGCAAAGGCATATGACAGGGTGGAGTGGGAATACTTGTGGGGGACAATGAGATCGTTTGGCATAGGGGAGGAATTTATTAAAATGGTGAAAATACTGTATAAGAACGCAGAAGCAAATGTGGAGGTGAATGGAGACTCCTCACGATTGTTTTTCTCTCTCTTGGGGGACCCGATATTTTCCCCTCTTCTGTTTGCCCTGTTTATTGAACCCCTAGCAACCCAGATAAGAGATGACTGTTACATATTGTGCTCCGGCCACAGACCCCGGCCGTGAGCGCAGCATCCCCTTGTCCCCGACGGGGCTGGGATTCGCATTGCGGGACTTACCTCACTCCACTCCTGCAGCTGCTTCCTCTAAGGCCTGGCATGCGCGTCCCCGACCCTTAGGGCGTGCACATGCGCCGGAGCTTTGAAGTTTAAAGGGCCAGTGGGCCCATAATTAGTTATAAGTTAGTTATGTGCATCTCCCACACCCCTCTGCCGGATCTTCAGTGCTTATTGCCTAAGAGAAAGCATTCCCATTGCCTGTTTTGCCTACCCGTGTTTCTTGACCTTCATGCTACGTTTTTTTACTCCGAACCTTCCCCGCCTGCCTAGACCTTCTGCTACGTTGACTACGCCTCTGCCTCATCCTCCAGAACCCCGCCTAGCCCAGTTACTTGTGTGGTCGAGCCGTGTCAGGGGTAGCGACCTGGGTGTCGTCTGCCGCAGCAAATCCATCCTGCTTTGTGGACGGGTTCTGGTGAAGACCAGCGACACCTTAGACTCCACTCCCTGACACAGTCCGAGTCTTCAGCCACACAGATAGAGGATCCACATCCAGTTTCATGACAGCCCGCATTTAGGTGCGTGACAACGACCCAAAGATAGAAGGTAGAGACGAGCGAACTTTAGAAAAATTTGATACGGCCGATTCGCCAAATTTTTTGAAAAAATGTATTTCGATCTGAATTTATTTGCGGTGAATCTATATTAAAAACGGCTATTTCTGGCTTACAGAGAGCCTTAATAGGGGTGTAGAACACTTTGCTGTGTTCTAACACACATATGGAGTGTGCTGGGGCAGTGAAATAATACTGTTATTCAGAATGCCGGCATCCTTTTAGAATCACTGCCACAGAGCGGCACAATGACAGAACCTGGAGGTGGCATCAGTATGAGGAGACCATATAGTGGCTGAATGACACAGCGTGGAGGTGTTGGCAGCATGAGGACACCATATAGTGGCTGAATGACACAGTGTGGAGGTGTTGGCAGCATGAGGACACCATATAGTGGCTAAATGACACAGGGTGGAGGTGTTGGCAGCATGAGGAGACCATATAGTGTCTGAATGGCACAGCCAGCAGTTGGCAGCAGCATGAGTGACACTAGGCCTTCACAATCCTTAAGATTATAAGATGAATTCTGAAGATTTTGGGTAGCTAGTGCTACCAAAACTAAATTTTTATTCCCAGACCCAGGCAAAGCAGCATCATTAAACCATACATTGCCTGAATGGCACAGCCTGGAGTTGGCTGAAACATGAGGAGACAATATAGTGTCTGAATGGCACAGCCTGGAGTTAGCAACAGATGAGGAGATAATAGGGCCTCACAATCTCTAATAATAAAAGATGAATTTGGAAATTTCAATTGAAGATGTATGGTACCTAGTGCTACCATAAACATATATAGGTAATGGCCTAGGCTCAGTAGCATCACTAAACCATGTAGTTGCTATATGACACATACACAGAAGAAGGCAGCAACATGAGTACAAAAGAGGGATTCACAACCCCTAACATTAAAAGGTGAATGTTGAAATCTCTATTAAAGATGCATGTTAGCTAGTGCTGCCATCCAAAAATGCAAGGCCCAAGCCCAGCAGCATCAGTAAGCCAAGTAGCTCCTTAAACACACAGTCAGGAGCAGGCATCAGATTCACCAGAGGGTTTCATAACCCCTTACATTGAAAGATCAATGTTGAAATTTCTATTAAGCATGTATTTAGCTCATGCTAAACATCCAAAAATTTAAGGCCCAAGCCCAGAAGCATCAATAAGCCAAGTAGTTCCTGAAAGAGTCAGGAGCAGGCATCAGCAGTACACCCGAGGGTTTCATAACCCCTTACATTGAAAGCTCAAATTTGAAATTTCATCAAATTTCAAATTTGATTTTAAATTTCTATTAAGCATGTATTTAGCTCTTGCTAAACATGCAAAAAGTTAAAGGGGTACTCCGGCGCTAAGACATCTTATCCCCTATCCAAAGGATAGGGGATAAGATGTCTGATCGCGGGGGTCCCGCTGCTGGGGACCCCCGTGATCTTCCATGTCACACCCCATTAGAATCAGCCCCCGGACCGTGCTCGCTCCGGGTCTGATTACTGGCGATCACGGGGACAGAGCATAGTGATGTCACGGCTCCGCCCCTGTGTGATGTCACGCTCCGCCCCCACAATGCAAGCCTATGAAGGGGGTGTGGCAGCTGTCACGCCCCCTCCCATAGGCTTGAATCGAGGGGGCAGAGCGTGACGTCACACGGGGGGTGGATCCATGACGTCACTATACTCTGTCCCCGTGATCGCAAGTAATCAGACCCGGAGCAAGCACTCTCCGGGGGCTGATTCTAACAGGGTGTGGCATGGAAGATCACGGGGGTCCCCACCGGCGAGACCCCGTGATCAGGCATCTTATCCCCTATCCTTTGGATAGGGGATAAGATGTCTTAGCGCCGGAGTACCCCTTTAAGGCCCAAGCCCAGAAGCATCAGTAAGCTAAGTAGTTCCTGAAAGACACGAAAGCAGTGAGGAGCAGGAATCAGCAGTAGACCCGAGGGTTTCATAACCCCTTATACTGAAAGATCAATGTTAAAATTTCTATTAAGCATGTATTTAGCTAGTGCAAAACATCCAAAAATGTAAGGCACAAGCCCAGAAGCATCAGTAAGCCAAGTAATTCCTGAAAGACACTGGAGCAGTCAGGAGCAGGCATCAGCAGTACCCAAGTGTGTTTCTTAACCCCTTGCATTGAAAGATCAAGCTTGAAATCTCAATTAGTCATTTATGTTAGCTAGTGCTACCAGAACATATTTGGAGTTAATATCCCAGTCCCAGTAGCATCAAAAAATGATAAATTGGCTGAATGACAGAGCCTGGTCGTGGGGAAAGCATAAGGAGTCCATGTAGTGTCTGAATGGTACAGCCTGAAGGTGGCTGAAGCATGAGGAGACCATTGAAATAGAAATCTAAGATTTTGAAATTGAAATTGAGGATTTTGAAATGGAACTTTTACTCCCAAGTTTTAGTGGCCCAGGCCCCGGCATGTGGGTACAAAAGACCTAATCTAACAAGGAGTCCCATGTCACATGTCAGCACAATGACAGAGCCTGGAGGTGGCATAAGTAGGAGGAGACCATATAGTGTCTGAACGGCACAGCCTGGAGTTGGCTGAAGAATTAGGAGACCCCAGGGCTTCACAAAAATTGTCAGAATACCACCTGACATTCAAAATAATAAAATGGTAGATAAGTTTTCTGAAGAAAAGGATCCTTCATTAGATGACAATATGAGTATTGTGTGTTCCAGTGATATTAGCTCATCGAGGGAACAGGAAAACATGATACAACTTAATTCTGCAACTGAGAACCAGAACAAACAATGAACGACTTAAAGCCTACCGGAACTGAGGAACTTCAAAATGGTAAATCTACCACTTGGGATAGTCAGTCAATTCCAACAGCCGGTGGTCAGTATCCACAATTTCATGCTTCTGCTTCATAGTCCTTGGCAATATTCCTTTTATTGCTGGTCTGGTATCAACATGGCAATAATGCTGGGAGAGTAACTCAAGAATAGCCACATGTTTCCTACAATACACAGTCAATATATGGTGACCATATAGTGGCTGAATGACACAGCCTGGAAGTGGCTGAAGTATGAGGAGACCATATAGTGTCTGGATGGCACAGCCTGGAGTTGGCGGCAGATGAGGAGACAATAGGACTTCACAATCTCTCAAAATAAAAGATTAATTTTGAAATTTCCATTGAAGATGTATGGTACCTAGTGCTACCACAAACATATATAGGGGATGTCCTAGGCCCAGCAGCATCACTAAACCATGTAGTTGCTGAATGACACAGACAAGAGCAGTCAGCAGCAGGAGTGCACAAGAGGTTTTCATAACCCCTAAGATTGAAAGATCAATGTTGAAATCTCAATTAAGCATGTATGTAAGCTAGTGCTAGCATCCAAAAATGTAATGCCCAAGCCCAGCAGCATCAATAAGCCAAGTAGTTCCTTACACACACAGCCTGGAGCAGGAATCAGCATGAGTTTACAAGATGTCTTCACAACCCCTAACATTATGTTAATGTTGAAATCTGTATAGAAGATGTATGTTAGCTAGTGCTAACATCAAAAATTATGTAGGCACAGGCCCAGCAGCATCACTAAACCATATAGTTGCTGAAACACACGTCCTGGATCAGGCAGCAGCAGAAGTACACAAGAGGGCTTAATAACCCCTAACATTAAAAGGTGAATATTGAAATCTGTATAGAACATGTATGTTAGCTAGTGCTAACATCCAAAAAATGTAGGCACAGGCCCAGCAGCATCAGTAAGCCAAGTAGTTCCTGAAACACACAGCCTGGATCAGGCAGCAGGATGAGAACATAAGAGGGCTTCACAACCCCTAACATTAAAAGATCAATGTTGAAATCTTCATTGAGCATGTATGTTTGCTAGTGCTGCCATAAAAAATTGTAAGTAATATCCAAGACAGTCCCAGCAACATCAGAAAACAATATATTGGCTGTATGACACAGGCTGGAGGTGGGGAAAGCATAAGGAGCCCATATAGAGTCTGAATGGCACAGCCTGGTGGTGGCTGAAGCATGAGGATACCATATAGTGGCAGAATGGCACAGCCTTAAAGTGACCCTAATGCAAAGAATTTCTGAAACTGGGGACCAGCACCTTAATTATGTTTTGAAGTATCCATGGCAGCACAATGAGAGAGCCTGAAGGTGGTAGCATTAGCATGAGGAGACCATAGAGTAGCACAATTATAGAGCCTGGAGCGGGCAGCATCAGCATGATGAGACCATAGAGCAGCACAATTATAGAGCCTGGAGGTGGCAGCATCAGCATGAGGAGACCATAGAGCAGCACAATTATAGAGCCTGGAGGTGGCAGCATCAGCATGAGGAGACCATAGAGCAGCACAACGACAGAGCCTGGAGGTGTTAGCATCAGCATGAGGAGACCATATGGTGGCACAATGACAGAGCCTGGAGGTGGTAGCATTAGCATGAGGAGACCATAGAGCAGCAAAATGAGAGAGCCTGGAGGTGGCAGCATCAGCATGAGGAGATCATATTGCGGCACAACGACAGAGCCAGGAGGTGGCAGCATCAGCATGAGGAGACCATATTGCGGCACAATGACAGAGCCTGGAGGTGGTAGCAATAGCAAAAGGAGACCATAGAGCATGCCAACTGAGGGTTGAGTGTCAGGAACCCAATGACTGTTGACTGGGGGTGTCGGATATCACTTGAGATTAAGTGGATGACCGAGTGAACTGATCAATCACGGCTGCTGGGTTGCTGGTCGAGACACAACTGCTAGTTGACACAGGGAGCTCAGACCTCTCGCTGCGACTCCGGCTGGGCACACACCCCTACTCTGCTGCGACCTCTGCCTGCGCCTTATGAATTTAGGCCTCTGCCACTCCTCTGTGCACGTCCTGGCAATACTCTTCCTGACATACTTATTGCGTATATGAGGGGAGTACAATACGCTTCACTACACTTAAAGTATATGTCTAGAACAGCAGCAGGTGTGTACTATTGGCTGTCCTTTCACAGTATCTAGGCCCTTGTCAGATTAACAAGTACAAGATAGTACACTACTTAGATGTAGGTATGCGGTATGCACTGATGAGGACAGAAAAATGTGCTAAAATATGCATTAAAAACTCTGTATTTTTGTAAAACACCAGCCGGAGAGTACTATTGCTTGGACTTTCACAGTATGTAGGCCCTTGACAGATTAACAGGTACAAAATGGCACACTACTTAGATATACATATGCGGTATGCACTGATGAGGACAGAAAAATGCGCTACAATATGCATTAATAACTCTGTATTTTTGTAAAACACCAGCCGGTAAGTACTATTGCTTGGACTTTCACAGAATGTAGACTTGTTACAGATTTACATATACAAAATAGTAGACTGCTTTGATGTACAGTAGGTATGTGGTATGCACGTATGAGGGCAGAAAAATACAGTCCGCTGAAAAAACTTATTTTTGCACAGCAGCAGCAGTACAGAACAGTGCAGCACCACAAAAAAAATTTGCACTCTGTCACAGAGTATTCAGAATGTTGTGAACTTCTGGTTATTATACTGTCTACAGACTAGTACAATCAGCTGATGATTTCTTGTGGAAAAAATACACAGAATTGAGCTGAGAAATCATTCCTGCATCCTGTGATACGGTTAATGAAGTTAAGGCAGCTTGTTGATGATATGTATGAGGCACCAAAAAGCTATCTGCCCCTCTCTGATAAAATGCTGAATAAAGTGACTGGGAGGTTAATGGCAAGCTTAAAAATCGTTCTCAGTGAGAACAAGCACAGCATTGCACTGTTCTCTGTCCTCAACGCTGATGTGACTAGCAGTTGGAAGTGAAACGCTGCGGTATGATCAATTCAGCATGTCTGTGTTTCACACAGAGAAACGCAGCCGTCCTCTCTCTCTGCAGTGAATGGCATGAAATGAGCAGCCGCAAAATGGCTGCCGATTATATATGGCTGTGACACAGGGGTCAATGAATGCTGATAGGCTGCATTCTGCATGTGATTCATGGTCATCCTGCCTACCTCCCTTCCCGCCTTGCCTTCCCGCCTTCCCAGCATCCCCTGCCCCATTTACTGACATGTGAATCCGCCATTTTAGGTGTCCTGGAGCCTGGAACGCTGTAAAATGGAGTTTCATGAAGCGATTTGCGTGATAGAATCACGGCGATATTCGCATTCGTTGTGAATCGAATAAATCCTGAAATTCATAAGAAATTTGGGTTTGTCTGCTTCCATTCACTCATCTCTAATAGAAGGTTTTGGAGCTGAGGGAGAAAGGGAGAAAATATCCCTATATGCGCATGACAGTTTGTATTGAAGTCAGCTCACTCCCTCCTTCTGAGCACACCTGTGCCGCGGACCCGCCGGCACCGCCCCGGGGATACCTGGGGATACAGATATCGAGGAGTGTACAGGAGTTCCATCAATTAAATACCTTCCCTGTGATAAGGGAAGTGGAAAGGAAGGCTATAGCCTGAAATAAGCTACCAACCTCTAAAGCAGATAAAATATTGCTTATAAAAGCTATATTAATTCCAAAACTGCTATATTTCTTCTGCGGCACTCCCATATGGTTTGGAGATCAAATATTTAAGCAAATTATTGCTATTTTTATTTGGGGGAGGAAGCATACAAGAATAAAGGTGGAATACCTTTGTGTACAAAAAGATAAAGGTGGATTATTGTTCCCAGATAATAAAAATTATTTTTTAGCCACCCAACTTGCTTGGTTTATTGATTGGTGGAATGATGGATTGTTGAGATATGTATTTGAAGGTTTCCACAGGAAGTTTAAAAATATATTTAAAATTTTGGAATCTGGTGTAATGGCAATGGGGGAGTTCAGGAAAAACCCAGGGGTGGATTGTTTGATCAAGACCTGGTCCAACATAGTTTGGAAATATCTATGATATGGCATAATAAAAAGATAGAGGAATTCTATAAATAAGGATCATTAAAAAAATATAGCAGAGAAGGGAATTAGGAACATTTCTGACTTGATAAAAGAGGGTAAGCTTATTAGATGGGAGGACCTAAAAGAAAAGTTTGATTTGGAAGAAAAAGCATGGTACGAATATGCTAAAATTAGATATGCATTCTTGGCCACAAAAGGGAAAGAGATCTTCAGTGTAGAGAGTCCCAGGGGTCTACTGCAAAAAATTGTAAAAAAAAAATAGGAATGAAAAAAATTGTAGCACATTTATATAAACAATTGGTAGTAAAGACAACTGAAAATAAAAATGTTGGTTTTGTTAATCTGTATTAAAACAAATAGGAAAAAAAAAAAATATATATATATATATATATATATTATTAAAAAAAAAAACAATAGAAGGTTTAGGGTGCTTTCACACTTCGGTCGGCTCATTTTCGACCCGTATACGGTTTTCTGACTGGACCTAAAACCGTAGTATACCAGACCTAAAACCGTAATTTACTACGGTTTTAAGTCCGCTCAGAAAACTGGATACGGGTCGAAAATGTCGACAGAGTCAAACAGGATTTCGAGTCAATGGATTTCAGCGCCGGTCCGGCTGGGGTACGGGAGTGCATAGTTTTCCCCTCCCCCAGCCGGATCCGGCAGCCGTAGGCTGAAAACATGGTGTGAAAGCACCCTTAAAAGCAAAGATCTAATAAAATTCCAAACATGCCATAGCCCTTTCTGAGCAACCAAAAAATGATTATTTTTTCAACTTACAAATGTTTCTTTTCCACTTCAGCTATGTTTCAGAAAGAAAGAGAACAGGTTCTTTCCAATTATGAAAAACAACCTTCTGCAGAGAGGAAAGTGACTGAGACAAATCAAGCATGGCTGAATTTTGCTGGGAGCAACATTAAGAGAACATTAATGTTCCATTCTGGTCAAAGCGTTTACTTTATACTACAGAGAAAAACAAGATTGATTTTTAATCTAAACTTCGATGGGAGAAACATTTATTCAATTATTGTTTATTTTCAAAATGTCCACATGGCTGCTGTTTAATAAAATAACAAGTATTGATCGGGCGCAGTGAGCAACTGAGGGGAAAACACATTTTAATAAATTTAAGAGATGCTTTTAATGTTGTGTTGGTACTGTAATCTAATATACAGTACTTTATAATTTAGGAAAGAAACGACAATAATTGAGACAAAAGAGCTGTAGAATGTTTAGAATCAAAGTCATGCAATAGAATGACTACAAGTATTTAAAATGGAATTTGATCTCATCTGTTCTATCAGGCCCTTTACCATTTGACGTAATTATGTTTCAGCCCACAAACAAGTGAAGTTATTGATCTCCTTTTAAGAAAAACACTGTGTATCCATGTACGCCCAACAAAGTGGTTGTAAGGGACCCTTAGTCCCTAATAGTCACATTAATATTGGAAAAACTGTTCAGTTAGCGTGATTTTTATATATTGTCAATATTTCATTAATATCTCATTAATATATAATTTGGGTCGCTGGTGCATATTAATCCCTAAACTGTGCTGCTGTTTTAGCCATAAATGGGTACACCAGACATGTTATCCCCTATCCAAAGGACCTCCGGCGAGGGGGCGTGGCGTGCAGTTACAAACACGGTAGTCTCAGGCCGCAGTGCCAGCCCCGAGATTGCCAGGGTCCCAGTGGCCAGCCCCCCCTTCAATCAGACGTATTGTTCCCTATCCTTTGGATAGGGGATAAAATGTCTAGGGGTGGATTACCCCTTTAACCCCTTAAGGATGCAGGGTTTTCTGTTTTTGCCATTTTGTTTTTTCCTCATCACCTTCGAAAAATCATAACGCTTTCAATTTTGCACCTACAGACCCATATGGGGGCTTGTTTTTTGTGCCACCAAATTTAGTTTGTAATAACATCAATCATTTTACCACCCAATCTATGACGAAACCGGAAAAATATATATTTCTGGGACAAAATTAATAAAGAAAACTCTATTTTTAAAATTTTGGGGGCTTCTGTTTCTATGCAGTGCACTTTTCAGTATTTTCACCTCATCTTTATTCTGTAGGTCGAAAATGTATGCATGTGGAGATACCACATATATTTATATTTATTTACATGTTTTTATTTTTAATGGGAAAAGGGGGGTGATTCAAACTTTTATTAGGGAAGGGATTAAATGACATTTATTAAGTCTTTTTTTTACACTTTTTTCTTTGCAATGTTAAAGCCCCTATAGTGGACAATAACATGCATTACACTGATTGAATACACTGATCAGTGCTATGCCATAGCATTGCATTGCTCAGTGTTATCGGCAGTCAATTGCTCAAGCCTGGATCTCAGGCTTGGAGCAATCAAGCGCCAATCGGACAGCCGGGAGAAAGGTAAGACGACTCCCGCTGTACTCTCAGCTGTTCGGGACATCGCGATTTCACCGCAGTGGTCCCGAACAGCCCACTAAGCTAAGCGGTGATACTTTTCTCCCGTTTTAGATGTCGCAATAAACTTTGATCGCGGCATCTAAAGGGTTAATACCGGACATCAGCCAGATCGGCGATGTCCGGTATTAGCCGTGGGCCCTGGTTGCTGATAGCAACCGGGATCTGCCAGGTATGAAGCGCGCTCAGCTCCTGAGCACGCTTCACATAACGGGAGCCAGCCACGAGCATAAATATATGCTTATGGTCGTTAAGGGGTTAAAGAGGTACTCTGCCCCTAAACATCTTATCCCATATCCAAAGGGTGGGGATGAGATGTTTGATCGCAGGAGTCCAGCCGCTAGGACCCCCGCGATCTTCAGAGAGGTACCCAGTCATCCAGTGCACAGAGCGAACTCCGATCCATGCCAGATGGTGACCACAGCCGTCACACCCCCTCCATTGATGTCTATTCGGCGGCATAGCACTGAACAGGGCCACTGGACCCTTAAGCACCTGAGAGTATAAAGGTCTTGACTTGGATACAGATGGACCATCAATGTACTCATCTGTATCCTCATCCTCCTTATCACATCACTCATTGGTTTCCTCACAATCATCTTCACTCTTTTCAGACTTAGGCTCAATATGAACAATTTTAGCTGGCTTCCCAATACCCCCAGAAGAATCATTGGTAGAAACAGGCATATCAATGCCCCCAGAGACAAATTGGCAGGTTTACATTTTTGAGAAACGGGAAATACCTGTGCACCCAGGTGGCCGCCATGATGACCACTTGGATGCGGACGCTTGGCACAAGACCTGATGAAATGTGTGTCCACCCCACAGTAGAAACACAAGCCGTAGAGTTGGCAAAATCTTCTGCGCTCTTCTGGAGTGCAGATGGACCCTATCTGCATAGGTTCCTCCTCAGGCACGGACTGATGTTTGGGAACAGAAGAGGAGACATGCAAAAAAGGAGGGACAGAGGAAGAACAACATTCCCGTCTGCGTTCACGTAAACGTCTATCTAAACGAATTGCTAAAGTCATTGCTTGGTCTAAGGTGTCAGGAGAGGGGTAGGTCACTAACTGTTACGCCGAGCGCTCCGGCTCCTCCTCCGGAGCGCTCGCTGCTCTGTTGTGCCCGGCGGGGATGCGATCCGCCTTGCGGGACGTGCCCGCTCGCGGATCGCACCCCGTTCCACTCACCTTTCCCGATCTCCTGCTGGGTCCCGATGCGTGCGGCCCCCGCTCTCTAGGGTGCGCGTGCGCCGGGGCTCTCAGATTTAAAGGGCCAGCGCACCGCCAATTGGTGCCTGGCCCAGTCTTCCTAATTAGCTCCCACCTGCTCCTTGTGTATAAAAACCCACTTCCCCTTCCTGTCCTTGCCGGATCTTGTTGCCTTAGTGCCCTGTGAAAGCATTTAGTGTGTTCCAAAGCCTGTGTACCCAGACCTTCTGCTGTTGCCCCTGACTACGACTCTTGCTGCCTGCTCTGACCTTCTGCTACGTCTCACCTTGCTCTTGCCTTGTCCCTGTGTACTGCGCCTGTCTCAGCTGTCAGTTGGGGTTGAGTCGCTATCGGGTGGAACGACCTGGGGGTTACCTGCCGCTGCAAGTCCATCCCGCTTTGCGGCGGGCTCTGGTGAAAACCAGTAACCCCTTAGACTCCGTTCCCTTGGTACGGCCCACGCCATCACCCCACTGATACAGAGGATCCATCTCCAGTGTCCTCACTGCATACCACTCCGGATCCTGACAGTAGATCCGGCCATGGATCCCGCTGAGGTCCCGCTGCCTAGTGTCACTGACCTAACCACGGTGGTCGCCCAGCAATCACAACAGATCGCGCAACAAGGACAGCAGCTGACTCAACTGACCGTTATGTTGCAACAGCTTCTGACGCAACTACAGCAATCATCTCCTCCACCAGCTCCTGCATCTCCTCCGCAGCGAGTGGCTGCTCCCAGCTTCCGCCTGTCTCTACCGGACAAGTTTGATTGGGACTCTAAACAGTGCCGTGGATTCCTGTCCCAGTGTTCCCTACACTTGAAGATCATGTTGGACCAATTCCCTACTGAACGGTCTAAGGTGGCTTTCGTGGTAAGCCTCCTGTCTGGAAAGGCCTTGTCATGGGCCACACCGCTCTGGGACCGCAAGGATCCTGCCACCGCTACTATCCAGTCCTTCTTCTCAGAAGTACGTAGTGTCTTTGAGGAGCCAGCCCGGGCCTCCTCAGCCGAGACTGCTTTGCTGAACCTCGTCCAAGGGAGTTCTTCTGTGGGCAAATACCCTCGCCTCTGAGCTATCCTGGAACAATGAGGCCCTCTGCGCGACCTTCAAGAAATGCTTATCCAGTAACATCAAAGATTTCCTGTCCGCAAATCTGCAAATCTGTCTGAACTTATCCATTTGGCCACCCGCATCGACATGCGTTTCTCGGAAAGACACCAGGAACTTCGACAGGAAAAGGATCTTGTTCGCACCAGGCGATTTCTCTCCCCGGCTCCTTTCTTCCAAAGTCCTTTGCAATCTGTTCCTGTGCCTTCCGCCGAGGAGGCTATGCAAGTGGATCGGTCCCACCTGACCCTACAAGAGAGGACTCGCCGCCGTAATGAGAATCTGTGCCTGTACTGTGCTCGTACCGAACACTTCCTAAAAGACTGTCCTATCTGCCCTCCGCATCAGGAGAAACGCACTCACTTACTTCACAAGGGTGAGACGACTCGTGGTGTGAATTCTGCCTCTCCACGTCTGACTGTAACTGTGCGGATTTCTCCTCCCGCCAACTCCTCCTTCTCTGCAGTAGCCTTCTTGGACTCAGGTTCTGCAGAAACTTTATTTTGGCCTCTTTCGTTAATAGGTTCAGCATCCCAGTAACCTGTCTCGTCAAACCGCTCTATATCTCTTCTGTTAATGGAGAAAAATTGGACTGCACTGTGCGCTACCGCTCAGAACCCCTGCCCATGAGCATTGGACTGCACCATGAAAAAATTGAATTTTTCGTCCTGCCCAACTGCACCTCTGAAGTTCTTCTCGGTCTGCCGTGGCTCCAATGTCATGCTCCTACCCTCGACTGGACCACCGGGGAGATCAAAAGTTGGGGTCCTTCTTGTCACAAACGATTCCTCACATCTGCTCCCACTTGTCAAACCCCTGAGGCTCCACCTTTACCAGGCCTTTCCAAGGCTTACCAGGACTTTTCAGATGTTTTCTGCAAAAAGCAGATGGGCTCTGGTGAAAACCAGTAACCTCTTAGACTCCGTTCCCTTGGTACGGCCCACGCCATCACCCCACTGACACAGAGGATCCACCTCCAGTGTCCTCGCTGCATACCACTCTGGTTCCTGACACTAACATATCCTTCAGGACATCAGATAACCACAGTCTAAATTGGCAAATCAAAGCTGGGGTATTCCATCTGGAAGCCACACACCACTTTCTGAAGTCTGCACAATACTCAACAGGTCTGCGCCCTAGCTTTAATGTACGCAACTGAGATTCAGCGTACATAGCATGGTCTGGTTCAGCGTACAAGAGACTCAATCCCGCAAATAAAGCGTCCACTGAGGACAACTCTGGAGCATCTGGATCAACGGAAAATACCCATTCCTGGGGACCCCCTTGCAGAAGAGACATAACAATACCTACTCTTTGGGCCTCAGAACCAGACGTGTAAGGTCTTAACCTAAAGTATAATTTGCAGCTTTCACAGAAAGTTTTGAATTATTTCTGGTTACCAGAAAACCGATCCGGGAGACAAATTTTTGGCTCTAAAGGATTTGAAGGTGGAGAAATAGGATCAGTAGTGCGTGCTGACTCAAGCTCCAGGATTCTGGCCAGCAACCTTTGAATCAGCTGCTCCTGGTGTTCCAACCTGTCAATCAGGTCCTGGTTGACTCTAGACTGAGACTGAGATTTCTCTTGCTGCTGTACCTTCTCAGCTAAATCCTGGACCAACTGAGTAAGGTTCTGCATCTGACCAACCAGAGTTGTCATGGGATCCATGACTAACAACTAACAACAGAGGCAGTAATATGGGCCTGTGAAAATGTCACGTAGGGGCAGGGAAGGAGGGCACTCTGATCTCGCCCGCTCCCCTATCCCTGCCTACTTACGTACCTGCCCTCCTAAACGACAGGTCCGTAACCACGAAGACAGTCCCTTCCTGAATACGTGAGGAGAGTAAATGTCAACACAATAAAATACAAAGAATCTGTCAAAGTCCGGGACCAGTCGGATACAGGCAACTAACAAAAATAAAACTAAACACACACACAAAAGTCAGAGTCAACAAACCGCATCAAAGCCAGGAAAGGACAGAAGTACAGAATCGCTATAACTAGAGGGAAGTCGAGTAGAAAGCCAGAAGTCAAGGATGCCAGCTAATACAAAAATACAGGGTACAAACGCTAGCTACTTAGGTCAGAAGCCTGTGTCACAGGCACTGACTGAGAGCAAACTGCTAGGTTAAATAGTTAGGCCACAGGGGCTCAATCAGTCAGCTGACCAGCCTCAGCAGACAGGCGTAACCAAGCAACAAGACCAAACAAAAGCTCTCAGTGCAAGTTAACCCTTCGGTTCCTTACATAACCACTTGTAGAGATTATCCCAGCAGGGAATTTAGAATATCTGTACTCCTGGCTTTCCAGTTTTGGTTTTCTAGTTTATATCCGGAAGATTGAAGTCTTCCATAATGATAACTTTTCCTTTTATTCTCATTTTAGCTATTTCTTCAACTAGTAGATCATCTAATTCTTTAAAGGAGTACTCCAGATCAACATAACTTATCCCCTATCCAAAGGATAGGGGATAAGTTATAGATTGTGGGGGGTCCGAGCACTGGGGCCCCCCGAGTTCTCCTGGACATGCAAAAATAAAATTGTCTGTGTCTAGAGATGAGCAAATCGAATCTGACGAAGTCAAATTCGTTCCAAATTTCATGAAAAATTCAATTCGGACCGAATCCGAACTTCGACTCGATTCGAAATGACAAATTTCTTTATTAGCGACACCCCTGCGATCGTCCTGTATAATGTATAGATGCGAGTGGCTTTCTCCTCATTCGCATCTCTGCAATAGATAATACGATCACATCGGGTGGCAGGTGCTGTGATCTGTCTTTTAGTACAGGGATTAAAAAAGTGAAACACACACACTTTATTAAACACAATATTAAAATACCAATGTAGAAGAAGAACAAGTGGCACAGCTAGTAACCACAGGGTCTAAAAACAAAGGTTACACTTTGGAGGTATACAACAGATAGGTACTTGCACAAAGGGGGTCCCATCGGCGGTGCTAGGTGGAACAGAACGATATCAGTAAAAGAGCAAACATAGAAAAAAACCACACCTGCACTCACCGCAAGGGTACCGCAATTCCGGCCTCACTCAAACGGTGCCTACAATCCACGATCGGGCATATCAGAAGGGGAGCGCTCAGAAAAGGCGACTGCCGGCGGTTTCACGCAATTACTGTGCGCTTCATCCGGCCTCATTCACGTCATCGCGCTGTGCAACCTAAAATAGTGCACCTGCTGGGATCATGTGATCAAGATGACGTATGCCACAAACCAACAGGTAAGGAAATAATGAAAAAACGAACCTAATCCTATTACCATGTATACTACTAGAACACTACTTTTAATGAACTACCTTAAAATTATAAAAATGGAGATAGATCAAGTCTATCATTCAGCCCCATTGGGCCCTGTGCATTCAAAGTAAGAATCCAATGAGCCTCAGCTCGCAGTAAAGCCCGTCTCCTATCTACATTGCCCTGCCTACTATTGATGCGCATCAGGCCACCAAACTTCAGATTTTCACAGTCTCCTTTGTGTACTTCTTGCATGTGTTTAACAAAACGAGGGGATCCTCCTCCTTTCCTCACCGAATAAAGATGTTCGCGGAACCGCACTCTCAATTGGCGTTCCGTCTTACCAATGTAAAACATTCTACATTCACATATCATGAAGTACACAACAAAGGAGCTGCGACAGGTAATTAATTATTTTACAAAGAAATTAGTACCTCCTAATGTACCTCCAGTAGAATTAGCATTATACTTGCAGAAGGTACATGAGCCACATTTCTTATTGCCATACGGAAAAAATTTTGTAAGCCAATTTTCCTGTTTTTTCTCTTGCATACTATATTCATTTTTCCTTTTCTTGATTAAATCATGGATAGTCCGATTCTTTTTAAAGGTCACTATAGGTTTATTTTCTGAAAATTCTGTAATATCAGGGTCCGAAGCCAGGAGATACCAGTTCTTATATAATGTAGATCTTATTATTTCATTCATAGGGCCGTTTTTGAAGGAAAACACATAGCGTTTATTCTCCTTCTGAGGAGTATCCTTCTGCTGTCTGTTCCTATATAATAGTTTCCTCCTATCCAGGGGGTAAGCTCTCTCATACCCTTTTCGGATCACCTTATCAGGGTAACCCCTCCTTGACAACCTCGAGGCTAATTCACTTGCTTGTTTTTCAAAGTCCTGAAGGTCACTATTGTTTCTTCTAAGCCTCAGGAATTGACTATATGGAATCCCGTCTTTCACTTGAGATGGGTGCGAACTATCATAGTGTAAAATCGCATTCTTCGCCACCTCTTTCCCAAAGCCTTGTGTGACCAATACCCCATCTCTGACTAGTAATTTTAAGTCCAAAAACTCCAGGCTGTCACCTCCAAAGACACTTGTGAACATCATATTCATCGTGTTAACTGAGTTAAGATGTTGAACAAAGTCCTCAAACTTTTCTCTGGTATCATCCCACACAATTAGGACATCATCCATATATCTCCAATAGGCTTTAATGTGTTTTACATAAGGGTTACTAGAATTATAGATATACAATTTCTCAAAAATCGACAGAAATAAATTTGCGTATGAACATGAGGTAGGACTCCCCATGGCCGTGCCTTTACACTGCCTGTAAAACTGATTATCATATTGGAAGGTGTTATTCTCCAAGATAAATTTGGGGGCCTCACAAATAAATTTCACAAAATCTTCTGATTTATCTGTGTATAGTAATACATCATGAATGGCCTGTATACCCACACTATGAGGTATCCGGGTATACAGCGCCTCTACATCAATAGAAGCCAAAGAGAAACCATCAGTCCAATGGAATTCATCCACAAATTTCAGGACATCACTCGTGTCTTTCAAATACGAGGGTATCTCACTCAGCAGTGGTCTAAGTACCCAGTCCACAAATTTCGAAAGGTATTTATGAACCTTGGGGAGTAAGTACTAGCTAGAGATTGCTGGATTTACTGGCACTAAGCGTTCCGCTAACTTCTGGTCTAGAACTCCCTTCTCTACATAACCTCTCAAAAATGAACGTAGTTTCTCCTTGATCCTTTTGGTAGGATTACAAGATAGTTTCTCATAAGTATCATGTCCATTCAGCTGACGCATCGCCTCCAGATCGTATTGTGCTGAGGTCCATATCACCACACTCCCTCCTTTATCAGCCTTAGACACACATAATTCTTGGTGTTCAGATAACCAATGTAAACCCTTCTGCTCATTCTCTGTCAAGTTGCATTGTGCTTTGGGATATATGAGTGCTTTAATGTCCTTTTTAACAGCCTTGAAAAATAAATCAATCGGTCCTCCTGGGGTTAAAGGTGGATTGAACAATGAAGGATTCCCTCCACAAAACCGACTACTCTCACTAGTGGCCTCAGGGATACTACTACCAAAATCACCTACATCTGCAGCTAATTCCGCTAACACTTTAGTGCATTCTAATTCCTCAGTACTAAAGCCAAAAAAAGGGGAAAAACCTAACGGTCCTACACTGCATGGTAAATCACTTTCATATTTCTGCTGACCTATTTTATTAGGTTTCTGTGCAAAAAATTTATCCAAATTAATTTTCCTCACTGCTTTATAAAGATCAATTTCAAAACCTGGATAGTTGAACTCCTCCGTGACACCAAAATTCAGACCCTTAGAAAGGACCTGTAATACTTCCTCTGGAATAATAGTGTCAGTAAGATTTTCAACTATATTCTCAAATGAGTCTAATCCCTCCAAGATACACCCTTGCATTTTTGATAAAACCTGCCTCTTGGTTTTTCTCTTTCTACCTCCTCTCCTAACCTTCTTTCTAAAGGGAGACCCTGTGGGTTTTTTACTCCTGAACCCTGTTCACCTGCGGCTTCATCAGATGCACTTGTCTCAGACTCCGTCATCCAATAATCCTGGCTTCATCGTTTACGATAGAATTTTTTCTTGTTATTGTAATTATAATATCTCCCTGATTTTCTTCCTTTATTATGACTGTTCCATGAAAAAACATTATTCGTGTCGTAGTCACTGGACTGATGGTTTCTCTTTGGCTTCTATTGATGTAGAGGCGCTGTATACCCGGATACCTCATAGTGTGGGTATACAGGCCATTCATGATGTATTACTTTACACAGATAAATCAGAAGATTTTGTGAAATTTATTTGTGAGGCCCTCAAATTTATCTTGGAGAATAACACCTTCCAATATGATAATCAGTTTTACAGGCAGTGTAAAGGCACGGCCATGGGGAGTCCTACCTCATGTTCATACGCAAATTTATTTCTGTCGATTTTTGAGAAATTGTATATCTATAATTCTAGTAACCCTTATGTAAAACACATTAAAGCCTATTGGAGATATATGGATGATGTCCTAATTGTGTGGGATGATACCAGAGAAAAGTTTGAGGACTTTGTTCAACATCTTAACTCAGTTAACACGATGAATATGATGTTCACAAGTGTCTTTGGAGGTGACAGCCTGGAGTTTTTGGACTTAAAATTACTAGTCAGAGATGGGGTATTGGTCACACAAGGCTTTGGGAAAGAGGTGGCGAAGAATGCGATTTTACACTATGATAGTTTGCACCCATCTCAAGTGAAAGACGGGATTCCATATAGTCAATTCCTGAGGCTTAGAAGAAACAATAGTGACCTTCAGGACTTTGAAAAACAAGCAAGTGAATTAGCCTCGAGGTTGTCAAGGAGGGCTTACCCTGATAAGGTGATCCGAAAAGGGTATGAGAGAGCTTACCCCCTGGATAGGAGGAAACTATTATATAAGAACAGACAGCAGAAGGATACTCCTCAGAAGGAGAATAAACGCTATGTGTTTTCCTTCAAAAACGGCCCTATGAATGAAATAATAAGATCTACATTATATAAGAACTGGTATCTCCTGGCTTCGGACCCTGATATTACAGAATTTTCAGAAAATAAACCTATAGTGACCTTTAAAAAGAATCGGACTATCCATGATTTAATCAAGAAAAGGAAAAATGAATATAGTATGCAAGAGAAAAAACAGGAAAATTGGCTTACAAAAAATTTTCCGTATGGCAATAAGAAATGTGGCTCATGTACCTTCTGCAAGTATAATGCTAATTCTACTGGAGGTACATTAGGAGGTACTAATTTCTTTGTAAAAGAATTAATTACCTGTCGCAGCTCCTTTGTTGTGTACTTCATGATATGTGAATGTAGAATGTTTTACATTGGTAAGACGGAACGCCAATTGAGAGTGCGGTTCCGCGAACATCTTTATTCGGTGAGGAAAGGAGGAGGATCCCCTCGTTTTGTTAAACACATGCAAGAAGTACACAAAGGAGACTGTGAAAATCTGAAGTTTGGTGGCCTGATGCGCATCAATAGTAGGCAGGGCAATGTAGATAGGAGACAGGCTTTACTGCGAGCTGAGGCTCATTGGATTCTTACTTTGGATGCACAGGGCCCAATGGGGCTGAATGATAGACTTGATCTATCTCCATTTTTATAATTTTAAGGTAGTTCATTAAAAGTAGTGTTCTAGTAGTATACATGGTAATAGGATTAGGTTAGTTTTTTCATTATTTCCTTACCTGTTGGTTTGTGGCATACGTCATCTTGATCACATGATCCCAGCAGGTGCACTATTTTAGGTTGCACAGCGCGATGACGTGAATGAGGCCGGATGAAGCGCATAGTAATTGCGTGAAACCGCCAGCAGTCGCCTTCTCTGAGCGCTCCACTTCTGATATGCCCGATCGTGGATTGTAGGCACCGTTTGAGTGAGGCCGGAATTGCGGTACCCTTGCGGTGAGTGCAGGTGTGGTTTTTTTCTATGTTTGCTCTTTCACAATATTAAAATACATTACTAATTAAAAAATGAATTATAAAAATATATTATATTTACATTTAAATGGCCCCTTTCAAAATTTTTATTATTGATGGCTTGATTTTTAGGTCCCTGCCCGCCCACATAAATTTATCACTGTTTAAAAATTAACATTATTATTATTATTATTTTTGTGGCTTTATAATTTTTTTATACACCCAAGAATGGAGTCTACATTTGGTTGCTTTCACACTGAGGGACATTTATCAATGTTTGCTTATGTATTCTTTTTTTTTTGTAATTTTTTCCTTACTTTTTTTTGCTTATGTGTGACTTATTTATCAACTGGTTTCAGCCTGTTGATAATTTTCTTTCACGTAAGCAATTTTTCCCTTTTTACTTTGGTAGTAGCTTTTTCTGCTCCATGTTTGAGCTGGAGTAAATTTAGTACATTTTTAACCCTGTTGCGACTTTTTTTTGCGCAGTTGCGACTGTCGCAGTTAATAAATACCTGACTACCCATAGTCCATTTTAAAATTATTACTACGTAGTTAATTTTTGGAAAACTTGCTTTTCTCGCTTTCCAGTCAAAATGTCGCACGAAAAATCGCGTAGTTGCAGTTGCGACAATTAAGCGACAATTATAGTAAAGAAAACCTGACTAAACCCGTTGATAAATGTCCATAACTATGAGTAATTATCCGTTATTAAACATCCATTTTTTGTATTGTATAATTAAAAATGGATGTAAAAATAACGGATGAAATAACGGGTGCTAACAGCTGAATAATGTCTGTCAAAATAATGGGCATATTCATCCATTAAGACGGCCAACATCCCTCATGTACCATTATTTTATGGCCGTTTTAACACCTCTGCCTATAGACTCCCGCAGTAGTAGTTCCCCGGCTGCGGGAGTCTGTCGATGGCTGGGGAGGCTAAATTAGTGTTTGTATTACTACCCCCTTCATGGAACAGACTCTGTTCCATGATGGGGGTTGTAGTACATGGGTTAAGGGATTGATCGCACCGGGTCTCAATTCTGAGACCCGATGCGATCAGAAGTTATTTAACAGGGGAGCAGGCAGCACGCTCCACTCCCATGTGATGTACGGTGTGTTTTTACCTTTACTTTTATATTCCTCGCCGGGGGAGCCCTGAATGATGAGCAGCAGAGAATAGACATATCCCGGCAGTGCGCTGATTGCGCTGGGAGCAGGGCAGCAGCAGGCACATGTCGGGCGTTGGCAGTGAATGAATGAAGTCTACATGCGGAACATGTCAGCTTCCTTCATTCATTCACCGCCGCTGGTTCCAACATGTCCCGCTGCTGCCCTGCTCCAAGAAGATGAGGAGCAGGCAGCGGGATGGGAAATAAGGACACTGGGGGGGGGGGGATATGGATAAGCACACTGGGGCCAATAAATTATTATAAATACACTGGGGCCAATGAATTATTATAAACACACTGGGGCCAATGAATTATTATAAACACACGGGGGCCAATGAATTATCATAAACACACTGGGGCCAACAAATTATTATAAACACACTGGGGCCAATGAATTATTATAAACGCACTGGGGCCAATTAATTATTATAAACACACTGAGGCCAATGAATTATTATAAACACACTGGGGCCAATTAATTATTATAAACACACTGGGGCCAATTAATTATTATAAACACACTGGGGCCAATTAATTATTATAAACACACTGGGGCCAATTCATTATTATAAACACACTGAGGCCAATGAATTATTATAAACACACTGAGGCCAATGAATTATTATAAACACACCGGGGTCAATGAATTATTATAAACAAACTGGGGCCAATGAATTATTATAAACACACTGGGGCCAATTAATTATTATAAATATGTATGGGGGCATACATTTGGGGTCAAATTAGTAGTTTAACCGGCTGCCATCTAAGGACGAGCTGGCTCATCCTGAGATGGCAACAGTTGTATGGCGCAGGCTCCAAACTCGAGCCGGCCCTCAGCTGATTCCTGTAGCTGTGGGCTGGCGTTAATAGCCAACATGCGTCGATTGCCACGGGAAGCCATTAACCCTTTAGATCACCGCTGTCAAAGTTGACAGCAGCGTCTAAAGGGACATTTAAACCATCCCTGCTGGTCCAGTGGGTTGGATCGCCGCCCCCCCCCCCCCCCCCCCCCCCGCAGAGCGATCATGAGGGAGCAATCCACCGCTGAGGTAGCTGGAGGGCTTACCTCATGACCAGGCTTTATCAATCGAGCACAGAGCACACGGATCAATGTGGTTCTATGAAACCATATTGATCTGTATGAGGAATCTAATCATTCCTCCTAAAAGTCCCCTAAGGGGACTAAAAGTGTAAAAAAAAAATAAAGTTGAATAAAAAGTTTTAAAAAACACCCATTAAAGGGGTATTCTGGGAATTTTTTTTATTTGACTATGCTACAGGAGCTGTAAACTTAGTGTAGTTCCTAATATAGTGTCTTTACCTGAGTGTGACGGTTTTCTCACAATTCTTATGTGATTTTCACCACAATATTTATTTTTAACAGCATACAAAATGACTGCTGTCTCTGAATTTTTCCCAGCTTGCAATGCGGTCGAGACCTGACTCACTAGTCAGCTGATGACAGGGAGCCTGTCTGCTTCAATGGGTGCAGGGATCAATCTGCAACTAATGCAATAGCTGTAGGCATCCTGATTGAAGACCACAGGTCTGCAGCTCATTTATGTTTCAATGGGTGGGGTAGCTGATGTGTGGGAAGGAGGAAAATGGAATCATGGGATTTGTAGGCAAACAAGAAAACAGGAAATACAAGTTCACTAAAAGCTAGCCACAGTGTTATGGTAATCTTACAGCATAGCCATTTATCCCAAGACAAGCGCAGATCCTTCCTAAGCATGTCCATTACTGTCTGCCAGGTATGTACTAAAATCACCTTATGCTGGATAACCCCTTTAACCCCTGCCTTCTTAAAAGTTGAATTCACCCCCCTTTTCCCAAATTCCATATAAAAATATGTAACCATAATAAAAATAAACATATGTGGTATAGCTGCGTGTGTAAATGTCCGAACTATAAAAATATTTCATTAATTAACCTGCACGGTCAATGGCGTACGCGCAAAAAATTCCAAAATCCAAAATAGCGTATTTTTTTATATCATGAAAAAGTGAATAAAAAACCATCAAAAAGTCCGATCAATACAAAAATGGTTCCGCTAAAAACTTCAGATCAAGGCCCTCATACCGCCCCGTACACGGAAAAATAAAAAAAGTTATAGGGGTCAGAAGATGACAATTTTAAACGTATGAATTTTCGTGCTTTCATGATTTTTTACAGGAGACAAAATCAAACCTATATAAGTAGGGTATCATTTTAATTGTATGGACGTACGGAATAAAGAGAAGGTGTAATTTTTATGGGAAAATGTACTGCGTAGAAATGGAAGCCCCAAAAAGTTACAAAATTATGTTTTTTATTCAATTTTATCACACAATGATTTTTTCTTTTTGGTTTTGCCGTAGATTTTTGAGTAAAATAACTGATGTCATTACAAAGTAGAATTGGGGGTGCCCCCCCCCCCCATGAGAATGTACAGGGTAAATGCACATGGGCGGATTTACAGTGAGATTCCTGCTTCAAGTTTGAGCTGCGGCAAATTTTTCGCCACAGCGCAAACTCCTAGCGGAAAACTCACCATAAACCCTCCGTGTGAATGTACCCTAAAAACACTACACTACACTAATACATAATAAAGGGTAAAACACTACATATACACCCCCTTGCACTCCCCCCAATAAAAATGAAAAATTTATCGAACGGCAGTGTTTCCAAAACGGAGCACCCAGCTTTTGCAAAACAACAAGTCCCAGTATTTCCGGACAGCCATTGACTGTCCAGGCATGCTGGGAGTTAGCAACAGCTGGAGGCACCCTGTTTGGGTATCACTGGCGTAGAATACCCCTATGTCCACCCCTATGCAATCCCTAATTTAGTCCTGAAATGCGCATGGTGCTCAAAAAAATTTTGGGGGGCTTTTTCTCCTTTTACCCCTTATGAAAAGGAAAAATTGGGGTCTACACCAGCCTGTTAGTGTAAAAAAATTAAATATTTGACACTAACGTGCTGGTGTTGCCCCATACTTTTTATTTTCACAAGATGTAAAAGGAAAAAAAGACCCCTAAAATGTGTAACGCAATTTCTCCTGAGTATGGAAATAACCCATATGTGGCCGTAAAATGCTCTGCGGGCGCACAACAAGGCTCAGGAGTGAGAGCGCTCTATGTACATTTGAGGCCTAAATTGGTGATTTGCACAGGGGTGGCTGATTTTACAGCGGCTCTGACATAAACGCAAAACAATAAATACCCACATGTGACCCCATTTTGGAAACTACACCCCTCACGGAACGTAACAAGGGGTATAGGGAGCCTTAACACCCCACAGGTGTTTGACGAATTTTCGTTAAAGTTGGATGTGAAAACGAAAAAAAAAAAAAATTTCACTAAAATGCTGGTGTTACCCTATATTTTTCATTTTCACAAGGGAAAATAGGGAAAAAAAGCCTCCCAAAATTTGTAACCCCATTTCTTATGGGAATACCCCATATGTGGATGTAAAGTGCTCTGGGGGCAAACTACAATGCTCAGAAGAGAGGGAGCGCCATTGAGCTTTTGGCGAGAAAATATGTCCGGAATTGACGGCCATGTGTTTACAAAGCCCCCATAGTGCCAGAACAATGAACCCCCCCCCACATGTGACCCCATTTTGGAAACTACACCGCTCACGGAATGTTATAAGGGGTACAGTGAGCATTTACACCCCACAGGTGTCTGACAGATTTTTTAACATTGGTCCGTGAAATTGAAAAATGTAATTTTTCATTTGCTCAGCCCACTGTTCCTAAGACCTGTCAAACGCCAGTGGGGTGTAAATGCTCACTGCACCCTTTATTATATTCTGTGAGGGGGATAGTTTCCAAAATGGGGCCACACGGACTGTTCTGGCACCACGGGGGGGCTTTGTAAACGCACAAGGCCCCCGACTTCTATTCCAACTAAATTCTCTCTCCAAAAGCCCAATGGCGCTCCTTCTCTTCTTAACACTGTAGTCCGCCAGTAGAGAACTTGATCCACACATAGTGTATTTCCATACTCAGAAGAGATGGGGTTACAAATTTTGGGGGGCATTTTCTCCTATTACCCCTTGTAAAATTTAAAATTTGGGGAAAAACAAGCATTTTAGTGAAAAAAATTTTTTTTCTCATTTACACATCTGACTTTAACGAAAAGTCCTCAAACACTTGTGGGGTGTTAAGGCTCACTGTACCCCTTGTTACGTTCCTTGAGGGGTGTAGTTTCCAAAATAGTATGCCATGTGAGTTTTTTTTGCTGTTCTGGCACCATAGGGGCTTCCTAAATGTGACATGCCCCCCAAAAACTCTTTCAGCAAAATTTGCTTTCCAAAAGCCAAATGTGACTCCTTCTCTTCTGAGCATTGTAGTGCGCCCGCAGTGCACTTGATGTCCACACATAGTGTATTTCCATACTCAGAAGAGTTGGGGTTACAAATTTTGGGGGGGACATTTCTCCTATTAACCCCTTGTAAAAATGTAACATTTGGGGGAAAAAACAGCATTTTAGTGAAAAAAGAAAATCCTTTACACATCCAACTTTAACGAAAAGTCGTGAAACACCTGTGGGGTGTTAAGGCTCACTGTACCCCTTGTAACGTTCCCTGAGGGGTGTAGTTTACAAAATAGTATGCAATGTGGTTTTTCTTTTGCTGTTCTGGCACCATAGGGGCTTCATAAATGTGACATGCCCCCCAAAAAACATTTCAGAAAAACTCACTCTCCACAATCCCAAGGCTTCCCTTCTGAGCCCGTTAGTGCGCCCGCAGAACACTTTACATCCATGAGGTATATGCAACGGTGAGCACTCCAGTCCCCTCCTCTGGACAGGAGTGCTCGCCGTCCCTGCCTTAGTCTCCGGTGTCCCTGCGCGTCCCGGTCTCCTCCGTCGGGGATGCGGTTAGCGTAGCGGCCGGTCCCCGCACACGCGCCGCACCCCGTATCTCCTTACCCCCGGCTCCGTCCTCCTGCGCTGCCTCTTTCCCCCTGGCGCGCGCGGCCCCGCTCCTCAGGGCGCGGCACGCCAGCTTCATTAAATTTAAAGGGCCAGCGCACCATTGATTGGAGCCTGGCCCTCACTGTTCTATAAAGGTTCCCAGCCCCTTCCTGCCCTCGCCGGATCTTTAGTGCCTTGGGCCTAGTGAAAGCGTTCCCATAGTTCTGTGTTTGCCCTTGCCCGTTGTAGACCCGTTGCCCTTGACAACCGCCTTGTGAACCTTTGCTACCTGCTCTGACCTGTTGCCTGACTATCGCCTATGAACCTGTGCCGCCTGCCCTGACCTTTGCTACGTCTGACTACGCTTTTGCCTTCTCCTCCTGTACCGCGTCCATCTCAGCAACCAGAGGGGTTGAGTCGCTATCGGGTGGAACGACCTGGGGGTTACCTGCCACAGCAAGACCATCCCGCTTTGCGGCGGACCCTGGTGCAGACCAGTAGCCCCTTAGACTCCGTTCCCCTGGTATGGCCCACATCATCACCCCTCTGGTCCAGTGGATCCACCTCCTGCCTCCTGACCCGTACGTAACAGTATATCCTTACCCGAGAGAAATTGGTTTACAAATTTTAGGGTGATTTCTCTCCTTTTACCCCTTGTAAAAATTCTAAAACTGGGTCTACAAGAACATACGAGTGTAAATAATGAAGATTAAGAATTTTCTCCTTCACTTTGCTGCTATTTTTGTGAAACACACTAACTGAATGTCATTTTGAATACTTTGAGGGGTGCAGTTTTTATATTGTGGTTATTTATGGGGTATTCGCTATTAATTTTGCATTCGCAATAGCGAAATTTTACAATTCAAAAAAACGTCATGAATATAACGAATATTTGTCCTCATATTCGCGAAATATCGCGAATTCGAATATTCGAATATGCCGCTCATCACTAGTGTGTATGTGTGTTTCACTTTTTTTTCTATTTTCTAGGTAGTACTACTACTCCCAGCATGGAACAGATTGTTCCATGATGGGAGCTGTAGTACCTGTGCTCATAGACAGATCACAACATGTGTAACTCCTGACACCCGATGGGATCCTCTTATCTATTGCAGAGATGGAGCAGCTTTCTCCTTGCGCTCGCATCTCTGAATTATACTCGTATATATGGTCAGTGATGTAAATAGAATTCACATCACTTATTCATATTTCCCGCAGAGAGCTGTGATTGGCCAGATGGTTCCAGCCACTCACAGCTCTCTGTGGGAAATATGAATAATAGGTATATACGGCATTTACAGTGGGACCAGAGAAGTGCGGCCGCCCGCCCACATCTATATATTATACAGGATGATCGCATCGGGTGTCAGAAGTAGCACCCACTGCGATCTATCTATTAATGCAGGTACTACAGCTCCCAGCATAAAACAGATTGTTCTCCATGTTGGGAGCAGTAGTAGCTGCAGTTAAGGACAGATCACAGTAGGTGTCACTCCGAAGTGACACCCAGGGCGATCTGTCTATTAGCACAGGTACTACTACTCCCATCATGGAACAGTCTGTAGTAGTACTACCTAAAAAATGTTTACAAAAATAGAGGAAAAAAAGTGAAACACACATATACACTTTATTAAACACATCATTAAAATACATTACTTATAAAAATTTGCCGAGAATTTGTTCAGATCAAATTGATTTTTTTATTTTTATTCGTTGAATCGGCTGAATCGAATTTTTCTAAAATTCTCTCATCTCTAGCTTTGTCCTTAAGTCCAAAATGGTTTCTGTCCTTAAGGGGCTAAATGTAACTATGAGAGGTTATGTATATATATATATATATATATATATATATATAGATGGTAGCTAAGGTGAATGAGGAGGAAACAGAGCACATACAGGTGGGATAATCTCTTTATTTATCCCCTCCATGTACCTCTATGGGAAGGCCGAAGATAGCCAAATGCTGTATCTCCAGCTCTCACATAGAGATGCATGGAGGGGGTGTGTCATCCACCGCTCCTTGCAAGGGGTAGACAGGCCCCATTTCCGGGGAGAGCCAGGGTCCCATGCAGGAGATAGTGGGGGGGCCCAGTGGTCAGACCCCCCCCCCCCCCGCGATCAGACAATTATCCCCTATCCTTTCCGGTAGTTCGCCATTAAGGATGATCTAATCACTGTGATCAAATGTGTAAATGATCAGTACAGTCTAATGATTTTCTATCTAGGGCTGTAACCATGAACATACTGTATGGCATCCATTACTTCTGCTAAAAAAAAATAAAAAATAAACATTTTACAATCATGTTATATATGGCTTCTTTACAGAACAATGTGAAAATGCTACTTCATGCCACAGAATGGTGGAATGAAAAGGAGGCATCTTCAAATATATAAAATCACATACTAACGTATTAGATTCATGAAATGGATTGTTGAGCCGCTAATTTATCATATTTGACATATTTGGAAACAAAAAAAGGAAGTGTTAGGTGTTGTCATGCATTTCTTTTGATCAACAATCCCACAATGAATAATCAGTAGAAAATTATTCAACATCAGTATATTATATATTATTATGTCTCACGTAATATGAAATGGGGAAAAGAGGAATGTAATGTGGATTTGTCTGCTTGAATACAAAGATAATCCACTTTCTGTATAACATTATTACTATAGATGAAGGTCTGGGGACTTCTTGCATTTTTCCATTCAATTTCACTCAAGTCAGTCTTGCAGGTGAATAGCTATGGGAGTCATCAGAGATTACTTCTACCATTAACAATGTGACTTTCTGTTTATTGTATTTTAAAAACAACTGGCTGCCAAATCAGGGCTTACAATCAATCCCGTGACATTGTATTTTATGAATTGTGTTGCTTTATGGAATAGGAATACATTCAAGAGTAAAAGAAGGTCACATTCATAGAGGAGATCAAGTCAACCTTCAAGAACGATTTCTGTATCTGAGCAAACATGTTTCTCTGCATGGTTTTTAAGAGCAGAGTTCATAAATATGTTTAAAATAACAAAGGAACAGATTCAGATATCTGTAGAGAATTAGGGAATAGTGAGGGACGGGTTATGCTGGGAGTTGTAGTCCTTAGTATATGTCACGTGGCAGGGTCGTGTAGCAAACCCGATGCTCCCTGTGACCCAGTCGCAATTTTTTGATGAAAGTGGTTCCTGTTGGCATAGTGCAGGACTGAGACCTCTGGATCCTGTGAAACAACAGTTGCTTTGGTATAGCTTAGAATGTTACAGCTTTTTAGTTAAAATTATAGAAATTTGGTCACTCTCCCCTTAATTGATGCTATTATAGCAGCTTTATGGAATCTTGCAATCTTTGTGATGCCTCTAAGAACGTGTACGCATAATGGCCCTGATTTACTATTGTAAACCCCACCTGTTTTGTGGGTTGTGCGCCAAAATGTGTTGCAATGTGCCACAAATTGTGTCTGCGCTAGAATTTGTCCCAAAATTTTCAAAAAACCTGACCAATTCTCTCTATTTAACTTAGAAAACCCAAAAAAGGGGCGTTGCTGCCCTGAAAAAGGAGGCATGGCCACAGAAAAGGGGGCATGTCCCTGACATTTTGAAAACCCCACAGCTCAGAGCAGTTGTAAGAAAAAAAGCTAAATGTAGGGAAAAGTGCTAAACAAAGGAAAATATTAGTAAATACCATGGCATCAAAACCCACAAAGAAAACTCCACTCCACTCTTAGTAAATCAGGGTCAATGTCTTATATAGATGAAATGTGTTTTCAAGTTCTTAAGTTCTCAGTCCATAAATTACTGATAAGGATCTTCACAGGTTCACTTACTGTCTAAGGAAATTAATGTGTCTAAGAAAATATTTCTGACATGGCAGCCAAGCAGTACTAACTCTGACTGCATGCCAATGGAGTGTATTGCAGAGAGATCCTTGTCCAATTTCTTCTCTCTGGCATAGATGATAATCTCCCCTGTCAGAGATGTAGAAACTTGTATCACCATATCCTCACAGCATGAACAAGAACAGTGGTTTGATTGGGGACAAAATTATAGCAGAGCTAAGAGATACACATGTGGCACTGGCTCAGACCCGCCCTATGCTCCTGACTTTAAGGGTTTAAAAGATGTTGTTTGGGCAAAAGATAGGCCTCCATTGCAGTGCCTAACACCACAATAGTCTTCCACCCACTGGAAGCAATGCTGCCCTCTTTCCACACACCAAGAGTATGACCCCTTTACCATGTCTTCTTATGAATGCTATACTCTCCATCTTTTCATCTGTCCTCTCTCCAATTGGCCATTTTACACACCCATGGTACCCAATCCACCATTCCAAGACTAACAGGAGCTGAAGAGTTGACAGTGGATGGAAAAAGTCAAGAGCTCTCTTACTTATGCAAACCCCCAGTTTACTGCTCCCTGGGTGTCTTATGGGCTCATGGTCCTGCACCAACTGTGGGACTGGTTCTTACTCCAGGCAGGTGTGCTATATGAATGGGTGAAGTTGATGCCGGAGGTAGGGCGTACATGGCAGTTTGAGATTCCAGAACAGACTGTCTGACAGTAGAAGAATGCATACTAGGCTGCAAGAAATTATTGCCATTATGGGCCACTTTAGCAAACACATGACCAAACCACAGTACAAGAAGAATATTTGGTGGTCAAGAAGAAGAGCAACCAGAGAGGAGAGCAAATATCAAGATCCATTAAAAGATTGAATTCGGCCAAGGGGCCTGTTTTGAGGGCAAGAAGATTAAGGAGTTTTGCAAGATATACTAGATAAAGAAGAAGCGCACTACACCCTACCACCCACATGGGAAACAGCAGTTGTCTGAACTGGACTCTGTCCTCACTTTTAAGAACTCTGAAAGACCAGAAGAAGAGATGCCAGACTACATTGTTGAATGTACATACTGCCTAACTGACAATGCCATTAGAAGGGAGAAGCTGCAGTAGGAAGTTGGGAACCCACTTTCTTTGAAGTTGTATGACACTCCAATCCTCACATTCTAATGTTTGTGGCAAAACCTAAGGGTTTTTACGGATTGTACATTAAACTGTGTTGAGACCATGCACTAAGCACAATAATCCACAATAGCTAGTCTGCCCATCAACAGAAGTAACACCAGTTTATGAAAACTGGTGGTCAAGAGCAAGTGCAACCAGAGAGGTTCCTAATTTTGGTGGTTTGAACAACAATCAAAAAGTCAGGGCAGGGTAGATGCTTTTTAAGGAGAATTGTACCTTTTAAAACACATGTGAACATTAGAGTTGAACAAACTTTTTAAAAGTTTGCTTTGCTGGCCACATAGAACTTTTAAAACTGTTTTTAGCCAAACATGTGATTCAATAACCCTTAAAATTTGTGTATAACACTGCCTAAGAGCTCTAAAGTCCTGTATATCACTGGGTCACCTAAGAATGTATTCAGGTAGTTTAAATATGGTTTTAAGGTTAGGTTAATGTCGAAGTTACAGTGACATGCTAAAATTTCCTGGTGCATACAAGGCAGCAACTCCTCCTCTGTGTTGCTTTCGTCATCCTCAAGCTCAGCAGATGTAATACAGTGTCGCTTTATTGTGGTAGAGCCTCGTTCCGCAAGATGTGGACCCAGTGGGATATACTGTATAAGACATGTATTTACCCTGACCATAGCTACTACTAATATCTACAGTGGCATGCACACCGACAACTGCATGGAGTGGCTCGCCCTCTCTTCCACGTGATTGTGCAAAATAATGGTGACTAGGTATGCACCACCTGGGCTGGGCACACCTCGTTAGTTGCCAACAAGATGGTACGGTATCGCCTGCACTAACAACAACTCGGCCAGGTGTGAATTAAGCCACACTTCAATAGGGTGACTGGGGGAATACTCTTGTTCATATGACATAGATTCCCCAATAGATAACTGACAGGGTGAAGGAGGAGGACAGTGATGAGGACAAGACAGAGACTGCGCAGCCTGTGGACGAAGCCTGGCTGCTAGACAGGTAAGAGGGATTTGAAGGAGCAACAGTACGGGCAAGGTTTTTTTTTTTTTCACATGGGACGATCTTGTGATGTTGCTCCATGTGCTAAAATACAGATGTAGTACATAGATACTTGAACTCTGGCCACGGCTTACATTCTGTTTGCAGAGTTGGCACTTTGCCACTAGAGATGTCGCGAATTGTTTGCCGGCGAACAGTTCCGGCGAACTTAGCATGTTTGCGTTCGCATCGCCGGGCGAACATATGTGAAGTTCGATTCGCCCCCTATACTTTAACATTGTGGTAAACTTTGACCCTGTGAGTCAGAGTCAGCAGACACATTACAGCCAATCAGCAGCAGTCCCTCCCTTCAAGACCCTCCTACCTCCTGCATGGATGCCATTTTACCTCCATTCGGCATGCTGCAGGCTTAGAAAGTGGAGGGACAGAGAAGCTGCTCCTGCTGTAATAGGGAAAGCGATAGCTAAGTTGCTGCAAGGTGGTGTATTCAGGGTCCACTTTACTCCTAAAGCACTAGTGTAACATCTGCTTTAAGGACAGCACCCAAAAAAGCCCTTTTTAGGGCTCAAATATCAGTCTGTGTGTCTTGCAACAGCTGGAGGCACCCTGGTTGGGAGGGAACCGCTGGTTAAAAGGGGTACTCCAGTGTAAAACTTAAGTTCCTTCAAGCAACTAACTACAGTATTAAAAGGGCTATAAGTTCAGTTCGTGTGTCTTGCAACAGCTGGAGGCACCCTGGTTGGGAGGGAACCGCTGGTTAAAAGGGGTACTCCAGTGTAAAACTTAAGTTCCTTCAAGCAACTAACTACAGTATTAAAAGGGCAATAAGTTCAGTCCGTGTGTCTTGCAACAGCTGGAGGCACCCTGGTTGGGAGGGGACTGCTGGTTAAAAGGGGTACTCCAGTGTAAAACTTAAGTTCCTTCAAGCAACTAACTACAGTATTAAAAGGGCTATAAATTCAGTCCGTGTGTCTTGCAACAGCTGGAGGCACCCTGGTTGGGAAGGACCCGCTGGTTAAAAGGGGTACTCCGGTGTAAAACTTAATTTCCTTCAAGCAACTAACTACAGTATTAAAAGGGCTATAAGTTCAGTCCGTATGTCTTGCAACTGCTGGAGGCCCCCTGGTTGGGGACCTCTTCTTAAAAGGGGAACTCTGCTGGCAACCTTTTTTGCTCATTATCACACTAGTGCAAATCACATTTGGTGTGAAAGTTGTTCAAATAAAAAATAAAAATAAATACCTTTTTTGGCTGTGAAATAAAACCAGTGCTGCCTAAAGGGGGGCTCTAACTATGTGCTGCCTAATATAGGGGAATCTATGTGCTGCCAAAAGGGGGGATCTAAATATGTGCTGCCCAAAGGGGCTCTATGTGCTGCCTTAAGGGGGGCTCTAACTATGTGCTGCCTAATATGGGGGAATCTATGTACTGCCTAAAGGGGGATCTAAATATGTGCTGCCTAAAGGGGGCTCTATGTGCTGCCTAAAGGGAGGCTATAACTATGTGCTGCCTAATATGGGGGAATCTATGTGCTGCCTAAAGGGGGGCTCTATGTGCTGCCTAAAGGGGGGCTCTAACTATGTGCTGCCTAACATGGGGGAATCTATGTGCTGCCTAAAGGGGGGATCTAACTATGTGCTGCCTAAAGGGGGCTCTATGTGCTGCCTAAAGGGAGGCTCTACCTATGTGATGCCTAAAGGGGGGCTCTATGTGCTGCCTAAAGGGGGCTAAAGCACGTTATTCCAAAGAATTTAGGAATAATAGGTGATTTCTGGAGTTTTGCCATGGATCCCACTCCAGCACGCCACAGTCCTGGTATTAGTCCCCTTGAAACAACTTTTAAATCACTATTGTGGCCAGAAAGAGTCCCTGTGGGTTTTAAAATTCGCCTGCCCATTGAAGTCAATCGCCGGTTCGCGAACATTTGCGGAAGTTCGCCTTCGCCGTTCGCGAACCGAAAATTTTTTGTTCGCGACATCACTATTTGCCAGATTTTAAGCATCTGATAAGGTACAAAAGAATTTTCAGACAGCAGAATGCCAGAATGGCACATCACCACCTGACTGTGCTCCTCCTCTGGAAGGTTTTTTTCTCAAGCTTACAGATGTAGCAATCTTGGTTCTGAGGTGAATGGAGCAGCACGCCTACATCTTGTATGATTGACAGATTTTCTGGCTCTATCTCTGCTCTGCTACTTCCACCTCCACCACTTCTGGAACACACTTCAACTTCAACTGTCCTCACACAACTCCTCCTTGTGGCTAATGCTATCCTTTTGCTTAGCACTAGGGAGGGAAGCAAAGACACCACACCATGTAACTGTATACGCTATTTAACTGTAGATGATGACGGCTCAACGTCATATTGTCAGCCTCTTCCTCCTCCTCAGATGACTGAAAATGAACCAACCAGTCCACAATGGTCATATTATCCTCCATAACAACACAACCTCTGAAAGAAATTGACAACTTTTGCTTGCTGATGCTGCTACTACTACCAATGGGCACCCGGCTGCTGCTACCTGTACTGGGCCTGGGCAAATGTGTGCTGCCCACTGTGCTGGTATTGCCACCAGCATGCTTACTTTCAGGGCACATGGCAGTCCATCCATCCCTGTACCAACATTTTTTATTATTGAAAATGTTTTTGAGGTGACTTTTATTGTTTTTTGGGGTGATTTGTCTGTCACCAACTAGTCAAGTGGCAAAGAAACTGCCAGTCAACTTTCATTCTCACAGCTAGAAATGCTCAGTTTTTTTGTTAAACCTATAAAATACAGGTAACATGCGTAAAAAGGCCTAGACATCAAAAAATCAGGTAACGTGGAGCAAAACGCCGAGTTAACTTTCACCCTCACAGCTATACAAATACTGTTTTTTGTTTAACCCAGCTGGAAATGCTCTATTATTATTTATTTTTTTGTAAAATACAGAAAATACAGACCCAGCTTTAAATTCTTGTTTTAATTTTTTCTGTTACACACAGAAAATACAGGTAACAAGGAGCAAAAGTCTTAGTCAAATTTTACTCTCACATTGCTGTGTTTTGTTAAACCCGACTAGACATGCTCTGTTTTTTTTTTTTTTTTGTTAAACCACAAAATACAGGTAAAATACAGTCAGCCCACCACACAATTGAACTGCTACAATGCTTTGCTTTGTGTTGTAGACAGTGTAAAATATTTCTATGGCTGTTGGGATCACACTGTTGGGATCTGTAGCAGTGGCTTTGCCAAGGTGGAGCGAGAGGGGGCCATGACCCCCCCTACCGCGAGCTGTGCCCTCCCCAGTTGAAATATGCCCCATCAGGGTCGGCCAGGCCGTCCCCAATGGGCAGTGTGGTCCGCAGGGCCGGAGTAGTAAAGTTTTACTACACCGTCTGTTCCCGGGACTCATTTAACTATAAGCGCGTCTTACAGATGTGGCTATAGTTAAATGCTGCACTCCACTGATTTAAAGAGCGAGGAGCCATTGGCTCCCCGCCCTATCAATCACCCTTGTGGCATCCATGAGAGGCCAGAGCGTCTCTCCCCCTGCGCTCAGGCGCATGAATAACGTCATCACGCGCCAGTGCGCAGACTGGAGAGGAAAAGAGAGGACATGCAATGCAGGAGCAAGGTCCCCAGGTGAGTGTTTTGTTTTTGTTTTTTTTACTTTTCATCTTGACCACCTAAAGAGGGCTACTGTTAACTCCCTAAAGGGGACTACTGTTAACTACCTAAAGGGGGCTACTGCTTGCTACAAAAAGGGGGCTACTGCTTGCTACCTAAAGGGGGCTACTGCTTGCTACCTAAAGGGAGCTACTGCTTGCTACCTAAAGGGAGCTACTGCTTGCTACCTAAAGGGGCTACTGCTTGCTACCTAAAGGGGGATACTGTTTGCTACCTAAAGGGGGCTACTGTCTGCTACCTAAAGGGGGCTACAGTTTGCTACCTAAAGGGGGCTACTACGAAAACCTAAAGGGGGCTACTATAACTATCTAAGGGGGACTGCTAGTGCTAATGCAACTAGGGGATAATTGTATTATAAGTGATAGCCAGCATGGGTTTACTAAGGATAGAAGTTGTCAAACCAATCTAATTTGCTTTTATGAAGAGGTGAGTAGAAGCCTTGACAGAGGAATGGCTGTGGATATAGTGTTTCTGGATTTTGCTAAAGCGTTTGATACTGTCCCTCATAGACGTCTGACAGGTAAGTTAAGGTCTTTGGGTTTGGAAACTTTAGTTTGCAACTGGATTGAACACTGGCTCATGGATCGTACCCAGAGAGTGGTGGTCAATGATTCGTACTCTGATTGGTCCCCGGTAATTAGTGGTGTACCCCAAGGTTCAGTACTGGGCCCGCTGTTGTTTAATTTATTTATCAATGATATAGAGGATGGTATTAACAGCTCTGTTTCTTTCTTTGCAGATGATACCAAGCTTTGTAGCACGGTACAGTCTATAGAGGATGTGCATAAGTTACAAGATGACTTGGATAGACTAAGTGTCTGGGCATCCACTTGGCAAATGAGGTTCAATGTGGATAAATGTAAAGTTATGCATCTGGGTACTAATAACCTGCATGCGTTGTATGTCTTAGGGGGGATTAAACTGTCAGAGTCACTGGTAGAGAAGGATCTGGGTGTACTTGTAGATCACAGACTACAGAATAGCATGCAATGTCAGGCTGCTGCTTCCAAAGCCGGCAGGATATTGTCATGTATCAAAAGAGGCATGGACTCAAGGGACAGGGACATAATACTCCCCCTTTATAAAGCATTGGTACGGCCTCACCTGGAATATGCTGTTCAGTTTTGGGCACCTGTCCATAAAAGGGACACTGCGGAGTTGGAAAGGGTGCAGAGACGCGCGACTAAACTAATATGGGGCATGGAACATCTTAGCTATGAGGAGCGATTAAAGGAGTTACAATTGTTTAGTCTTGAGAAGAGACGTTTAAGGGGGGATAGGATAAACATATATAAGTATATTAATGGCCCATACAAAAAATATGGAGAAAAACTGTTCCAGGTTAAACCCCCCCAAAGGACGAGGGGGCACTCCCTCCGTCTGGAGAAGAAAAAGTTTAGTCTCAAGGGGCGACACGCCTTCTTTACCGTGAGGACTGTGAATTTATGGAACGGTCTACCTCAGGAACTGGTCACAGTAGGAACAATTAACAGCTTTAAAACAGGATTAGATACATTTATGGAACAAAATAACATTAATGCTTATGAAGAAATATAAAATCCCATCCCTTCCCCAATATCGCGCCACACCCCTACCCCTTAATTCCCTGGTTGAACTTGATGGACATATGTCTTTTTTCGACCGTACTAACTATGTAACTATGTAACTATGTAACTACTTAAAGGGGGCTGCTGCTGCCTACTACCTAAAGGGGGGTTGCTGCAACTATATACAGGGGACTGTAGCTATATACAGGGGGCTACCAGCTACAGGGAGAATCTACCTATAGGGGGCTACTAATGCCTACAGGGGGCAGCTATCTTAAGGAGGACATACCTAAAGGTGGCACCTACCTACTCGGGCACGTGTGTAATGGGGTAAACCATGTGAAGGGGCTACCTTCTGGAGTGAACTGACTACCTAATTGGGGGACCTACCTACTCTTCCCCAATCCACTTACCTACCCACTCTGTGAGACACCAAGGGGGTTAATTATCACTGTATAGAGTGATATAGGTGCTGGAAAAGTGAAGAGATTAAAATGTTTGTCTTGCAGGTTCTACAGAGATGAGTTGTGGCTGCAAAAGATTGTCATGATGGTCTGGGCCAGAAAAGAAGAAAGGAAAGTAAACGATTCCCACTTGTGAGTCACCTAATGTAACTGTATGTAATCACATATATGGTCTACCACTTAATGGTCACTGTATGTAGGTAATATTTCCACCTTGTATACTGTGGTATTATTAGTATTATTGGTATTATTAGTATTATTGGTAATACTGGTCTCAGTATACATGATTTGGTCAGTAACAGTATATGATATGTATGATGATAATATTACTCCTGTATACTGGTATTATTGGTCTCAGTATACAGGATTTTATCAGTAAAAGTATGGTGGTTATATGTATAGTGATTGTGTTCCTCCTTGTATACAGGTATTATTGGTAATATTGGTCTCAGTATAAAGTTTTGTCAGTAACAGTATGATGGTAATATGTATGATGATATATGGTGATGTATGGCTCCTGCTTAGTAGTTCTGGTGGAATGTCTCGTTGTGTGTGGGACAGGAAGTTTAGGCATGCTTGGAGATGTTGGCTGTCCAGGCATACTGGAGGTCCAAAGTTTGGAGACCACTGCTTTATAGGTTAAAGCAGCACTATTCACATTTCATTAAAGGGATACTCCAGGGAAGTTAAGAAAAATAAAAATTCCCCAAAGCCAACACAATACCTGTTCTGTGTCCCCTGTAGTTATCTATGTTGTTTTGGCAGCTCCTTTGGCCCCTGATGTCTCCTAAATACCTTTTCCTTTTCCCTGTTTGCAGCACAGACTACAACTCCCAGAAGTCAGTGCAGCTCTGTGTAATGGCTGCCAGCCAACTGCTTTCACTATCTGTGTGCATGCTTACACTGCAGCTCACACACACTGTACATGTCTTTTCTTTCAGACTATCCTTCCCCCAGCAATAATATATAGCTAATAAATGATATTTAGACAAATACATAAGTTGGTGAGAGAGAAAGAATGGGGTATGGGTTTATTTCCCCGGAGTACCCTTTTAAGTTATTCTCTATCCGCAGTAAAGGAGATAACAAGCAGATTGGTGAGGTTCTGACTGCTGGAACCCCCACCGACCCTGTGCATAGGGATACAATTGTCCCCAGACTGAATGGAGCGGACCACGCTTGTGTGTGGAAATGTTCAGCTGCCCTATAGAAAATGATTGGAGCAGTGGCTGCGCAGGTATGGTGCACTGCTGCGCAGGTATGTGCACTGTTGCGCAGGTATGTGCACTGTTCACTCCAAGGACAACTGTGTCTACATCCTCAGGTTTGGCAGAGACTCCAGCAGTAAGACTCCAACCTATCCGCTTGTTTTCCCATATAGTGCGGATAGAAGTTATCTTAATATTATGGGACAAACCCTTTAAAGGCATGTCACACAGACTGCATGGTTTTTAGTGCAGAAACTGCACCAATTTTTGTGCCAAACAGCATATGGTGACAGCTTTGAAAATCTCACAGAAAATAAGTGACATGTCGCCTCTTTTCTACATGGATACATCCTAAAGCTTCTTTTGAAATCGATGGGAGCTTCAGGGTCTAACTCCCCCCATGCAGCCCATAGCTCAGAGAGATAATATGTGCCTGCAATGATATATGAATGTAGTGTTGTTATAATTGCCCCACCTACTTTATCCTGGCCCCCAGTGTGCCCCCCCCCCCAAAATGTTAAAGCTGGAGACTCATGTGATCTGTAGTGCAAAATCACTGGAGACAGTAATGCAGTTCAGCCCACTGCACAATTATTTGTGTTCAAAGCTTTGCTCAAATTGCTTTGTGTTATAGTGTTAAAGCTCGGTACATCCACATTGGGTTGTTCTGTGCTCACAGCTCAGCTTGTCTGTTCAAGATGGCCACCGCAAAAGGCTTTTATCACTCCTTTTAGACTCACCCCTATGCTGTTTCCTGATTGGCCTAGGAGCTGTATGCAAGCAATATTGGCTAACCGTTGATCATGTGATCTTGTAAAGTATTCTTGGCTACCCTGACATCATTTAAATATTTCTACTTCCTCATCCTATGCTAAAATGGTGGCAAAATGCCATTTGTTCCTTATCCATTCTCCTGTAATAGCGGTGTTGTCAGACTTGTACAGTTCTAATGCATTATTTTAGGCAAAGTTCTGTGTGTGTAAATGGGTTCTTGTGCATGTGTCCCACATGTGGCCCACTGGTGTTTGTGCTGTGTGGTGAAGCAGTCAAGCCTTAGTGAGAGAAATACAGCCTGGTACAAGAGCGGCTTTGCAGACAGAACAACAGCTTCTAATATCAGAGACTGTATATTGATATCAAATATATGCAGCTTGTCAATTTTCGTAACTTCAACCACCACCCCAGTCTGTTTGTATCCCATCTGCTTGCAATGTACACCACTTAAAGGGGTTATCCAGGAAAAAAACTTTTTCATATATATCAACTGGTTCCAGAAAGTTAAACAGATTTTTAACCCCTTAAGGACGCATCCCTTTTTCACCTTAAAAGGGGTATTCCAGGCCAAAACTTTTTTTTTATACATCAACTGGCTCCGGAAAGTTAAACAGATTTGATAATTACTCCTATTAAAAAATCTTAATCCTTCCAATAGTTATTAGCTTATGAAGTTGAGTTGTTGTTTTCTGTCTAACTGCTCAATGATGATGTCACGTCCCGGGAGCTGTGCAGTTCCTATGGGGATATTCTCCCATCATGCACAGCTCCCGGGACGTGACATCATCATTGAGCAGTTAGACAGAAAACTTCAGAAGCTAATAACTATTGGAAGGATTAAGATTTTTTAATAGAAGTAATTTCTATTTAACTTTCCGGAGCCAGTTGATATATAAAAAAAAAAGTTTTGGCCTGGAATACCCCTTTAAGGACTGAGCCCTTTTTCGCAAATCTGACCACCATCACTTTATGAATTAATAACGCGAAACGCTTTTACCAAATATTCTGATTCTGAGGATGTTTTTTCGTGACATATTCTACTTTATTTTGGTGGTAAATTTTCGGCGCTACTTGCATCCTTTTTTGGTGAAAAATCCCCAAATTTCATGAAAATTTAGAAAATTTTGCATTTTTCTAACTTTGAAGCTCTCTACTTGTAAGGAAAATGGATATTCACAATACATTTAATTTTTCTTCACAAATACAATATGTCTACTTTATGTTGGCATCATAAAATGGACATATTTTTGCTTTTTGAAAAAATTAGAGGGCTTCAAAGTAGAGCAACAATTTTCAAAAAATTCATGAAAATTGCTAAATCTGAAGGGACAGATGTTACAGAACTACAACTCCCAGCATGCCTGGGCAGTCCAGGCATGCTGAGAGTTGTAGTTTGGCAACATCTGGAGGGCTACCATTTGGGCACCACTGTAACAGTGGTCTCCAAACTGTGACCCTCCAGATGTTGCAAAACTACAACTCCCAGCATGCCCAGACAGCCTTTGGCTGTCTGGGCATGCTGGGAGTTGCAGTTTGACCTTCCTAGTGGTTGCCACAGTAAAGATCGTTTTACTTTCACTTTCAATTCCCCCCCCCCCCCCCCCCCCCAACGATTCCCTACCTGAGCCAGGATCCAGCAGTCTCCAGCAAAGATCCCGGGTCCCCAGGCATCTTTTCCTGCAGGTACGGCCTCCATCTTCTTCCCACGATCCCCTCGACATCCAGGGGCGGGCAGAACGGGGGGGGGGGGGGTTGCTATGGCAACCCCCTGTCCTGCACTGCCATTGGTCAGAACTCCGTTCTGCTAATGGCAGGGGATAGGAGGAGATCGCAACTCTGCGACCTCACTCCTTTCCCTTAGGCTGATCGGGGCTGTCGCTGAAAACTCTGATCAGCCCTATTTTCTGGGTGATCGGGTCACCAGAGACCCGATCTGCCCAGAATTGGAGAAAATCACATGTCTGAATTGATATGCGATTTTCTCGGATCGTCGACATGGGGGGGGGGGGGGTCTCAGGACCCCCCTGAGCGATGTGTCGGGATGCCTGCTGAATGATTTCAGCAGGCATCCCGATCCGGTCCCCAACCGGCTAGTGGCGGGGACCGGAATTTCCACGTGCATATCCATACGCCCTGTGTCCTAAAGAGGTTAAATTACTTCTATTAAAAAATCTTAATCCTTTCAGTACTTATGAGCTTCTGAAGTTAAGGTTGTTCTTTTCTGTCTAAGTGCTCTCTGATGACATGTGTCTCGGGAAACGCCCAGTTTAGAAGCAAATCCCCATAGCAAACCTCTTCTAAACTGGGTGGTTCTCAAGACGTGTCATCAGAGAGCACTTAGACAGAAAAGAACAACCTTAAATTCAGAAGCTCTTAAGTACTGAAAGGATTAAGATTTTTTAACAGAAGTAATTTACAAATCTGTTTAACTTTCTGCAGCCAGTTGATATATATAAAAAAAAGTTTTTTCCTGGATAACCCCTTTAAGTAGCTAAAGGCTAAATAATAGTGATGATGAAACAGAGTAGAAGGGATGACTGGTGAAGGTTATGGATGGGGATTTTAGCTGCATGAAAAAAAAAATGCAGATTTCTAGCCATTCATGGCTGAAAAAAATGGCTTATTTCAAAGAGGTACTCCTCTGCCCCAGCGTTCGGAAACATTTTGATCCGAATGCTGGTTGCGGGCTGCGGGGGTCGTGATGTCACGGCCACGCCCTTGTGATGTCACACCATGCCCCCTCAATGTAAGTCTATGGGAGGGTGCGTGGCAGTCGCCATGCTCCCTTCCATAGACTTGCATTGAGGGGGCGTGGTGTGACATCACAAGGGGCGTGGCTGTGATGTCACGACCCCTACAGCCGGCACTCAGCATTCAAAACAAAATGTTCCAAACGCCGGGGGGGGCAGTGGAGTACCCCTTTAACAGTGTGTGAACATTGCCTAATAGTAAACGAACTGCCACATAAAACAAGTTGTATTCACGCACAGAAATCAGCAATGGAGCAGCAAATAGAAGGTTTAGTTGCCATTCCAAAATGTATTTTACAGTCATGTTACTATTGCATAACATCAATTATTCTCTGCTCAAGCTTAAGAAAGGTTAATAACATATTAAAATGGAAGCTGAGTCGTTGCACAGAAATATTAGAGGAAAAAGACAATCATTAAAAAGCTGAACTAGCCTTCAAACTTTACATGTAAATGAATGTAAATTGCCGTATTTACTCTATCTTTGGTCTACTGAATGAATACAGCCAAGTATTTGCTCTTTCAAACATATTACTAGATATTGGAACGGGTCCTTACAATAGCACCCAATGAAACATGCCATTTTTTTTTTATCCATACAGATCTATACCTCTGTATATAATGAAAGGTATATTGAGTTAACTCCCGGAAAATACTTTTGCTGTATGCTTATGACAGATAGTGCTGCCAGTCCTGTCAATGTATTACACCACCGCCATATCTGTACGTCATTGTTATCTGGAGGAGGGGTCTCTGCCAAGTATCTATAGCTATGGTATTATTAGTAATATTGGTATCTGTATACAGAATTTTGTCAGTAACAGTATGATTGGTTATATGTATGGTGACTAGTGACTTCTCCTGGAACTCTGCCACTGCAGGGTCGCCATATACGGATCCAAACACATGGAGCACATGTGTATCACCCTTCAAATTAGCTCCTACGGAAGGACTGTCAACAGCAGTTGGTGTCCATTACCCACATCAGGAGCTGTTTGTGGAGCATTGGTGACACTATACCACAGGGCCTGTGGAGCCTATTTTGCTTAGTTATACATGGTCACTTAATATATTATTGGAACATTGACTTTTACCAGTATTGTCTTGTATTTTCTAATTGCACATTCCCTTAGCGTCCCCTGAGGAAGCTCATGTGACATTATATAAACTGTCACATGCCTTGTGTGCATTACGTTTGTTTTTTACTATGAGGGTTGCCCCAGTGTACTGGGTGCACCTCATATGTATTTATTACTTGGTTAATTGTACATGTGACCATATGTTCATATAGATGGTCAGTTGGCGACCCATGGTACTTTAGCATTTAATTTTTTTTTCACCTTGTAGTTATCACTTATTTGTTTGAGTCACTTGGTGATTCTTTTAACTGATTAACAAATGTTATGTTTTTAATGGCACTTCAGTCTTTAGGGACACCTTATTATTTTCTGGAAGATTTATCGTGAGGTATACGTGTGATCTAATCATTCTACACGGATATATATTTATTTGTTAGGGATAATATTCATACTTGTATACTGGTGTAACACTCACGTTTCAGAAGACAGGAACTTTGGTGGATGTGGATCCGCTGGACTTGTGTGGCAGATGACTCGGACCGTACCAGGGAGTGGAGTCTAAGGTGCAGCTGGTTTTCACCAGAGCCCACCGCAAAGCGGGATGGACTTGCTGCGGCAGGCGGCACCCAGGTACGGCTCGACCACACAGGTGGCTGAGGAGATGCGAGGCACAGGAGGGATAAGGCAGCTCATAGTCAGTATAGCAGAAGGTCAAGGCAGGCGGCAAAGTAGCGTAGTCAGGACATAGCAGGAGGTCAGTAGGCAGGCGGCAGAGGAGCAAGGTAAAATCACAGAGCAAAGGATCAGATACATGGCAAGGCAACTTTCAGGAATGCTTTCTCTCAGGCACAACGCAACAAAGATCCGGCAGGGGAGTGAGGAGGGTGGAGGAATTTATTAATCAGCCACAGGTGAATTACACTAATGAGCGCAATGGCCCTTTAAATCTTAAAGCTTCGGCACGTGTGCGCCCTAGAGGACAGGGACAAGCGTGCTAGAGCAGAGAGGCAGAGGCAGGGGCAGGAGAAGCACCAGGTCAGTGACAGACTGGGGCTCGCATGCAGACGCGTCCTGGGATGTGAGTCCCAGCCCTGTCAGCAGCAGCAGGTAACGGGACCATGCACTCACAGCCAGTGCGTGCGGCCGGAGCGCATAACGTAACAACTGGTATTATTGGTAATATTGGTCTCAGTCATGTATGCTGAGCTTATGCCCTTTGACCTCAGGGTGCAGCCTATGCATATTTATTTTACAGAAGACTGACAAATCAAATGCCATGCTTTCCTGTCCCTTAGCTTGATGCTGAGTTTATGCACACTTTTGTTACCATGTTGTAAACTCTAGTCAGTTTTTATTTGTTTTGGCTTTATTGGGGTGTCCTTCAGTCTTGATTTATCACAGTGGACATTTCTAAGCTACTACAGTTTAGTAAGGGACACCTTTCCAATCTCTTCACTCTCCAAGTTTTGGATTATGGACAGTCATACTGTCTGTCCATAAGTATATCTCTTTTTTTTTTCTTTCTTTTTCTTAGTGGAAGTAGGAGCAGAAAAAATATGTGGAAAAAAAATCAACTGGTGCCAGAAAGTTAAACAGATTTGTAAATTACTTCTATTGAAAAATAGAAGAAAGTTCTTTTCTTTTATGATTTATTTTTTCTGTCTAACCACAGTGTTCTCTGCTGACACCTTTGTCCATGTACTCAGCCTATCACCAGCTGAGGCCGGACATCGTGAGGCCAGCGATACGCTGACTGGAGTCAGCAGAGCAACACCGGAGGAACGGGACGCCAATACCGGAGCAATGGGGGAACATAGGAAGTTGTTTTTTTTTTTTTATTATTTTGCAGCCCAGGCACAAGGGAACTTAAAATATTTCTGCCACATTTCTCCTTTAAATCAGAGGAGGGATGTACAGAAACATCACTGTTGACATATTCACGTGGATATGGTGCTTTTTTCTGCACAGTGTGTCTTACTTTCAGTAGAAACACAGACGGCAGTGCTTTTATTGATGGTTGCAAAGACGAAAAGCACATGTATCAGAGCATTGTAGAGCACAAAAGAAGCTACATCCACAATAATAGTGCTGAATCTTTATTGATGAGACCAAAGAGTATGAACATATCTAGTCATGTTTTTTTTTAAAGACAAACAAAAGCCAGAAAAGAGAAAGTAAAGTGAAAATGTGTCATCCTTGAAAGGGGGATTGAAACCATCAAGCTGATTGGAAAAAGAGGCCTATGCTTTTGGGCAACAACTCAAACAGCATATACTTTAGATGATGAAAAGTTGGACCATGGAAAATCTTTAAAGATTTTGCTACTTCTAAGCATGTGTCATCCCTTGCTAAGAAAACATTTTGATGCAATCATCAAAAAAAGTTAAAAAGCAACAAAAAAGTACAAGTAGCAAAGGTCATGACAACAAAATCATCAGTAGAAAGAATGATACTCAGCACTCACCAATGTTGCAAAAAAGTGAAGATTTATTGGCCCATATCACGGTATGGGGACGCGTTTTGGCATAGTGCCTTCCTCAGCAGTCTGCCTTAGGCACTTATGCTGAAAGGCGTCCTTGTAGCGTGATATAGACCAACAAATCTTCACTATTTTGCAACATTAGTGAGTGCTTGGTATCATTCTTTCTACTATTGGCAAACTTCCACCTCGTGCACCACCACAATATACAAGGAAGTGCCGACATACCTCCTATAACAAAATCATCAGCGTCATGAAAAAAAAGGTATTTCCCAAGAGATCAGAGATGCTGGCATGTTCTCAATACAACCAGATACAACACAGTACATAAATGTCTCTGACCAGTGTTCAATAATAATTTGATATGTCACAAATTGGGTCCATGAATGTCTGGTCGCTGTGGTAAATTGCACTTCTATTACAGGGAAGGCGTTGTGTGAAATGGTTAGCAAAGCATTGGAATCCTCGGAGAGTCATATTACCAACTGCGGTGGGAACTCAACAGATGTAACTTCTAAAATGCAGGGCCAGTTCAAGGATCAGCACCTGTAATTTAGGGGAGACGTCTAGGCTGTCTCATGAAAATTAAAAAAAATGTTGGTAAATTACAGTTTGTTTTTTTTTGTCACCAAACTTTTTTTTTTTTTATATGTTGTAGTACTATATCTCTAATATAGATCCATTATTATTTTTTTCTTCATTAAAATAGATTCATTTACATTTGAAAACCGGCCACTAGGGGTCTCCCTCCTAGTGGCCAGCTGCAGGCTGGCGTGACATCATGCTTGAATTTGGATCGATGCCGGCTTGGCAATTGGTCCTAATTCATTCACCCTGTGCTCGCTCCCTGCCTGTCAATCAGAGCTCCCTGGCCTCACATGCCGGCCCCGCCTCCCGGCATATACACGCCGCTGCTGCCTCAGGAAACACTTGGGTATGTCTTTTTCGGGGGGGAGGGAGGGTTTCGTGGTAGCGCCGCGGCCATAAGAAAGTTATTGTTTTCAACAGGGGGGGGGAGAGAGCGGGGTACGGGGTAGCACCGTGGCCATAAGAAAGTTATTGTTTTAAACACAGCGTGCCTCCAGTTGTTTCACCACTACAACGTCCAGCATGCCCTGACAGCCAATAGATGTCAGGGCAAGCTGGGAGTTGTGGTGAAACAGCTGGAGGCACCCTGTATAGGTGAACTGAGGGCGGAAGTCAGCCCCCCAAGCAGGCATCAGTGACATCGCGCCTGCTGGGGAAGTCTGCCTGGTAAGTGAGCACACTACCAGGCAGACAAAAAGGCATTTTTAATATAGAAAGAAAAAAAAAGGATGGTGGGAGCTACTCTTCAAGAAGCTGTTTTATAAGTGTGTTATTTATATATGCACACTCTTTTTTGTGTATGAGAAGAAAATTAATAAAAAGGAATAAAAATATTAAGCCACAGTGGCAATGCATGGTTTTGATGCATTTTTACACAACCAAAACTGTGCTGTTTTACCTTAAAAAATAAAAGAAATCTCCTATCAATTTAAAAAAGAAAAAAAAAAGGGGGGGGGGGCAGGCTGAGTAATTAAGCACCTGAACAGATTCATGTGTGGTGCTATGCACAAGTACTAAATCTGGCAATGGTGGATGTCACAAAGATATCTGCTCAGGCAATACCATTTGAGAATTATCAGCTATATATTTGTTAAAATATTTAATAATAGTTTTTTTCTTTTTACATTTTTTATACTGTTTATCAACCACTGTTTTTGTGTTTGTTGAGTAACTTATATAAAAAAGTTTAAAACTGTGTCTTCTGTGAGTACTCTTCATAATAACATTAGTCTAACCCAATTACATAGCATAATGGTCTACTGTACTGTTTCCCAACCAAGGTGCCTCCAGATGTTGCAAAACTACAACTCCCAGCATGCCTGGGTAGCCTTTGGCTGTCCGGACATGCTGGGAGTTGTAGTTTTGCAACATCTGGAGGCACTCTGGTTCAGAAACACTGGTTTACTTGAATAAAGGGGCAAAGTTTGTAGGGCAAAGTGTACAAATATGGACATTATGCTATGGGGCTGGCACAATGATACAATGTTGTGGGGCTGGTATGCAATTTATTTTTTTAGGGCTAATAAATACTGCAGGAACATATGGAAGATATACAGCAAAGCCTACTAAAAGCTTTGGCTTTTAACCTTAAATGATGCAATAGCTTGACATTTAACAATATCTTTGTATCAGAGAACCCTGAGGCTGTAGTCCAGGCTGGTAAGCTACAGAAGTAGAACTGACTTAAAGGGGAACTCCGGTGGAAATAAGTGGGACAAAAATATTTCAAATCAACTGATGACAGAAAATTAAACAGATTTGCAAATTACTTTTATTTCAAAATCTGAAGCCCTCAAGTACTTATCAGCTGCATACTACAGAGAAAATTGTGAAGTTATTTTCAGTCTGAAAACAGTGTTTTCTGCTGACACTCTTTTTTTATTATAAAAGTACAAAACTTATACAAAAACACAAAACAAGCTTAACCAGCTATAACATAAATAAGAAATACACTGGTACCAAAGAACAAAAACAAAACCCTGCCTAACCGGCCAGCCCAGCTTTACAAAAACCTAAAATATGCCAACCCACCTAACCGAACCACACTCACACGCATACCAAAAATGAACATAAAAATAGCGCTTGGCTTATCAAAATATGAAAATAAAATTTAGCACTACCTGGCTACAACTCAAAACCATCCATATTCGGGAAATACAACAAAAAAAAGCACAACTTGGCTTAGCAAAACATAAACATAAAATTTTGCACTACCTGGCTACAAAAAAAAAAAAAAATATTTTACTAAAATAAACAACGTAACAACATGATAAAATCAAGTAAACCACGTAACATAATAACTGGTACGACTGCCATGACTACTGTAATGCTGTAATATAGAAAAAAAAAATGAAAACAATATATAAACAATATACATACAAAATCACATGAACATAATAATGTAGTATTTAACTAAAAATAAATATATATATACACTAAAGAAAACCTACAAAAACAATAGAAAACCCTACCAAAATCCCTACACTAAAACTGTACCCTCTCCCACACCACCCCTCCTGCACATGGGTCAGAGTCCATACCGTTCGTACACAAAGTCCTGTCCCTAACTGACCCATGTCAGGTCCCCAAAAGAAAAGCAAAACACCACGACCCACAAATACACCCTCCCCACCTAGCACTCATCCCAACCAACTTACACACAAACTTCTACACACTAAGGCTGGGTTCACACTACGTTTTGTCCCATACGGGAGCGCATACGGCAGGAGGGAGCTAAAACCTCGCGCTCCCGTATGTGACCGTATGCGCTCCCGTATGCCATTCACTTCAATGAGCCGACCGGAGTGAAACGTTCGGTCCGGTCGGCTCATTTTTGCGCCGTATGCGCTTTTACAACCGGACCTAAAACCGTGGTTGACCACGGTTTTAGGTCCGGTTGTAAAAGCGCATACGGCGCAAAAATGAGCCGACCGGACCGAACGTTTCACTCCGGTCGGCTCATTGAAGTGAATGGCATACGGGAGCGCATACGGTCACATACGGGAGCGCGAGGTTTTAGCTCCCTCCTGCCGTATGCGCTCCCGTATGGGACAAAACGTAGTGTGAACCCAGCCTAACATATACACACTGAACCAAAGCCACCTTAGGCCCAAGTTTGGTCGCCTGTAAGCCCTTCATACCATATCAGCTTAAAACAAAACAAAAAGCTAGCGTGTGCATGCATTAACCCACCACCAGGAAGAAGGATGGCAGACTTCATACATCAAAATAATTTTAAACTCTTTCCCTAACTCCCCCCCTACAATTTTCCCTAATTCTATCCCTCCATTAAAACTGACCCTGCTCTCACCCTATCACTATCCCTATAACACTGCCCCTAACCAAAATAAAGGTACTCTACCTAAAAAGGTCTAGTACCTAGGGCACATCAAAAGAAAAACTTCTCCACATGAGAGAAGCCCTATTGGTACCAAGACTGCCATACTCCAAAGACCTGATCTTCCCGAGGTCACCAGTGATGTTCCTACAGACCTCCACCTCAGAGAGGATTTTCTGTTGGGTCGACACTAAACACTGTGCGTTCCATGTGTAGTACCTAACCACTAAACTAACTAAGAATAAAGTGCCCCGATCTCGGCCACCCAGGTTCCTGAATGCCCCATAAGCCCACTCCGGATAGGTTAGGCCGGCAAGTTGACTCCAGCCGATGGAAGCACTCACCCTGTTGTAAACCCCTATATTAAAGGGACAATGAAGCAGGAAGTGGTCCATGCTTTCCAGCGTGTCCCCGCACTCTTCTCGGGGACATCCCCGGTCATCAGAGTTCCTGCACTTCAGGTTGTCCCTTACATATAGCTTCCCCTGAAAGCAGCGCCAGGCCAAGTCCCAAAACTTCTGGGGGATCCTTTTCATGTTTAAAAGGTACAACCCCACCCTCAGATTCCGACCTGGGCAGTCCCTGAGCGCCAGAGGCTTCTGGAAATGGGTCAACAGAACCCGTTTGTCAAGGAACTGCCTTGACTGGGTCCTGATCTCCCACACTCCCAGACCCCACCGACGTATCGCCTTCAGAGTCGGGGTAGCATAAGCCGGAAGATATCCATGGGGCGTGCGGAGGTCCTTCACTCGCCCTCCTCTCTCCCATTCCTGGAAGAAAGGCCGAAACCATTCCCTGCAGGAGAGTACCCACGGAGGAGCCCTCTCTTTCCAGAGGTTTGCGATGTTAGCTTTCAAGAAGGTGTTCGTAAAGAACACCACAGGGTTTACCATAGATAAACCCCCTAGTCTCCTCGTGTGGTACGTAACCTCCCTCCTGACTAGGTTCATCCTGTTCCCCCATAACAATTGGAAAAACAGGCTGTAGATCCTAGTGTAGTAAGCCTCTGGCAAGATACATACGCTGCCCAGATAGATAAACAAGGGGAGCAGGTACGATTTGATCAGGTGCACCCTTTCCCTAAGGGTCATAGACCAACCCTTCCACTGGTCCACCTTCTGAGCGGCATCCTGGAGCTTACCATCCCAGTTTTTGGTGGGATAATCATCCTGGCCGAATGTGATGCCTAAGACTTTTGCTGATTCTTGGGGCCCTGGAAGGGTGTCCGGGAGATCAAACGTGGGATCCCCCCCTCCCAGCCAGAGACTCTCACACTTATCCCAGTTGATCTTAGACCCGGATGCCTCCGAGTAGCGGTCCACCTCCGACATCACCACATCGATCTCCTCCTGTGAGGAGACGAAAAAAGTTACATCGTCAGCGTACGCCACCACTCTCTGGGTGACATCCAGCTCCGCCAGACTCATCCCGACTCCCACAACGGCCCACAATCTACCCTCCGGACGAAGGGATCGATTGCGAACACGTATAAAAGCGGGCTCAAAGGACAACCCTGACGGACTCCGGACCCCACCTCAAAAGAGCGGCCAGACCAACCGTTCACCAGCGGGAAACTCTCTGCCCCTGCATACAAGATCTTAAGCCAATTAACAAAAGTACTCGGTAAGCCATATTTTAGGAGGACGGACCAGAGGTACTCGTGGTTCACCCGATCAAACGCCTTGGCCTGATCCAGGGACAGCAAGTACCCCTTCCAGAAACCCGCACTACTCCGCTCCACTGCCTCCCTGACACTAAGGACAGCACTTAAGGTGCTTCGGCCTGGAACAGAGCAGTGCTGAGTCCCCGAAAGGAGCCGGGGTGCAAACTTCACCAGCCGATTAAACAGTATCTTGGCCAGAAGCTTCCTGTCCGTATTGAGAAGAGCTATGGGCCTCCAATTCTCAATTCGGCTGGGATCTTTACCCTTTGAGAGAAGAATCAGGGCTGACCTCCTCATTGACTTCGGTAGAGTGCCCGAGGAGAGACACTCATTGAATACCTCAGTCAAGAGGGGAGCTAAAGACTCCTTAAAGGTCCTGTACCACTCGGATGTTAAGCCATCCGGACCTGGCGACTTCTTAGGGGCAAGCCCCTCGATCGCCAGTCTCACTTCCTCTTCCCTGATTTCTTCTGCCAAAACAACAAGAGAGGGGTCTACCCCTGGCTCAGGAATGGTTTCAGCCAGGAAAGCCGACATCCTGTCTCGATCTAGATCCTTCCTTCCCAAGAGGTGCGAGTAGAAGGATCTGATGACCTCCAAGATCCCTGATCTGGACCGATTCAGAGATCCCGTACTATCAATCAGTCCTGAAATGACTTTACTACTCACTGACATCTTACAGTTTCTGTAAGGGTCGGGCGAGCGGTACTTCCCGAAATCCCTCTCAGAAACCAAAGATGCGTGCCTATCGTACTGACACCCCATCAGCAAGGATTTCACTCTGGTGATATCCTCTCGGCTACCTCCAGTCGAGACGAGAAGCTCGAGTTTCCTCCTCAGACCCTGATACAAGCGATATCTGTTCAGGGACCTGAGGCTCGAGAGCTGGCGGAAGAACCCCGCAACCCGCTTCTTGAATATCTCCCACCACTCCAGCTTATTACTACAAAGATCCAGTAAAGGTACCTGACTCTGAAGAAAATCCTCAAAGGACTGTCTTACCTCCGCTTCCTCCAGGAGGGACGAATTCAGCTTCCAATAACCTTTTCCCATCCGGGGGGTCTCTGAAACATTCAGGGAAAACAAAATCATACAGTGATCGGAGAACTCCACCTCAACCACGGACACTGCGGAAGAGACGGCTTCCTCCTTCAAATAAAACCTATCTATTCTAAACCTGCGACTACCTTGATGATAGGTGAAACCCGCGTGGCCCGAGGGGCTCCGGATGTGGGCATCCTCTAGGCGAGCTTCTCTAGCTATGCTAATCAGTGCCACACTATCGCAAGTCAGCGGACCATTGGAGCTTCTCCTATCTTGGGACCTCGTGACATTATTGAAGTCCCCTCCAAAGATCACCTGCCGACTCATAAAAAGAAAGGGCTTAATCCTCATAAAGAGATCTTTACGGCCCTGCTTAGTTTGCGGGGCGTAGATGTTAATGAGTCGGAGCTCCTGTCCCTTCATGAAGACATCTAAGATCAGGCACCTCCCCATTTCTAATTCAATAACCCGTCGGCATTCAACAGGTGCGGTAAAATGGACCGCCACCCCACTATACGGCTCAGCCGCAAGAGACCAGTGGGAGGGCCCACGCCTCCACTCTCTTCTGGCTTTTACAAAAGAGGCAAGATCTGACAACCTGGTCACCTGTAAAAAGAAAATGTCGGCTTCAACACGGCCGAGAAAATCAAAGGCTGCAAATCTAGCCGTATCCGACTTTATGCTGGCACAATTAATAGATGCCAGCGTCAATGGGGTGAGTGCCGCCACACAGGGTGATTGAATTAGATGGCCTCACCCTTTATTTCTTTTTCCCCTTCTTTTTAGCCCCCTCATCCCCCGAAGACGACGAAAGGGCAGGACCACTCTTACATCTTTTTTTAGACTCCGATTGGTCCATAAGGTCCCCGTGTCCGTCCGGCCCCGGTCTAGCCCTGCCCTCTGAGGAAGGTGCCTCGACAGGACAGGGCCCAGTTCCCCCCAGAGGCTCTTTCTCCCGAGGCACCCCGCCCTCACCTTCCCCCTCCAAGGAGGGGGAGGAGATGGTATCGAGGACGAGGTACCGGTTTGACAGGTCAATCAGAGGGGGGGGCAGCCAGGCTTCCGCTTTGGACCTGGCCCGTAGTACCAGGAGCTTCAGAGGGCTCTGACCTCTTCTTTCTCCCTTTCCTTTTGCCCTTTTCTTTCTTTTTGGGCCTCACCCCACTCTCCTCATCCACACTTTCATAGTGGGAGGAATCGGAAGGGTCGGCCATATTGCTTTCCTCTCTGTGAAGTCTCCTGATCTCCTCATCCAGCACATTCTCCACCAGGGCTTCAGCAGTTACAGGGCCAGCTTCAGGAGCAGGGACTGAAGCTACCCCCGTCACCTGGGCACTCTCCAGCTCCCTACTTCTTCTACGATTTTCCTCCCGCCTTAGATTGGCAGGGCCCTTTTTCCTCCTCACTAGCCCTGTTGCGCCCCCATCCCTGCCCGTACCCTCCCCAGCCGAGGCAACTTCACAGCTCTCCTCAGCTTGAGCGGCCGCTGCATGGGCAAGGCGCTAGGACAACGGCTGAAAGGGTGTCCGAGGACACCACACAGGTGGCACCGGATCTGCCGACAGGATGCGGCCAGATGACCCACCCCACCACACAAAGCGCAGACCTGCACAGTACAGGCTGCGCTAAAGTGGGTGGGGCTGCCACACCTGTGACAGACCTTAGGCTGCCCCTGGTAGAAGACCTGGATCCTATCACGTCCATGGAAGGCGGCTGACGGAATGTGGGCATCCGTACTCCCTGAACGCTTGAGTTTGACGGAAAACGTCCAGGCCCCGGACCAGATTCTGTGCTCATCCAAGTTTTTCTTGGGCATGTCCGTCACATCCCCATACCGTCCGAGCCAGGTCATGATATCATAACAAGAAAGTGACTCGTTACGGGTCAAAATGGTCACCTTCTTGACAGCATTCTGACGGGAAATCGCCTTTACGGCGAACTCCCACCAGCCGGGCTCGTTTTTTGCCACTTCGTAGTTTGACCAGAAGAGTTCGAGAACCTCTGGCCGAACGAAACTGACATCAAACTCAGACGAACCGTAGGGGTGGATCAGGGCAAAGATGTCACATGCCCTGAATTCCATCTGGAGGAGGAGCTCAACCACTTTAGCGCAAGGCGGGCACGCATCCTCGCCCCTCCAAATCAGACGGATCACATTCCTACGGTTATTGTCCTGCCCGGTTGTCGGGAGGGACCAGACCACCTCCCCATTCCGCTCTCGGAAAGCCCCCAAACCGTGCCTCTCTATCCAGAAAGACAGGTCGACCTCACCCCTCCCCTCTACCTGGATCGACCTGTCGCCCCTACGCAGAGCCACCAGGAGGCGCTGTTGCAAGTGGCCTCCAGAGCCGGCCGGAGACGGGGACCCCCCTGAACCCCCGGCAGCGACATTAGCATAACTTCTAGGAGCAGTCACTACCGGGGGGGCAGCCGGACCAGACCCAGACCCATCAGTACAGCCACTCACACCAATACCCCCATCTTTATTCCCATCCATACCAGACTTCCCATTCTTACCACTACTACTCCCACCATCATTCACTCCACTTCCACTCCACACATCCACAGCTCTACTACACTCAGCATTCTCACATCCTCCACTCTTTTCCTGCCTAATGGATTCTGGGCTGGCTGGGACCTGTTGTACTGCTGGTCTTATTATGGTTTTCTGTGCTGGGGTCGATGCTGCTGCTGCCGAGGTCGACACTGATGACTCCTCCTCCATATGCGATGACACCTCCTGAGTCTGGGGCTGCCCCTCAAAGTGCACCCCAGCTCCTCCCACAGCGCCATCGCTTGGTTTGCCTAACCACACAGGCTCTGCAGGGGATATCGGTGCCCGGACACATCCCCCCCCTCACAGAGGAGTGCCCCGCAGCACCCACAGAACACACAGTACTCGGGGGACCGCCCCCCGAGCACACAGACACTCCGCTCTCCGCCACCTCACAGGGGAGTGCCCCGCAGCGCCGATAATGCCCACAGTTCTCGGGGAACCGCCCCCCCCGAGCACACAGCAGCAAAACTCGCCCACCATGAGCCCATCCTTCCCCTCCCTACCGGCAGGATGGGTGTGCTTTACAGCTATTGTGTCCGCAGCCTTTTCTGACGCCATGCTGTACCCCCCATGCTGGCTCCGTTCCACTACAGAAACGGAGTCTGGCAGTCTGGGGGGCCCAGCAGCCTGAACCAGCTTTGCAGCTGGCCCTGACTGCTGGAAAGGGACAAACATGTACTTTACTGTCTCCTGAGTCTTCTGCTTCTTACGCTTTACTGCCACATCATCACACTGGTCATCTCCAAAGGTAAAGTTCTGGAGGTGGGCTGGGGACTCTTGCATAACAATCGCCCTCAGTAATCCCCCAGCCTCACTCTCCAGTTCATCCTCCTCGCTCTCACTTAATGGAAGCGCCACCTGGGCTGGCTCTATGTAGCTGTCCTGGATGTTATAGGGAGTAACTACAGGCAAGGCATCCATTTCCACCACTTGTGCTCTTTCTCCCACATTCTCCTCCTCCTTCTTCTTTATGCCTTCACCATCCACACTTTCTTCACCGCCACTACTCTCCCCATCATCCACCTCCACCTTACCTGGGGATTTCATGGCGGCAAACCGGTTGTTGTTCTGAAGCTTCTCCTTGAAGAGACCGCTCCCCTCCAAGATCTCTGCTCTCCTCTCCTCCAGCTGCACAATCTCAGCCTTCAGTGCTGAGATCTTTCTTCTTAGCTCTGGTCTGCTCTTTTTGGGCGCAGTGTTCACCAGATTCTGAGCCCCTTGCAGATCTTGTCTGGCCAACTTCAGCTCCTTGCCACAGCGATCATATTCAGCAAACCGCGCGGCCATGCGGGAGCAGTAGGTGGCGCTGGACTCCTTGGGCCCTCTCTCTGCCCACAACTCCACACTTCTCCTTCTTGCTTTTCTTTCACCAGTCCTCTGGCTGGCAACCGTTGCCGGGGGTGCAGAGCCTGCATTGCTGCAGACTCTGCCAGATCTTCTCCCCCCGGCCGGAATGGCTTTTGCTGTTTGCTCTCCACCCCCCGCCAGCCTTGAAGAACGGGAGGTGGAGGCCAGGGACGCCATGCAGGAAGGCTCTGCCGAGGAGGCTGCCACACTCCTGGGGAGGCTGATGAAACAAAGAAAAAGGTGTATAGCCAGCTCACCGTTTGTGAAGATTTGATCCTGACACTCATAGGAATTGGTTCGGAAGCCCGGAGTAGAAGCCAAGCCGTTGTCCTGGTATAGATAGACCATAGAAGAAGAGGTTCCAGCTCCTGAAAAAATTATAAGTTTTAAAAGTCCAAAATGTATTCAGTCCATATTAAAATCAAAAAGGAAAAACACCCTGTGGTTAAAAAACCCCCACGCCGACGCGTTTCGGACTGTCTAGTCCTTAGTCATGGCACAGGAAAGGAATAGTAACTGACCTTATATATCCTTTGTAAGTAACTGAAACATTCAGTAACCATCTGGTTCACTCCCGGGATCTGGCGTCTGCCGTCATTTCCTGGGTGTAACCTCGGAACTTTCAGAATTCTCCCAACAAATTAACCCCTTAGTATATAGATGAATGGAAAACCATATTCATTCTAAGCTGCAATTCAGACCACAAGGGAAAAAAATAATAGTAATAATGTTTCACAATTCTCCCGAGAATACAGATTCATCAATAAAAATATGAAAGATCATTACGGGAATTTAACCCCTGTGGCTGACGTGAGTCAAGCCTTAATATCCAAAAAGCCTCCCTTTTGAAAACCTTATGTGACCAATCACCCCCTCTTGGGGGGCTGGGTACCCGTTCTATCCCCGTTACTTGTATGGTCTGTGGGTCACCCGCATGCATCTCCACTATATGTCTGCTGAGACCAGATAAAGTACGGCTGCCTGCCCCTTGTTTAACATAAAATGCTCGTAAAAACGTTTTTTTTAGTTTCCTAGAGGTGCAGCCTATATACTGCAGATTGCTGAGTAGACTACATGAGTAGTATCACAGTTAATAAAAGAATTAATATAAAATAATTTACCATTTGCTGGTGAATAAAACTGCTTGCTGTGTACCATATGTTTACAAAGGCTGCATCTCGCATGTGAGCATCTATAGTTACCTTTAGTGCTCAACCAACTGTCTTTCTTGGGCATTCTAAAATCACTATTTGACAATCTCCCTTGTAATGATTTGCCTTTTTTCGCAACAATCCGTACTCCATTGTTTAAGATCTTACAGTTCTCCTCATTATCAAGAAGAACAGGGAGATGTTTGTTTATAATATTCTTGATTTGGTTGAATTGGACACTATAAGGTGTAGAGAAGGTTACAGGATGGTTAGTTTTTCCCTCATTATGACTCTTTAATGCAGTCGACTCAGTTTCAAGGTACTTATTCCGACTTTTGCTATCCACTATACCCTTGGCTCTGCATAAAATGTTGTTATGATAACCTCTTTTATGTAATCTCATTATGATATCCCTGCATGATTCTTCATAAGCATCATTATTGGACGAGGCCCTTTTAGCCCTCACAAATTCTCCTATAGGGAGATTTCGGGTCACATGCTTTGGGTGACAACTTGTGGCACACAAAACACTGTTTCCCGATGTCGGTTTGCGAAAGAGCTTTGTATGGATATCACCTGTAATGGGGTCCCCCAAAAGTGTAATATCGAAAAAATTAATACAATTACCTCCCCACTCCAAAGTAAATTTTATATTCATTGTATTATTGTTAATATACATCAAGAAATCTTCCGCCAATTGTCTATCCCCCGACCATACCAGGAGGAGGTCATCCATATATCTGCCATACCATCCTATATAGGATGAGTATGGATTCAAGGCAGAATATAGATGACACTCCTCCCAGTACACCATAAAAAGATTGGCTAAGGTCGGTGAGAATTTAGCACCCATAGGACAACCTGATATCTGAATGAAAAAGTCATCATCAAAATGAAAATATTATTTTTGGATATTAAGGCTTGACTCACGTCAGCCACAGGGGTTAAATTCCCGTAATGATCTTTCATATTTTTATTGATGACTCTGTATTCTCGGGAGAATTGTGAAACATTATTACTATTATTTTTTTCCCTTGTGGTCTGAATTGCTGCTTAGAATGAATATGGTTTTCCATTCATCTATATACTAAGGGGTTAATTTGTTGGGAGAATTCTGAAAGTTCCGAGGTTACACCCAGGAAATGACGGCAGACGCCAGATCCCGGGAGTGAACCAGATGGTTACACACTGCAGCGATGTGCGCGGCGTACTCGCACATCGTGGATGCTCTCCCTGCTCTAAACAAAGTCAGAGAGCTCTCGCGATGTGCGGGTATACTGCGACTCGCCCATCGCAGTGTGCCTGCTGGTAGCGGCGTATTGCCACTACGAGCAGGCACATGTAAAGCCAGCATAGAGCAGTCCTTCACCAGCGGATCTGCAGCATAAAATACGCTGAAAATACGCGTGTGAACTGAACGTACCCTTAGGATGAATTTTGCTTAACGTCTTGTCTGGGTGCTTCCCTTATGTGGCCTGTAGGGCTAGACTGTAATATCTTTTACCAAGAAATATGTAGTAATTAGCTAAAAACTAAAGGCATCTACTAATAAGCTCATAATGCAAGGTGTCCATTATGTAAGCTTTGTGATACTGCCCTTATTGTATCTGTTGGATGTTCATTCTGCTTCCGAATGGCACTTTGCTGAACATATTGCTGGTCTCAAATACGAGCATGATCTGATGTATTTTTATTAAAGTGTTTATCTGCTTTAAAAAAAAAAACTTTACTTACCTCCCAAGCTCCCCCAGTGCCTCCAGTATTGCTGCTGTTGTCCCCAGTGCACTCCTCTTCCTGGTCCTAGTGGTCAGTTCATCACAGTGAAGCTTAGCGAATTGCTGCACGCAGCAGTGCCCCATCTTGGCTAGTGATTGACTGAGCGGTAATATGATGTCACACTGCCGCTCAATCAACGCAGTTAGGAATTTTCTGAACTGAACTATGACAGACCAACCACCAGCACCAAAAAGAGGATCGCACCACAGCTAAGGCACCGAGTGACCATGGAAGGTAAGTAAAAGTTAATTTTCTTTAAAGTAGTTAAATAAAAAAAAGGAAAACATACTTACGGAGTACCTTCTTTAATGTGATATTTTGATTTTAGTTTATTGTGCCTCTGTGCATGATTTTTATCCATAATTGTAAAAATTAATTTTTTATGCATTTACCTACAAATTGTTTTTCTTTGGTAAAATTGATAGGATTGTTTGTTGTGCGAACTATTTATATGTTATATAATATACATGTTTTTCTTCTCTACAAGAGGATGTGTGCCTGGTCTCTCCTCTGGTTACACCTATCGACTTAGGTGTGTATTTTGTCAGGAGTGTGGTTTGGGGTAATGGTAATAACTTCTGTTCTGTGATTGATTTGAATGGTATATATGGTATTTGTACACAGTCGATTAAGAACTCTTACAGTTCCAAATACTTTGGTGTTTGTTATGTTTTATGAGGAGCACGTCAATGTGCTTTTTGACTTGATGATTAAATAAACTATAGTAAAATCACTCCAAAAGACCACCCGTCTTAAGCATTAAGACTGATTTTCAACGCTATAATTTATACTTTGAGAAGACCACCCCTACGGGGAGTCATCTAAAAGAGGTTTTACTGTATTGCTTTTTACACACACTACACCAATACTCATAAACATATTGCAGTGTGGATTCCCCCGATTGTAAGTATTGATGTTTTAAGCCAGAGACGTGTCCTTGGATTCCTGAAGGTCACTTACGTTATTCAATAATTCTGAATTCACAAATTGTTTTATCGACATATTCCAGGCCGCACTCACCAGTGGCTGTATAAATCATTCCTGTGAAGTCACAAATTGTGTACATTTTGGTTACTGTACTAACAAAGATATCACCTGTTTCTAATCACATGCAATGCAGCCCCTATACTGTATCTAAAATAGGCCCTGAATTTGTTGCTGCAGCAACACCCCCATAGTAGGGTATGTTTCCCAACGGACCTAGATACAGTTGACAGTGGCATATGGCCGATGCTTGTGATGCCACTTATGATGCCCTTACATTGAACAGCATATTTATAGTAGCAATTTATTGTAAATCATGTTTTATTATATGTTCCAATTGGTCATATTGGTTTCAAAGCTCCTAAATTTATGCAACTGTGCACATTATTATACACAGTAACAACTAGGTAAAAAGGAATGTTGTTTATCGTAAGATATTCTAAACCACCAAAACATGTCTACTAAATATTTTAAAAACAATGCTGACTTTTCAGAAGTTACTGTTTAACAGCACTGCCATCTAGTGTTTGACAAGCAGAATTGTATGAACTAATATAACTGAATTTGAGCAATAATTTATAATATACTATTAGACCTCATGCAAATAAAGCAACTTTTTAATTCTACTAGGCCATAAATTCTTTACCTGTACAAGGGCAAGTGCACATAGCTTTATTTTGTTGTTTTAAAGGGAACCATACATTAGATTTTACCATATATAACATTTGTTATATATGGCAAAATCTTAATCCTCACCATTCCTGGGGGATGTTTTTGCCCCTAGGGATAGTAAGAATATGATCTTTGTAAGTGTCCCCCACTGCCCATTTAGTTGTCCCCTGGGCAGGGAGTTTTACCTACGTACGTCATAGTGACGCGCCCTCGGCGTGATTGACGGCCCGAATCATCACTCTGCTCCCTTAGCAGACAGAGCAGAGACACAGGCACATGCTGAGGGGCCGCCACTATGGCCGGAGCAGCGGGACTAAGCATATCGTGCCTCCCAGGGGACTACTTACTGGGCAGCGGGGAGAGACTTACAAACTTCATATCCTCACCATCCCTGGGGGCAAAAACTGGGATGGTGAGGATAAAGGTTTTACCATAAATGACGTGTTACTAAGCGTTATATATGGTAAAATCTAATGCTTGGTTCCCTTTAACATGACTTTCTGCAGTGAACGACATACTAAGAAGGTGCTTGTATTCTAAGGAAGAATGTAGTGTCCCAGGACAGCTGTTTCAGTTACTACTCACTAGAAAGTTGTCGGGTGACTGAGTGTATAAAGGTTTACTAGATGCATTTTGCATTGCACTTAATTTTATGCATTTAGTCAAGTCTTGGAGTGTTAAGGGTTAATATTTTTTCACATTGCTACATTTTACACAGCTGGATGGTAATGTGGTCACATGTCATCTCCTAATGTTCCTAGTCAAACCTTCCTCTCCTAGGGAATTGAGAGGACCGACACAAGTTACATGAGGAGTCTGGGCATGGCCTTTGCCAGAGCCACATGTACTTTACCAAGCTCCTTTCTTCACTAGGCCTACATCCACAAAGACCACCCGTAAAGATTTAAAGATGTCCAGTGCTAAGAAATGTATCCCCTGTCTGCAGGATAGGGGATAAATGTCTGATCGCAAGGGGTCCAACCACTGGAACCCCCTACGATCTCCAATACAGAGCCCCGACTTTGCGCTGCTAGAGCGCATTTTGTACATAGCATGTCAGCTTGTCAAAACACGCCCCTCCATTCATCTCTATGGCAGAGGCGGAGACACATGAACATTCTGCCATAGAGAAGAATGCAGGGCGTGTTTCGACCAGCTGACATGCTGGGTACAAAATGTGCTCTAGCAGCGCAGAGCCGGGGCTCCGCACAGGAGATCGCAGGGGAACCCAGTGGTTGTACCCTCTGCAATCAGACATTTATCCCCTATCCTACAGATAGGGGATAAACTTCTTAGCACTGGACACCTTCTATAAGTTGCCTTTCTAGTTGCATGTTGCTATCCCCATTGCTAGGATACTTTCTACTACATTTCAGCCCCCAAGAGAGAGAGTTCTCTCATGAAAACTAGGGTTTCTCTGTTACACTGATCTTTATTCAGTACCAAATGGTCAGGTCAATGCAGCCTGTCTGCCACATCAGGAGAACATCCCTGGATGCACCTTTCATGTCACAGATTAATGCCAAAGAATAATTGAAAGCTGTGTTCACAAAGCTGTATTTTAGTTACTCTATTGCACTGGATTTGAAAAAGTTCAGTAAAGTTTACAATTCTGTGCTTTGTTTGCAATAACAGCTTCACTGACAAAAATATATACAGTGTGAGGTCCACAACGCCCAGCATAAGGCTGCATTTACACCACGTTTTTGCAATACAGTTCCCGTTGATGAAAAACAGATTCCTCCAAACCGGAAAAAACTGTTTCAAAACGTGTGTACAAATTTTTACCCGAATACGGTTAAAAACCATATACGGTTTGAAAAATGATGTCCGGTTGAATCTGTTTTTTAAAAAAAAAAAACGTATATGTTTTTAACTTTTCACTCCATTATGAATAAAGTTTTATTTGTTTGATTGAAAATCCAAGAAAAAAAACTGTGCAAAATCAAAAACCGTATGGTGCAAACCGGATGGAACCGTACAGTTCTGTATGGTTCCCATTGACTCCCATGTTTAAAAAAAAAAAAAAAAAAACTATACGGTTTAATACGGTTTTTCACCCAGACCAAAAACTGTGGAAGACTACGATTTTGGGTATGGGGAAAAAAAACGGACAAAACCTTACAGGATGCAACTGGATACATCGTTTGGCATACGGTTCTCAATGGAGAGTGAATGCATACGGTTTTCAATACGGTTCTGTATGGTTTTTTACATTTAAAACGTATATGGGAACTGTATTGCAAAAACGTGGTGTAAATGCCCCCTTACTCTATACACTTTTGGTAGACACCACAAGAATTGAAGGCTTCATGAAAATATCAGTGATGCTGTTACTGCATATAATAAAGTCAATGACTTAAAGGGGTACTCCGCTGGAAAAAAAAATTAAATCAACTGGTGCCAGAAAGTTAAACAGATTTGTAGATTGCTTCTATTTAAAAATGTTAATCCTTCCAGTACTCATCAACTGCTGTATGCTCCATAGGAAGTTCCACAGCAAACCTCTCCTACTCTGGATAGTCCCTGACATGGACAGAGGTGTCAGCAGAGAGCACTGTAGTCAGACAGAAAGGAAATTCAAAAAGAAAAGAAGGTGTAAATAGCTGATGATAAGTACTGAAAGGATTAAGATGTTTAAATAGAAATTATTTACAAATCTGTTTAACTTTCTGTCACCAGTTGATTTAAAAAAAAAATGTTTTCCAGTGGAGTTCCCCTTTAAAGGGAAACTGACAGCTGATTTACTAGCACTAAAACCAATACACAGAGTTATAGTACGGGTGAACTGGATTACAATGAGGTATCACATGCCCAGATCCCCAATCCCGTTCTTGAGATATGTATTAGCCTCCATTGTTAATAGCTGTTTTTGCACAATGGAGGCTAATACAAAAGGGTATCTCCAGAAACAGACTGCAGATCCGGGTAAGTAATACCTCTCTGTAACCAGGTTCACCTGCACCATAACCCAGTGTATTGGGTTTAGTGTGGCTGAACCGGGCGTCAGTTTCTTTTAATTACATATTCCACAGATCTCCCCAGTAGGGGACTGCAACTGGATTAGGATCTTTTAGGACCCACTTAAAAACTATTGTGTGCAGGTTTTATGAGGTTGTTGGGGGCGGGAGCAGGCAGTCACCCACTATGCCTGAGGGTCCCGCAAATCCTGCGTACTCCCTCACCACAGAGCGGACCTGGCCTATATAAGTTATATGTCCCATCATCCCAGTCTCCCAGATTCCTAAGTCCTAGCTCCTCTGGCATCATGCTGTGTGTTTGCGCCATGTACACATGCAGCAACTTGCCCTGCAATGCTGTCTCCTCCACTGCTGTAAGTCATCTGATACTAGTGCGGCACTGTGGTGGTATACTACGTAGTACGTTGCTTACGTACAATGGCCACAGGAGTAGAAGCCTGCCCTGGGGGACCTCACCAGGTACAAACATAGTACTACAAGTACACTACATATACTTACATAGTTTTCCACAGCTGCCTTAGTGCCCACCAGATTACACCATTTACTGACTGCACTGACCACATGTGCACTGCATAACATTTTTAGAGTACTTGAGGGGGCAGATTTGCTATTCAGGAGCATATAAAAAGTATATGAGCTTTTCCAGACTCGGTGAGCTTTTCCATAATCGCAAATCTGCCTTGTGATGTCATGTCACGCCCCCTCCCATAGACATGAATAGAGGGTGCGTGACGACACAAGGGGGCATGGTCGTGACGTCACAGCCTCCAGCTCCGAACGTTCTGAACAAAATGTTCAGAATTCTGGAGTACAGAATAGCCCCTTAACGACCACGGACGTAAATGTACATCCTGGTGTGGAGGTACTTCGCACACAAGGATGTACATTTATGTCCTGTACATGACAGGAAGCATCGGAGCGGTGCTCGCCTCATGTACTGAAGGCAGATAGCAGCCGGGGACCCGTCGGTAATGGCGGACATCAGTGATCGCGCTGATGTCTGCCATTAACTCCTCAGATGCCCTGATCAATACAGATCACAGCATCTGTGGCAATGCGCACGTTTAAATAGATGATCGGATCGCCAGCGGCACTGCCGCAGGGATCCGTTCATCTAAAATGGTGGCCAGAGGTCCCCTCACCTGCCTCTGGCCGTCTCCTGGGGTCTTCTGCTTTGGTCTGAGATCGAGCGAACTAGAGCAGAAGATCGCCGATAATACTGATCAGTGATATGTCCTATACATAGCACTCAACAGTATGAGCAATCAAGTAATTGCTATACATAGTCCCCAAAGGGGACATAAAAAGTGTAAAACAAAAGTAAAAAAATTTAAAAATAAAAAGTAAAAAAAATGAAGAATCCCCTCCCCTAATAAAAATGGAAATTGTCCCTTTTTCCCATTTTACCCTCAAAAGCATTAAAAAATTGTTTCACAAACATATTTGATATCACCGCATGCATAAATGTCCAAACTATCAAAATATAATGTTAATGATCCTGTATGGTGAACGGTGTCATTGTTAAATATTTTTTTTTTAAGTCCAAAATTGCTGCTTTTTTGTCACATTTTATTCCAAAAAAATTAATAAAAAGTGATTTAAAAGTTTCATATACACAAATGTGGTATCAATAAAAAGTAGGGATCGACCGATTATCGGTTTGGCCGATATTATCGGCCGATAATCACGATTTTGGGCATTATCGGTATCGGCAATTACCTTGCCGATATGCCGATAATGCCCCGCCCCCCAGCACCACCCCCACCACACTGCAACCGCCCCCCACCGACCAGCCGCACCGCGTCGCACCCCCCACCGCACCGCACCCCCCTCCGCACCACCCCGGCCCCATTGCCTCCCCCATCCCCGGTTTTATAATTACCTGTTCCCGGGGCCCGGGGTCAACGCTACTTCTGGCTCCTGCTGCGTCCTGCGTTACTCTGTGCGCAATGACGAGTGACGTGACGCGACGTCACCATCAGTGCGCACAGTGACAGCTCAGGAGGACGCCACCGGAGCCAGATGTAGAGTGGCCCCCGGGGATTGGGGAGGCAATGGGGCCGGGGCGGTGCGGTGGGGAGTGCGACTTGGTGGGGCGGTAGGGAGCGCGGAGCGGAGCGGTGCGGCGGGGGGGGGGTTAGGTGGGGGTAATACGACTCAGGACCCCCGGACCGGCAGGGGGAGAGAAGCGGGTGGCGGCGGAGGTCTATGGCACCGCAAAAGCCGCTGCAGTTCATTGATTTAAAGCGCCCACTTTAAATCAATGATCTGCAGCGGTGAGGGGGGGGTAAATAGCCGATAACTTATACCGGAATATCGGTATAAGTTATCGGCTATCGGCCCTAACCTCCACAGATTATCGGTATCGGCCCTAAAAAAACGATATCGGTCGATCCCTAATAAAAAGTACAGATCATGGCGCAAAAAATAAGCCCTCATACCACCCCATATACAGAAAAATGAAAAAGTTGTAGGAGGTCAAAATAGGGCGATTTTAAACATACTGATTTTGTACAAAAAGTTTTAACTCTTTTAAGCGGTACAATAATAGAAATATGTATGTAACTATGGGTATCATTTTAATCTTACTGACCCATAGAATAAAGAAAACATGTCATTTTTACCATAAAGTGTACAGTGTTAAAACAAAACCCTCCAAAATTAGCAAAATCGTGGGTTTTTTATTTAAATTTCCTCCTTAAAGAAATATTTTAGGGTAAAATGAGAGGTACCATTACAAAGTACATTTGGTCACAGAAAATGCAAGCCCTTATATGGGTCTGTAGATGGAAATATAAAAGAGTTATGGATTTTAGAAGGTGAGGAGGAAAAAATGAAGATGCAAAAATAAAATTGGCCTGGTCCTTAAAGGGGTACTCTGGTGGAAAACTTTTTTTTCTTTAAATCAACTGGTGCCAGAAAGTTAAACAGATTTGTAAATTACTTCTATTAAAAATTCTTAATCCTTACAGTAGTTATTAGCGGCTGTATACTAGAGAGGAAATTATTTTCGTTTGGGATTTCTTTTCTGTCACAACCACAGTGCTCTCTGCTGACACCTGTGTCCATTTTAGGAACTATCCAGAGCAGCATATGTTTGCTATGGGGATTTTCTCCTGCTCTGGACAGTTCCTGACATGGGCAGAGGTGTCAGCAGAGAACTCTGTGGTCGTGACAGAAAAGAAATTCAAAAATAATAGAATTTCCTCTGTAGTATACAGCCGCTAATAAGTACTGGAAGGATTAATAATATTTTTTAATAGTAAGTCATTTACAAATTTGTTCTGGCACCAAATATACGTCCTGCGCCGGCTCCCGCAATATAACGTGGGGTCACGCGGTGACCCAATGTCATATCGGGTCGGTCCAAGCGGCCAGGGCCGTTTGAAGAAATTTGGGGGCCCCAAACAAAATGGACATGGAGGCCCCCCCCCCCCCCCTTTGATGTTCACGCATGTCACGCTCTAGGGCCGGCGTCAGGACATAGTAACGCCGGCCCTTGAATTCTGTGAGCGCAACGTGAGCGAACGTCGATACGACGCACATTAGGTGCAGCAGTGTTCCCCCCACATTAGGTGCAGCAGAGTTCCCCCCACATTAGGTAGGCAGTGTCCCCCCCCCACATTAGGTGCAGCATAGTTCTTCCCACATTAGGTTGGCAGTATTCCCCCCACATTAGGTGCAGCAGAGTTCCCCCCACATTAGGTAGGCAGTGTTCCCCCCACATTAGGTACAGCATAGTTCTCCCCATATTAGGTGCAGAAGTGTTCCCTACCCATACCCCCTGTCCAGACCCCCCCCCCCCCCCCGAACCATTTTTTTGGGTGAGGGTCTGACTGCTGAGACCCCCACCGATCAACTCGGTTAAAGTGGTTCTCCAGCTGTTGGAAAGCTAAAACTCCCATTATGTCTGAAGAGCCTCTTGCAATGGGAGTTGTAGTTTTGTAACAGCTGAAGAGACACAGATTGGACACAGTTTTACCCATCATCACTGCAGAACTTATAAGTGACTACAGCTCTGATGGAACAGTCAGGAGGACACACAATGATATCAGTGACCTGAGTGACGTCTTCTCTGTTATCTTTTCTTCTTCACCGGGTCCAGAGACCAGGTCTTCCTCCAGCTCCATCTTCTCTGCAGAGTCTGACATCCAAACATCATTGGCTCCTGTCAGCAGATCCTCATCCTCTGCATGAAGACAGTAATCATTATAACCTTACCAGAAAGTGTATCCTAAATAAAATACTGCCCCACACTGTACCCTGAATATAATACTGCCCCACACTGTACCCTGAATATAATACTGCTATACACTGTACCCACTAAATATAATACTGCTATTCACTGTACCCACTAAATATAATACTGCTATTCACTGTACCCACTAAATATAATTCTGCCCCACACTGTACCCTAAATAAAATACTGCCCCACACTGTACCCACTAAATATAATTCTGCCACACACTGTACCCTGAATATAATGCTGCCACACACTGTACCCTGAATATAATGCTGCTCCACACTGTATCCACTGAATACAATACTGCCACAAATGCATACACATCATATATACATATACACCCCCTCTTATCCTCTGTCTCCTCATGACGCCCATAACCCCCCTCCAAACCTCTCCTCATCATTACTATAACCAGGGGGGGGGGTTTATGGGGGGGGGGGTGATGAGGAGAGGTACAGGGGGGGCACCTCCCATTACCCCCATAACACCCCCCCTGCACCTCTTATCATCCCCATAACACCCCCCTGCACATCTCATCATCCCCATAACACCCCCCTGCACTTCTCATCACCCCCATAACACCCCCCTGCACCTCTCATCACCCCCATAACACTTCCCCCGGCACCTCTCATCACCCCCATAACACCCCCATAACATTCCCCATAACACCCCTGCAACTCTTATCACCCCCATAACACCCCTGCACCTCTCATCACCCCCATAACATTCCCCATAACCCCCTGTACCTCTTATCACCCCCATAACACCCCCTGCACCTCTCATCACCCCCATAACACCCCAATAACATTCCCCATAACCCCCTGCACCTCTTATCACCCCCATAATACCCCCCTGCACCTCCCATCACCCCCATAACATTACCCATAACCCCCCTGCACCTCTTATCACCCCCATAACACCCCCCTGCACCTCTTATCACCCCCATAACACCCCTGCACCTCTTATCACCCCTTAACACCCCTGCACCTCTTATCACCCCCATAACACCCCTGCACCTCTTATCACCCCATAACACCCCTGCACCTCTCATCACCCCCATAACATCCCCTATAACCCCCCTGCACCTCTTATCACCCCCATAACACCCCCCCTGCACCTCTTATCACCCCCATAACACCCCTGCACCTCTTATCACCCCATAACACCCCTGCACCTCTTATCACCCCATAACACCCCTGCACCTCTCATGGCCCCCATAACGCCCCCCCCCCCCCACACACACACACACAATTGTAGTCCCCTAACCACCATACAATCTCCCCCCCCCCCCCCCGCGCCAGTTTACTTACCCTGCCGGGGATCGTTGCAGCGGTGTGAGTCTGCTGCTGCTCCTGTCACTGCACGAGGCGGATGCTGGAGGTTCGCGTGGGGACATATGCAGGGACAGGTTAGGTGATTGGAGTAGACAAGCGTGACGTGGGGCACGTGACGTCTCTACTCCCACCAGCCCCTTACTTGTCCGGTGCTGGCCCTGCTTTTTTTCTTAAGGGGCCCGCGCCCTACAAAAAGGAAATTTAATTTAAATGTGCGGGCCCCCTGAAGTGCCCCGTCGCTACAGGATGGACAAGCACCAGCTCTGCTCGGGGCCCCCCAGCCAGCTTGGGGCCCCAAGCAATTGCTTGGTTTGCCGGTCCGGTAGCGACGAGCCTGCCAGCGCCCATCAATGGCCGGGACCCGCGGCTAATACAGGACATCACCAATTGCTGTGATGCCCTGTATTAACCCTTCAGACACGGCTATCAAAGTTGACCGCCGCATCTGAAGTTATAGTATCCTGGAAGCTCAGCCGGCTGAAATCGCAGCGTCGCGAACAGCTTACAGGATGCCGGGAGGATCCCTACCTGTCTCCTCGGTGTCCGATCGGCGAATGACCGCTCTGTGCCTCAGATCCAGGCAGGAGCAGTCAAGCGCCGATAACACTGATCAATGGCATGTTAATACATGCCAGTGATCAGTGTAAAAGATCAGTGTGTGCAGGGTTATAGCCCCCTAAGGGGGCTATAACACTGCAGAGAAAAAGTGAAAAAAAAGTGTTAAAGGGGTATTCCAGGAAAAAACTCTTTTTAGTATATCAACTGGCTTCTACTCTGAACAGTTCCCGAGACAGGTGTCATCAGAGAACACTTAGACAGAAAAGAACAACTCAACTTTAGCAGCTCAGAGGTACTGAAAGGATTAAGATTTTTTAATAGAAGTAATTTACAAATCTATTTAACTTTCTGGAGCCAGTTGATATATAAAAAAGTTTTTCCTGGAATACCCCTGTCACGATGCCGGCTGGCAGGTAGTGGATCCTCTGTGCCAGAGAGGGATTGGCGTGGACCGTGCTAGTGGATCGGTTCTAAGTCACTACTGGTTTTCACCAGAGCCCGCCGCAAAGCGGGATGGTCTTGCTGCGGCGGTAGTGACCAGGTCGTATCCACTAGCAACGGCTCAACCTCTCTGGCTGCTGAAGATAGGCGCGGTACAAGGGAGTAGACAGAAGCAAGGTCGGACGTAGCAGAAGGTCTGGGCAGGCAGCAAGGATCGTAGTCAGGGGCAACGGCAGGAGGTCTGGAACACAGGCTAGGAACATACAAGGAAACGCTTTCACTGGCACGATGGCAACAAGATCCGGCAAGGAAGTGCAGGGGAAGTGAGGTGATATAGGGAAGTGCACAGGTGATAACACTAATTGGAACCACTGCGCCAATCAGCGGCGCAGTGGCCCTTTAAATCGCAAAGACCCGGCGCGCGCGCGCCCTAGGGAGCGGGGCCGCACGCGCCGGGACAGGACTGACGGGGAGCGAGTCAGGTACGGGAGCCGGGGTGCGCATCGCGAGCGGGCGCTACCCGCATCGCGAATCGCATCCCGGCTGGAGGCGGTATCGCAGCGCCCCGGGTCAGTGGATCCGACCGGAGCGCTGCAGTGAGAAGAGTGTAGCGAGCGCTCCGGGGAGGAGCGGGGACCCGGAGCGCTCGGCGTAACAGTACCCCCCCCCCCCTTGGGTCTCCCCCTCTTCTTAGAGCCTGAGAACCTGAGGAGCAGACTTTTGTCTAGGATATTGTCCTCAGGTTCCCAGGATCTCTCTTCTGGACCACAACCCTCCCAATCCACTAAAAAAAAGGTTTTCCCTCTGACCTTTTTGGATGCCAAAATCTCTTTGACGGAGAAGATGTCTGAGGAGCCGGAAACAGGAGTGGGAGGAACAGATTTGGGAGAAAAACGGTTAATGATAAGTGGTTTAAGGAGAGAAACGTGAAAGGCATTAGGAATACGAAGAGAAGGAGGAAGAAGAAGTTTGTAAGAGACAGGATTAATCTGGCACAAAATTTTGAAAGGACCAAGATAGCGTGGTCCCAACTTATAGCTAGGGACACGGAAGCGGACATATTTAGCGGAGAGCCATACCTTGTCTCCAGGGGAAAAAATGGGAGGAGCTCTTCTTTTCTTATCCGCGAATTTCTTCATGCGTGAAGAAGCCTTTAAGAGAGAATTTTGGGTCTCTCTCCATATGATGGAAAGATCACGAGAAATTTCATCCACAGCGGGCAGACCAGAGGGCAAGGGGGTAGGGAGGGGGGGAAGAGGGTGACGGCCGTACACCACGAAAAATGGGGATTTGGAGGAGGATTCAGAGACTCTGAAGTTATACGAGAATTCGGCCCATGGTAGAAGATCTGCCCAGTCATCCTGGCGGGAGGAAACAAAATGTCGTAAATAATCACCCAAGACCTGGTTAATTCTTTCTACTTGTCCATTGGATTGAGGATGATATGCAGAAGAAAAATTTAATTTAATCTTGAGTTGTTTACAGAGAGCCCTCCAGAATTTAGACACGAATTGGACGCCTCTATCCGAGACGATCTGCGTAGGCAACCCGTGAAGACGAAAAATGTGTACAAAAAATTGTTTAGCCAACTGAGGCGCTGAAGGAAGACCAGGAAGAGGAATGAAATGTGCCATTTTGGAGAATCGATCAACGACCACCCAAATAACAGTGTTGCCACGGGATGGAGGTAAGTCAGTAATAAAATCCATACCAATCAGAGACCAAGGCTGTTCGGGGACAGGCAGAGGATGAAGAAAACCAGCGGGCTTCTGGCGAGGAGTCTTATCCCGGGCACAGATAGTGCAGGCTCGCACAAAGTCCACCACATCTGTCTCTAGAGTCGGCCACCAATAGAAGCGAGAGATGAGTTGCACAGATTTCTTGATGCCCGCATGACCTGCGAGATGGGAGGAGTGACCCCATTTGAGGATTCCGAGGCGTTGGCGTGGAGAAACAAAGGTCTTTCCTGGAGGAGTTTGCCTGATGGAGGCTGGAGAAGTGGAAATCAGGCAGTCAGGAGGAATGATGTGTTGAGGAGAGAGTTCAACTTCAGAAGCATCTGAGGAACGAGAGAGAGCATCGGCCCTAATGTTCTTATCGGCAGGCCGAAAGTGAATTTCAAAATTAAATCGGGCAAAGAACAGAGACCACCTGGCCTGGCGAGGATTCAGCCGTTGGGCAGACTGGAGGTAGGAGAGGTTTTTGTGATCGGTGTAAATAATAACTGGAAATCTTGATCCCTCCAGCAGATGCCTCCATTCCTCAAGTGCTAATTTAATGGCTAGAAGCTCTCGATCCCCGATGGAGTAGTTCCTCTCCGCCGGAGAGAAGGTCCTAGAAAAAAAACCACAAGTAACAGCATGCCCGGAAGAATTTTTTTGTAGAAGGACAGCTCCAGCTCCCACTGAGGAGGCATCAACCTCCAATAGGAAGGGTTTAGATGGGTCAGGTCTGGAGAGCACGGGAGCCGAAGAAAAGGCAGACTTGAGCCGTTTAAAGGCGTCTTCCGCTTGAGGAGGCCAAGACTTGGGATCGGCATTTTTTTTGGTTAAAGCCACGATAGGAGCCACAATGGTAGAAAAATGTGGAATAAATTGCCTGTAATAATTGGCGAACCCCAAAAAACGTTGGATGGCACGGAGTCCGGAGGGGCGTGGCCAATCTAAGACGGCAGAGAGTTTGTCTGGATCCATTTGTAGTCCCTGGCCAGAGACCAAGTATCCTAGGAAAGGAAGAGATTGGCATTCAAACAGACATTTCTCTATTTTGGCATAGAGTTGATTGTCACGAAGTCTCTGAAGAACCATACGGACATGCTGGCGGTGTTCTTCTAGATTGGCAGAAAAAATCAGGATATCGTCTAGATATACAACAACACAAGAGTATAGGAGATCACGAAAAATTTCATTAACAAAGTCTTGGAAGACGGCAGGGGCGTTGCACAGGCCAAAGGGCATGACCAGATACTCAAAGTGTCCATCTCTGGTGTTAAATGCCGTTTTCCATTCATCCCCCTCTCTGATGCGGATGAGATTATAAGCACCTCTTAAGTCCAGTTTGGTAAAGATATGGGCACCTTGGAGGCGATCAAAGAGTTCAGAGATGAGGGGTAGGGGGTAGCGGTTCTTAACCGTGATTTTATTAAGACCGCGGTAGTCAATGCAAGGACGTAGAGAGCCATCTTTTTTGGACACAAAGAAAAATCCGGCTCCGGCAGGAGAGGAGGATTTACGGATAAAGCCCTTTTTTAAATTTTCCTGGACGTATTCAGACATGGCAAGAGTCTCTGGGACGGACAGAGGATAGATTCTGCCCCGGGGTGGAGTAGTGCCCGGGAGGAGGTCGATAGGACAATCATAAGGCCTGTGAGGAGGTAGAGTCTCAGCTTGTTTTTTGCAAAAAACATCCGCAAAGTCCATATAGGCCTTGGGGAGACCGGTTACAGGAGGAACCACAGAGTCACGGCAAGGGTTACTGGGAACCGGTTTTAGGCAGTCCTTGGAACAAGAGGGCCCCCAACTCTTGATCTCCCCAGAGGACCAATCCAGGGTTGGGGAATGAAGTTGAAGCCAGGGAAGTCCAAGGAGAATTTCAGAAGTGCAATTGGGGAGGACCAAAAGTTCAATCCTCTCGTGATGAGATCCGATGCACATTAGGAGGGGCTCCGTGCGGAAACGTATGGTACAGTCCAATCTTTCATTATTTACACAATTGATGTAGAGGGGTCTGGCGAGACTGGTCACCGGGATGTTGAACCTGTTGACGAGAGAGGCCAAAATAAAATTTCCTGCAGATCCGGAGTCCAAGAAGGCCATAGTAGAGAAGGAGAAGGCAGAGGCAGATATCCGCACAGGCACAGTAAGACGTGGAGAAGCAGAGTAGACATCAAGGACTGTCTCACCTTTGTGCGGAGTCAGCGTACGTCTTTCCAGGCGGGGAGGACGGATAGGACAATCCTTCAGGAAGTGTTCGGTACTAGCACAGTACAGGCAGAGATTCTCCATGCGGCGTCGTGTCCTCTCTTGAGGTGTCAGGCGAGACCGGTCGACCTGCATAGCCTCCACGGCGGGAGGCACAGGAACAGATTGCAGGGGACCAGAGGAGAGAGGAGCCGGGGAGAAGAAACGCCTCGTGCGAACAGAGTCCATATCCTGGCGGAGCTCCTGACGCCTTTCGGAAAAACGCATGTCAATGCGAGTGGCTAGGTGAATGAGTTCATGTAGATTAGCAGGGATTTCTCGTGCGGCCAGAACATCTTTAATGTTGCTGGATAGGCCTTTTTTAAAGGTCGCGCAGAGGGCCTCATTATTCCAGGATAATTCTGAAGCAAGAGTACGGAATTGTACGGCATACTCGCCAACGGAAGAATTACCCTGGACCAGGTTCAACAGGGCAGTCTCAGCAGAAGAGGCTCGGGCAGGTTCCTCAAAGACACTTCGAATTTCCGAGAAGAAGGAGTGTACAGAGGCAGTGACGGGGTCATTGCGGTCCCAGAGCGGTGTGGCCCAAGACAGGGCTTTTCCAGACAGAAGGCTGACTACGAAAGCCACCTTAGACCTTTCAGTGGGAAACTGGTCCGACATCATCTCCAAGTGCAATGAACATTGGGAAAGGAAGCCACGGCAAAATTTAGAGTCCCCATCAAATTTATCCGGCAAGGATAGTCGTAGTCCAGAAGCGGCCACTCGCTGCGGAGGAGGTGCAGGAGCTGGCGGAGGAGATGATTGCTGAAGCTGTGGTAGTAACTGCTGTAGCATAACGGTCAGTTGAGACAGCTGTTGGCCTTGTTGCGCTATCTGTTGTGACTGCTGGGCGACCACCGTGGTGAGGTCAGCGACAACTGGCAGAGGAACTTCAGCGGGATCCATGGCCGGATCTACTGTCACGATGCCGGCTGGCAGGTAGTGGATCCTCTGTGCCAGAGAGGGATTGGCGTGGACCGTGCTAGTGGATCGGTTCTAAGTCACTACTGGTTTTCACCAGAGCCCGCCGCAAAGCGGGATGGTCTTGCTGCGGCGGTAGTGACCAGGTCGTATCCACTAGCAACGGCTCAACCTCTCTGGCTGCTGAAGATAGGCGCGGTACAAGGGAGTAGACAGAAGCAAGGTCGGACGTAGCAGAAGGTCTGGGCAGGCAGCAAGGATCGTAGTCAGGGGCAACGGCAGGAGGTCTGGAACACAGGCTAGGAACATACAAGGAAACGCTTTCACTGGCACGATGGCAACAAGATCCGGCAAGGAAGTGCAGGGGAAGTGAGGTGATATAGGGAAGTGCACAGGTGATAACACTAATTGGAACCACTGCGCCAATCAGCGGCGCAGTGGCCCTTTAAATCGCAAAGACCCGGCGTGCGCGCGCCCTAGGGAGCGGGGCCGCGCGCGCCGGGACAGGACTGACGGGGAGCGAGTCAGGTACGGGAGCCGGGGTGCGCATCGCGAGCGGGCGCTACCCGCATCGCGAATCGCATCCCGGCTGGAGGCGGTATCGCAGCGCCCCGGGTCAGTGGATCCGACCGGAGCGCTGCAGTGAGAAGAGTGTAGCGAGCGCTCCGGGGAGGAGCGGGGACCCGGAGCGCTCGGCGTAACAACCCCTTTAACCTTTTAAGGACGACGGGCGTTTGCATACGCCCTGCATCCCGAGTCCTTAACCCCCTACGGGGGTTTTTCCGTTTTTGCATTTTCGTTTTTTGCTCCTTGCCTTTAAAAAATCATAACTCTTTCAATTTTGTACCTAAAAATCCATATGATTGCTTATTTTTGCACCACCAATTCTACTTTGTAACTTTTGGGGGCTGTTTTGTAACTTTTGGGGGCTTCTGTTTCTACGTAGTAAATTTTTCAGTAAAAATGACACCTTATCTTTATTCTGTAGGTTCATACGATTAAAATGATACCCTACTTATATAGATTTGATTTTGTTGTACTTCTGGAAAAAATCATAACTTCATGTAGGAAAATTAATAAGTTTAAAATTGTCATCTTCTGACCCCTATAACTTTTTTATTTTTCCGCGTATGGGGCGGTATGAGGGCTCATTCTTTGCGCCGTGATCTGAAGATTTTAACGGTACCATTTTTGCATTGATAGGACTTATTGATTTGGATTTTTTTTGCGCGTACGCAATTGACCTTGCGGTTTAATTAGCTATATATTTTTATAATTCGGACATTTACGCACGTGGCGATACCATATATGTGTATTTTTATTTACACTGTGTTTTTTTTATGGGAAAAGGGAGGTGATTCAAACTTTTAATAGGGGAGGGGTTAAATGATCTTTATTCACTTTTTTTTCCACTTTTTTTTGCAGTGTTATAGCTCCCATAGGGACCTATAACACTGCACACACTGATCTTTTACATTGATCACTGGTTTCTCATAGGAAACCAGTGATCGATGATTCTGCTGCTTGACTGCTCATGCCTGGATCTCAGGCACTGAGCAGTCATTTGGCAATCGGACAGCGAGGAGGCAGGTAGGGACCCTACGGCTGTCCTGTAACCTGTTCGGGATGCCACGATTTCGCCGCGGCTATCCCGAACAGCCCACTGAGCTAACCGTCACTTTTTACTTTCACTTTTAGCCACGTGGCTCAGCTTTGAGCGCGCGATCAGTGCTGCGCGCTATTAGCGGTGGGTCCCGGCTTCACTATGACGCCGGGCCCTCCGTGATATGACGCGGGGTCACCGTGGGACCCCGCGTTATATCACGGGAGCGGGACCAAGGGCGTACTCATACGTCCTTGGTCCTTAAGGGGTTAAGGACGTGGGGCGTATGCATCCACCCATGGGAAATCATTCAGCAGGCATCCCGGCACATCGCCAAGGGGGTCCTGAGACCCCCCCCCCCCCCCCATGTCGTCGATCGCAGAAAATCGCATGTCAATTCAGACATGCGATTTTTTGCTGTTCCGGGCTGATCTGGTCTCTGGTGACCCGATCACCCGAAAAATAGGGATGATCGGAGCTGTCAGGGACAGCCCTGATCATCCTGAGGCATAGGAGCGAGGTCGCAGTGCTGCGATCTCCTCCTATCCCCTGCCATTGGTCAGAACTGATTCTGACCAATGGCAGGGGAGGACAGTGGGTTGCCATGGCAACCCCCCGTTCTGCCCACCCCTGGATGTCAAGTGGATCGTGGGAAGAAGATGGAGGACGGTACCTGCAGGAGAAGATGCCTGGGGATCCCTGATCGTCGCTGGAGACTGCTGGATCCTGGCTCAGGTAGGGAAACTACATGGGGGGGGAATGAAAGTGAAAGTAAAGTGATCTTTACTGTGGCAACCACTAGGAAGGCAAAACTGCAACTCCCAGCATGCTGGGAGTTGTAGTTTTGCAACATCTGGAGGGTCACAGTTTGGAGACCACTGTTACAGTGGTGCCCAAACGGTAGCCCTTCAGATGTTGCCAAACTACAACTCTCAGCATGCCTAGACTTCCCAGGCATGCTGGGAGTTGTAGTTCTGTAACATCTGTCCCTTCAGATTTTGCAATTTTCATGACATTTTTGAAAATTGCTGCTCTACTTTGAAGCCCTCTAATTTTTTCAACAAGCAAAAATATGTCCATTTTATGATGCCAACATAAAGTGGACATATTGTATTTGTGAATAAAAATAAAATTTATTTGGAATATCCATTTTCCTTACAAGTAGAGAGCTTCAAAGTTAGAAAAATGCTAAATTTTCCGAATTTTCATGAAATTTGGGGATTTTTCACCAAAAAAGGAAGCAAGTAACGCGAAAAATTTACCACCAAAATAAAGTAGAATATGTCACGAAAAAACTATCTCAGAATCAGAATATTCGTTAAAAGCGTTTTCGAGTTATTAATTCGTAAAGCGACGGTGGTCAGAATTGCGAAAAAGGGCTCAGTCCTTAAGGTAAAAAAGGGCTGCGTCCTTAAGGGGTTAATAAATGTGATTTAACCCCTTCCTAAAAAAAGTTTGAATCACCCCCCTTTTCCCATTAAAAAACTGTGTAAATAAACATAAACATATGTGGTATCGCCGCGTGCGTAAAAGTCTGAACTATAAAAATATATCATTAATTAAACCGCACGGTCAATGCTGTACACTTAAAAAAAATTCCAAAATCCAAAATAACTTATTTTTGTTCAGTTTTTATGAAATTTAAAAATTTATAAAAAGCGATCGAAAAGTCCGATCAAAACAAAAATGGTGCTGATAAAAACTTCAGACCACGACGCATAAAATGAGCCCTCATACCACCCCATACACGGAAAAATAAAAAAGTTATAGGGGTCATAATATGACAATTTTAAACATATAAATTTTCCTGCATGTAGTTATGATTTTTTCCAGAAGTACAACAAAATCAAACCTATATAAGTAGGGTATCATTTTAACCGTATGGACCTATAGAATAAAGATAAGGTGTCATTTTTACCGTAAAATGCACTGCGTAGAAACGGAAGCCCCCAAAATTTACAAAATGGCGTTTTTTCTTCATTTTTGTCGCACAATGATTTTTTTTCCATTTCGCCGTAGAATTTTGGGTAAAATGACTAATGTCACTGCAAAGTAGAATTGGTGGCACAAAAAATAAGCCATAATATGGATTTTTAGGTGGAAAATTGAAAGGGTTATGATTTTTAAACGGTAAGGAGGAAAAAACGAAAATGCAACAACTGAAAAACGCTGAGTCCTTAAGGGGTTAAGGTCAAAATGGACTTGGTCCTTAAAGGGTTTGGTAGAAAAATCTGCAGCAGAATGTTGGTCAGGCCATCAGCTACCTCACCTGATCTCCCAATACACATGCCAAGTATTCATGTGTTCTGATTGTGGAGAGGGGAGATATGGGACTTCCTGACACCTCTGGAGGCAGCTTTTATCTTCAACTAGCTGAATACCCGGCGTTGCCCGGTTTTTCCTTCCTCATCCTTGTTGGGGAGGAAAATCAACAAAGGAGGAAGCTTTTGACTTCATATCCCGTTCTCATATATTGTTGTCATATCCCAACCCCATATCCCGTCCTCATACCCCAACCTTCTATCCCGAACTCCTATCCCGACCTCCTATCCCGTCTTCCTATCCTGTCCTCCTATCTCGACCTTCTATCTCGACCTCCTATCCCGTCCTCCTATCTCGACCTCCCATCCCGTCCTCATATCCCGACCTGTAATATGTGTACCAGGTATTGAAATTTCTCCAGCCGTATGGAAGTTATGTGAGAACATACATTTCCCATTGATTTGCATGGGACGTTAAACAAAAACCCCGACCCTCAAAAATGGGGGTAGTTAAGGGTTAAATTAACTATCCTATATTTTAAGTGGACATATAAGTAACATGTGACCAAGTATTATCGAAATATCTCCAGCCATTTGGAAGTTATGCAGTAACATATATTTCCCATTGACTTGTATGGGACTTTAAAAAAAAAACCCGACCCTGGCATATGGGGGTGAGTAAGGGTTAAATCACCTATCCTATGTTTGTTGTTGACATATAAGTAACATGTGTGCCAAGTTTCATGTTAATATCATTAGCCGTTTGGAAGTTTTTGTGGTACATACATACACACACACATATATACACACACACACGCACACGCACACACACACGCACACACACACGTTGAGTTTTATATATATATAGATAATAAAATGGTTGGCCCGTTAAAATTGATTATGCCTGATCCAGCTGATGTCCGGAGAGGGTAAGATGGCTGGCCAATGTGTATGGGGACTTTTATACTGTCGTTATCTGTCTAGATTGACCTGTTTTTATGGGAAACACTGCACGTTTTATTACCCTGTAGCTGAAAATCCAGGTCCTGTCAATGAGGAACAAGAAACATTCAGCACAATTGAAGCAAATCCCCGACAAGCCTGAACATGTAGGATCACACACAATAACAGTGACTGCCTCAGCCTGACACGTACCACAAATGGTTACACATTACACTGTCACCATAGCAAGTATAAGAAACTAAAACAATGCCTGCATGTAAAATGTGCTTACATTCTGTACAGCTTGCATTGCTGTCTGGGCATGCTGGGAGTTGTAGTTTTGCAACATCTGGAGGGTCACAGTTTGGAGACCACTGTTACAATGGTGCCCAAACGGTAGCCCTCCAGATGTTGCCAAACTACAACTCTCAGCATGCCTAGACTGCCCAGGCAGTCCCTTCAGATTTAGCAATTTTCATGAAATTTTTGAAAATTGCTGCTCTACTTTGAAGCCCTCTAATTTTTTCAATAATTAAAAATATGTCCATTTTATGATGCCAACATAAAGTAGACATATTGTATTTGTGAATAAAAATAAAATTTATTTGGAATATCCATTTTCCTTACATGCAGAGAGCTTCGAAGTTAGAAAAATGCAAAAATTTTTAAATTTTCATGAAATTTTGGGATTTTTCACCAAAAAAGGATGCAAGTAATGCCGAAAATTTACCACTATGTTAAAGTAGAATATGTCACTAAAAAACAATCTCAGAATCAGAATGATAACTAAAAGCATTCCAGAGTTATTAATGTGACAGTGGTCAGATGTTCAAAAAACGCTCTGGTCCTAAGGTGTAAAATGGCCTGGTCCTTAAGGGGTTATCCAGGAATCGAAAAACAGCCAATTTCTTTTACAAACCCCCCGTCTGTGTACAGGTAGGGTCATGTTCTGCAGCTCAGTTTCATTGAAGTGAATGGAGCCAAGTTAAAATACCACAGCCAACCTGGAGACAGACGGGAAGCGGTATGAAATAAATTAGCTCTGTTTCTTAATTCCTGGAAAACTCCAAAGGATAGCGGATAAAATGTCTGATCGCGGGGGGGGGGGCGGGTGTCTGGACGCTGGAACTCCCTGCGATCTCTGGGCCTGTGCCATGGCATTCTGAAAACGGAAGCTTTTATTTTCATGATGTCACACCACGCCCCCTCCCCGCCGTCACACCGCCTCCCATAGACATGAATAAAGAGGGGCGTGATGGCTGTGGTCACCCGTCATCCAGCACAGAGCGGAGTTCACTCTGTGCATCGGATGACTGGGGTGCCTGAGATTCTGGGGGGTCCCAGCAGCAACCTCCCATCACTATCAGACATCTTTTCCCTTATCCTTTGAATAGAGGATAAGATGTCTAGGGGCAGAGTACCCCTTTAAACTAAATGGAGAGGGGCATGACGGCTGTGGTCACCCATCATCCGGCACAGAGCAGAGTTTACTCCGTGCACCGGATGACTGGGGTACAGCGTCTGAGATCGCCGGGGGGTCCCAGTGGTGACCCCCCACGATCAGACATCTTATCCCCAATGCTTTGGATAGGGGATAAGATGTGTAGGAGCAGAGTCCCCCTTTAAACTTTGTACGGACAAACCCCAGGGCTCAAGTCCTGGAGGAATGCATGGGAACTGAGTTCCTCCTCTTTTTCCACAGCAGGAGTTCCCACACTTATTTTCCCAGGACTTGACCCCTGACAAACACTATTTAAAATGTGAATGGTAAGGCCCAGTTTCCAATTTATTCATACAATGCAGCACAATGAGTTCTGAGCAATAGCAAGGCCAGAATGATGTTGCCTCTTCCTATTTTCAGCATGTAATACAGTATATATGTGCCCCCTACTGTGAATTATAAGTAAATTAGAAGAGGGGGGAGAGTAAGGGAAAGCACGGGTGTGTGTGCTAAGTCAAAATGTTATTACTGCTATTACAGCTACCACTGTTCCCAATCCTGGCGCCGGCTCAATTTCATTCTGCTTTAGATTTGGGATTATTGATTGTTTGCTTTTATTTCAACACACTGTGAATGTGGTCATTGACCTTTGTTACTGTGTTACTGTGAACCAAAGCCTTCAGGAGTACACATTGGGGGGAATTTATCATTAGTGGTAGAAGCTTTTTCTTTTCTATAGAGTATGTAGCGCAATATTTTTGCGCAGTGAGCTATTTTGCGTCTTTTTTGTGCGTCTTTTTTGATAGAGCAAAAAGCAAGTAGTCTATTTTTTTGTGTATTGTGGAATGCATATTGCAGTGCATACTAATTTAACATGTGCGTGTTTTTTGTTTAGACAAATATTTTTTGCGCAAATACTTTTTTTTACGCAAAAATACACCATCGAGACATACAGCTGGGGATGCAGGAGCCGTCCCTCAACACTGCTAAACTACAACTACTCCCATGATGGGACAGAGTCTGTCCCATGATGGGAGTAGTTGTAGTACCTCAGCCCTGAGGGACGGCACTTGCACATCCCCCGGCTGCGGGACTCTTTTGGGACAGTTAGGACTACTACTCCCATCATGGACAGTCTCTGTCCATGATGGGAGTTATAGTCCAGGGGCTGAGGGGCAGATCGCAGCAGGTCATTCTCCAGAGACTTGCTGCTATCTGCATTTATTAACTGTACAAGCCGGCGACACATACGGCTCCACTGCGCTCCCCACCGACTCCTGTATACAGCTCTCACAATTCATAATCCCCCCTGCCGGGAGACAGGAGCTCTTATTGGTGAATAGCTCTTCACCAATCAGAGCTCTTGTCTCCCGGTGTCAGGGATTATGAATTATGACAGCGTATACAGGAGCCGGCGGGGAGCGCAGTGGAGCCGCATGTGCCACCGGCTCGTTGACTTAATAAATGCGGATCGCAGTGGGTCTCAGCAGAATGACTTGCTGCGATCTGCCCCTCAGCCCCTGGACTATACATTTCATCATGGACGGCATCTGTTCATGATGGGAGTAGTAGTCCTAACTGTCCGAAAAGTGTCCCGCAGCAAGTGCAAGTGCCATCCCTCAGCACTGCGGTACTACAACTACTCCCATCATGGGACAGACTCTGTCCCATGATGGGTGTAGTAGTCAAAGGGTAGAGGGACAGATCGAAAGGGGGTCTCACTCCTAAAACCACCTGCAACCTTTACTGCTCCGCCCTCTAGTGATAACATCATTAGAGGGTAGAGCTACACCATCCAGGCCTGACTCTGTTCTCATTATGCGTTTTGCATAATGGGAACAGAGCCTTTCTGGCAGTGGGTTCCCAAACAGGGAGACTCCAGCTGTTGCTTAACTACAGCCCCCCATGATGGGAGTTGCAGTTTAGCAACAATTGGAGGCTCCCTGTTTAGGAACACGCTGCATTATATACGCTCTTCCTGGGGGAGAGCGCAAAACATTTACTAACCCATATTTCTTGCTTTTCTTTTCTTCTCATTTCAAATACATGAATGCGGAGGACTATGTTGGATTCGGTGGACTGTGACGATTACCAGAGGTTTTTTTTTTTTTCAAATGGTTAATGAGGGCTGTGAAGGAATGTTTTTTAAATGAAAAATGTTTTTCAATGTGTTGTGTTTTTTATAATTAAATTTTCAGGCTTAGTAATGGAAGTCGTCTTATCCCCAATTATTACCCCAGTACCCACCGCCACAGGAGTGCCGGGAAGAACTGGTACAAACAGGCCCAGAGTGTGTAAAATGGCGCTCCTGGGCCTAGGCGGTAACAGGCTGGCATTATTTAGGCTGGGGAGGCCAGTAACAATGGTCTTTGCCCACCCTGTTAATGTCAGGCTGTTGCTGCTTGTTTGGTATCTGGCTAATACTGAAAATAGGGGGAGCCCTATGCGTTTTTTCTTTATAAATAAATTAAAAAAACGTGTGTGGTCCCCCCCCCCCTATTTTCAGCATCAGCCAGATACCAACCAAGCAGCAACAGCCTGACATTACCAGGGTGGGCGAGGACCATTGTTACTGGCCCTCCCCAGTATAAATAACACTAGCCTGTTACCGCCTAGGCCTGCCCTTTTGACGCTCCGGGCCTGTTATTACCGGCTGGTACCAGGGTAATAATTGGGGGTTAGCGCTAGTTGATTTTGGGGCTAACGCTAAGCCCCAGCCTAGTAATGGATTCTGTCTACAAGACGTCTTCCACTACTAAGCCTGAAAATTCAATTATAAAAACACAACACATTGAACTAAATTATTTATTTAAAAAGACACTCCCACAGCTCTCGTTAACCCTTTTATTGACATTTAAAAAAAACATTGGTCATCATCGTAATCCACCGAATCTGATGTAGTCCTCCGCATTCACGTATCTGGAATGAGAAGAAAAGAAAAGAAAAAAAAAAGGTTAGTACATTTTTGGCGCTCTCCCCTGGGGTGTTCCTTAACAGGGAGCCTCCAATTGTTGATGTCTGCCTACTGTATCCTGTATATACAGTCATCCATAGACAGCTGTATATAAAGGATAGCACGCAAAGACTTAACCCAGAACTGCTCAGCAGCAGCGTGGGTTAACTCTTTCCTTGCTGTGCTAATGTATAATATACTTGGGTACAATAAGCACCCCTGTATACTATAAAGCTGGCAGAGGTAAGTAGTGATGCTCTGTACTCTGTATATGTATATGCTATACATCACTCCTTACCTCCTTATACTGTGTGGAACGGACGATTTGCATCCAACCCACAGAGTGGTACCCTGAAGGCAGTGAAAACATTTCCACATGGTACAAAAATGACAGTTTCAACACACCAGCAAAAACGCAAGAAAAAAAACGCAAGAAAAACTGACAAAAGGCAGGAAAAAGCTGTGACAGTTTTTCTGGCATTTTTGCTGGTGGAAAAAAAAATCAATGGAATCAGAGCCTCAAAGCAATAGAAGAAAATCCCTGTGTCCACTTTTCCTGTGAGGTTCAGCTCAGGTGTACAAATAGAACTGTGTGGAGATTTAGAACTTTGCACAAAATGTATCATGTGCCTTACACAAGTATGGTAAATTTTGTGTAATTGCACCAAAACGATCAAAACGATCTACAAAAAACTTCTACCTACACCAACATTGATACATTTCCCCCATTGTCCCTCAAACACAACAGTTTGAGCTTTATTGTTGTAACTGTAGAGCTGCAAAACGGAAATGTTTTAAAAATGATCTAAAGTTTTGCTCCTCTTAAACCTATTGTTTATGAAGTAACTGATCCATCACAACATTTGCTCTAAGCCAAATGATGGTCTTTTTAAAGAGGTGGTCTTTAAAATCGCACGAGATAAACAGCAGAAACTTGAAAAACTTGTTTGTTTTTTTTCCTCCAAATGCCAACCAGTGCCATAAGATTTCTGCTAACCAAAACACAGATACCAATAGAACTATGTTAACTGTAAACTATGTAAAAAAGAAACACTTCTGTGATGACTACATGTAGGATCTTACTAAAGTAATACTACTTCTATTTAAAAAAAAACTTAACCCTTCCAGTACTTATCAGCTGCTGTATACTACAGAGGAAGTTGAGTTGTTCTTTTCAGTCTGACCACAGTGCTCTCTGCTGACACCTCTGTCCATTTCAGGAACTGTCCGGAACAGGAGAGGTTTGCTATGGGGAATTGCTCCTGCTCTGTACCTTTCCTGACATGGACAGAGGTGTCAGCAGAGAGCACTGTGGTAAGACAGAAAATAAATTCAAAAAGAAAAGAATGCCCTCTGTAGCTGATAAGTACTGGAAGGATGAAGATTTTTAAATAGAAGTAATTTACAAATCTGTTTAACTTTTTGGCACCAGTTGATTTAAAAAAAATGTTTTCCATCGGAGTACCCCTTTAACGCACTAGGACGTACGTTTATGTCCTATACATGAAAAGGCTGTCACGGACCTGCCGGTAATGGTGGACATCAGCAATCGCGTTCATGTCTGCCACTAACCCCTCAGATGCCGTGATCAATACAGATGATGGCATCTGCGGCAATGCTGCATGGCCGCGGGGATCTGATCATCCAAGATGGTGGCCAGATGTCCCCTCACCTGCCTCCACTGCTCTCTGTATTCTTCTCTGGTCTGTCTTCTAGTAGACTAGAGAAGACGATTGCCGATAATTCTAATTAGGGCTATGCATATGCATAATCTAAGGATTGCTAAAAATAGTCCCCTATAGGGACAAGAAAAGTGTAAACAAATAGTAAAAAAAAAGTTTAAAAAGTGTGAAAAAGCCCACACATATTTGGTATCAGTGCGTTTCTAAATTTCCGAACTATCAAAATATAATGTCAATGATCCCATAATGTGAACGTCGTAAAGGTTAAAAAAAAAATCGCAGTATTTTTGTCAAATCACATTCCAATAAAAACTAATAAGAAAATAAAAAAACACTTAAAAAGTCACATATATGCAAATGGTATTCCACAGTCCAAAATTGCTGCTTTTTTGTCACATCACATTCCAAGAAAAATTCATAAAAAAACAATTAAAAAGTCCCACATATGCAATGGTACCAATAAAAGCTACACATCATGGTGAAAAATGAGAAAGTTATAGGTGGTCAAAATAGGGCAATTTAAAACATACTTAAAAACTTTTAAAAAAAGTTTATGTTTTTTTAAAGCAACACAGTAATAGAAAAGTATCAAAATATGGGTATCATTTTAATCATATTAACCCACACAATACAGAAAACATGTCATTTTTACGGTAAAGTGTACAGTGTCAAAAGGAAGCCTTCTAAAATTGCTATTTTTTTTTTCATTTCCCCACACAAAAAAATTTTTTTTTGTTTTGCCATACATTTTATGGTAAAATGAGAACAATTGGTAGCGCAAAAAACAAGCCCTCATATGGGTTTGTGGATGGAAATCTAAAAAAGAGTTATGATTTTTAGGTGAGGAGGAAAAAATGAAAATGCTAAAAAAAAAATGGCTGTGTGCTTAACCTCTTCAGGACGCAGGGCGTATGGATACGCCCTGCATTCCGAGTCCTTAAGGACCGAGGGCGTATCCATACGCCCGTGGGAAATCCGGTCCCCACCGCTAGCCGGTTGGGGACCGGAGCCGGATGCCTGCTGAAATCATTCAGCAGGCACCCTGGCACATCGCCCAGGGGGGTCCTGAGACCCCCCCATGTCGGCGATTGGAGAAAATCGCATTTCAATTCAGACCTGCGATTTTCTCCAATTCCGGGCTGATCGGGTCTCTGGTGACCCGATCACCCGGAAAATAGGGCTGATCGGAGTTGTCAGCAACAGCCCCGATCAGCCTAAAGGATAGGAGTGAGGTCGCAAAGCTGCGATCTACTCCTATCCCCTGCCATTACTCAGAACGGAGTTCTGACCAATGGCAGTGCAGGACAGGGGGTTGCCATGGCAACCCCCCGTTCTGCCCACCCCTGGATGTCGAGGGGCTCTGGGAAGAAGATGGAGGCCGTACCTGCAGGAGAAGATGCCTGGGGACCTCGGATCTTCGCTGGAGCCTGCTGGATCCTGATCAGGTAGGGAATCGACAGTGGGGGGGGAATTGAAAGTGAAAGTAAATCGATCTTTACTGTGGCAACCACTAGGGGGGCCAAACTGTAACTCCCAGCATGCCCAGACAGCCAAAGACGGTCTGGGCATGCTGGGAGTTGTAGTTTTGCAACATCTGTAGGGTCACAGTTTGGAGACCACTGTTACAGTGGTGCCCAAACAGTTGCCCTCCAGATGTTGCCAAACTACAACTCTCAGCATGCCTCGACTGTCCAGGCATGCTGGGAGTTGTAGTTCTGTAACATCTGTCCCTTCAGATTTAGCAATTTTCATGACATTTTTGAAAATTGCTGCCCTACTTTGAAGCCCTCTAATTTTTTCAAAAAGCAAAAATATGTCCATTTTATGATGCCAACATAAAGTGGACATATTGTGTTTGTGAATAAAAATAAAATTTATTTGGAATATCCATTTTACTTACAAGTAGAGAGCTTCAAAGTTAGAAAAATGCTACATTTTCAAAATTTTCATGACATTTTGGGATTTTTCACCAAAAAAGGATGCAATTAACGCCGAAAATTTACCACCAAAATAAAGTAGAATATGTCACGAAAAAACAATCTCAGAATCAGAATATTCGGTAAAAGCGTTTTCGAGTTATTAATTCGTAAAGTGACGGTGGTCAGAATTGCGAAAAAGGGCTCAGTCCTTCAGGTGAAAAAGGGCTGCGTCCTTAAGGGGTTAAGGGGTTAATCTCTATGGGATGGGGCATGACTGGTGTGGTCGCACGTAATCTGGCGTGAAGAAGAGTTTGCTCCATGCATGCTGATTACTGGGGATAAGATGTCTAGGGGTAGAGTACCTCTTAAAGCTGAATAATGTGTTTGCCTATGTCTGTTTGATATAGCACCCACTACCTTCAGCCCAGTGGGTGTAATCCAGTAAAGTATACATAAGCAGCACTGCATACGCTGTACTATGTGCATTGCTGCTCACATTTACTTGGATAGGTGCGCCTAGGACAGTAAATGTACAGTGAAGGTTTATGCATGCAGTAATGTACACATACTTTCCATTGTGTACTATGCCAAAAATGTTATTTACACATGTTATTTATAATATGTCCTCTTAAAAAAAAAGACATAAAACCACTTACTGGTTATATCAGCATATTTAACACTGATGCTTATTATGTTCTATAAATGCTTTTAAATTATGTTCTAGAAAGTACTTTTTGTTGGTGGAAAAAAAAATGTACTGAACATGACAGGTGCAATCTGATCTGACGTAATGGATAACAGTAAGAATATATGTTACCTATGTGGGTTGTTTACTACAAAATGTATTCACATTTATAAGGAAAATCCACCAGCACTTGGGGTCCCCATGCCCAGTGGCGTTGCTAGGGTTGGTGTCACCTGGTGCGGTAGAAAATGGTGTCACCCCCCATACCTACCCCCCCCCCCCCCCTCAGTAAGTTTTTAGCCTGTTGTGACAGACACCACTGTTGTAGCGCATTGTGAGAAATTCCAGTATAATAGTCAGATATACCAGTTGCCACAGAATGGGAAAGTGTTAAAGAAGTTTTCACCATTTAAATATACAGCTCCCAGAATTACTTAAAGGGGTACTCCACTGGAAAACATTTACTTTTATATCAACTGGTGCCAGAAAGTTAAACAGATTTTTAAATTAGTTCTATTTAAAATCTTAATCCTTACAGTACTTATATAAGCTGTTGTATTCTCCACAGGAAGTTGTGTAGTTCTTTCCAGTCTGTCCACAGTGCTCTGTCTGTCCATGTTAGGAACTGTCCAGAGTAGGAGAGGTTTGCAATGGGGATTTGCTTTGCTCCTACTATGGACAGTTCTTGACATGGACAGAGGTGTCAGCACAGAGCACTGTGGTCAGACAGAAAATAAATTAAAAAGGAAAAGAACTTCCTGTGAATCACTTATACAGCAGCTAATAAGTACTGGAAGGATTAAGATTTTTAAGTAGAAGTAATTTATAAATCTGTTTAACTTTGTAGCACCAGTTGATAAAAAAATGTTTTTTCCAGTAGAGTACCCCTTTATGCAGTGGTGAGGTTATGCTGGGAGTTGTAGTTTCACTCATCATAACTGTAGAACTGACAAGTGACTACAGCTCTGATAGGACATAGTGAGGAGAATGTACAATGACATCAGTGACTACAGGTGACGTCTTCTCTATAGTGAGGAGAATGTACAATGATATCAGTGACGTCTTCTCTATAGTCTTCCCTTATCTAATTCAGATGGTACATACCGCCTGGTCAGGCTAAAACTTCTGTCTGTAGAATTTGACGCCCAGACGTCTCCTCACTATGTCAGCGCATTCTCATCCTCTATATGAAAACAATAATTATTAGAAACCTGCCAGACACTGTATCCTCTAAATATAATATTACTATACACTATACTCTTTGATTATAAACCTTCCATACACCATACCCACTGAATATAATACTACCACACATCTGTTCATTCTGAATATAATGCCAACACATACTGTACACTCTGAATATAAATCTGCCACATACTGTACCCCTGAATATAATACTACCACACACTGTACATTCTGAATACCAACACATACTGTACACTCTGAATATAAATCTGCCACATACGGTACCCTCTGAATATACCGCCACACACTGTACCCTCTGAATATACCGCCACACACTGTACCCTCTTAATATAAATCTGCCACATACTGTACCCTCTGAATATACCGCCACACACTGTGCTCTCTGAATATAAATCTGCCACATACTGTACCCTCTGAATATAAATCTGGTGGTGTTGCTAGTTGATGATGGGGGTGCTAGTACTGGGGAGGTGTTGCTGGAGGATGATGAGGGTGCTACTGGCCATTCCCCCTGGCAGTATCACCCCCATCGTCCATCGGCAGGATTATCCTCCTGGCAGGAGCACCCCCATCATCCACCATCAGGATCTGCTGATGTAGGTGCTGCTGCTGGGGGGGGGGGGTTGCTGGTGGATGATGAGGGTGCTACTGCCAGGGGGGGGGGAGCATTAGGTAGGCAGCAGTTCCCCCACTTAAGGTAGGTAGCAGTTCCCCCACATTAGGTAGGTAGCAGTTCTCCACATTAGGTAGGTAGCAGTTCCCCACATTAGGTAGCATAGATTCCCCACGTTTGGTACCAGTTACCCCACATTAGGTAGTAATTTCCCCACATTAAGTAGCACAAATTCCACACATAAGGTAGCACAAATTCCACACATTAGGTAGCACAGATTCCACACATTAGGTAGCAGTTTTCCCACATTATGTAGCAGCCTTCACACATTAGGTAGCAATTTTCCAACATTAGGTAGCAGTTTCCCCACATTAGGTAGCATAGATTCCCCACATTTGGTAGTAGTTTCCCCCCCATTAGGCCGCAGGTTCCCTTGCATGTTCCCCACAATAGGTCAAAGTCTCCCCACATTAGATCGCTGGTTCCCCCCCCCCCCCCCCCCCCCCCCCCACACACACAAAAAAAAAAACACACACACACACAACACAGAGACACACACACAGATAGAGAGACACACACACACACACACACACACTCACAGAGCGACACACAGTCACACACACACAGTCACACAAAGACAGAAAGTCACACACAGACAGAGAGCCACACACAGTCACACACACAGACACTCACAGTCACACACACAGAGAGACACACACTCACAGTCACACACACAGAGAGACACACACTCACAGTCACACACACACACAGACACACACTCACAGTCACACACACAGAGAGACACACACTCACAGTCACACACACAGAGAGACACACACTCACAGTCACACACACACACAGACACACACTCACAGTCACACACACAGAGAGACACACACTCACAGTCACACACACAGAGAGACACACACTCACAGTCACACACACAGAGAGACACACACTCACAGTCACACACACAGAGAGACACACACTCACAGTCACACACACAGAGAGACACACACTCACAGTCACACACACAGAGAGACACACACTCACAGTCACACACACACAGACAGAGACACACAAACAGAGAGAGACAAACACTCACTCACCCATCCAGCGCAGCGCTCCTTCTCTCCGGTCGCTCTGCGAGTGACGTCACGTCCTCCTGCGCCGGCCCTGCGGAGGGACGTCGGACCGGCGCAACAGAAGACGTGGGGGCGCAGGCCGGTTCACTGTGCAGGTGACGGGGGGGGGGGGTGCTAGTACGGAGACGCAACAAGTGAGGACGGGGGGGGGGGGGAATGCTCTTACAGAGACAGCGCAAGTGGGGGGCTGCTAGTATGGAGACAGGCAGCGCAACTGAGGACCAGCGGCGTACCTGGTGTCACCCCATCAGGATGGTGTCACCCGGTGCGGGCCGCACCCCCCGCACCCCGGTCGCAACGCCACTGCCCATGCCTATTGGACACCAGTGGCGTCGCGACCTGGGTGCGGGGGGTGCGGCCCGCACCGGGTGACACCAACCTAATGGGGTGACACCAAGACGCTCCGCAGCACCCCCCCCCCCCCCCCCCAAATCTGTGACAGACCGGCCTCCCATCCGTCAGCACCCAAGCCCCCCCCCCCCGCGCTGTGTGTGCGGTGCGTCCGTCCGTCAGCAAACCCCCTTTTTCAACTTCACTGTGCGCCCGACCGTCATCACACCCCCCCTCACCTTCACCAGCACTGTGCCTGTCCTCCGCTCCCACGTCTGCGCCGGCCTGACGTCACACCGCATGGCCGCGCAGGAGGACGTGAGTTACGTCACTCGCACGGCGCCCGGTGAGAAGGATCGCTGCGCTGGATGGGTGAGTGTGTATGTCTGTCTCTCTGTCTGTCTGTCTCTATCTATGCTTGTGTGTGACTGTGTGTATGTGACTGTGTGTGTTTGTGTGACTCTCTGAGTGTGTGTGTGTGACTCTGTGTGTGTGTGTGTGTGTGACTCTGTGTGTGTGTGTGTGACTCTGTGTGTGTGTGTTTGTGCGACTCTGTGTGCGTGCGTGACTGTGAGTGTGTCTCTCTGACTGTGTGTGTGTGTGTGTGTTTGTCTCTCTGTGTTGTATGTGTTTTTTTTTTTTTGTGTGTGGGGGGGGGGGGTATAACTAGTGATCTATTGTGGGGAGACTTTGACCCATTGTGGGGAACCTGCAAGGGAACCTGCGGCCTAATGTGGGGAAACTACTACCAAATGTGCAGAGTCTATGCTACCTAATGTGGGGAGTCTATGCTACCTAATGTGGGGAATCTGTGCTACCAAATGTGGGAAGTCTATGCTACCTTATGTGGGGAATCTGTGCTACCTAATGTGGAGAAATTGCTACCTAATGTGGGGTAACTGGTACCTACCTAATGTGGGGGAACTGGTACCAAATGTGGGGAATCTATGCTGCCTAATGTGGGGAATAGATGCTACCTAATGTGGGGAAACTGTGACCTACCTAATGTGGGGGCACTGCTGCCTACCTAATGCTCCCCCCCTGGCAGTAGCACCCTCATCATCCACCAGCAACACCCCCCCCCCCCCCCAGCAGCACCTCCATCAACATATCCTGATGGTGGATGATGGAGGTGCTCCTGCCAGGAGGATGATCCTGCCGATGGATGATGGGGGTGATACTGCCAGGGGGGATGGCCAGTAGCACCCTCATCATCCTCCAGCAACACCCCCCCCAGTAGTAGCACCCCCATCATCCACTAGCAACACCACCAATACCCCCCTCCCATGGTAATAGCATCAGCTAACGGATGTTGAGGGGTGTTACTTTGGTTGTGGTATTATATTCAGAGGGGGCAGTGTATGACAACGTTATATTCAGAGGGCGCAGTTTGTGGTAGTATTATATTCAGAGGGTATAGTGTGTGGCGGTATTATATTCAGGGGTACAGTATGTGGCAGATTTATATTCAGAGGGTACAGTATGTGTTGGTATTATATTCAGAATGTACAATGTGTTGTAGTATTATATTCAGTGGGTACAGTGTGTGGCGGTATTATATTCAGGGGTATAGTATGTGGCAGATTTATATTCAGAGGGTACAGTATGTGTTGGTATTATATTAAGAATGTACAATGTGTGGTAGTATTATATTCAGTGGGTACAGTGTGTGGTGGTATTATATTCAGGGGTACAGTATGTGGCAGATTTATATTCAGAGTGTACAGTATGTGTTGGTATTATATTCAGAATGTACAATGTGTGGTAGTATTATATTCAGTGGGTACAGTGTGTGGCGGTATTATATTCAGGGGTACAGTATGTGGCAGATTTATATTCAGAGTGTACAGTATGTGTTGGTATTATATTCAGAATGTACAGTGTGTGGTAGTATTATATTCAGTGGGTATGGTGTATGGAAGGTTTATAATCAAAGAGTATAGTGTATAGTAGTATTATATTTAGAGGATACACTGTCTGTCAGGTTTATAATAATTATTGTTTTCATATAGAGGATGAGAATGCGCTGACATAGTGAGGAGACGTCTGGGCGTCACATTCTGCAGAGAGAAGTTTTAGCTGGACCAGGCGGTATGTACCATCTGAATTAGATAAGGGAAGACTATAGAGAAGACGTCACCTGTAGTCACTGATATCATTGTGTATTCTCCTCACTATAGAGAAGACGTCACCTGTAGTCACTGATATCATTGTACATTCTCCTCTCTATAGAGAAGACGTCACCTGTAGTCACTGATATCATTGTGTATTCTCCTCACTATAGAGAAGACGTCACCTGTAGTCACTGATATCATTGTGTATTCTCCTCACTATAGAGAAGACGTCACCTGTAGTCACTGATATCATTGTGTATTCTCCTCACTATAGAGAAGACGTCACCTGTAGTCACTGATATCATTGTGTATTCTCCTCACTATAGAGAAGACGTCACCTGTAGTCACTGATATCATTGTGTATTCTCCTCACTATAGAGAAGACGTCACCTGTAGTCACTGATATTATTGTACATTCTCCTCTCTATGTCCTATCAGAGCTGTAGTCACTTGTCAGTTCTACAGTTAGGTCAGTGAAACTACAACTCCCAGCATAACCTCACCACTGCTCAAAGGGGTACTCTACTGGAAAAAAAATTTAATCAGCTGGTGCTACAAAGTTAAACAGATTTGTAAATTACTTCTATTTAAAAATCTTAATCCTTCCAGTACTTATTAGCTGCTGTATAAGCGATTCACAGGAAGTTATTTTCTTTTTTAATTTATTTTCTGTCTGACCACAGTGCTCTGTGCTGACACCTCTGTCCATGTCAAGAACTGTACATAGTAGGAGCAAATCCCCATAGCAAACCTATCCTGCTCTGGACAGTTCCTGACATGGACAGAGGTGTCAGCAAATAGCACTGTGGTCAGACTGGAAAGAACTACACAACTTCCTGTGGAGCATGCACCAGCTTTTAAGTACTGTAAGTATTAAGATTTTAAATAGAAGTAATTTAAAAATCTGTTTAACTTTCTGGCACCAGTTGATATAAAAGTAAATGTTTTCCAGTGGAGTACCCCTTTAAGTAATTCTGGGTGCTGTATATTTCAATGGTGAAAACTTCTTTAACACTTTCCTATTCTGTGGCAACTGGTATATCTGATTATTATACTGGAATTTCTCACAATGCGCTACAACAGTGGTGTCTGTCACAACAGGCTAAAAACTTACTGGGGGGAGGGGGTAGGTATGGGGGTGACACCATTTTCTACCGCACCGGGTGACACCAACCCTAGCAACGCCACTGTTGGACACTAACCAGTCCTGCAGCAGGATTAGGTTTGTCCATGAGTCTTGGACAAAAGATGACTCATGGACAAGGCTGCAAGAACAGACACACCAATCACCTCCCTCCACCACAAGGAGGGATACACCCCCTTCCTCTGAGAGGATTTCTAACACTGTGAGCTAATGAAAAGAGGTATTTTTATAATAAATATTGGTGAGAGAAGCAGAAAAATTAGATGTATATGGTCAATATTAGGTACTGAGTACATTTTTTTTTTCTGGGGGGGGGGGGGAATCTGACAGGTACACTTTAACCAACGTTTGTTCTTTAGGGGCTCATAAAATATAATAATGCTTCAGACAAAAGATTGTAGTAGTGAGATCAGGTCAAATTTATTTTAACATTCTATTATATTCATTTAGCTACAACTCCAACCATTTTTTACATTGACTTCATACCAGCTTTTAAATGTTATTATTGTCATCAATTTTTGAGAAGTGTTAAACTATACAATAATTTGACTGTAACACCCCCTACATATGCATGAGGCTTAGTATTTTCAAGATAAGACATTTAATGTAAAAGGCCTTATAAACATAAAAAGTTAATCAACAGTTTATTTCTATTAGTTTGTAATTGCATTTATAATGTTACATTTCATGTTTACCTAATGTTACAAGTCCCACTAAGAAAAGCAGCAATAATTTCTAATGTAAATAACCTAAGCCCAATATGATGCCTTTCAGAATCATTGCTAATACAGAAACTACATTATAAGGATTGGAGCTCCACATTATCTTACACTAAAACATGTTTTAAATGTTGTTCTACATGGACATGTGTTTGTTGATCTAACAGATTTGTTACTGCAGCAGCATGGGATCCATAGCTTTACCAAAGAGACATTGTATAGGCGAATAGGCTAACACGTCATTCTTAAATAGAAACAGTTACAAAAAGTTGACATTAGGATGTTATATTTTTGAGACCAAGATGTTGAGCGGGCTCCCATAATTCATTACAGATTACATTACTGAACATTAATAAGATAATAATTACATGACAAGGCAAAGTAGAATGATAAAACAAGCAAAATACAAGGTATATTTGATGGATTTGACATCTTTAGACAAATGCTTACAGTAACTTGTATTTGATGGCCTGAAAGTGTCCATATATAATTGGAACTAGAGTCTTCATCAAAGTCTTTATCAGCAAGCTGTGTATTGCATACAGGGGTCTTATCCACAGACTTCTTATCCATTGAAGGTCTTCACATGGACAATGTAAACCTGCAATTTCCCAACGTGTGGATGATCGTCTGGTAGAGATGTTTAAAGACACTGAAGGCTGTTTGTTTTTCTGAAGAACAGGTTTTAGCATTCTTCCCTCTTGCAGATGTCATTAATGTAACGTAGTCTTTAAGAGAAAATTGAAGTAAATCATAAAGTTCTTCGATGGATTAAAGTCAGCTTAAATAAGTTAGTTAGATCTTCATGATTCTTTCAAGTCGGACCTTTGAGCCTTAGCTCTTCTTGTTGTCCGCATGATCATTGTCCGCTGAATGCTGGGCAGCACCAGGCGTGGTGTCATTAGTATGTTCATTGGTTTCTCCATCTCCTTTCGCTTGCTCTCCTGGCTTTTGAGAAGTATCCACCGCAGTGGTGCCTTTGCTTGAGTTACAACCCATCTCAGCAGAAGGTCTCTATGTGCACTGGCTTAGAGGCAGCAGCGTTGTGAAGTGTTTATTCTAGTTTCCCTCAGGTTAAATAGCCCAGCAAGGTGTATTACCAACACTATGTCACCTGGGTAACACAAACATGCATTGAAGGACTAAGGACTAGAGGGAAGTCAGCACAGTCAGGCAGGACAGCAGCTAGTTTCTAATAGCACCTGTTCTGGTCTAATCATTTTCCTACATTATTGCGACACAGCTCTGTTTAATTTTAACCCACTTTATTTATGAAGCCTCAACTCTAGTATGTGTAATCTGAGAACTATCCCGTCTAACCTCCACGAAGCTCCTTCACAGACTTACTGCTATAGCTTGACTGTATTGTTTTAATTTAAGACATGGCAGCGCTATAAGCTTATTGCCCCCAGGATTGTGTAAATAACTAATGTGCGTTTGCAAAAGTGTATGTGTGTAGCAGCTGCGCAGTTCATATTTTTCATAGACACAAAACATGTAAACAAAAATAACATATTTTAAGAAATGTCCAAATTATTAAAATATAATATTATTAAAACCCAATGAAAATGGCAAATTGTAAATTTTTGGTCACTTCATATATCACAAATTTTTTTTTTAAGTGATCAAAAGGTCTCATCTCAACAAAAATAGTATAAATAAAACTACAGATCACGGCACAAAAAAATTATCCTTCATACAGTTTAAAAATATTAAAAGTTGTGAAATAAAAAAAGAATCCATAAATATCAGATATCCTTACACTTGTACTGACCTAGTGATGACATTACAAATTAAAGTACAGGTATCATACAAAAAAAAAATATATCTGAAGAATAGGGGATAAGTTTTAGTTTGCAGGGGGTCCAAGCACTGGGGACCCCTGCCATTTGCTGTTTGGAGCCTTGGCTCTCCATCACAGGGGCGTGTCACAGCGCCTGCCCGAAGCGAGAGCCGCCAATCCCCCCACCATAAAGCTCCATAGGAGAGCCCTTCGGCAATATTTGGCTCTCCCGTAGAGCTATATGGAGGGAGCATGGATACTTGTCCATTAAAACTGGTTCCACATAGAACAAGTCCTCATATGGACCTGTAAGTGGAAAATTGATAAAGTTGAGGCTATCAAAAAGGGAGTAAGATATAAAAAAAAAGAAATTGCCAAATATATATATATATATATATATATATATATATATATATATATATATTAATTAATCACTGTATTCTTACAGCATTACTGTCATTAAAAACGACTTTTGACATGCTGCTCCCCGGTCGGCCAGGAGATCTGACCTATTCTCTGCAAAAACTTCTATGCAAAGAAATGGACAGATCTCCCGACTGTACGGCTTTGGATCTTCCGGCTTCCCCCAGAAGATCTAAATATAGCGTAGAACACAGTATATACAGCAAGGGAAATCAAATTCACCGACATCTGCCAAAGTCATTGATTGGCCACCCAGTACTCCTGACAATGATATTGGTTACCATAGAGACGCCAAGACAGCCCACTCATTGTTATACTTGGCAATCACGGAATTGACTTGAAAGGGTGTTTAGGCCTAGGACTATCCTAGAGTGCCATCTTTTTTAAACTGTATTGTACAGTGACTATCTCCATGGACTAAAGGTGATGAAAGAGGATGACTTCAACCATAGTGAATAGTCGGCCATGTTAGGAATTTTTATCCATGTTCAGATGAGAAATGCTATGTTCAGCAAAGATATTTTATCTAGACATGATCTTTTCTGTAACCTATTATAAAGAATGATAAAATCTCTGATCCTGACTTTTCTATGCTCCTATAAGACCGAGAAATAGATAGATAGATACAAAAGAAAATATTTGCAGCACTCAAGATAAGATTGTGGTGAAAAAAAGTGTAGCTTTATTCCATCCAAAGAAAGCGACGTTTCAGCTGACTCACTCAGCCACTCAGACTCAGGCTGGGTTCACACTACGTTTTTCAACTACGGCTCCCGCATACGTTTTCTATCAAAAACCTTATGGGAATAAAACGGATGGAACAGTATGGGAAAAAGTAAACCGTATGGGTTTTTAAACAGTATACTGTTTTTAAAAGTGCATACTGTTCCGTCCGTTTTTGTAGAAAAAAACCCATACGTTTTTGAAAATTTTGTCCATTTTTAATGGGAGGGGTCTTGGGTGGGGACTTTAGGATTCAAATGCGCATGTGCAAAGTAAAAACGTATACGTTTTTCCCGTATGGAACCGTATACATGTGCGTTTCCCATTGACGTCCATGTTAAAAAAAACGTATGCGGTTGCAGTACGGTTTTTAAACCGGAGTCAAAACTGTGGTTGACCACGATTTTTTCTCCGGTTTAAAAACCGTACTGCAACCGCATACGTTTTTTTTAACATGGACGTCAATTGGAAACGCACATGTATACAGTTCCATACGGGAAAAACGTATACGTTTTTACTTTGCACATGCGCATTTGAATCCTAAAGTCCCCACCCAAGACCCCTCCCATTAAAAATGGACAAAATTTTCAAAAACGTATGGGTTTTTTTCTACAAAAACGGACGGAACAGTATGCACTTTTAAAAACAGTATACTGTTTAAAAACCCATACGGTTTACTTTTTCCCATACTGTTCCATCCGTTTTATTCCCATAAGGTTTTTGATAGAAAACGTATGCGGGAGCCGTAGTTGAAAAACGTAGTGTGAACCCAGCCTGAGTCTGAGTGGCTGAGTGAGTCAGCTGAAACGTCGCTTTCTTTGGATGGAATAAAGCTACACTTTTTTTCACCACAATCTTATCTTGAGTGCTGCAAATATTTTCTTTTGTATTTTAAGAGTCCTGGACCAAGACTGTTTTGTTTGCTGGCACCTACTTTTGTGAATCTCTGGTAGTGCTGTTTCTCAACTTTGGATAGATAGATAGATAGATAGATAGATAGATAGATAGATAGTTTCCAGGAATTGTGTTGCTATATTGGTGAGGTTTGTTTATTATATAATCCTGATTTTTTTGTGCTTTCTCTGTATTGTTGTATTATTCATTGTTTTATACTTTTACTCAATATGCAATGCACAAAGCACCAGGACAGCAATTGTATTTACTTATCCTTGACCATTGCATGATCTTTAGTATATGTGGGATTTAGGATTAGTGGTATGATAAATCATACATATTAGACAAGTGCTGTTTGTGAGGGGTCCATCTCCCCCTCAGGTTGTGTCATAAAACTCATCTTTTTTTGGGAGTAATTTTTTGTACGATTATTTGATATGTTATTCTTCAATAAAGTTACCTGAACCATATTGATTCAGGTATGCGCTATATATTGGTTTTTTATTCTCTACAGCAGTTTTTCCTAACCAGGGTGCCTTCAGCTGTTGCAAAAGTACAACTTCTGTTCTGGGAGTTGTAGTTCTTCAACAGCTGGAGGCACCCTGGTTGGGAAACACTGATCTACAGGTCTGTATAGTCTGTTTTTTACACTTGGCAGTGCCCTATGTGAGTTGTCAGAGAGCAGAAAATAGACCTTCTCTGTGATGCCAAGTGGAAAAGAGGTTAAAGCTATTTCGATAGAATAATAATGAATATAGAAGACTTATGTTATGGTAAATGTATACAGAGTAAACCACAATTGCCTTAATAGAACATAACAGTTTTGTTTGCTACTTTTTAGGCATGGAAACCTTTCCACAACAACTCCGCAGCAATAGCTAGTTTATTGTTTTATAACTGTCTTGTCTTATTAAAGGAAGCCTTGAGACTGGATGAAGGTGTTGAGCTTGAAATACTTGTATTGTACACTGCACAAGGAAAAGAAGAGAGATTAGTAATGCCTAGGTGCAAAAGATTTTACCACAAAGGAATGTAATGTTTACGGGTATGGATTTCACTCTGCGGGAGGCTATTCTGTAACACTGTAGTTTTATAAACTAATGGATTGCTCCTTCGGTATTTGATTTCCTCCACCCTCACCGTAATGTTCTTTTCAAGTTAGTTCTTCCATTAAAAAAAAAAAAAAAAAGGTTTAGCAATATATATATATATATATATATATATATATATATATGTGTGTGTGTGTGTGTTGTACCATATTTATAACCCTCTCAGATATAAATATATATATATATATATATATATATATATACAGTGGGGCAAAAAAGTATTTAGCCAGCCACCAATTGTGCAAGTTCTCCCACTTAAAAAGATGAGAGGCCTGTAATTTTCATCATAGGTATATCTCAACTATGAGAGACATAATGAGAAAAAAAAATCACATTGTCTGATTTTTTAAGAATTTATTTCCAAATTATGGTGGAAAATTTTTGGTCACCTACATGCAATTTAAACATTGAACAACTACATTGACGTGGTCTGAAATGGCAGGAGGTGCTCAACCCCAAGTGCAGTTGTGCACCTACACTGGGGTACAGGTCCTGCACTTGAGGTCCGTAGCTATGGGCGATCCCCAGCATAATGTGCATACAATGGAGGATGCCTGCAGATGGTCACAAGTACTACAATATAGGTTCAGAGCTGTGGTAGATGTAAACAATGACATTAGCTAACCCTCAAAACTGATGTAAAATTGAGACATTAGCCAGTATATCCTTATATGAAGGACATACCTGAGCCCGCACACCAATGCCAAGGTTTCTCAAGTGGTACAGTACCTAACACTAACCTACCTGTGCCAGATAAGCAAAACTTGGAACCAAATTACAGCAGCATTAGGTCCGACTTGCAGACTGTCCCCCTCTTACCTTCAGTGTGGTTGAGCACACATACAATGGGAGGGGGAGACAGGCTACAAGCCCCACCCAGGGTGGCTAATATAGTGCCGGCCTCACAGGTGAAACCTTAATGCTACCAAATGTGATAAAAGGGGTGCATTAGTATAGTCTTTAGACCTTAAACAGCTTACATTGACGTGGTCTGAAATGGCAGGATGTACTCAACCCCAAGTGCAGGCCTGCAGATGGTCACAAGTACCACAATAACATCCTATACCAGATAAACATGTGAATGCGTAACACTCATAATTTAAACATTGAACAACCAGCGTAGGTGCACAAATGAACTTGGGGTTGAGCACCTCCTGCCATTTCAGACCACGTCAATGTAGTTGTTCAATGTTTAAATTATGAGTGTTACGCATCCATACATTTATCTGGTGTAGGATGTCATTGTGGTACTTGTGACCGTCTGCAGGCATCCTCCATTGTATGCATAGTATGCTGGGGATCGCCCATAGCAACGGACCACAAGTGCAGGACCTCAAACCCCAGTGTAAGTGCACAACTGCACTTGGGGTTGAGTACCTCCTGCCATTGCACACCACGTCAATGTAAGCCACCTACAAACAAGCAAGATTTCTGGCTCTCTCAGACCTGTAACTTCTTTAAGTGTCTCCTTTGTCCTCCACTCGTTACCTGTATTAATGGCTCCTGTTTGAACTTGTTATCAGTATAAAAGACACCTTTCCACAACCTCAAACAGTCACACTCCAAACTCCACTATGGCCAACACCAAAGAGCTGTCGAAGGACACCAGAAACAAAATTGTAGACCTGCACCAGGCTGGGAAGACTGAATCTGCAATAGGCAAGCAGCATGGTGTGAAGAAATGATCTGTGGGGGCAATTATTGGAAACTGGAAGACGTACAAGACCACTGATAATCTCCCTCAATCTGGGGCTCCATGCAAGATCTCACCATGTGGTGTCAAAATGATTACAAGAACGGTGAGCAAAAATCCCAGAACCACACGGGGGGACCTAGTGAATGACCTACAGAGAGCTGGGACCAAAGTAAGAAAGGCTACCATCAGTAAAACACTATGCTGCCAGGTACTCAACTCATGAAGTGCCAGATGTGTCCCCCTGCTTAAGCAAGTACATGTCCGGGCCCATCTGAAGTTTGCTAGGGAGCATTTGCATGATCCAGATGAGTATTGGGGGAATGTCATATGGTCAGATGAAACCAAAGTAGAACTTTTTGGAAAAAAAAAAAACATTTCAAGGTCCTGGTGTGGCCTAGCCAGTCTCCAGATCACAACCCCATAGAAAACCTTTGGAGGGAGTTGAAAGTCCATGTTGCCCAGTGACAGCCCCAAAACATCACTGCTCTAGAGGACATCTGCATGGAGGAATGGGCCAAAATACCAGCAACAGTGTGTGAAAACCTTGTGAAGACTTACAGAAAACGTTTGACATCTGTCATTGCTAACAAAGGGTATATAACAAAGTATTGAGATTAACTTTTGTTATTGACCAAATACTTATTGTCCACCATAATTTGCAAATAAATTCTTTAAAAATCAGACAAAGTGATTTTATAGATTTTTTTTTTCTCATTATGTCATGGTTGAGGTTATACCTATGATGAAAATTACAGGCCTCTCATCTTTTTAAGTGGGAGAACTTGCACAATTGGTGGCTGACTAAATATTTTTTTGCCCCACTGTGTATATATATATATATATATATATATAAAACAAAACAAAACAGCAGCACTCCGGTTAAGATGAAAGCGTGTCAGGCTTTATTCATCAGATGCCACGACGTTTCAACCGTCTCTCACGGTCTTTGTTAAGCTTGACAAAGACCGTGAGAGACGGTTGAAACGTCGTGGCACCTGATGAATAAAGCCTGACATGCTTTCATCTTAACCGGAGTGCTGCTGTTTTGTTTTGCTGGCTGTTTGTGGGGGCTCTTGACCTAGGCCCGACCAGCTTGCACCCGTGGACATCTTTGGGCGTGCGGTCCTTCTTGTTGAATTCTTTTATATATTTATATATATATATATAATCATGTGTGTAAGAAGTAGTCATCCTTTAAGTACAAAAAACATAGCAGGGTGCTAGCAAATAGTTTGTTTTACCTGATTCCTCCATTATTCTGCATAGCTGACAACAGCAGTGAGTTTCTTGCTTTGGGAAATTCTCTGCAGGTTACGCTATCATTTATTTCAACGGGTCTGCTGTCAGCTGACAATCTGACACTATTGCGGACTATCTGCAGGCCTATACAAGTGAATGGTAGCATAACTCCCAGTAGATTTTCCACGGTTGTAAACCTGCTGCTAGTTACGAGTCTGTGAATGCAACTTTAATTAGATGCAAACTTCTCTCCTTAGCTACTAGTTAACTGAAGATATTGGCCACTCAACCAAATTTATTTACAGGATTATAATTACCATGCTTGATATAGAATGCTCCAGTAAATGTGCCAAAGTGCTCGTATAAGTGCTATATACTGGGCCAAAAATGCCATACCATACAAAACCTTACATTGTCCCCGAACCACCATACATTGCCAATCTGCTGCCTGATTCTCCAACCGCTTGATGTCTCCATCTGTTCTTTCTCTCAGGGTTTAGTCTGTTTAGTGGAGCTTTATTTGTGCCTGAATTACTATATTTATCGGCATGTAACATAATTTTTTAAACATAAATTTTAAGCTTAAAGTCTATCTGTGTTATACACCGGTAAACTCTTTCTAGGCTGTCGCTGTGTGCTGCACACTGACAAGTGACATCCTTAACGCGACCTCACTCGTCAGTGTGCGGCGCACAGCGACAGCACAGGACGCCACCGTACAGGTAAATATGAAAGCCAGGGATGGGGAGGAACATAGGAATCAGGTGGCGGGACTCTGGCTCCGCAGAAGTTGCTGCAGTTACGTGATTTAAGGTGGCCTCTTTAAATCTTTGAACTGCAGCGGCTTCTGTGGGGCCAGAACGAGTTTATCGGCATATAGACACATTTACACGCACCTCATTCTAACAAGGTTATTTGGGTAAAAAAACTTTTTTACACAAATTTCTTTGGAAAAATTAGGGTGCGTGTTATAGGCTGGTGCGTGTTATACCCTGATAAATATGGTACTTCTCTGATGTTCTCTGACATTTCTTTTCCTACCCCTAACTGAAGTAAATGAGAGGTGGGACAGTTGTTGCTCAATATACAACAAAAGATATCTCTTATTTATAAAGGGGTTCTCTGCATGAATAAAAAAGAGTACTGTCAGCACTATATCATGCTGTGAGCTGCAGATATGGGCAGATAGCTGATAGGGAGATAAAACAAATGGTGCCTGTCTCTTAACCAAATTTTTTTTTATAAGCTCAGGAGTCATGGAGGCCATACTGAACTGCAGCATACACATTATCTAGGTGCTGGAGGTAAGGCTGTATACATTGCCTGATGCTGACAGACATAATATACTACACTATAGTAGTCTTCAAATATGTAGAAAAAAAGCCAGGGCAACTCACCAAATGCGTAAACTTCAATGCTTCTTTATTATGCCATGAAGGGTACAGACAGCGCAGGACACGGGTGGACGGTACACAGGGGGGATGTTCGTTCGGGCCTACAGTGCCGTTTCACAAGATATGCTTCAACCGGCAAGCATATCTTGCGAAACGGCACCGTAGCCCCGAATGAACGCCCCCCTGTGTATCATCCACCCGTGTCCTGCACTGTCTGTACCCTTCATGGCATAATAAAGAAGCATTGAAGTTTACGAAGTTTATCCAGAGAGCACCACCTGACGTGGTTTGGCCAACAGAGGTAGTTACTTGCATGTGCTATTGATTAGGCGAGCTGTGCCGAGTAATCTTCTACATATAAGAATATACACTATAGTAGTGTTGCAGTGTATTGTATGACCGATTCGAAGATTATAGACCAGTTTAGAATATAACAAAAAAGTTGTGAGCAAGCTTCAAACCCAGTGGGTCCCAGGAGCTATGCGTGGCAAGCGAAGTCATGACAACATTTTAACAAACATAAAGTGAATGATCGTAAGTGTTTAAGCCTGGGCAAATGGAGCATTAAACCATTCAAAACACAAAACTAACCATTAACTTTCCTAGGAATAAAACATTTAATGTAAATTCATTTTGATATCTCTAAAACAACCATTACAACAGCGATTTCAAACAATTATCCGTCATTTCAAGTAAGGCCATGGGATAAAGCTACTTTCCTGATTATATAGGGAGTTGCACAGTCAGCTATTGCCTAGTATGTTAACATTGGAACTTCTTCTGCATGAGTTCACCAATAGCCCAACTATGGTGCCAATAATCCCAGCAACATTGTGAAGCCATTGGTGAATTCATGGGGGCTTGGTTTCAGCCACATGAGTTCACCAGCATGTGGGAAAGTGAACTTATAGGCCAAAATATATATATATGTGTATATAGATAGATAGACAGGACACGTTTCCTTGGTGTAGTGCAGAAACAAAACAGAAGACACTTGCAAAGGCCACAAGCATAAAAAGGTATTTTGCTATAAGAGTAGAGATGAGAAACAGTGTAGAGCAATTTTAAAAAAATTCCTCTATGAACAAACAGTCTAGTGCATTCAAAATTAATGTGAAAGAAATAAAAAGAGAAATGTAAAGACAAAAAACGAACGAAAGCGGAAGTCGCTGTCTAGTACCGTTACCAGGAGTAACCAAGTGGAAAGAGGAGGTCTCAAAAAAAAAAAAAAACCTTTAACACCTTTTTGCGTTTTAAACATAATATTTGGCGGCCTCTGACACGTACCCATCCAGCGAAGAGATCAGCGATGCAGGAGGTTTGAACGACATTGCGTATAAGCCCTTATCAAGAAAAAGCTTATACTTCATATTCCTCATGGATCTTCTTCTGCCTTTGGCTCAAAAACTGCACTGGAAGTTTTGCCAAAAGAAAAAAACCGCCAAGTGGAATCCCAGCCTTAAACTGGCTTAAAGTACAACTGTCAGTCTGTTCACCCACACTAAACTCAATACACCGGGTTTTAGTGTGGGTGAACAGGAGTCCAACGAGGGGTCACTTACTTAAATATGTCCAGTAGGTCCTGAGATATGTCCCCCAGAAGATCCACTACTAAATTCAGTGAATCCCACGCAGGGGGAAGAGCTTCACTGGCTCAATTTACAGATTCATTTTATGTGACTCCACATTATAGTAAAGTGGAGTCACAGACAATGAATATGTAAATTGAGTCGACAAATCACCACCCTCTGCACGCAATTTACCGAATTTAGCAGAGGATGTTCTGGGAAACATATCTCAGGACCTACTGAAAATATTTAAGTAAGTGACCCCTTCACTGGACTCCTGTTGCCCCCATACAGTACTTAGCCCACTGAATATTGTCCTCCATAGCAGATAACAGCAAAAATAGTGTTTCGACACAGTGCCCCAACATAGTTACCTCCTCAATTGTGTCCCAAACTGTAGTCAACCCCTTCTAATGCCCCCAATAGTACCCCCATACAGTAGTAATTCTGATAATAGCTCTATGTATGAGGCTATAGATCTGACAAACAAATCAAAATCTCAAATAGCTAAAAATATCTTCCTTTATTACAAATAGCATATTACAGAATACAGTATATATAAATCCCCATAAAAACAGTAATTCACATCAATACACAAGGTGCGATATTTATAGGGACAATCCCCAATATTACATCCTAACCCGACGCGTTTCCCCGTAACTGGGTAATTTACAGTAACATACAGTTCATCAGGGGTAAAAAGATGGTTGTGGTTGCTTTAAAGCACAAACTTGTATGTGAGCAGCATATAGAACATATAGGCAACAGATAAAGCAAATACATAAAAAAAAACATTATTAGACTCTGAGATAATCAAATGGCCTGTTCAGGTTTTGGAGCTGCAGATTGCAGTGATGCATCCTCAGACCTTCATTATTGTCTCAATACAGTCACAGTAGTCAAGGTATGTTTCTTTCTATAGCTGCTCTCTAAGATATATAGAGTGTACTCAAAATATATCCTCCAGGAATGCCACTACAGTCATGTAGATACATAAAGATACAGCCATCCAATTGATACAGATTCAGCGGTATATGTTATCAACCAGCCACACTCAGTTAGCAAAACCCTCCATATCTATTCCCGCTGCTAGTCGTCACCTAAGCTTATTACAGCAACCACTTAAGCACATGACCACCGCTCCTGATGCCGAGGGATGTGGTGATAGATAGATAGATCTGACAAGTATGACAGTTCCATGCTCTGCATTTTAAAGGGGTACTCCACTAGAAAACATTGTCAGCAGAGAGCACTGTGGTCAGATAGAAAGGAAATTCAAAAAGAAAGAACTTGCTGTTGAGCATACAGCAGCTGATAAGTACTGGAAGGATAATATTTTTAACCCCTTAACAACGCAAGACGTAAATGTACGTCCTGGTGAGCTGGTACTTAACATACCAGGACGTACATTTACATCCTATGCATAACCGCGAGCATCGGAGCGATGCTCGCATCATGTGCGGCAGGTCCCGGCTGCTCAGATGCCGTGATCAACCCCTCAGATGCCGTGATCAATACAGATCACGGCATCTGCAGCATCGTGGTATTTTGAATGGATGATCGGATCACCCGCGGCGATCCGATCATCCAGCATGGCAACCGGAGGTCCCCTCACCTGCCTCCGCTGCCTTCCACGGGTCTTCTGCTCTGGTCTGCGATCAAGCAGACAAGAGCAGAAGATGACCGATAATACTGATCAGTGCTATGCCCTTTGCATAGCACTTAACAGTATTAGCAATCGATTGCTATAAATAGTTCCCTATGGGGACTATTAAAGTGTAAAAATAAAAGTAAAAAATAAAAGTAAAAAAAATGTGAAAAACCCCCTCCCCCAATAAAAACGTTTTCCCTATTTCACCCCAAAAAAGTGTAAAAAAATATATTTTATATACATATTTGATATCACCGCGTGCATAAATATCCCAACTATTAAAATAAAATGTTAATGATACCGTACGGTGAACGGCGTGAACGTAAAAAATAAAATAAAAAGTCTAAAATAGCTGCTTTTTTATAACATTTTATTCAAAAAAAATTTATAAAAAAAAGTATTAAAAGGTTTATATAAGCAAATATGGTATCAATAAAAAGTACAGATCACGGCACAAAAAATTTGCCCTCATATCGCCGTTTATACTGAAAAATGAAAAAGTTATAGGTCTTCAAAATAGGAGGATTTTAAACGTACCAATTTGGTTAAACAGTTTTTTTTAAACAGTTTTTTTTAAGCGCAACAGTAATATAAAAGTATATTATCATGGGTATCATTTTAATCGTATTGACCCAAAGAATAAAGAACACATGTCATTTTTACCGTAAATTGTACGGCGTGATAACGAAACCTTCAAAAATTTGCAAAATTGCGGTTTTCTTTTTAATTTCCCCACACAAATAGTATTTTATGGTAAAGTGAGTGATGGCATTACAACGGACAACTGGTCGTGCAAAAAACAAGCCCGCATACTAGTCTGTGGATGAAAATATAAAAGAGTTATAATTTTTTGAAGGTGAGTAGGAAAAAATAAAAACGGAAAAAATAAAATCCTTAAGTCCTTAAGGCCCAAATGGGCTGAGTCCTTAAGGGGTTAAATAGAAGTAATTTACAGATCTGTTAAACTTTCTGGCTCCAGTTGATTAAAAAAAAAAAAAAAGTTTTCCAGTGGAGTACCCCTTTAACAAGAGCATAGTCTGTATGTAGAAGCAGGGCAATGTGTGCCAGAAGGTGTGGTGAGAATCTAGCTGTGGCTCAGATTAGAACACAGTTTGAGCAGTCCCTATTGTCTCCCTCAGAGGAATGGCATTGTTCCAATAAAGGAGATCTGTGGTGTATAACACTTATCCCCTAGGATAGTGGATAAGTGTCTGAACGCTGGGACCCACCACAATCTCCTGTACGGGGCCCTGGCTCTGCCGTGGCTATTCCCTGACACGCCCCCTTCATTTATCTCTATGGTAGAGGCAGAGATGCGGCCTTCGTACATCCCTGACTCTCCGATAGAGCTGCATGGGGGACGGACGGACGGGACATGTAGCATAATAAGCTTGTCTGAATTACAGGGTGATATTTTAAGGGTGCTCTTAGGCTGAGTTTTCACCTGGTTTTTTTTTCTGTTAGTTTTTGGAAAACTGCCACTGCAGTTTTTGAGCCGAAGTCAGAAGTGGATCTATAAGGGAGGAGAAGTGTAAGTCCTTTCTTTATATATCATATTCCTTTTGAATACACTTCTGACTTTGGCTCAAAAACTGCAGCGACAGTTTTCCAAAAACTGCCAGAAAAAAACCAAGTGGAAACTTAGCCTAACACAGTGCAGTTTTGATGCAGTTATGCTGTGAAGTTTTGAAGCCAAAACCAGATGTGGTTCTACTACTTCTTCTCTTTTTTACATGAATTTAAATAACATTTCAAGTAGCATTTGTTATTTATATTATGTAATTCATTATAATCCACACTTGGTTTTGGCTTCAAAAACTGCATCACAAAACCACAGAAAAATTGCACTGCGTAACAGCACCCAAACAAAACTTCTTCTGGAATTCGGGTTCCTCATTTGGGGCAGGTTTCTCTCTATTAGGGTTTATTCAGATTAGGTGAAAAAGAAGGCCATAGGCAGACATTCTTTCACTTTTAGAGAAGAGGTTGTTGGTTCTGGGTCAGAATGAAAGGATTTTGTTCCCCTCTGTTTCTCATACCAGTGGCTCCATGATTGAATTATAAAAAGAATTATCATGGAATTCCTAAAGTCTACTATAAATCTGTTACACTCAGACTGCATTTTTATTTACTTAAAAATATTTCTGAGCACGTTCCTTTCCCAGGGAAGATAGTCTATCCATACTACCATACCCTATCGCCCAAAGGTGCTAACAAAAATAACTTTGGAATGGCTTTCTTCATTAGTACAAAGGACTTTCTTGGGATTTCACATTTGGCTGACTATTTGGCTAATAGACCAATACGCTAACACTTTGGGGGAGATTTATCAAAACCTGTCCAGAGGAAAACTTGTCCAGTTGCCCATGGCAACCAATCAGCTCGCTTCTTTCATTTTTAACAAGGCCTCTGCAAAATGAAAGAAGTGATCTGATTGGTTGCTATTGTCAACTGGGCCACTTTTCCTTTGCACAGGTTTTGATAAATTTCCCCTTTTGTGTTTTTAAATAGTTGCTCAATCTTGTAGTTTCTGGGATAGAATATAATCTTGAAAAAATCCACCTTTTTCCCATAGAACGTGTCAATTCTAGGGATACTGCCTAGACTCTTGAGCAAGACTTCATCCTTACCTGTAATAAAAAAAAAATTCTTCAGAACCTCCATGTTAGCGCGTTGTCTTATATATTCGTATATTATACTAGTAAATAGGGGTGCAGTTCTGATAAAGAGAACTACAACTAGACATCTCTAAACTGAACAGAAGACAGTCTATCCTAGTTTAGTTTTTTTTTTCCTTCTTCCATATACATAATAGCCTTCCTAAAATGTACAGGTGACAGTCAAGTTCCTTTTCTTGGACCTAACATACTCTAAGAACAGGTTTAAAAAAAAAACTATGTCGGGATACCCTTTAAGCACCCTCAGCTCATAGTTTCTTTGTTGTTATAAACTAGAGTATCACCTCTAGGTCAAGTTCAGGTTCATTATGACTACAATTAGACGTAACCCTCCTTCTGGTTGTCAGTTACACCTTTGGACTGAATCTTGGGTTGTTTTCCATTACTGCTCCTCTCAATTCTCTATCCTTGAAGATGTTCCTCATAGCCATGTCTACTGCCTACAAGGTAATTGTGTTACAGGCCATCTCGGCCTTCCCCTCTTTTGCCTACATACAATGTGGTCATTTAACCCCTTAAGGACCGGGGGGTTTTCCATTTTCGTTTTTTGCTCCTTGCCTTTAAAAAATCATAACTCTTTAAATTTTGCACCTATAAATCCATATGATGGCTTATTTTTTACGCCACCAATTCTACTTTGTAATGGCATCAGTCATTTTGCCCAAAAATCTACGGTGAAATGGAAAAAAAAATCATTGTGAGACAAAATTGAAAAAAAATGCTGTTTTGTAACTTTTGGGGGCTTCCGTTTCTACGTAGTACATTTTTCGGTAAAAATTACACCTGATATTTATTCTGTAGGTCCATACGGTTAAAATGGCACCCTACTTATATAGTTTTGATTTTGTCGTACTTCTGGAAAAAATCATAACTTCATGCAGGAAAATTAATACGTTTAAAATTGTCATTTCTGACCCCTATAACTTTTTTATTTTTCCGCGTATGGGGCGGGCTATTAGCCACGGGTCCCGGCCGTTGTTAGAGGCCGGGCCCAACCCGCTGTGACACGGGGGCCCGCCGTGGCTCCGCATTATAGATTGGGAGCGGACACATGACATTCCAGTACGTCATGTGTCCTTAAGGGGTTAAACTTTTCCTTTCCTTCTTTTTTTTCTAAAGGTAGTACAGTAGTCATTTAAACAAAACAAAAAAACGCAAAAAAAAAACCTCCTTCATTGTCTTGATGTAGCTCACTCAGTTAGATATGTGTAGGTTATCAAAGAGTGTTGCATATCTGAGAACATATTAAATTTTTCAGGTGATGGGTAAGAGTCTGGCAGTTGGTACAGCCTAAGTCAGTAGGTAGATTGTGTAGGCTATAACCTTTTGAAAACTAGAAACAGTCTCCTCCTACCTTTTTTGAAGCCCATCCCACTAGAGCCATTTCAATATCTCGGGTTGACAGCCAGAAAGTTTCCAGAATAGAGTAGATGTGTTAAAGGGGTACTCCTGTGGAAAACTTTTTTTTTTTTTTTTTTTTATGAACTGATGCCAGAAAGTTAAATAGATTTGTAAATTACTTCTATTAAAACATCTTTACCCTTCTAGTACTTTTTAGCAGCTGTATGCTACAGAGGAAATTCTTTCTTTTCTTTTCGAATTTCTTTTTTGTCTTGTCCAGAGTGCTCTCTGCTGACACCTCTGTCAGTGTCAGGAACTGTTCAGAGCAGCATAGGATTGCTATGGGGATTTTCTCCTGCTCTGGACAGTTCCTGATACGGCCATCAAGTTTCAGCAGAGAGCACTGTGGACAAGACAAAAAAGAAATTCAAAAATAAAAGAATTTTCTCTGTAGCGTACAGCTGCTAAAAAATACTGGAAGGGTAAATATTTTTTAATAAAAGTAATTTAAAAATCTGTTTAACTTTCTGGCACCAATTGATTAAAAAAGAAAAAAAAAATTCCACCGGAATACCCCTTTAAGACAGCCACATGGAGGTTCCAAGACAGTAAAGGCCACTGCTAGATCTTATTTTAAGGTCACAGACCTTGCCTAATTAAATTTCTAGTTTAGTCTCCGGGGGTGCTATCGGGTAAAATGGACATTACTTACCGGTTATCCGGTTTTCACAAACCTATGACAGCACCCTGGATATTTTTCCACCCTGGGTTCATAAAAACCTAGTAATTAATCTCCATTTTAACCCTCCACCCATGACAGTACCAATGGAGATTAAAAGAGTTGTCCAGCTGATTTTCAGCAAAACTGAATAATAAAATCATACATATATTCAAGCTTCCTATACAATCCATATGGTCCAAAAATGAGCACTCTGCAACCCCCGTATGCCTGCCAGCACCGGGTGAAAAATCTGGTCACTTCCTGGTTTATGAATGCTGCCGCACGTAGCCTAAGACTACATTTTCCATCATGCCAGGGTATAGCGGCAAGGGTTGCCACTTGGACGGTATTTTACCGGCACAGCCGGTATTTTTGCCGCCCTGCCAGTATTGTTATATTAAAAATTCCGGCCATGCAATGGCCGGTATTTTTCCAACCAATCCTCCAACTCCCTGAATGTTGCACCATAACCAATACCAGTGTTTACCAACCACAGAGCCTCCAGCTGTTGCAAAACTACAACTCCCAGCATGCCCGGACAGCCAACGGCTGTCCGTGCATGCTGGGAGTTGTAGTTTTGCAACAGCTGGAGGCACGCCTGGTTGGGAAACACTGATCTACACTATATACTACTATATAGTCCAACATGCTGGGAGTTGTAGTTTTGCAACAGCTGGAGGCGCACCCCTGGTCGGGAAACACTGACCTATACTATATACAGCTATATAGTCATAATGGGAGTTGTAGTTTTCATTCGAGCAGCTGCTGAGCCACAGGCTGTATCAGACTACATGCATAAAGACGGGCACCTCTATATAAATAAAAGATGGGGTGCTATCAGTGGCTATGACAAGAACTGTAAACCAAAAAAGAGAAAAGCTAGCCACTAAATAAAGATGCACACCACAATTGTACTGTAAAAAAGTATATCAATCTTTATTGAATCACACAACAAAAGCACAGACATTTAAACCCCCCAAATATGCACGATAAGTAGATGGTAAGGGTCCCTGGAATGAGAGCCAGAGTGAGAGGACCCACCTGCATCAAACAAGTTGGAAGCTATTGGCATGACCCAAACAAAGGTCACAAAATAGCTTTCACAACCAGCTAGTGCTAAAGCTATAGCTGACTATTGAACAATGTGCATATGTGCCAGGGGCTACCTCACCAACCAAGGGGGGACACAGCAGCTCCACACGTTCCACTATCCTGCAAGACAGGAACGCGTGGAGTTGCTGTGTCCCCCCCTTGGTTGGTGAGGTAGCCCCTGGCACATATAAACATGGTACTGTTCAACTCTACAGATTGGGACGCAAAAAGGCATATATAATTAATTGTGCAAATTAGCATGGCCGGTATTTTTTTGCAAGAAAGGTGGCAACCCTAGTCGTGGCACATGTCTGATAGAGAATCACAGTGGTAAGGCAGTAAGCAATGATCAGCAAATCATGGCTGAGCACGTACACTAAATATGAAAATTCAGTAACTAGGTAAGTGACGACTAGGCAGAGGCAGGTGGGAAGAAGGCTTCGGTGTTATGGAATCATGATGTCTTGGGCCCATAATGGCCGCTGCATCAGGGAGAGACAGGCCAAACATACTGTTCTCTGGTAAAATGGGAAAACTTCCAGCGCTGAAGATATTTTAGCATTGCTCTTATATTAATTCAGCGGACAAGCTTCTTTCAATTGGCACACTTATATAACTTAGCAACTGCATTAAAGGAAGAGGATTTGATTTTGCCTGAGTACTCCTTTAAACTATGCCAAAGAGAGCTGAGAGGAACAATATTGGAATGCTGTTTTCCTAACCTGCCATGTCCTGAGGCTGGTGTGTGAGGCCCCAGGGACCTAACAGATTCCCTTTAAGTGCCTTGTTATCAATTATACAACACTTATCAATGTTTTATAAACAGTCGTCCTGACAATTGTTGTCAAGGCTCTTAGGACCAATGTTTTACTAAGCTTTTAAATTACAGTTGACATGAAAAGAAAATAGTACTGTATTGTCCTGCCGCTTCTTACATGTGATTAATATATTACTGTGTCATGCTCTTTAAAGGGGTACTCCCCTGGAAAACATTTCTTTTTAACCTTTTAAGGACTCAGGGCATACTTGTATCCCCTGAGCCTGGTCCCGGTGTTTAAAACGGGGTCACGACGTGACCCCGCATCACACCGGGTCGGTTCTGGCTGCTAGTCATAGCCGGGACCCTGGACTAATAGCGCGCGGCACCGATCGTTGTGCCACGAGCTATTAACCCTCCAGACGCGGCGATCAAAGTTGACCACCGAGTCTGAAAGTGAAAGTAGACGATTCCCGGCAGCTCAGTCGGGCTGATCGGGACATAGCGATAAAATTGCGATGTCCCGATCAGCTGGGACGCAAGCTGAGACCCCCTTACTCCGTCGCGTCTGATCTGGGTTTGATTGCTCCAAGCCTGAGCTACAGGCTTGAGCAATCGAGCCCCTATCTCACTGATCCATGCAAAGCTATGGCTTTGCAGGGATCAGGGTAAAAGATCAGTGTGTGCAGTGTTAGGCTAGGTTCAGACTACGGAATCTCCAGGCAGAAAATGTCCGCCTGGAGATTCCGAGTGCGGCCAGCGCCGGCTGAATCAGTCGGTGCTAGGACCGCGCGGACACTGCAGTCTCCAATAGACTGCAATGTGTTCCGCCTGAAGGAAGAGCAAAGCCTTTCTTCAGGTGCAAATTTACAAGCGGATTGTCCGTTCACAAATTCCGCTTCACAAATTCCGAAGTGTGAATTTGTGAACGGAAAATCATTCACTACACTATACATTTTAGCAAGCGGAATTTCCGCCTGCAATTTCAAAGCAAAATTGGAGGCGGAAATTCCGTAGTCTGAACCTAGCCTTATAGGTCCCTATTGGAGCTATAGCACTGCAAAAAAAAAGTGAAAAAAAAGTTAACAAAGGTCGTTCAACCCCTTCCCTAATAAAAGTTTTAATCACCCCTCTTTTCCCATAAAAAAAACTGTGTAAATAAAAATAAACATATGTGGTATCGCCGCGAGCGTAAATGTCCGAACTATAAAAATATATTGTTAATTAAACCGCACGGTCAATGGCGTACACGCAAAAAAATTCTAAAGTCCAACATAGCGTATTTTTGGTCACTTTTTATATGATAAAAAAATTTATAAAAAGCGATCAAAAAGTCCGATCAATCAATGCATAAATGGTACCGATAAAAAACGTCAGAACACGGCGCAAAAAATTAGCCCTCATACCGGCCCGTACGTGGAAAAATAAAAAAGTTATAGGGGTCAGAAGATGACAATTTTAAACGTATAGATTTTCCTGCATGTAGCTATGATTTTTTCCAGAAGTACGACAAAATCAAACCTATATAATTAGGGTATCATTTTAACCGTATGGACCTACAGAATAAAGATAAGGTGTAATTTTTACTGAAAAATGTACTGCGTAGAAACAGAAGCCCCCAAAAGTTACAAAATTAAATTTTTTTCTTCAATTTTGTCGCACAATTAATTTTTTTTCCATTTCGCCGTGGATTTTTGGGTAAAATGACTAATGGCAATGCAAATTAGAATTGGTGGTGCAAAAAATAAGCCATCATATGGAATTTTATGTTCAAAATTGAAAGCGTTATGATTTTTAGAAGGTGATGAGGAAAAAATGAAAATGCAAATGCAAGCGGAAAAACGCTGAGTCCCTAAGGGGTTAAATCAACTGTTGCTAGAAAGTTTAACAGATTTTTAAATTACTTCTATTTAAAAATCTTAATACTTCCAGTATATATCAGCTGCTGTATGCTCCACAGGAAGTTCTTTTCTTTTTGAATTTCTTTTCTGTCTGACCACAGTACTCTCTGCTGACACCTCTGTACATTTTAGGAACTGTCCAGAGCAGGATAGGTTTGCTATGGGGATTTTTTTTGTGATGTGTCAGCAGAGAGCAATGAGGTCAGACAGAAAGGAAATTCAAAAAGAAAAGAACTTCCTCTGGAACATACAGCAGCTGATAAGTACTGAAAGGATAGGATTTTTAAATAAAAGTAATTTACAAATCTAATTAACTTTTACTTTCTGGTACCAGTTGATTTGGAAAAAAAAATGTTTTCCAGTGGAGTACCCCTTTAAGCACATTTTGATATGACATAAGTCTTACTGGTATTCCTACAATTAAAAGTTATTTTTAAGCTCTGTTGTAATGTTAAAATAAAATAATAATTTATTATTATGCAGTGTGTAGCAAGACAGATATTTCTGTTTATAAATCATATATATAAAATAAATAAAATATACAGTTCTAAGGCTACATGGGACAGAAATGTTGCAGACAATTCATTATATTGCTACACGAAAATTTGCAATGGCAAATTGCACAAATTGCTGTGTGGGTTTGCTATTGCAGATTTAGAGCTGAATATTTTACTTTTATTGTATTTGTTGGGAAAACCACAATAAATCTGCATATTTTTTTCACAATGCGGGGACAAGGGGGGAATTTATCGAAATGTGTGCAGAGGAAGAGTGGCGAAGTTATCCATAGCAACCGATATGATCCCTACTTTCATTCTTTAAAAGGTCTTTAGAAAATATAAGAAGCAAACTTGCTATGGGCAACTTCACCACTTTTCCTCTGCACAGGTTTTGATAACTCTCCCCCGATATTTCTCTGCTGCTACTTCTGTAATAATAAGGATATGTAAGGTATATTCACATGCAGCAGATTTGTTCCAGAAACTTTTGCAACTGATCCATCTATCTGAATGGGGGCTGAAGAAATCCATCACATGAAAATAATTCTAATTTATAGCAGTTGCAGATCTGCCCTGTGATAGTATATGGAGAAAGAGGATTGGTAGTATGGAAGGTCAATGGCCAGTGGGTTCCTGAGCTTTCATGCCCAACCACATTGCCATTGCCTCATCACTGTGCTGCCAGTGCCAATACATTACGACTATCAGTGTCTGCCTTCTATCTACACCTGCAAACTGGCTTGTAAGAACAATTACTATAACAATGAAGTTTAAACAACAACAAAGATGTGGTCTCAAATGGCTTTAGGTGCTTAACCCCAAATGTGGTTGTGCATTTATACTGGGGGAGCAGATCCTGCCCTTGTAGTCTGTTGCTAGGGGCGATCCCCAGCATAAAAATGCATACAATGGAGGATGCCTGCAGCGGACTACAAGTGCCACAATAGAATTCTACACCAGATAAACGGTGTGGATGTGTAACAATTAGAATAATACAATACAGGAATATGGGTGCACTACTGTGGTAGATGTATACAATGACATTGGCTATCCCTCAACACTGATATTAAAATTGAGACATTAGCCAGTATATCCTTATATGAAGGACATACCTGAGCCCGCACACCAACGCCAAGGTTTCTCAAGTGGTTTCTTCATAACAATGAAGATAAAGACAGATAGAAGAAAGACCTACAAAATTCTCTACAAACTGCAAAAAAATCCTGTCCATGTGCCCACTATTAGAAAAACACTGAACAAGAATGGTTTTCATAGAAGAGTACCATGAATGAAGCTGCTGCTGCCCATAGGAACAGTTCTGGCCTGTCTCAAGTTTGCCTGAGATCCCCTAGATCTTCCTTAGTGCTTCCAGGAAAATATTCTTGAATGGATCTGGAACTTTTTTGCACAAATGCATAGTGCTATGTTTGGAGGAGAAAAAAACACTCACTGAGATTGACGACACCCCCCATACAGCTCTATGGGAGAGGCAGGGATGCACGGATTCTACATCTCCGCCTCTCCCATAGAGATACATGGAGTTGGCATTTCGGCCGCAGCATTATGCTGCGGATGACACGCCTCCTGCACGGGAGAGCCACGGCAGAGCCGGATAGGGGATGAGTGTTATACACTGCAGATCTCTTTTAAGGAAGCCTGTACGCCTTAGGTTCTGAAAAGAAACTAAAAATTTAAAGGGAATTTGTCAGTTGCAATTAATTTTAGAAATTGCTAACAGTGTTAGTGCAAGGAGACATAGGATATCTTTCACATATCTGTCTGTGCTTCCATAATGTAGAGAAATGCTATTATTCTATGGTGCCAAGTATCAAAGAAGCGTTCCCAAGCACCTATAGTGCTTTGGGCTGGAATGTCTTCTTGCTTTTTCTCCCATCCCTGACCCTGCTTGATTGAGAGCTGAAAGCCGAGCCCTGTTTCCAAATCTCACATCTACACACAATTTGTATGCATAGAGTAGGAATGGGATTTAGATACAGGGCTCGGCTTTTAGCTGACAGTCAACCGGCCGGGACACGAATGAGAGGGGGAACAGGAAGCGTTCATGTCCTAAGCCCGTCAAGAGATGGGAACAATGGAAGCACAGACAGATAAAAGAAAGCTACCATTTGTCTCCCTTCCCTTACAGCTATCTAAAAGTGTCAGGACTTTGGAACGTGAGGGTCTATTCACATGTTCAGTATCTTGTGCATATTTGATGTGCAGGATTTGAAGGTTTTCTGCTGCATATTGCAATGTAGCCTAAATGATAAAACACAGCAACAAACCTGCAGCTTCAAATGCTGCGCATCAAATATGCGCATGATACTGTACGTGTAAATAGACCCTAAAGGTGTATCAAAACATTTTTACTGGGCTGCAGTCCATAACAGCAAGCTGAACAAGCAACAAGACAATGAGCCTGTGTGGAAAATATTTAGCATAAAGCTTAGCTTTTTCTTTTGCTTTATACTCTGGGCAGCCTTTAAATCTGCACGGGGACACAAAGGAGTATAGGGGGGTGGCATTATGGTTGCCAGCACTACGATGTGATTAAAATGTACTAGGGACATCTTTATTGTGGAGTTATATTTTTTAAAGTCTATGAGCAACATATGAGCATATGTTAAAGGGGGTATCAAGGAAAAAAAAGTTTTATATATATATATATATATATATATATATATATATATCAACTGGCTCCAGAAAGTTAAACAGATTTGTAAATGACTTCTATTAAAAAATATTAATCCTTTCAGTACTTATGAGCTGCTGAAGTTGAGTTGTTCTTTTCTGTCTAAGTGCTCTCTGATGACACCTGTATCAGGAACTGAAGAAGCAAATCCCCATAGCAAACCTTTTCTACTTTGTGCAGTTCCTGAGACAAGCAGAGATGTCAGCAGAGAGCAGTGTTGCCAAACAGAAAAGAACAACTCAACTTCAGCAGCTGATAATTATTGGAAGGATAAAAAATTTTTAATAGAAGTAATTTACAAATCTGTTTAACTTTCTGGAGTGAGTTGATATAAAAAAAGAAAAAACTTTTTTTCCTGGAAAACCCCTGCAAATGCATCTGATGCATATGCTGTGTTTATATATATATATATATATATATATATATATATATATATATATATGTATATATATATATATATATATATATATATATATATATATATATATATATCTGTCTGTGTGTCTAATGTGTATCTAATGTGTATGCTTTGTATGTCTGATGTGTATGATAAATGTATATGATATGTGTCTCCAATGTGTAGGCTGTGTGTCTGTTGTGTATGCTGTGTGAACTGCCCTTGTTTGATGTGAATACTGTATCTGGCATGTGTATTGCGCCAATTTGATGGGTACACCATGTCTGGTGTGTGTTATGTACTGTATTATAGTGGTGAGTTGCAATATTATGATCTGTCAGCAGAGGTCAGCAAAGCTCCATGTACAAATGCAGTTCCTACTAGTGAGCGATTCTGGTTATACAAATCCAAGATCATAAAATTCAGACAATAAGGTCATTTTTTTTTTTATTATTTAAATAATGATCACAGAATCTGTTTTTTGGTTTGTTTGGGTTTTTTCCCCCCACAAAAAGTACAGTTCTACCAGAACAAACAAAAAGAGTTCTGCACAATTATACACAGATAAAAGGACCATAGGCGTGCGCAGCCTATTGCATTAGGGTGTGCACCCTAAAGCACAAACTCACTCCGCGCACGCGTGTGTGTGTGTATGTTTATGTATGTGTGTGTGTGTATATATATATATATATATATATATACATACATACATATACACACACACACACACTCCTGCTTGCATAGCACTAATCTGATTAGCACATTTTTGGTCACTTCAAATATCATAAAAAATATCTAAAAAGCAAAAAAAAATGGTACCGATAAAAACTACAAATCACAGCACTAAAAATGACCCTCATACATCCCCATATACAGAAAAATAAAAGTGCTATAGGGATCAGAATAGTACAATTTATATTTTTGTATTCACATTAGGTGCAGTATAGTTCCCCCACATTAGGTTGGCAGTATAAATCTCCCACATTAGGATGGAAATATATTTCCCCACATTAGGTGCAGTATAGTTCCCCCACATTAGGTGCAGTATAGTTCCCCCACATTAGGTTAGTAGTACAGTTCCCCCACATTAGGTGCAGTATAGTTCCCCCACATTAGGTGCAGTATAGTTCCCCCACATTAGGTTGGCAGTATAGTTCCCCCACATTAGGTGCAGTATAGTTCCCCCACATTAGGTTAGTAGTACAGTTCCCCCAAATTAGGTTGGCAGTACAGTTCCCCCACATTAGGTGCAATATAGTTCCCCCACATTAGGTGCAGTACAGTTCCCCCACATTAGGTGCAATATAGTTCCCCCACATTAGGTTCAGTATAGTTCCCCCACATTAGGTGCAGTACAGTTCCCCCACATTAGGTGCAATATAGTTCCCCCACATTAGGTACAATATAGTTCCCCCACATTAGGTGCAGTATAGTTCCCCCACATTAGGTGTAGTACAGTTCCCCCCACATTAGGTGCAATATAGTTCCCCCACATTAGGTGCAATATAGTTCCCCCACATTAGGTGCAGTACAGTTCCCCCACATTAGGTGCAATATAGTTCCCCCACATTAGGTGCAATATAGTTCCCCCACATTAGGTGCAGTATAGTTATAATTGTAGGGAGGAGGACAAGTCTAGAATTTACCATGAGGCTTACGGGACTAATTCTACCCCTGATCTTATATTTGCCAAGGAGTTCAATGGGCGGAGCCAAAGGGTTGTCAAAATTAGGTTTTGCCATGTATGATTGTGACTGTCTATTATATGTAGGCTCACAGCTCAGGACTACATTCCCATCATGTATGATTGTGACTGTCTATTATATGTAGCCTACATATAATAGACAATCACACATGATGGGGATGTAGTCCTTAGCTGTGATCCTACATATAATAGACAGTCACAATCATACATGATCAGGGCTGGTGCAAGGACTTTTGGCACCCTGGGCAAAAGCTAATTTTGCCGCCCCCTTGACCCCACACATTGGCTCTGCCCTTTGACACGCCCAACCTTACTACAGGGGTGACACACTGTAACAAACCCACTCCTCATGTAATCTCTTTACTACTGGGGTGACACACTGTAACAAACCCACTCCTCATGTAATCTCCTTACTACTGGGGTGACACTGTAACAAACCTCCTCCACATGTAATATCCTTACTACTGGGGTGACACACTGTAACAAACCTCCACCTCATGTAATCACCTTATTACAGGGGTGACACACTGTAACAAACCTCCTCCTCATGTGATTTCTTTACTACTGGGGTGACACACTGTAACAAACTTCCATTTCATGTAATCTCTTTACTACTGGGGTGACACACTGTAACAAAACTCCATCTCATGTAATCTCTTTACTACTGGGGTGACACACTATAACAAACCTCCTCCTCATGTTATCACCTTACTACTGGGGTGACACACTGTAACAAACCTCCATCTCATGTAATCTCTTTACTACTGGGGTGACACACTGTAACAAACCTCCTCCTCATGTAATCACCTTACTACTGGGGTGACACACTGTAACAAAACTCCATCTCATGTAATCTCTTTACTACTGGGGTGACACACTATAACAAACCTCCTCCTCATGTAATCACCTTACTACTGGGGTGACACACTGTAACAAACCTCCATCTCATGTAATCTCTTTACTACTGGGGTGACACACTGTAACAAACCTCCTCCTCATGTAATCTCCTTACTACTGGGGTGACACACTGTAACAAACCTCCATCTCATGTAACCTCTTTACTACTGGGGTGACACACTGTAACAAACCTCCTCCTCATGTAATCTCCTTACTACTGGGGTGACACACTGTAACAAACCACCATCTCATGCGATCTCCTTACTACTGGGGTAACACAATGTAACAAACCTTCTCCTCATGTAATCTCCTTACTACTGGGGTGACACACTGTAACAAACCCCCTCCTCATGTAATCTCCTTACTACTGGGGTGACACACTGTAACAAACTTCCTCCCCATGTAATCTCCTTACTACTGGGGTGACACACTGTAACAAACCTCCTCCTCATGTAATCTCCTTACTACTGGGGTGACACACTGTAACAAACCTCCTCCTCATGTAATCTCCTTACTACTGGGGTGACACACTGTAACAAACCTCCATCTCATGTAACCTCTTTACTACTGGGGTGACACACTGTAACAAACCTCCTCCTCATGTAATCTCCTTTGTACTGGGGTGACACACTGTAACAAACCACCATCTCATGCGATCTCCTTACTACTGGGGTAACACAATGTAACAAACCTTCTCCTCATGTAATTTCTTTACTACTGGGGTGACACACTGTAACAAACCTCCTCCCCATGTAATCTCCTTACTACTGGGGTGACACACTGTAACAAACCTCCATCTCATGTAACCTCTTTACTACTGGGGTGACACACTGTAACAAACCTCCTCCTCATGTAATCTCCTTTGTACTGGGGTGACACACTGTAACAAACCACCATCTCATGCGATCTCCTTACTACTGGGGTAACACAATGTAACAAACCTTCTCCTCATGTAATTTCTTTACTACTGGGGTGACACACTGTAACAAACCTCCTCCCCATGTAATCTCCTTACTACTGGGGTGACACACTGTAACAAACCTCCTCCTCATGTAATCTCCTTACTACTGGGGTGACACACTGTAACAAACCTCCATCTCATGTAACCTCTTTACTACTGGGGTGACACACTGTAACAAACCTCCTCCTCATGTAATCTCCTTACTACTGGGGTGACACACTGTAACAAACCTCCTCCCCATGTAATCTCCTTACTACTGGGGTGACACACTGTAACAAACCTCCTCCTCATGTAATCTCCTTACTACTGGGGTGACACACTGTAACAAACCTCCTCCTCATGTAATCTCCTTACTACTGGGGTGACACACTGTAACAAACCTCCTCCTCATGTAATCTCCTTACTACTGGGGTGACACACTGTAACAAACCTCCCCCTCATGTAATCCCCTTACTACTGGGGTGACACACTGTAACAAACCTCCTCCTGATGTAATCTCCTTACTACTGGGGTGACACACTGTTTAGCAGACAGTGTAACAGTATTAGATAGAGACAGTATCACACATTATAGGATTAGATACAGGGGCTCAGCAACCAGTATCAGACATAGGGGGATTAGATACACAGCTCAGCAGACAATATCAAACATAAAGGGATTAAATACACAGCTCAAATAACACATGGGGATTAGATACAGGGGCTCAGCAAACAGTATCACACATGGGAGGGATTAGATACAGGGTCTCAGCAAACAGTATCACACATGGGAGGATTAGATACACTGCTCATCAGGAAGATCAAACATGGGAGGATTAGATACACAGCTCATCAGACAGATCACACATGGGGGAATTAGATATAGGGGCTCAACAAACAGTATCACACATGGGAGGATTAGATACACAGCTCATAACACAGATCACACAAGGGGGATTAGATACACAGCTCAAACAGTATCACTTATGGGGGTTTAGATACACATTTTAGCAGACAGATCACACATGAAAGGAGCCTCACCAGGTCAGTGTCTCTTCCCTGTCCGGCTGAGGCTCTGAGGACAGGAATGGCCGATATTTGTGACCTTTTCACCCTGATTTGAAGACACTGAGGCACTTCGGGGGAGGAAGCAGCGCTCCTCGTCATGATGAAGTAAGCAAAAAAGCAGCCGCAAATGTGGTTGTGGGGGGGAGGGGGGGTGAGGCAGGTGGTACTGAATCTCACAGTGCTTCTCCAGCAACATGAGGGGTGGGGCGGGGGTGTTGTGAGGGGGAGGGGGAGGGGGGGGGGTCTGTCACAGACAATTTTTTCTTGAAGCTCCTCCAGCAAGACGAGGCTGAGGGAAGGGTGTGTAGGTTGTCAGTGCAGCGTTGCATGCCGCCCTCCTCCAACATGGGGTGGTGCTATTAGAGACGCGGCTGGATGTCTGAAAAGCTAGGTTTGCTGTGACGGGGGCAGGGAGGGGGTATTTCGGGCTGGTGATGTCGGGGATGTCCGGTGGGGCTGGGGTTTAGTAGTGAGAAAAAAAAAAAGTCCTGCAGCAGCGGGCAGCGGCCGCGGTGATTAGGGTGTGCCTGTGCACACCCGGCACACCCCGTGCGCACGCCTATGAAAAGGACAAATAAAATTAGGAAAGGCTTATTGTGTATTGCCTGGACATTGGGGGACTGGACTCACAAAAGTAATGTCTGGTTAGGCATGTCACATTTTTCCTTATAAATCTAAGTAAAGAAAGAAAAAAAAAATCTGTATGCGGGGGAGGGGCATATTAATTATGGAAGTTTATCAGTGTTTGGTATTATGATATTTTATTTTTGTGATATTGGGATAAAATGTAAAAAATAAACATGGAATCTGTTTTTATTGATTGATTTTTTTCATTAAAAAGGGTCGGCCATCTTTACAGCACATTTGATATAACCCTGCTGGGAGTATGATGTATTACTTACACATACCCTGAGGCTTCTATGTTTTCCCGATACACGTCTAACATCACCCTAGTGTTCTGAACATTTATGTTCATAACGCTGGGTTCGGCAGCTGCGGTGGTGACATTACTCCATGCCCCCTCCATTCATGTCTATGGGAGGGGGCGTGACAGCTGTGGTCGCTCGCCACGCCCCTTCCCATAGATATGAATGGAGGGGACGTCCTTTGGATAGGGGATAAGATGTCCAGGGGCAGAGTACCCCTTTAAGCTAGGAGCACAGGCGCAGCAGAGAAGGCACAGTGACTTGAATCGTCACATGCTTCTCCATAGGCAGCCATGTATGGATGATAAGATGTCGGCTGCGCATGGATAGAAGACTTAGCAGCAGAGGAGCCAAGCGGCATGAGAGAACGGGGCCACATAGAAGCCTCGAAGTATGTGATACATCACACTCACAGGAGGGTTATGTTAAAAGTCATGCACAAAGGTGGGCAACCCCCCCTAATTGTACAAAGTGATGTTAAATAATGTTTATAATTGTGTCCTTAATTTTTCACTTTTGCTTATATACATGTTTTGTTTTATATTTTGTGCTCCACATAAAGTCATAAATTTCTCACTTTAAAGTCCCATGCCCAACAGTACAGAAAAACTTCTGTAAATTTTAGATCGGGGGGGGTGAATGCTTTCAGCGGCCAGGGATAGCGCTGATGTCCACCATTACCCTCTCAGATGCCGTGATCAATACAGATGGAGGCATTTAAATGGATGATCGGATCGCCCGTGGCACTGCCAAGGGGGTCCACTCATCCAACATGGCGGCCAGAGGTCCCCTAGCAGCTGACAGCGAGTCCCTAGCTGCTGACAGCAGACGGGACCTGCCGTGCATGATGCATGCACAGGTCCGATGCTCACATCATGTACATGACATAAATGTACGTCATGGTGCGTTAAATCCCACCGCATGACGTACATTTACGTCCATTATCATTAAGGGGTTAAGGGTACGTTTACACGTGCGTATTTTCTGCTGCAGATCTGCTTCTGCACACCCGCCCCGGGTGCCACTCTAAAGGGGGGTGCCAGGGGCGGACTGACCCGCCGCCGCCGCTGCTGAGATCCAGGACACTCGTCCCAGATCCCCAGCAGTAAGCGGTACATTCTCCTGTATGCGCGATACATGCGCATACAGGAGAAAGCGTCCCCTCTGTGTGAGCCGCATCTGAAGCTCACACAGAGGAGACGTGACCTCCGCCCCCACGCAGCACGCAGTACAGACGCCAGTGACGTCACTCATCCGGCGCCTGTACTGTGGAGGGGAGAAGACGCAGGCCCCTGCTGAGGAGATCACTGCGTGGGATATCAGGTGAGCATCCTTTTTTTTTTTTTTTTTGCTCTGCATACACCTATGGGGAAGGGGGAGAGGGAGGGGGGGTGGGGGGTGCTCTGCATTTACCCATAGGGAAGGGGGGGAGAGGGAGGGGGGGGTGCTCTGCATTTACCTATAGGGAAGTGGGGGAGAGGGGGGATGCTCTGCATTTACCTATAGGGAAGGGGGGAGAGGGGGGGTGCTCTGCATTTACCAATAGGGAAGGGGGGGGGAGAGGGAGGGGGGTGCTCTGCATTTACCTATAGGGAAGGGGGGAGAGGGGGGTGCTCTGCATTTACCTATAGGGAAGGGGTGGAGAGGGGGGGTGCTCTGCATTTACCTATAGGGAAGGGGGGAGAGGGGGGGTGCTCTGCATTTACCTTTAGCGAAGGGGGGGGAGAGGGAGGGTGCTCTGCATTTACCAATAGGGAAGGGGGGGAGAGGGAGAGGGGGTGTTCTGCATTTACCTATAGGGATGGGGGGTGCTCTGCATATACCTATAGGGAAGGGGGCAGAGGGGGGGGGGGTGCTTTGCATATACCTATAGGGGAGGGGGGGTGCTCTGCCTATACCTATAGGGAAGGGGGGAGAGGGGGGGTGCTCTGCATTTACCTATAGGGAAGGGGGAGAGGGGGGTGCTCTGCATTTACCTATAGGGAAGGGGGAGTGCTCTGCATATACCTAGGGCTGGGCGGTATGACCATATATGTGTATCACGGTATTTTTTTAACTTACGGCGGTTCCACGGTATATAACGGTATCCCCCTCCCCCCCCAAATCATGTGACCCGCCAGCGCTGTTCTGCCCCCCCCCCTTTATCATGTGACCCGCACGCTGTTCGGCTTCCCCTCCCCCCAAATCATGTGACCCGCCAGCATTGTTCTGCTCCCCCCAATTAATGATCAGCCCAGCAGGGTACTACTCACATATGTCAAGCACTGCCCCCCTCCTCTTTGTTGGGGGCCGCCGGCAGTGGAACTCACTGTACACCAGTGGTCTCCAACCTGCGGACCTCCAATTGTTGCAAAACTACAACTCCCAGCATGCCCGGACAGCCAACGGGCATGCTGGGAGTTGTAGTTTTGCAACAGCTGGAGGTCCGCAGGTTTGAGACCACAGCTGTACGCTGTATACCTATGCCCGGGCTGCAAAAGATACAGAAAATACTCACCCACGTCGGACGCACGCTGGGGACTAAAGTGTTTCTTACATATATAAATTTTAGTTTATTGTGTGTGGGATTTGGGTGGAATAGGAGTGTGGCAGAAGATTGACGAGCTGCAGGGGCCCTTGCTTTTTTTTGGTCCTGGGGCCCCGAGTGTTGTCAGTCCGCTCCTGGGGGGAGGGGAGGGAGGGGGTGTAATTAAGGGGAGGTGCTTGTGTGTGTGTGGGGGGGGGGGGTTCTCTAGGTACGCCCCTGCATTGAAGTCAATAGGCAGTAACATCTGCAGAAGCAGATCTGCAGCAGAAAATACGCATGTGTGAACATACCCTAAATGCATTTTTTATTATTGCTGATATCCCCTGGAACTGAGACTGAAATAGTATCCCCAGTTACAGAGAAAATACCTTGACATTCGCTAAACAGCTGATCTGGGTCTTCTAAGACCCAGCAGCTTCTGCAGATACCTGGCATCAGCAATCACATGACCGCCTGGGCAGAAAGCAGGAAGCAATATTGCTTCCTGCTGAGCTGTATATACATGGCTTATTAAAGGGTGTGTATACAGAAATTGGGAAGGCAGGGATGTTAATACTAGAGAGCCTGAATGTCACTGACCAGCTCTCCCTCTAGAAGTCTACGGGCACCAGACAAGTGCTTAAGAAGATCGGCCAATTTATAAATCTGTCTTAAACAAAAACTGTCTGTGTTGCCCATTGCAACCAATTAACAGTGCAGCTTTCATGTTTAAAAGCACCGTCAGAAATGAAGGCTGCTCTATGTCTGTTTACAGTTGAAAAAAGACATATGTTCATCAAGTTCAACCATGGAGGTAAAGAGAAGGGGTATGGGTGAATGAAGGAGGAAGGAATTCTATATCTCTGCATAAGCACTCATTTTAGTTTGTTCTAGGAATGTATGTTATCCTGTTTTGAAGCTCTTAACTGTTCCTACTGTGACCAGTTCCTGAGGTAGACTATTCCAGAAATTCACAGTTCTTACGGTAAAGAAGGCTTGTTGCCCCTTGAGAATAAACCTTTTTTTCTTCAGACGGAGGGAGTGCCTCTTTGTCTTTTTTATGAAGTTTTACCTGGTTTTTCCCTATATTTTATGGGCCACTTATATACTTAAAAAGTTGATCATATCTGTCTCTTCTCAAGAATAAACAAATGTAATTCCTTCAATCTTTCCTTGAGCGTCTCAGTACACTTTGCAGCTCTTTAACGTCGTTTCTATGAACCGGTGGCCAAAACGGAACAGCCTATTCCAGGTGAGGCCGTACCAATGCTGTATAAAGGGTAGTATTATGTCGTCTGGCGAGGGACCGAATCAGAGGCCAATGATTTATCAAGACATATGAATGACAATCACATGAATTTGAGATTTACCCTGGAATGGGGTAGTAGTTGCATTAATTTCCTGGATGTACAGTACAGACAAAACCTTGGACACACCTTCTCATTCAAAGTTTTCTTTATTTTCCTGACTATGAAAATTGTAGATTCAAACTGAAGGCATCAAAACTATGTATTAACACATGTGGAATTATAGACATAACAAAAAAGTGTGAAACAACTGAAAATATGTCATATTCTAGGTTCTTCAAAGTAGCCACCTTTTGCTTTGATTACTGCTTTGCACACTCTTGGCATTCTCTTGTTGAGCTTCAAGAGGTAATCACCTGAAATGGTTTTCACTTCACAGGTGTGCTGGTGTGGAGGAGGTGTGATGGTGTGGGGGTGCTTTGCTGGTGACACTGTTGGGGATTTATTCAAAATTGAAGGCAAACTGAACCAGCATGGCTACCACATCATCTTGCAGAAGCATGCTATTCCATCCGGTTTGTTTTTAGTTGGACCATAATTTCTTTTTCAACAGGACAATGACCCCAAACACACCTCCAGGCTGTTTAAGGGATATTTGACCAAGAAGGAGAGTGATTGGGTGCTGCGCCAGATTACCTGGCCTCCACAGTCACCGGACCTGAACCCAAACAAGATGGTTTGGGGTGAGCTGGACAGCAGAGTGAAGGCAAAAAGGGCCAACAAGTGCTAAGCATCTCTGGGAACTCCTTCAAGACTGTTGGAAGACCATTTCAGGTGACTACCTCTTGAAGCTCATCAAGAGAATGTGCCAAGAGTGTACAAAGCAGTAATCAAAGCAAAAGGTGGCTACTTTGAAGAACCTAGAATATGACATATTTTCAGTTGTTTCACACTTTTTTGTTATGTATATAATTCCACATGTGTTAATTCATAGTTTTAATGCCTTCAGTGTGAATCTACAATTTTCATAGTCATGAAAATAAAGAAAACTTTGAAGGAGAAGGTGTGTCCAAACTTTTGGTCTGTACTGTAAATTTAACAGGTGATTCCAATTTGAGCTGTGTACACACTGCGTTATTTTGCAAACCCACTTCAGGAAATAACATTTTGCATGCCACTTCATGCCATCCCAAGCACGTAGTGTGCAACCTTTCTATAGGTGAATATGTCAGGCCTCAAATGAGACAGTCTATTGACAGGCTTGCTCTGACATTTCACAAAGATTGTTGGAGAGAGGACATATGAAACATACCCTTGACAGGGCTAATAATATTGTAAATTGTAAAAATAGAAATCATTATCTTTCCTCCAACAGATCTGCAGATCATACAGTCTGCAGTTTAACAATGTTAAAAACATCATCAGAAAACACATTGCAATTCTGTACGAAAATTAAGATTTATGCAAAATATTAAACAATGGTGTTAGATTTGTGGCCAAAAAGGGTAAATCCCTGCAGAGCAAACTTTTCAACAGTGACTACAGTGATGACTCTTCCTGTGATAACTGTATGAAAACAAAGGGATCTATAGATGTTCACGTTCCAGATGCGGTTTGTGTAAATTTATGTCTGTGACCAAAACATTTAGTTTGTTGGCGATTAAATCCTATATGAACTGCAAAACATTGCATGTTATTTACTCTGCAATATTCGCAACATGTAATCTACAATACATCGGCTGCACCACTAGAAAACAGAAACAAAAAACGCATGTATGAACATCTACATAGTCAAACCAGCACGGTTTTCAATAACAGATTGATGTCAGGCCTGAGTCACCACATCAGTGAAGTACATGCAGGTAACACTCAATACATAGAGATTACTGGCCTTGAGCGTGTATCGCATCCACGCAGCGGAGGAGACTGGTACCATACAGTATTTATGAGAGAGGCGTTTTGGATCCTGCGGCTGGACTCGTGCCATCTGAAGGGTCTGAATTACCGCAATGACCTGTCCTACTTATATTAATATGAGTACGGCCTTAACACATATTAGAACATGATAGTGCATATGTTTTGTGAAGTTTTACGAACGAGACATGGTGTACTGCGCAGTGTCGCTCACATGGTGACACTGCGTCAGGAATTTTGCATTATGTACATCAAGTTTGTTTTCGTATCCAGTTATACGGTTTAAACTGTGTGTCTTTTCAACTGTTTTTGTCTTTTCTTGTGTATGGATCTTATTCCAGATCACAATGCATGTGTAGATCTAACCCAATAGGGATCGTACTATTATACCTTTGGAGCATTGATCAAATGCACATGAACACCAATAGTCACATGAAGGGTTAACACCACTCACTGTGGTCTGGGCTTTTAATATATTTTTTCATTTTGGGAGCTGGACTTTTGTTATTATTGTCTGTAGTATTATGTCCCTGTCCCTCGAGTCCATACTGAACCTCTTTTGAACATTCTGCTAGCCTTAAAAGCAGCTGCCTGACATTGTATGCTGTTCTGTGGTCTATGATCTATGATCAGCCAAATCCTTCTCTACCAGTGACTCTCTTAGTTTAATATGTGATTCAAGAGCAAAATATGGTCTTGGAGGCGCTGCTCAAAGGATGGTCACAAAAGTTAAGGACACAAGCCAGCACAGGACAATATTATTTTATTTGTCGCAAAGTGGACGACGCGTTTCGGCACAATGGGTGCCACTTCACCCGTTATGCCGAAAAATGTCGTCCACTTTGTCACAAATAAAATAATATTGTCCTGTGCTGGCATGTGTTCATACCTTTTGTGACTATCCCTTGAGCAGCGCCTCCAAGAACGTCTTTTGCTCTGGAATCACATATTACTCTGCTGGTCTCCTTACAGAGTCCAGAACGGGTACGAGTGCAGCAGCCCAAACTAAATCAACTCCAATATACGCCTACAACGACCTGTGAACCGCGACTCCCACGAGCAGCGTCTCATAGTGCCATCACCCCACAGGTAAGGCTTCTACTCACATCTTCATAAAAACAAATTAGGTGGGTTTGACAACTTCTATCCTAAGTAAACCCATGCTGGCAATTACTTATAATACTATTCCCCCCTATATTTTCCTGTATGTAGTCCCTTGTGAAATCCTCAAACTATTTTCTCACAATTGACATTAAGCTTACTGGTCTATAATTACCTGGTTGTAATATGCAATAGCAAGCTTTCTTTTTCTTAAACTTCTTGCTCTGGCTTTAGAACCTTTATCAAAAATTGCATTAAAATGGGTAAATATACTTTTAGGCTGGGTTCAAACAGTGCTGCTGGCTGAAAACCCCATAGAAGTGGTTATTCTGGCTGACCTGGTCTTACACTTATTTCCCAGAATATCAGCTTATTGGAAGAAAGAGTTATGATGTCACCTGTATTTATCTGAATGAAACATTTTAACACACATTTGTGTTGTGACAGAACCTGATCTGATGGAATCACTCTTATGATATTACAACAGTTGTGATGTATCTGCAGCTTGGCTGTTTATAACCAACTTGTAATGTCACAGCAGTTTACATGACTGAAAATCACTTGGGAGGTCACACCATCTCACAGGAACTTCACATGTCACAGAAACACAGAGATCATGTTGGGGGGGAGGAGTTATTGCAGGGAAAATTTTTTGTAAATGTTTTTTTGCTGCTGCACTAGACCCAGCAGTGCTACTCTTTTAGAGGAATCCAATGTTCCATTATCATGTATGACCATGGGGGCATGCCCCCTCCCTTAACCTGGTCCCCAGATACTTGTTGGTGTTTTACTAAGATAAGTTTTGTTAAGTGTACTGTAACACATTTTTCTTCCCTCATACGTGCATACCACATACCTACATCTAAGTAGTGTACTATTTTGTTATAATACACTACAAGCAAGAGGAGAGCACACTTATGGGAAGGGTTAGACAGACAACGTATGGCAGGTACTAACTTGTAGGGCCCTTTGGCGGCTATGGAGCATCAGGGTGTTCAAAGTAAAGCCGATCTGCGGGGTGCAGAAAACTCGCAACAGAATCATTAAGTAAATACAGGAAGGAGAGAACATCTGCACTCACCGCTCAATATCGGCCGTCACGTCCGGGAGTCCGGGATCACAGGCGCAGCATGTAGCAGGAGCGCTTCCTGCTACATGCTGCGCCTGTGATCCCGGACTCCCGGACGTGACGGCCGATACTGAGCGGTGAGTGCTGTGTGTACTATTTTGTACCTGTTAATATGTCAAGGGCCTACATACTGTGAAAGGACAGCCAAAAGTAATCACTGGCTGGTGTTTTACTCCACTAATTTTTGGAAGCATACAGTAGCGCATTTTTTTGCCCTCATAAGTGCATACCACATACCTAAATCTAAGTAGTCTACTATTTTGTACCTGTTAATCTGTCAAGGGCCTAGATACTGTGAAAGGACAGCCAAAAGTAATCACTGGCTGGTGTTTTACTCCAATACGTTTATTAAGTGTACTGTAGCACATTTTTCTGCCCTCATAAGTGCATACCTACATTTAAGTAGTGTACTATTTTAAACCTGTTAATCTGTCAAGGGCCTAGATACTGTGAAAGTCCAGGCAAAAGTACTCACTAGCTGGTGTTTTTACTCTTACTCTTTTAAGTGTACTGTAGCGCATTTTTCTGCCCTCATAAGTGCATACCACATACGTACATCTAAGGAGTGTACTATTTTGTACCTGTTAATCTGTCAAGGGCTTAGATACTGTGAAAGTCAAGGCAAAAGTACCCACCGGCTGGTGTTCTAGACAAATACTGTTTTAAGCATAGTGAAGCGTATTGTACTTCCCTCATATACGCACTAAGTATGTCAGGCAGAGAAGTGCCAGGACGTGCACAGAGGAGTGGCAGAGGCCTAAATGCATCAGGCAGAGGTCACAGAAGACTAGGGGCGAGTGGCAGTAGGAGTCACAGCGAGAGGCCTGAGCTCTCGGTATCAGCTAGCGGTCGTGTCTGCTGTCATTGATTGGTTAACACGGTCATCCACTTCATCACAAGTGACATCTGATACCCCCAGTCAACAGTTGGTGGGTTCCTCAGACACAACCCTCAGTTGGCATGGCCCGGGAGCAGTCCCTGTCCTCCCATTGCCTCTGTCCTATGCTGTTCCCTTCCCTACAGAAGTATCTTATGCTGTGGGTTCAGCTTCACTATTCACTGAGGATGATCTAATAAAGGATAATCAGCAACTACTGGCCAGCCAACAAGTGGAGGAGACATCCGCCGCATCCTCTGCTAGGCGGGCAAGTAGTGATGAGGAGAGTGACGTGGAAGGCGATGTTGCCAGGGTTCCTGAAGCAGACACTGTTGAGGAACCTGAGGAGGACATCAGTGACTTAAAGACACTTTTTGATGATGATGAAGCCGATCGCAATTGGGAGCCAGGTGCAGAAGTGGCTTCATCCTAATCAGGAGAAGAGAGTTGCAGGTTGCCCGTGAGGCAGCAGTTGAGCAAGCAAGGAGGTAACATGTTTGGCAGTCAATAAATAAACACTATGACCCCTGAAAAAAGTGTGTAGATCCTACGTCAGAACATCCATATTAACAAAATATCAAAATTGTATTAACATATAAGGATAAGATCCAAAATACATACATTTAAAACCAAGTAAAATACATATGTAAATGGCAGACATAGCTTCAAATCCGCAGCCACAGAGGAACAGAAAAAGGGGTGGTCAGGTGGGACTCAAATGCTACCATAAGTGAGACTAGAATAATATAAGATGACATCTACAAAATGTGTACTCCCCTGTGTAACTTCATTGTGAACCAGTGGCAGCTCATACGTGACACCTGCCGTTTGCTCAGGCCCTTTGAGGAAGCCACATTACGGGATGAATGACGTCATTCCACTGCTTCAATTCTTACAACATGTGTAGGAAACGATGGCTGGCCAGGGCACTGGAGATGTGGTGCCTACATCTCAGGGCCACATGAGCCCTGTGGGGGCTGAACTGGAGGAGGAGGGGTGGAGCACATTTTTAGGTTTCGCCAAAATGGGTGGTTTTTCTAGTAATCTGACAGGAGTGGAGGAGCAGGAGCAGCCAGAGGAGTTAGAGGGTTATGAGGAAGGCAAGACAGAGGACCCAGACACCTTAGCAGTATGCAGTGGAGATGGAAGCAGGGAGTCCCTCCGAGTTACTTGCACAAATGGCACGATGAATGCTCACTTGCTTGTATAGTGACAGCTGAATTGTCACCATTCGGCAGCGGGATGATTTCTGGATCACCACCTTATTGGACCATCGCTACCGCCACAAAATAGGGGCCTTTTTTACACCCGCTGAAAGGGAGGACAAACTGACCTACTACAGAGGCATCCTATGTAGTCAGTTGGCTGATGCCTATCGGCGTCATTGTCCATTCTCTCGCAGGTCTGAATCCGGGGGCTCCCTGTGCTCACCTTCCACTGCCATGCCTGCTGGGAAGGGGTGGGGTGGCAGGAGCAGTAGCAGCTCCATCAGCAGCAGCCTGAGTCTACAGTCGCTGATGAGTAGCTTTCTTCACCCACATAGTGAAGCAACTCATCAGCAGCAGCTACACCTGGAGCAGGACCTGAATCAGCAGGTGGTGGCATACCTTGACATGCCCATGCCAACATACCTTGAAGATCAGCTGGACTTCTGGGCAGCCAAACTGGAAAAGCTGGCCTGCCTGGCCAGTAGTGTGCCATCAGAGCGGGTTTTTAGCGCGGCAGCGGCCATAGTCCCCCCAAGGAGAACTCGTCTGTCCATGAAAAATGTGGAGAGACTGACCTTTGTGAAGATGAATCAGGCATGGATCAGCCAGGATTTCCACCCACCAATGCCTGATGCATCAGAGTAGATTGACCATGGTGCCACACCAACACTTCTCAAATATGTGTCATTCAGCAACTATTTGGCCTCCTGAGACTGTTTGCGCCGAGAACCCGCGGATTTTATTTTTTTCCTCCATTATGATGTTTCTACATTCGGCTGAGGACCCCTGACTGCCGAAACCCGGGTGGCTGCACCGACATTCCAACGCTGTTACTGGTGGTTGTGTCTGGCACACAACCACAAAAGGTGAGCGAGATTGCCCATATCCCGTATTTATATGGATGGGCATTTTTCCACTATCTAGACTACTATACCATGAGAAGCTCTGCTTAGTTTTTTCAGACACATCTTTTAATTTTCGGGATTGTGAAGCCCTAGTGTCTATTCCTGCTTCAGCCAACTCCAGGCTGTGTCATTGAGCCAATATATGGTCTACTGGTGCTGCTGGGCCCGGGCCTAAAAAAATTTGATGGTAGCACTAGCTAACATAAATCTTCAATTTAAATTTAAAAATTCATCTTTTAATCTTAGTAGTTGTGAAGCTCTAGTGTCTCCTCATGCTGCTGCCAACTCCAGGCTGAGCCATTCAGACACTTTATGGTCTCATGCTGCCAACACCTCCACGCTGTGTCATTCAGCCACTATATGGTCTCCTCATGCTTCAGCCACATCCAAGCTGTGTCATTCAGCCACTATATGGTCTCCTCATGCTTCAGCCACATCCAAGCTGTGACATTCAGCCACTATATGGTCTCCTCATGCTGCCAACACCTCCATGCTGTGTCATTCAGCCACAATATGGTCTCCTCATGCTTTAGCCACATCCAAGCTGTGTCATTCGGCCACTATATGGTCTCCTCATGCTGCCAACACCTCCACGCTGTGTCATTCAGCCACTATATGGTCTCATAATGATGCCACCTCCAGGCTCTGTCATTGTGCCACTTTGCGGCAGTGATTGCCTGTAATCTGCATGTCATTCTGAATAACAGTATTATTTCACTACCCCCAGCACACTCCATATGCATGTTAGAACAAAGCAAAGTGTTTTACACCCCAATTGAGGCTCTCTGTAGTCCAGAAATAGCCGTTTTTAATACAGACTAGCTGAGTACCGACATTGCCCAGTTTTTCTTTTCTAATCCTTGTTGGGGAGAAAAATCAACAAAGGAGGAAGCTTTTGACTTCATATCCCATCCTCATATATTGTTGTCATATCCCAACCCCATATCCCGTCCTCATGTCTCAACCTGATATCCCATCCTCATATCCTGACCTCATATCCCGATCTCATATCCCGTCATCATGTCTCAACCTTATATCCTGACCTATCCCGTCCTCGTATCTTGACCTCATATCCCGTCCTCCTATCCCATCCTCCTATCTTGACTTCATATCCTGTCCTCATATCCCGACCTCATATTCAATCCTCATATCTTGACCTCCTATACCGACCTCCTATCCTGTCCTCCTATCTCGACCTTATATCCTGTCCTCATATCCCAACCTCATATCTCAACCTCCTATCCCGACCTCCTATCCCGACCTCCTATCCTGACCTCCTATCCCGACCTCATATCCCATCCTCATATCTCAACCTCCTATCCCATCCTCATATCCCGTCCTCATATCCCGACCTCCTATCTTGACCTCCTATCTCAACCTCATATCCCAACCTCCTATTCCGTCCTCATATCCCGTCCTCATATCCCGACCTCATATACCGTCCTCATAGCCCGACCCCATATCCCATCCTCATATGCTGTCCTCATATCCTGTCCTTATGTCCCATCCTCATATCCTGTCCTGGCAAATGGGGTTGAGTAAGGGTTAAATTATCTATCCTATGTTTGTTGTTGACATATCAGTAACATGTGTGCCAAGTTTCATGTTAATATATTTAGTCGTTTGTATGTGATGCTGGAACATACACACATACACACACACACACATTGATCAATTTTTTCTCTGTTTCTCAGTCCTGAGACCTAATGGGATCATGAGTAACAGCTAACTGAAGTGTGCTGACACACTCTTCACTCCCTGGCTGACCACCCAATCTGACTCTTTCACCTCATAGACTAATGCAGCAAAATTTTGATTTGATTGACTACCAGGGAGGGAAACATGTGCTGCCATGCACTTCACCCGGCTATTTATCACAATCGCAGTGGGTCTCAGACTGAGAACTGGTGCAATATTAATATCTGACATGGCTGTACAACATGTCAAAAGTTTTTACAAAGGACCCTTTAAGCACTACCTGAAGTAACTGTGTACTGTATCCTCTTAGCTCCCTGGAATATTGTAAGGGTTTGCCACCATTATAGTATTCAAATGATGAAGGACATAAAGGAGAACTCAACCCCTAGACATCTTATCCCCTATCCCAAGGATAGGGCATAAGATGTCTGATCGCAAGCGGTCCGGCCGCTGGGAGCCCAGCATCTCCAGCATGGCGCCGCTGCATTCTGAACATGGAAGACTGGAGTTTCTGTGTTCCTGACATGATGCCACGCCCCCTCCAATCATGTCTATGGGAGGGGGCGTGACGGCTAGTACATAGCCATCACGCCTCCTCCCATAGACATGATCGGAGGGGGCAAGACGGCTGTGGTCACCCGTAATCCGGCACAGAGTGGAGTTCGCTCCATGCACTGGATGACTGGGGTGCTGGGCGAAGATCACGGGGGTCCACGCGGCTGGACCTCCGCAATCAGATATCTTTGAATAGGGGATAAGAAGTCTAGGGGCGGAGTACCCCTTTAAGCCCTCTGAGATGTTACAAACTAAATACAATCTTCTGTGAATGCTATGTAGATATTTACAGATCAAATATGCTTGTTGGGACTTATTGTTGTAACTTCTAGCACCTGGAGTTGTCTCACTCTGCATCACAGTCCTCTCACTCCCATCCTGCAGCAAACTTTCCAGTTCCCAACCCAGAGCTGTTAAAGAACATTTCAGTACACAGCAAACAGCAAATGTATCTGTATTTATTGTCTGGTAGCGGCATCATTTATCACAAGACAGCATGTTCTACTCATTGTCTTTTTGCCCCTCTGCCTGTGGGATTGCTCAAATCAAGGCAGTATGCCGTGAACACACCTAATTCTTCCATAAATGTCCTAATAAATATATATATATATATATATATATATATATATAGGAAATAGTCATGTAGGCTGGATGATGCATCATCTTGAGAGAGAGAGGGAGGAGCCAGAGAGCCGCTGAGACAACAGTTTACTGAAGAGAAAATAACTACATAACTTCCTTTCTATGGTAATGCAAGTAAACATTTGTGAAAACACTATATTAGTAAGTTATTCAGTAAATCTTGAGGTGATTTTTTTTTTTTTTTTTATACTGGAATACTTCTTTAACTTGAAATGGTTACTGAATAAGCCAAAATTTTTCTAACGTGTCACCTAGCAGAGAGGAGAGACAGGCAGGCCTGCACTCTACTCTGGCTTTGGCCAGGCTAGCTAGTTCCAGCCCTCTGGGGAGAAGTTTCTGCATAGAAACTAGCTGAGGTGAGTCATGTGACCAAGGTTTCATACATTCTTACACATACATATATGGCTATATGTATGTGCTTAAACAGTTGTAAAACTTTAGTGTATGCAGCAGTAGACATGTACTGCAGAAAATAACAAATTTTGTGTGTTTAACTCACAAAATGGCACTTAATGAGGCCTGTAAAATATAAGTCTACTTGGGTGGGGCTCATGGCCTTCCTTCCTCCTCCACTGTATGTGTGCTTAGCAACACTGGAGTGAACTGGGAGCAGGCTGTGAGTCGGGCCTAATGCCGCTGTAATTGCCCACTGGCCCCTGCTATTGCCAAAACGGCACAGGTAGGTTTAGTGTTAGGTCCTGTGCCACTTGAGAAACCTTTGGCATTGGTGTGCGGGCTCAGGTATGTCCTTCATATAAGGATATACTGGCTAATGTCTCAATTTTATCACCATTTATTGAAGGTTAGTTATATGTTACTGTCTATATATATACCACAGTAGTGCACTTAAATTTATGTATTATTCTATATGTTCTTTGGATGCAACTCAGCATTCTTTCTCCTCCAAACACAACAAGTTGAGTTTTTACCAAAAAGTTCTACTTTGGTTTCATATTACCATATGACGTTCTCCCAATCCTCTTCTGGATCATCCAAATGCTCTCTAGCAAACTTCAGACGGCCAGGACATGTACTGGCTTAAGTAGGGGGACACGTCTGGCACTGCATGATTTGAGTCCCTGGCGGCATAGTGTGTTACTGGTGGTAGCCTTTGTTACTTTGGCCCAGCTCTCTGCAGGTCATTCACTAGGTCCCCCCATGTGGTTCTGGGATTTTTGCTCACAATTCTTGTCATCTTTTTGACACCTCAGGGTGAGATCTTGCTTGGAGCCCCAAATCGAGGGAGATTATCAGTGGTCTTGTATGTCTTCCATTTTCTAATAATTGCATCCTCAGTTGATTTCTTCACATCAAGCTGCTTGCCTATTGCAGATTCAGTCTTCCCAGCCTGGTGCAGGACTACAATATTGTTTCTGGTGTCCTTCAACAGCTGTTTGGTCTCAGCTAAAGATGAGCAAAGATACAGCAATTTGATTCATCATGAACCTCGCGGCTCGGCAGTTGCCACCTTTTCCACCTCACCGAAGCACCTGAAAGCTGATTTAATTTATGCAGGCTAAAGTCAGCAACCGCAGAGCTGCGAGGTTCGTGACAAATCTAATTACTGTAACTTTGCTCATCTCTAGTCTCGTCCATAGTGGAGTTTGGAGTGTGACTGTTTGAGGTTGTGGACAGGTGTCTTTTATACTGATAACAAGTTCAAACAGGTGCCATCAATAGAGGTAATGAGTGGAGGACAGAGGAGACTCTTAAAGAAGAAGTTACAGGTCTGTGAGAGCCAGAAATCTTGCTTGTTTGTAGGTGACCAAATACTTATTTTCCACCTTAATTTGCAAATAAATTCTTGTGATTTTATGGATTTTTTTTTCTCATTTTGTCTCCCATAGTTGAGGTATACCTATGATGGAAATTACAGGCCTCTCTAATCTTTTTAAATGGGAGAACTTGCACAATTGGTGGCTAACAAAATACTCTTTTGCCCCACTGTACATCTCAGCAGCTGAGCGGCTGCATGATCGTTCGGTGAAGAGGATAGGGGATAAGTATCTGATCTCGGGGGGGGGGGGAATTAGACATTTATCCTTATGCTCTAAATATAATAATCATTTTTTCTGCTCATTCAAAAACCAAAAAGGTTTATGGTAAGACATTAAAAAAAAAAATACAGAACTGTAAGCATATTTGTACATTTATAATGGCATCCACCTACATTCTGAATTATTTCACAGAATAGAAAAAACTCTAATCTCAGAATTTGTGATTTTATTTTATTTAAAAAAAAAAAATCTAGCTTTTTATTGCCAGTGGGGGGCTGATCTGTTATATATGGCTTCTGTTGACCTGCATAGGAGACAAATACAGATCGTTCTTTAGGGGAACAAATTGTGTGGTGGGGGAACAAAGGATTGGTGCTCTATAGGAAATTGGGTACTGTGTCTTTATTTAGAATATTAAGAAAATGCTCCATATCATGTACAGTATATTACTTGTTTCTCAAACAAAAAAAGTCAAAGAATAACAAATGTGACTGTATATTACATATGTTTTAAAGCTTTTTTTGTAGAAGGAAAGGGTGCTACATAAATGAGACAAGGAGTAAGAGAGACATTGAGAAACTTTATTCGCTGCTACTTAATTTTTCCAAGAGTCTCTTTTCGAAATGACTTTTACAAGGGTTTCACATTCAGATGATTGATATCGCTAGTTATGACTATCTGTCACATTGAACAAAGCTGACATTCTGAAATAGTAGTTTTACAGCAAGTGGGGGATAATGCTGCTTGCCTGCTTTATTCACTTGTCAAATATACTCCAACAGCCAGAGCTTGGCACAAAAGTTGCACTGGCATCAGTAGTGTTTTCCAGCAAATTATATAGCATGCGCTGACTGTCACAATATTAGTGTCTCCTTTGTGCCTACTATACAAAATACATTTTAAAGAACAATCCCCTTTAAAAACTAAAATCATCCACAGAGTTTCCTTTACTAATGGAATTTCCTCCATACAATTCGTATCTACAGACAATAAATCAATCATATAAATAAATACATACATAAAAAAACTTAATCCAGCCCTACTGGGACCTAATCTTTTCCAAATTATGAAGAATTCTCATGATCAGACAGACTTACAAAAAGTTACAGTATATGAAGTTTACTTGTAAGGGTACGACCACAGGAACATACACAGCAAACTCAAATCTGCACTTCATAGAATATCGTTAAAAAAAAAAAAAAAACATACCACCTCATAAATATAAAAGTTATCAGTGTGTCAAATGTACCAAGAAAACGTCACATTTTTCCCCCAAAGTATTTGGATACTCCAAGACCTCATATGAAGCTTGATAGGATGTCTGCAAAATATCCTAAATAAAAAAAGGCTCCAAAATCCACTATGTGCTCCTTCATGTCTGATGCCAGTGTTTAAATTAAGTAGCGTACAAAGGTCACATGTGAAATTTTTGGAAAAACATCAGACTTAAGGGAAAATACCCTTACCGGTAGACGGCACACACTCCATTCATATCTATGGGAGCACTGATGATGCCAAAGACCTGAACTCGGGTCTTTTCAGTGCTCCCATAGAAATGAATGGAGCGCATGCTGGCTGCAGCACATGCTCCTCATTTAGCGCTTGGTTCCATCCCGGTTATTATGGGGGGTTCCAGCGGTCGGAATCTCTGGCAGACCAGAGAAGTAGATTGCCAATTATACTGATTAGAGATGAGCGAATCGAATCTGAGGAAGTAAAATTCATTCTAAATTTCATGAAAAATTCGATTCGGACCGAATCCGAACTTCAACTCGATTCGTTGTATGAATGGGCGCATACGGTTGTCTCTTGGACATTGCTTCGCCGATGGATTGCTGGTGGAATGACTGACTAAAAGTAGGAGGTGCAGGAGCATCTGGAGCGACAGAAGGAGGGTATGGAACACAGCTCCCTTCGGCTGAGGTGGTGGAGCCTTGGATGGCTGAAAGAGGGAGCGGCGTGGCACTGGGTGATGCAGCAGGCTGGACCACCACATCAGAGCCACGGTTCTCCCAGGCAGCTTTATGGTGGCGCAGCATATATTGATGCAGGGCTGTGGTGCCAACATTGGGACCCTGGCCACACTTCACCTTCTGCCGAAACATCTTGCATGTGGCTATGTGAACCTCCTCCGGATGCTTGATGAAAAACTGCCACACCGCTGAGTAGCTGATTTTCCCACCAACATTCCGCACTAATTGACTGCTACTGCTGCCGTCTCCAGGAACCCCTGTTCCACTACCTTCCAGGAAGGTAGGCTGCCGTGAAGCAGGTGGTATCCCCCAGGCATGTTTGGCTCCAGACTTTCCACTTCTGCCACCATGCTGACTGCCAACCATGCTACCACCTTGCTGGCTCAGCTGCTGCCTCATGAGCATCCTGCAACCCTCTTCTGCTGATGATGATGATGATGATGATGAAGCCCCTTCTGCACCCGGCTCCCAATTGCGATCGGCTTCATCATCATCAAGTGTCTACACGTCACTGATGTCCTCCTCAGGTTCCTCAACAGTGTCTGCTTCAGGACCCTGAACGTTGGCAACACCGCCTCCCACTTTACTCTCCTCATCACTACCATACTACACCCTAGTGGAGGAAGCGGCGGATGTCTCCTCCACTTCTTGGCTGTTCAGTAGCTGCTGACTGTCCTCTATTAGATCATCCTCACTGAATAGTGGAGCTTAACCCACAGCATAAGATACTTCTTTAGGGGAGGGTACAGCATAGGAAAGAGGCAATGGGATGACAAGGACTGCTTCCCGGCCATGCCAACTGAGGGTTGTGTCTGAGGAACCCACTGACTGTTGACTGGGGATATCAGATGTCACTTGTGATGAAGTGGATGACCGTGTTAACCAATCAATGACGGCAGATGTGTTGCTGGTCGAGACACGACCACTAGCTGATACCGGGAGAACAGGCCTCTCGCTGCCACTTCTGCTGCCACCCGCCCCTAGTCTACTGTGACCTCTGCCGGCACCTGATGAATTAAGGTCTCTGCCACTCCTCTGTACATGTCCTGGCACTTCTCTGCCTTACATACTTAGTGCGTATATGAGGGGAGTACAATACGCTTCACTGCACTTACATAGTTACATAGTTAGTTACATAGTTAGTATGGTTGAAAAAAGACATACGTCCATCAAGTCCTACCAGGGAATTGAAGTGAAGGGTGTAAGGGGATAAGGGAAAGGGATGTAGTTTTATAATTCTGCATAAGCATTCATGTTATTTTGTTCCAGGAATGTATCTAACCCTGTTTTAAAGCTGTTAATTGTTCCTGCTGTGACCAGTTCCTGAGGTAGACCGTTCCATAAATTCACAGTCCTCACGGTAAAGAAGGCGTGTCGCCCCTTTAGACTAAACCTTTTCTTCTCCAGACGGAGGGAGTGCCCCCTCGTCCTTTGGGGGGGTTTAACCTGGAACAGTTTTTCTCCATATTTTTTGTATGGGCCATTTATATACTTATATACGTTTATCATATCCCCCCTTAAACGTCTCTTCTCAAGACTAAACAATTGTAACTCCTTTAATCGCTCCTCATAGCTAAGATGTTCCATGGCCCATATTAGTTTAGTCGCACGTCTCTGCACCCTTTCCAACTCCGCAGTGTCCCTTTTATGAACAGGCGACAAAAACTGAACAGCATATTCCAGGTGAGGCCGTACCAATGCTTTATAAAGGGGGAGTATTATGTCCCTGTCCCTTGAGTCCATGCCTCTTTTTATACATGACAATATCCTGCCGGCTTTGGAAGAAGCAGCCTAACATTGCATGCTATTCTGTAGTCTGTGATCTACAAGTACACCCAGATCTTTCTCTACCATCGACTCTGACAGTTTAATCCCCCCTAAGACATACGATGCATGCATGTTCTTAGTACCCAGATGCATAACTTTACATTTATCCACATTGAACCTCATTTGCCAAGTGGATGCCCAGACACTTAGTCTATCCAAGTCATCTTGTAACTAATGCACATCCTCTATAGACTGTACCATGCTACAAAGCTTGGTGTCATCCGCAAAGATAGAAACAGAGCTGTTAATACCATCCTCTATATCATTGATAAATAAATTAAACAACAGCGGGCCCAGTACTGAACCTTGGAGTACACCACTAATTACCGGGGACCAATCAGAGTACGAATCATTGACCACCACTCTCTGGGTACGATCCATGAGCCAGTGTTCAATCCAGTTACAAACTAAAGTTTCCAAGCCCAAGGACCTTAACTTACCTGTCAGACGTCTGTGAGGGACAGTATCAAACGCTTTGGCAAAATCCAGAAACACTATATCCACAGCCATTCCTCTGTCAAGGCTTCTACTCACCTCTTCATAAAAGCAAATTAGATTGGTTTGACAACTTCTATCCTTAGTAAACCCATGCTGGCTATCACTTATAATACTATTATCCCCTATGTATTCCTGTATGTAATCCCTTATAAGTCCTTCAAACAATTTACCCACAATGCACGTTAGACTTACCGGTCTATAATTGCCTGGCGAAGACCTAGAGCCCTTCTTGAAGATTGGTACAACATTAGCCTTGCGCCAGTCCCTTGGCACAATACCAGACACCAGAGAATCTCTAAATATCATGAACAAGGGTACAGATATTACTGAACTTACCTCTCTAAGAACTCTTGGGTGTAGTCCATCCGGCCCTGGAGATTTGCTTACATTTACTTTACTTAACTTACCTTGTACCATCTCTACATTAAGCCAGTTCAGTACATTACATGATGTGTTACCAGCACTGATCTGGCCAATGTCAGCTCCTTTTTCCATAGTGTATACAGAACTAAAGAACCCATTCAGTAGCTCCGCCTTCTCTTGATCGCCCGTGACAACCTCCCCATTATCATTATAAAGGGGTCCTACATGCTCTGTCCTTGTTTTTTTTGTATTTATATATCTAAAAAAATATTTAGGATTAGTTTTGCTTTCTTTGGCCACCTGTCTCTCATTTTGAATTTTTGCTGTTTTTATTACATTTTTACAGATTTTATTGTACTGTCCTTGTACTGTTTAAATGTTATAGCTGACCCATCAGATTTGAATTTTTTGAAGGCAATTTTTTTGTTGTTTATTGCTCTTTTAACATCATTTGTCAGCCATGTAGGATTTAGTTTTAATCGTTTATATTTGTTCCCCTTTGGTATATATTTAGCTGTATAGTTATTTAGAGTTGATTAAAAAATTTCCCATTTACCTTCTGTATCAGTATTTGAGAACACCTCCCCCCAGTCTATGTCCTGTAGTGCAGCTCTCAGCCCAGGGAAATGTGCCTTTTTAAAGTTATATGTTTTTGCCTTCCCCGTCTGTCTTTGTTTTCTACATTTTAAGTCAAAAGTAACTATATTGTATCGCTATTACCAAGGTTATATATATATATATATATATATATATAGAGTTATGGTCTCAACATACAATGGTTTCAACATACAATGGTCGTCCTGGAACCAATTAATATTGTAACTTGAGGGACTACTGTATTAGGTATAGACTGCTGAGTATTATACCGTCTACAGACTAGTATAACCAGCAGATGATTTTTTGTGGAACAAAGACACAGAATTGTGCTGAAAAATTATTCCTGCCTCCTCTGCTAAGGTTTATGAAGTTGAGGCAGCTTGTTGAAATGTATGAGGCAACACAGCTCTCTGCCCCTCTCTGTAATGCAATGCTGTAGAAAGTGACTGGGAGGTTAAATGGTAACTCTCATTAAAACTACTTTTTCCTATTGCACTCCTTATGGTAAATAACAAATATTTCTTATATACTTTGGTTAAAAAAGATGAAGTTTTCTATGTTTTATTTGTGCTTAAAAAAGCTCAAGAGCACATTTTCCCCCATCTCATACACAGACTTAGGACCGAAGCTCAAACACAGGAAGTGCAGCCTGGAGTGCTGATATGTCCAACCAACAGCATATGGCAATTAAGTGTGAGAGGAGCTATGATTGGATGAGACTGGACACACCCCCCTCAGCACTCCAGGCTGCACTTTCTGTGTTTGGACTTCGGTCCTAAGTCTGTGTATAAGGTGGGGGAAAATGTGCTCTTGAGCTTTTTTAAGCACAAATAAAACATGGAAAACTTCATACTTTAAACTTTAAACAAAGTATATTAGAAATATTTTTTATTTGCCATAAGTAAGGAGTGCAATATCAAAAATTAATTTAAATGAGAGTTACCCTTTAATGACTGCAGTAAAAATTATTTTCAGTGAAAAACGCACTGCTCTCTGTCCACCAGAACGCTGACGTGACTAGGAGGTGAAACGCTGCTGGAAAAAGCTTGTCTGTGTAACACACCGCGCTGTCCTATCTCTCTGCAGTAAAAGGATGAAGTGACTAGCCGGAATATGGCTGTCGATTATATAGGGATATGACATCACTGGGGTGGCTGGCTGCTGATAGGCTGCATCCTGCATGTGATTCAGGGTCATCCTGCCTACCCTTGTTCCCGCCTTCCCAGAGTTCCTTGCCCCATGTCCTCCCATGTGGATCCGCAATTTTAGATGCCCTGGAGTCGGGACCGTACTAAATGGAGTTTAATGAAGCAATTCACAATTTTTACTTCATCACTCCAGAGCATTTTGTTCCTCATTGTCTGAGAGTCCTTTAGGTGCATTTTTGCACACTCTAGGTGGGCTTTCACACTTTTACTGAGGAGAGGCTTCTTTCTGGTCACTCTTCTATAAAGCTTAGATTGTGGAGTGCTACAGTGATATTTGACTTTCTAGATATTTCTCACATCTGTACAAGATTTGCAGCTCAGCCACACTAACCACTGGGTTATTGCCACCATTCTTTTTTACAGAGGCCCTTCTTACCCGATTACTTAGTTTGCTGGGGCAGCCAGCTCAAGGAAGAGTCCTGATTATTGCAGTATAATTTTTTTTACCCTTCTCCAGAACTTTCTCTCTACACAATCCTGGCTCTATAGGCAATTTTTTTCACCTCCTTGCCTAGTTTTTTTTTATTTTTTATAAGCATTATGAGCTGTGAGACCTTATAAAGACAGGGCTGTCACTTTCCAAATCCTGTCCAATCACCCAAACGTACCACAAGTGGCACCAACTAAGTTGCAGAATCCTCTCAAAGATGAACAAGAGAAATGGAAGGCACTAGAGCTACATTTCAAATGTTATAGCAAAGTGTCTTAATACTTATGCCTATGAAATTTTAGTCTTTCCTTTTTAAATATGTTCATTGACTTATAATCAAATAATGTTTTCACTGGGGTATTGAGTGCAGAATAATGGGGAGATTTCTTTTTTTTTATTTAGCACAAGGCTGCAACATAACACTGACATTTTTGCAAATGCATTCAAAATTTTTCATTGTCCGTTGAGTTCATCATTATAATTATTATTTTAGTTAATTCACAAATTATGTGTGGCATCATAACCAGAAATAGTATACAGTATGTTCACACATTAGAGATTTGGTTCAGAAATTGCCAAAACTGTCAGTGACATCGGCAACAATTTGTCATACAGTTGCATAAGGCTTAGGTTTATGTTGGGAGCATTTCCCGTTTATGTTCATAGACTTCTAAAATAATGTTTTACTGAATACATAGATTCAGTAAAATATTGTAAGGCCTATAATGTAGAAAAAAAAAGAACAGCAATGTTTGAATACAGCATAATTATCAATTTCTGTGATGGGAACGGTATTCAGCAAAACTACAGCATTAATGTTGCCACAAGAGGGCTCATCTACCAGCACTTGTTATATGCGATCTGTACACAAAACAGTTCCAAAGATAAAATACTACTTCTATATGTAGTACTGCAGTATTAAAACAAAAAAAAGAATTCGACTAAACAAACGCAAAATGCAGAAAAAGCTGCAATCACAATTATTCAACCTCCATAGATAATCTTTGCTGGGATTTGAAGAAGATGGTTGCAGCCTTCTTCAAATCCCAGCAAATATTATCTATGGGATTCAAACAGGCGACTATGACAGCCACTGCTGAATTTTTAAAACTTCTTCTTAAACCAAGTTGTTGTGGACTTTGAGGTATGGAAGAGATCAATCTCCTGTTTGAATGTCCAATGGCGCTCAAGCTTTAGCTTTTTTCCTATTATTTACTGATGCTTTATTAATTTCATCTTGACCTTCACATGCTGCATTTTTCCAGTGCCAGCAAAAGCAAAGCAGCCCGGATGAAAAAGCCCCCACCATGTGTATCTTTTGCAGTCAATCTGGCAAAAGTGTGATGACAGCCAGTAACAGCTTCCATTTTAAAGTGTAGACAGCAATTGGAAATCTTGTCTTATGCTTTCAACTGTATCTATAGGAACACTGGGTGCACTAGCTATCTTTGTACCCTTTTCCTTTATGCAAGCTAATAGCATCTTCCCTTCTTTATTTAAACATCCAACTATCAAACCCATCCTTAAAAACCCATCCACTAGCTAACTCCTTATCTCACTTCCCTCCTTGAGCAAACTCGTTGAATAGCATCTCTACCTCAAACTGCCCTTTCACCTCTCATATCACAAACTTTTTGAACAGCTGCAGTCTGGCTTTTGCCCCTACCACTCTACTAAAATCATCCTAACCAAAGTTGGCAGTGATCTGCTAACCGCCAAAGCCACACACCATTACTCTGCCTATGGACACAGTCAACCACTCTATCTTCTTCCAAACTATCTCATAGCTCAGTGTCACAGGCTTGGCTCTCTACTGGATCCCTACACTTTTCCATAAATACTTTTGGCCTGGGACAGATCATAAAATAGCTTCAAACACCATTTTTATGCTGATAATGGAGAACATGAAATGTATTAATGTTTCCCCATTTTGCTTCACAAGATCTCTGCATAGGATTTCCCCTTGTCCACCCCTCACACAATCGTCTACAAGATTTCTCCCATGTGTCCCCCATATTCTGAAGCTCGATACACCAAGAAAACAGACTCTCACTCACTATAATATCTGTCAAGAGCAACTTGAAAACATATATTTTCCAAAAAGCCTACAATCTTTAATAACTCTGCTTCTACTGTACTGCACAATGAACAACTGTCTCCTCCCCTCACCTTGTAGATTGTAAGCTCTAATGGACAGAGTTCTCTCTCCATTCATGTATACTGTACTTGATTTAGTTACCGTATTTATCGGGGTATACCACGCACCGGCCTATAACACGCACCCTCATTTTACCAAGGATATTTGGGTAAAAAAAAGTTTTTTACCCAAATATCCTTGATAAAATGAGGGTGCGTGTGTGCATGTGTATAACCCGATACACTGTTTCTGACCCTGCAGAAGCCCCCAGGAAAGGCAGGGGGAGAGAGGCCGTCGCTGCCGGCTTCTCTCCCCCTGCCTTTCCTGGAGTCTAGAGCCCTGCTACCGCCGCTTCTCTCCCCTTGCTATCGGCGCCGCTGTCCCTTCTCTCCCCCTGGCTATCGGTGCCGCTGCCCCATTGCCGGCGCCGATAGCCAGGGGGAGAGAAGAGGCGCCAGCAATGGGGCAGCGGCGCCAATAGCCAGGGGGAGAGAAGGGGCAGCGGCACCCATTGCCGGCGCCACTGCCCCGTTGCCTCCCCCATCCCCGGTTGTATAATTACGAGTTGCCAGGGTCGGGTCCGCGCTGCTTCAGGCCTCCGGTGTGCGTCCCCTGCGTCGTTGCTATGCGCTGCACTGCGTCTCGTAGCGCATAGCAATGACACAGGGGACGCCACACCGGAGGCCAGAAGCAGCGTGGACCCGACCCCGGCAACAGGTAATTATACATCTGGGATGGGGGAGGCAACGGGGCAGCTGCGCCTGCAATGGGTGCCGCTGCCCCTTCTCTCCCCCTGTCTGTCGGCGCCGGCACCGATAGCCAGGGGGAGAGAAGGGGCAGCGGCGCCGATAGCAGGGGGAGAGAAGCGGCGGCAGCAGGGCTCTAGACCCCAGGACAGGCAGGGGCAGAGAAGCCGGCAGCAACGGCAGGTCTATGCACCTGCAAAAGCCGCTGAAGTTCATTGATTTAAAGTGCCCCCTTTAAATCATTGAACTGCAGCGGCTTATCAGCGTATAACATGCAGAGAGACTTTAGGCTAAACATTTTTGCCTAAAAAATGCATGTTATAAGCCGATAAATACGGTATATGTTTAGTATTTTAACCCCATTTCACATGTACAGCACACTAGAACTTGCAGTGCTCTAAAACTAAATAAATAATAATAATGCTGAAAATAATAAAAATAATAATACTGAAAATAATAGTTAGGTAAAAACAGGAGAATACTGGCCAAACAGGTGCAATAATACATTTGCCTTTGGCATCCGTTGGGTAAATAGGGCCCTACACATAAGTTTAATGTATGCTCTGGGAGCTTTCCTGAAATGTAATAAAATATGATATAAACATACATACACATCCAATATCAATTCTAGGTCGCTGGACAAAGACAGAAATATGTACACAGCCGCCACGCCTCCCCCATAGACATGAATGGAGGGGGCGTGTGCTCAGCAGTCATCCGGAACTGCACAGAATTTGCTCTGTGCATGCCGCAGCAGAGATCGCGGACCTCCCGCAATGATATATGTTATGTAACATGTCTAGCAGTGGAGTACCCCTTTAAGTTGATGGTGGGTGCCAAACTTATAAAGCTGTTTTTTGTTATTTTTTTATTTTGCTAAAACTTTTAACAAAGAAAGTAAAGACAATACTCACAGGAATAATTCGCAAGCCACAGACAGTAAAGTTTATTAGAAAGCAGAATTAAAGAGACTGTGTCAACAAAAAAATAACCAATTGTTTAAAGAGAATCTGACACAGAATTAATGATGAGCCAAGAGGTAGCCATGACCTACAGCTGAACATCAACTACAGATCAGGATCCTCACTAGAGGTAAGTAACCATTGACATTTCTTCTGATTTTCCTCAGTCCTCCTCATAAAAAAGAACTTGAACTGGTCGTTTGAATCAAAGAAGGTTTACATTATGGGCCCCCATAAGACCCCAAATTAAGGTAAGATCCCTGTTACAGGAGTCATAGCATGTAATATGATTTATGACAGGAACTCATGATATCAGCTCCCCATGGTACCCCAGAACCTGAATGGTGGTAGGGATAGAGGTGCTGAGCCCAGAGGAACATTGAAGATGGTGTTGCCTGTGGACTTTGATGTGGAACCCTGTGAACCGAATTATGGAGCGGATTTGAGTATGCTCAACTGCTTAGACTGCTTTCACACTATAAAGTTCTTCCGTTTTAAAGAGCCGTTATAATGTTCTGTTGAAAACCCTTACAAACGGCCGTTAAACGGCTGTTACAAAATCCCATATGGCCGTTACAAAATTCCATTAAAGTCTATGGGATTTTTACATTATCTGTTTTAACACGTCATAACCCATTATTAATAACCGTTATTTGTGATGGTGTAAAAACGGCACATGCACTATTTTTCTCCCATCGCAAAATAACATCCGTTATTAATAACGGGCTATGACAGGTTAAAATGGGTAATGTAAAAATCCCATAGACTTTAATGGGATTTTGTGACGGCCGTTTTTAAGGGTTTTCATAACGGAACATTATAAGGGCTCTTTAAAACAGAAGAACTTTACAGTGTGAAAGCAGCCTTACCCTAGTAGTGGCAAAAGCTATATATAGTGTGAATAAAAGCAGGGGATGTAGAACTCCATATCAGATAAACTGATCTCACAACTCTATTAACCTCCTCAAATGTCTCTATAAGCAGCATGGGTTCAAATACAAGACAGGCAACAGGAATACAATGACAAGCAGTGCCAGTGAATAAGATCAAGTGGATTTCCTGCTGCATGAAGAGGCAGATTCTGGGCTAAGTCTATGTCCATTTCTGTGTCTGGTGCTGAGCAGGATGGAGCCCAGTGCTGCATCTTCCCTCTCACAGTACTAAAAGTGCCCCCTGGCACCCTTTCTGTGCCCCTTGGCACATTAGATTGCAAGGACAGCTTTAGTTAGGCAGGGACAGTTTCTTAGGGGTTAGAAAAAGAAAATTTTTAGTTTTTTGTGGTATACCATCTGTTGGTGTCCGCGGGTCCGCAGCACCTTTATCTCCATGACCCTGGCCATACAGAGTCGCTGCAGTCTGCCCCCAGTGTTTTTTTTTGGGGGGGGGGGTGCAGACCTTTTTTTTTTTTGCTAACTGTGTGGCCGACCACAGTTAGCTAAAGCCCACCCACTGCTGATCAGTCCCGTAGTACTAATCAGCGTTTTTTTTTGTGGTGCAGTCGCTTTTTCAGGGATTATAAGCGTCTTTTTTATTTTCATTTTTGCATCTATAGTCGGTCCGTGCCACCAGTAGCACCAGTAGTAGTGTGCTGTGTGGAGGGACTGTACCTGTGTATGCAGCCTGCCCCACTGCTGTCAGTGATTTATCCCTAATTAGCATTTTTTTCGAGTTTTATCGCTTTTTTATTTTCTTTTTCTTTTTTTTTGTGTGGGGGTCTGTGTACGTGCCACCAGCCACTGTTCTGGGCTTAGTGGCCAGACCCCCACTGACTTGTGTGCCCAATGCCGCCACCAAGTGCCAATCAGTGCGCACACCACTGATTAGGTGAACACTTTTTTTTTGCGCTAGAAGTCCCTTTTTCCTTTTTTTAATTTAGTTTTATTTTATATTTTTGTTCTGACGGAGGGTTAGGTTGTAGTTTAGGGCAGGATAGGGTAGGGCAGGAAGTATCGCACCACACGCAGCACACACACCAATAAAGTGTCCCCCCCCCACATGCATGCACTTCACCCCCATTAGACTAGGGAAATGGCCCGCAGGGTGTTTTCAGCAGAGGAGGCCTATGCCATACTTGCCTCCGACAAAGAAAGCGCCACAGACGACAAGGAAGACCCCACCTTTCTTATTTCTTCCACGTCCTCCTCATCATCTAGTGATGATGAGCCACCAAGGCGGCAGAGATGCTGCCATGCGAGGCCACAATCCTCCTCTGCTCCTGACCCTGTGCCCCATGCTAGTATGAGTCCCCCTGGCGCTCATACAAACCCCCCCAGTCAAGTTTACTGGTGCCTGGTACCGGTGAACTTGTCTAAACTCAGCCAGTGGACCACAAGCCCGTGATTCCTGAGTTTGTTGGCGACTCAGGAATCAAGATTGACATCAGTGGGTTCACTGAAATGGACTATTTTAGTTTTTTTTTTCAGTGATGACTTTGTCAATCTGATGGTTGACCAGACGAATCTGTACACCCAACAGTTCATCGCTGCAAACCTGGGCTCCTTTTTAGCTAGGTCCAATGGCTGGTTCCCAGTCGATGCAGCCGAAATGAGGACATTTTATGGCCTCTTGCTGCATATGGCCCTAGTTGAAAAAAAAACAAAGGTCAGGCAGTACTGGAGTGGGGATGTCCTCTACCAGATCCCGCTCTACAGTATGGCCATGACCCCCCCCCCCCGGTTCGAGGCCATTCGCAAATGTTTGCATTATGCTGATAATGCGGCATGTCCCCCCGTATAAAATCAGGCCGGTCATCAATCACTTCGGGGCCAAATCTTGGGAGGCCTATGTCCCTGGAAGGGAGGTCTCTATTGATGAGTCTTTTATCAGCTTTAAGGGGAGACTCAGCTTCCGGCAGTACATTCCCACTAAACGGGCGAGGTATGGCGTGAAGATGTATAAACTCAGGGTACACTTCCAAGTTTATGGTGTATGAGGGACAAGATTCCCGTTTTGAACCCCCAGAATGTGCCCCCACTCTAGGTGTTAGCGGAAACATTTTTTGGGCCTTTTGCACCCATTGTTAGAGAAAGGTTACCACCTTTACGTGGATAACTTTTATACTAGTATCCCTCTCTTCACATCCCTCGCCACCAGATCCACGCTCGCTTGAAAGAATCAGAGAGGCCTTCTGACCTATCCCCTCCAGACTCCTATGTCCCGGGGTGAGTCCCGTGCCCTTACCCATGAAAACCTGTTGCTGGTCTGTTATAAGGACAAGAGGGATGTCCTTATGCTCACCACAATTCATGGGAGGTACCGTGGAACCAGTCCTCAAGCCTGATTGTAGTCTGGACTACAATCGGTATATGGGGGGAGTTGATCTCTCTGATCAAGTCCTCAAGCCATATAATGCCATGCAGAAAACACGGGCATGGTACAAAAAAGTTGCGGTCTACATGGTTGAGGTTGCCATGTACAACTCTTTTATACTGTCCCAGTACACTGGCAACTCAGGGACATTCCTGCAGTTCCAAGAGGAACTGCCAAAGAGCGGGTCAGAGAACCTCTAGAACTACTGTCTCACAGATCAACACTCTCCAGGTGAGGTCCCCAACACTGGAAAGAAGGGACAATCGCAGAAAAAATGCAAAGTGTGTCACAGGAGAGGGGTTCAGAAGGACACCACCAATCAGTGTGATACTTGCCCCGATCATCCGGGCCTTTGCATTAAAAATTACTGTTCCCTAATTTTAATTCCCCAGAATTTGACTCGAATGTATCAGTCCAGAATACATTTTTGTCTTGCAGATTTTAAAACCAAATACAATCCCCGCCCCAAAAAAATAAAAACACTAATTTCTCAATACTCCTGATAATATTTTTTTTTTCCCCAAAAAAAGGGTCATGGGACACAGAGTCAACAGCACTGGGGGTTTGCAGTTGCCTCAAATGCGCACCTGAGCAGGGTGCACATTTGAGGTAACAGAATATGGTTGGCCACACACATTACATTCCGAGAATAATGATTCAGAGCATAGGGTTTGGGGTGGGAATCATTTTTACTTTTGGCTATACTCTGGGTCATCATTCTGGGAAAATAATTGGCATATCAGTACTAAAATTGCAATTTTCATTTTCCCCAAACTACACTTGATCCATTCCTGGAAAATAAATGTAGGGAACACCCGTCTGTTCCAAATGTCCACTTCACCCCTATACACCTTCCCTAGGGGGTGTACTGTTTGTAACAGGCTCACGTGTGGGTGTTCCTTTCTTGTATTTTCCTCTGAATGTATGTAACTGTACTTAGGTCCGTAAGAAACATCGGCCTCAAATGCGATGAGTACTTCCTCATGAGCTCTGTCGTATTTCCAGGCTACAATTCAGAGTCACATGTTAGTTGTCCCCAGAAAGATGAAGAGTATAGGTTGCAGATTGCAATTCAATTTTCAAAAGCTTCCCTTCATCTATTCCTGGAAAATAAATTTAGGAAACACCCGTGCGTTCAAAATGTCCTCTTTACCCCAATACCCATTCCTCGGGAGGGTACTTTCTGTAATAGTGTCACATGTGGGTGTTTCATTTTTGTTTTTTCCTCCAAATATGTGTAACCGTCAGCTACTGATATGCTATAGGCCTCAAATGCAAACAGACCTCTATGACGTCTGAGCCTTGTTGTGTGCCTACCCTGCATGTTACCCCATATGCCCTCCAAAATTTGCAACCCAATTTCTACCATTACCCCTTGTGAAAATGTAAAAAATTGGGTAATCCCAGCATTTTAGTGTAATTTCAATTTACGGCCCACTTTTCAAAAAAAACTGTGAGGTGTAAGTACTCACTGTACCCCTTGTAACCTTCCTTAACCCCTTAAGGACCCAGCCAATTTTCAGTGCACAGTTTTTTGCACATCTGACCACTGTCACTTTAAACATTAATAATTCTGGGCTGCATTTTTTTAAACATTGAAGCTATCTGCTTATAAGGAAAATGAGTATTCAAAATAAATTATATATTGATTCACATATGCAATATGTCTAATTTATATTTGCATCATAAAGTTGACATGTTTTTACTTTTGGAAGACATCAGAGGGCTTCAAAGTATAGCAGCAATTTTCAAATATTTCACAACATTTTCAAAATCGAAAATTTTTCAGAGACCAGTTCTGTTTTGAAGTGGATTTGAAGGGTCTTCATATTAGAAATACCCCACAAATGACCCCATTATAAAAACTGCACCCCTCAAAGTATTCAAAATGACATTCACAAGGTTTGTTAACCCTTTAGGTGTTTCACAGGAATAGCAGCAAAGTGAAGGAGAAAATTCAAAATCTTCATTTTTTAAACTGGCATGTTCTTGTAGACCCAGTTTTTGAATTTTTACAAGGGGTAAAAGGAGAGAAATCTTCCTAAAATGTGTAACTCAATTTCTCTCGAGTAAGGAAATACCTCATATGTGTATGTCAAGTGTTTGGCCGGCGCAGTAGAGGGCTCAGAAGGGAATGAGCAACAGTGGTATTTTGGAGAGTGAGTTTTTCTGAAATTGTTTTTGGGGGGCAAGTCACATTTAGGAAGCCCCTATGGTGCCAGAACAGCAAAAAAAAAACACATGGCATACTATTTTGAAAACTAGACCCCTCAAGGCACGTAACAAGGGGTCCAGTGAGTCTTAACACACCACAGGTGTTTCACAACTTTTTGTTAAAGTTGGATGTGTAAATGATTTTTTTTTCACTAAAATGCTAGTTTTCCCCCAAATTTTTAATTTTTACAAGGGTTAATAGGAAAGAATGCCCCCCAAAATGTGTTACCCCATCTCTTCTGAGTATGGAAATACCTCATATGTGCACGTCAAGTGCTCTGCTGGTGCACTACAATGCTCAGAAGAGAAGGAGTCACATTTGGCTTTTGCAAAGTAAATTTTGCTGCAATGGTTTTTTGGGGGCATGTCCCATTTAGGAAGTCCCTATGGTGCCAGGACAGCAAAAAAAAAAAAACACATGACATACTATTTTGGAAACTACACCCCTCAAGAAACGTAACAAGGGGTACAGTGAGCCTTAACACCCCACAGGTGTTTGACGACTTTTCGTTAAAGTTGGATGTGTAAATTATTTTATTTATTTTTTCACTAAGATGCTGGTTTTCCCCCAAATTTAACATTTTTACAAGGGGTAATAGGAGAATATGACCCAAAAAATTTGTAACCCCATCTCTTCTGAGTATGGAAATACCTCATATATGCACGTCAAGTGCTCTGTTGGCGTACTACAATGCTCAGAAGAGAAGGAGTCACATTTGGCTTTTGCTAAGTAAATTTTGCTGAAATGTTTTTTTGGGGGCATGTCCCATTTAGGAAGTCCCTATGGTGCCAGGACAGCAAAAAAAAAACACATGGCATACTATTTTGGAAACTACACCCCTGAAGGAATGTAACAAGGGGTACAGTGAGCCTTAACCCCCCCCCCCCCCCAGGTGTTTGACGACTTTGGATGTGTAAATAATTTTTTATTCTTATTTGCCACTAAAATGCTGTTTTTTCCCAAAATTTTACATTTTTACAAGGGGTAATAAGAGAAATGCCCCCCAAAATGTGTAGCCCCATCTTTTCTGAGTATGGAAATACCCCATGTATGGACGTCAAGTGCACTGCGAGCGCACTACAATGCTCAGAAGAGAAGGAGTCACATTTGCAAATTTTGCTGAAATGGGGGGGCATATCGCATTTAGGAAGCCCCTATGGTGCCAGGACAGCAAAATAAAACCCACATGACATACTATTTTAGAAACTACACCCCTCAAAGAATGTAACAAGGGGTACAGTGAGCCTTAAAACCCCACAGGTGTTTGATAAATATTCATGAAGTGGGATGTGAAAATGAAAAATTGGACACTAAAATGCTGGGGTTACCCCAAATTTTTCATTTTCACAAGTGGTAAAAGGAGAAAATGTCATTGTAAATGTGTAAATACATTTCTTTGGAGTAAGGACATACCTCATATCTTGGCGTAAACAGCATGCACACCGGTCTCAGAGGTGCCGGAGATCAATCAGGGTCCTTGAGCTTTGTATTTCTCCTATGGAGGAGGAACAGTGGGGCATAAAATTATAAATTATGTTCCCAGAATGATGACCCAGAGCATAGCCAAAACTAAAAAATATGCCCACCCCAAACCCTATGCTCTGAATCATCATTCTGGGAATGTGATGTGTTTGGCCTTCAATAACTTGTTGCCTCAAATGCGCACCCCGCTCAGGTGGAGAGAGAGTGCTGCGCATTTGAGGCAACATAAAAAGTCCCCGATGATAGTGACTCAGTGGCCCATGACCCATTTTTTGTAAATAATACCCCCAGAGGTCTTATCATTTATTTATTTTTTTCAGATGAAACATTATTTTGGGCAATTTAGTGGTTTATGGGGTTAAAACTTGGAATGTACACTGGACTTGGTACATTGGGGTCAAATTATGGAAAATTAAAATGAGAAGGGAAAATGTAGTACTCCATGGAAGTGTGATACTTCCTGAAGCAATCCTTAATGCAGAGGCCCGGATGATCGGGCAAGTGTCACATTGAGTGGTGGTGTCCTTCTGAATCCCCCTCTTGTAACACACTCTGCATCTTCTTGGTTCATCCCTTTTCAGTGTGGGGGACTTCACCTGGAAACTGTTGGCCTGGGACGATCCTGGCACCTATAACTCCAGTCCCTTGGGAAGTCCAGCCTGCTCTTTCCTGGTCGCCAAAGATCAGGACCTTTAGGACTTCTTCTTGGAACTGGAGGAATGTCCCTGTGTTGCCAGCGTGCTGGGACAGTACAAAAGCGTTGTACATGGCAACCTGTACCATGTAGACTGCAACTTTTTTGTACCATACCCGTGTTTTGCGCATGGCCAAGTATGGCTTGAGGACTTGGTCAGAAAGATCAACTCTCCCCATAAACCGATTGTAGTCCAGAATACAATCGGGCTTGAGGACCGGTGTTGTGGTACCTCGCACAGGGACAAGTGAGCTGCCTTTGCCATGAATAGTGGTCAGCATAAGGACATCCCTCTTATCCTTATACTTGACCAACAACAGGTTTTCATGGGCAAGGGCACGGGACTCACCCTTGGGAATAGGTGTCTGGATCAAATTTAGAGGGAGGACTCTCTGGTTTCTCCGCACGGTCCCACAAGCGGACGTCGATCTGGCGGCAAGGGATGTGAAGAGAGGGATGCTGGTATAAAAGTTGTCCACGTACACGTGGTAACCCTTATCCAGCAATGGGTGCACAAGCTCCCAAACGAGTTTCCCGCTAACACCCAGAGTGGTGGAACAATCTGGGGGTTCAATACGGGAATCTCGTCCCTCATACACTCTAAACTTGAGAGTGTAGCCGGAGGTACTCTCACAAAGTTTATAGAGCTTCACGCCATATCGCGCCCGCTTCGAGGGAATATACTGACGAAAGATGAGTCTCCCCTTAAAACTGATAAGAGACTCATCAACGGAGAGCTCCCTAAGCGGTACGTAGGACTCCAAAAATTTGGCCCCAAAGTGATCGATGACCGGGGTGGACATGCCTCATTATCTGCATAATGAAGGGATTTCCGAATGGCCTCGAACCGCTTCCGAGTCATGGCCATACTGTAAAGCGGGGTCTTGTATAGGACGTTCCCGCTCCAGTAGTGCCTGACACTTGGCTTTTTGTCCAGGCCCATATGCAGCAAGAGGCCCAAAATGTCCTCATCTCTGCTGCATCAATGGCGCACCATTCATTGGGCCTGGCCAAAAAAGAAGTATGTACTGTGTGTGATTGGTGTAACTATAAACTGTATGTGGGGGGAGCGCTGTGTACCCCCAAAAAATGGGGGGCCAAATGCGGCACCCTGAACCCCTAATAGGGCCTGGGTCACACTGAAAAATTGCGGTGGACCCTTGGGGACCTATTAGGGGTCGGGGGGGGGGGGGGAATTTTTTTTAACTTTTATTTTACTTTACCCTACCTTTCCCTGGACTGTATTATTTCCCTGAACTATGGGGGGCTTATTTTCTTCTGTGGGGGCTCCAATCTCAGCAGAGGAGCTGCAGGAGGATGCGGTTAACCCCTCCCCTGCCGGCTGCTATTGGCTGGACAGTCCAGCCAACAGCAGCGATCCTGGGGGGGGGGTGACGAAATCGCCACCTCCCCATAGATACAGGAGGTGATCGGGGGTATATCCCACCTTGTATCTCCGGGTCAGCGGGTCACCAGTGACCCGCATCACCGGAATCGCAGCGATTCACAAGTGTGAATTCGCTTGCGTTTTTTGCGATCGCCGACATGGGGGGTCTAATGACCCCCCCTGGGCGTTTGCATGGGATGCCTGCTGAATGATTTCAGCAGGCATCCCGGTACGATCCCCGCCCGGCGGACCGGAATTCTCCATGATGTACGCATACGTCATGGGTCCTTAAGTACCAAGGTGTCATGACGTACGTTACGTTCCTTGAGGCGTCTAGTTTCCCAAATATTGTGATGTTCTGGGAACCTGGAGACTTGCTAAATACAACATGCCCCCAAAAAACCATTTCAGCTAAATTGTCTTTCAAAAAGCCATATTTTGTTCCTTCTCTTCTGAGCATTGTAGTGCGCCAGTAGAGCACTTTACGTTCACATATGGGGTCAGAAGAAATGGGGTTTTAAATTTTGGGGGCCTATTACCCCTTGTGAAAAAAAATTTGGGGTAACACCAACATTTTAGTGTTAAAAATCACATTTTCCAATTTTAACGCAAAGTCGTCAAACACCTGTGAGGTGCTAAGGCTCGCTATACCCCTTGTTACGTTCCTTGAGCGGTGTAGTTTCCTAAATAGTGTGCCATGTGGTTTTTTTGTTTGCTGTTCTGGCACCGTGGGGGCTTCCTAAATGCAACATGGCCCCCAAAAACCATGACAGCAAAATTCGTTCTCCAAAATCCCACAGTTGCTCTTTCCCTCTTGAGCCATGTTGTGAGCCCGCAGAACACTTTATGTCACCATATGAAGTATTTCCATATTCAAGAGAAATTGGGCTACACATTTTGGGGGGCTTTTTCTCCTTATACCCCTTTTAAAAATGACTACAAGAACATGTTAGTGTAAAAAAATGCAGATTTTTCTCCTCCACTTTGCTGCTAATCTTGCGAAACGCCTAAAGGGTTAACAAACTTTATGAATGTCATTTTTAATATTTTGAGGGTTGCAGTTTCTCTAGAGGGGAAAGTTAATTATTAAGCTCAAATTCGGGTTCTCTTTATCTTTGTTTTTTTTTGTGTGTATGTGATTGATTGAGTGATGAGCTGTAAGATAAAGACAAGAGGAGAGACAAGAGGCTTTAAAAAATAGAAAACATAAAAATAATGAAAAAAGGCCGAAACTCCTCGCATCCTCGGCAATCTTGTGGAGGGGGTAGTCAGTCGAAGAATGGAACCCTAATAGGTACAGTGGAGGTCTGGCGAGTCGGGGTGAGGTAAATAGAAAAAAAATATGAAGAAAAATGAAAGACATAAATATTTACTATTGAGGAAGATGGTCATGATTTAATAATGAGGGTGTATGAATAAGAGAATGTACTGAGTTTTCCTTGGGTGGAAGGAAAGGAAAAAGAGAAAAATAATTATTTATTTTTATTTTTTTATTTTCATTTATTTTTTTATTTTCATTTATTTTTTTGTAAATTTTTTTCTTCCCTTCTCTCTCACCCTTTCCCTTCTCCCCTCCCTCCCCTTTTTCCCCTAAATGTCTTTTATCTTTTTATGTTGGTTCTCAATTTATACAGATGGGGAACTAATTAATTAAATATTGTAAGCTGTCAAATGAGTGTGAATGGCGGTTGTGAAGAGGATGCATGCCCCGGGTAAAAACTGGATTTATGTAAAGAAGAAGGGCTAAAAAATGAATAAAAAAATAAACGGAAAATATATCAGTCAATGAATTGTAATATATTGGTAAGACATATAGTGGATTTTGTAAATTAAGGTTATGGTGAAAATTCGAAATAAAGTACCATATCATTGTCATTTTTTTGCCTCGTTACAATGTCTCCATCTACTATACTGTCTCCATCTACTATCTTTTCCCCAATTCCCTAGTTTGAAGGTGTTTTCTGCCTATCCACGGTATAGGTCATGAAGAGCTGATTGGTGGGCTGCCGACAACTGGCACTCTGGGACAACTGATTGCCACATCTGTGGAATGTTATGTTGATGTTATGTTGTCCACTACTCTTCATGCATGTTGTAAAATTCCAAAATGCACACTACTGTGTTTTGCTTTGTTTGCAATGTTTACTTCCTTTTCTGAAAACCTTATTGAAATGAGCGGTTTGTGGTAAGCAGAAAGTTTGTCAATAAACTAAAACTTACACCCACTGAGACAACTTAATAATAACCAATAATGGCTTTTATGCTGGTATGCAATAAGCCTAAAGGGGCAAACTGGGTGACAACTCAGGATTTCCAATTCTTCAATGATTTTCAAAAATCATTAGTCGGGTACAGTACACCTATCAGCAGTCAGTTTCCATTTAAGAAGCCAGACACTGCACCTACTCATGCAACAGATGTTCATTTAACATCTATCAGAACCTCTGATTAATTAAAGTGTACCTGTCATTAGAAAAAACTTTTTATATAATGTAAAAAATGACATTATGGGGGAGAAATATCAATCAGCCTGAAACCCTAATTGTCTGGTTTCTCCCACAGCAACCAATCACAGATCAACTTTCATATCTTAACAAGCTCTTGTAAAGTAAAAGTTTAGCTGTGATTGGTTGCTATTGGAAAAAACAGACAATTAGGTTTTCAGGCTGATTGATAAATCAGGGACTATATGTATATTTGTAATATACATTGGTTAAAAATGTGTACATTTTTTGGTCCCTGCAGCTACTGCCTGTGTGTTTCTCTGTGAGGAGACCAAATACAGGAAGTGGGGGTGGACAAGCAGGACTCTGCAATGAGGACAAGCAGGGTTCTGTGCAGTGAAGACAAGCAGGGCTCTGTACACTGAGGACAAGCAGGGCTCTGTACGCTGAGGACAAGCAGGGCTCTGTACACTGAGGACAAGCAGGGCTCTGTACACTAAGGACAAGAAGGCTCTGTACACTGAGGGCAAGCAGAGCACTGTGCAGTGAGGACAAGCAGGGCTCTGTGCAATGAGGACAAGAAGGGTTCTGTGCACTGAGGACAAGCAGGGCTCTGTGCAGTGAGGGCAAGCAGCGCTCTGTGCAGTGAGGACAAGCAGGGCTCTGTGCTGTGAGGCTTTATGACACGCTCCAAGCTCACACAGCAGGATGATTGACAAACCAGGAGCCTGTACAGAGTCCTGCTTTTCCACCCACACTTCCTGTATTTGGTCTCCTCACAGAGACACACAGGCAATAACTGCAGGGACATGATTTTTTCACCCCAAAAATATACACGTTTTTTTAACCTATGTAACAAATAAGTTTTTGCTAATGAGAGGTACACTTTAAATCTGCTTAAGAGTTCCATACCTTGCCTGAGTAAAGGTTTAAAGACTTTTAAGGATGAGAACACTGGTTCAAATGTATATGTAAAGTGATATAACAGTAATGCATGTCACGATTCGGCTTACAGGTTGTGGATCCACTGTGTCAGCGAGGGATTGGCGTGGACCGTGCTGGTGGACCGGTTCTAAGAGGCTACTGGTGTTCACCAGAGCCCGCCGCAAAGCGGGATGGTCTTGCTGCGGCAGTAGCAACCAGGTCGTATCCACTAGCAACGGCTCAACCTCGCTGACTGCTGAGAAGGCGTGGGACAGAAGGACTAGGCAGAGGCAAGGTCAGACGTAGCAGAAGGTCGGGGCAGGCGGCAAGGTTCGTAGTCAAGATGGATAGCAGGAGTTCAGGTAACACAGGCTTTGGACAACACTAAACGCTTTCACTGGCACAAGGCAACAAGATCCGGCGAGGGAGTGCAGGGGAAGTGATGTGATATAGCCAGGGAGCAGGTGGAAGCCAATTAAGCTAATTGGGCCAGGCACCAATCATTGGTGCACTGGCCCTTTAAGTCTCAGAGAGCTGGCGCGCGAGCGCCCTAGAGAGCGGAGCCGCGCGCGCCAGCACATGACAGCAGGGGACCGGGACGGGTAAGTGACTTGGGATGCGACTCGCGAGCGGGCGCGTCCCGCTGTGCGAATCGCATCCCCGACGGCCATGTCAGTGCAGCGCTCCCGGTCAGCGGGACTGACCGGGGCGCTGCAGGGAGAGAGACGCCGTGAGCGCTCCGGGGAGGAGCAGGGACCCGGAGCGCTCGGCATAACAGTACCCCCCCCCCTTAGGTCTCCCCCTTTCTTTGTCCGGTAACTGCTTCCCATGGGATGGGGACACCGGGAGTGATTGAAGGGTTTCCTCAAAGGCAGGCCGTACAGCAGGAGTGGGAATGGGGAGGGAGGGCAGAGGGTGAAGCTTGGCACGGGGCAGGGTGACACCAGGACGGGGGCCATGAGGAGGCACTGAGGCTTGCCTGACGGGACTGGGAGGGGGGGAGAGGCATTTCTTGTGGCAAGCAGAGTCCCAGTTCTTGATCTCCCCGGTGGTCCAGTCAAGGGTGGGAGAATGAAGCTGGAGCCATGGCAGGCCGAGGAGGACCTCAGAAGTGCAGTTGGGAAGGACGAAAAATTCAATCCTTTCGTGGTGGGGTCCAATGCACATTAAGAGGGGTTTTGTGCGGTAACGCACGGTGCAATCCAATCTAACTCCGTTGACCGCGGAAATGTAGAGCGGCTTGACGAGACGGGTCACCGGGATGCAGAATTTATTCACCAAAGAATCCAAAATGAAATTCCCAGAGGCACCAGAGTCCAAGCAGACCACGGCTGAGAGGGAGGAGTTGGCTGAAGGAGAAATCCGCACGGGCACCGTGAGACGTGGAGAAGCAGACTTTGAACCAAGAGACGCCACACCCACGTGAGCTGGGTGCGTGCGTGCGTTTCCCAGACGTGGAGGACGAATAGGGCAATCCACCAAGAAATGCTCGGTACTGGCACAGTACAGAAAAAGATTTTCTTCCCTACAGCGATTCCTCTCTTCCTGGGTCAGGCGAGACCGATCCACTTGCATGGCCTCCTCGGCGGGAGGCCCAGGCGTAGATTGCAAAGGATACTGTGGGAGAGGTGCCCAGAGATCTAAGTCTTTTTCCTGGCGGAGCTCCTGATGTCTCTCAGAAAAACGCATGTCAATGCGGGTGGCCAAATGGATAAGTTCTTGGAGGTTGGCAGGAATCTCTCGTGCGGCCAGCACATCCTTGATGCTACTGGATAGGCCTTTTTTAAAGGTCGCGCAGAGAGCCTCGTTATTCCATGATAATTCGGAAGCAAGAGTACGAAATTGGATGGCGTACTCGCCCACTGAAGAATTACCCTGGACCAGGTTCAGCAGGGCAGTCTCGGCAGAAGAAGCTCGGGCTGGTTCCTCGAAGACACTACGGACTTCAGCGAAGAAGGACTGGACTGTGGCTGTGGCAGGATCATTGCGGTCCCAGAGCGGTGTGGCCCAAGACAAGGCCTTTCCTGAAAGAAGGCTCACTACGAACGCCACCTTAGACCATTCTGTAGGAAACAAGTCCGACAACATCTCCATATGCAGGGAACATTGAGACAGAAATCCACGGCAGAGTCTAGAGTCCCCATCAAATTTGTCCGGCAGGGACAAGCGGAGGCTAGGAGCGGCCACTCACTGCGGAGGAGGTGCAGGAGCTGGCGGAGGAGATGGTTGCTGCTGTAGCAGAGGCAGAAGTTGCTGTAACGTGGTGGTCAACTGCGACAGCTGCTGTCCTTGTTGGGCAATTTGCTGCGATTGCTGAGCGACCACCGTGGTAAGGTCAGCGAGACTTGGCAGCGGCACCTCAGCGGGATCCATGGCCAGATCTACTGTCACGATTCGGCTTACAGGTTGTGGATCCACTGTGTCAGCGAGGGATTGGCGTGGACCGTGCTGGTGGACCGGTTCTAAGAGGCTACTGGTGTTCACCAGAGCCCGCCGCAAAGCGGGATGGTCTTGCTGCGGCAGTAGCAACCAGGTCGTATCCACTAGCAACGGCTCAACCTCGCTGACTGCTGAGAAGGCGTGGGACAGAAGGACTAGGCAGAGGCAAGGTCAGACGTAGCAGAAGGTCGGGGCAGGCGGCAAGGTTCGTAGTCAAGATGGATAGCAGGAGTTCAGGTAACACAGGCTTTGGACAACACTAAACGCTTTCACTGGCACAAGGCAACAAGATCCGGCGAGGGAGTGCAGGGGAAGTGATGTGATATAGCCAGGGAGCAGGTGGAAGCCAATTAAGCTAATTGGGCCAGGCACCAATCATTGGTGCACTGGCCCTTTAAGTCTCAGAGAGCTGGCGCGCGCGCCCTAGAGAGCGGAGCCGCGCGCGCCAGCACATGACAGCAGGGGACCGGGACGGGTAAGTGACTTGGGATGCGACTCGCGAGCGGGCGCGTCCCGCTGTGCGAATCGCATCCCCGACGGCCATGTCAGTGCAGCGCTCCCGGTCAGCGGGACTGACCGGGGCGCTGCAGGGAGAGAGACGCCGTGAGCGCTCCGGGGAGGAGCAGGGATCCGGAGCGCTCGGCGTAACAATGCAATTATTAAATACATGTATTTATGGTGGTCACTAAGTGGCTTTTGGTTAGGCTGCCGGGCCCCTGTGCTGACTGCTAGGTGGGGAGAAATCTTTGTTCCTGGCTGTTTAACCCATTACTTGTAAAGGTGTGTTACGGAACTGTGAGGCTTTATTACCCCATTTGCAAAATAATCACTAGGTGCTGATGGGCTTCCATGGAAGTTAGGGGCCTTACGAAGATTCTCCCTAATCTTTTGCATTTTATTAGCCCTTTTTGTTGATGATTAACTATCAAGTAATTCATATATTCTAACCTTCTCCACCAAGTTAAGCCAGTCCTCAAAACATAGATTTTTAGTTGACAGCCACACTCAGAGAATAATAACTTTGGCGCAAAAGAGAAGTTTAGCTTTCCCCTACTATCCCTAAAGGATTTAAAGACAGAATAACTTTCTCAAATGTGTTCAAAGAGATATCTGCTTTAATCCCCTTCCTATTTCGTATCGTAAAAAGTTTTCCCCAGAACCCCTGAACAACTGTACAGTCCCAGCTGATGTGGAAAAAATCTGCCTCCTGAAAACCACAGTGGGGGCATAATGAATCCTGTGTGTTCCTAAACTTGGCCAGTTTTTTGGGAGAATAGTAGAGGTTATTGTAAGGAGTCACGCTGCGACCAGACATGCTGGCCGCGAGTACACCCCTGTTCCAACCCTGATGCTGGCGGCGCCACTGTCCGCATGTCGGGATGAGGTCGCAGGCGTCCGCCTTGCCACGCTCCTGCTCCCACTGTCTGCCGGAGCGCGTGTGGACACTTCCTAGGGCACGCGCGTGCCTGCTCTCAGAAATTTTAAGGGCCAGTACACCCTTAATTCGTTCTTGCAAATTAGTGAAATTATAAGTGTCAGCACTTCCCTCTATTGCCTTGCCAGATCTTTGTGCCATCATTGCCTTAGGAAAAGCGTTCATTTGTGTCTTGCCTTGCCGTGTATCTGACCATTGCTACGTATCCTGAACTTGCTCCTGCCTTCTGACCTCTTGCACCATGACCTGAGCTTGCTACAGTTATGCCAGCCCTGACCTCCTGCCTGTCCTGACTACGAGTTGTGTCATCCTTCCTGCGCCACGTTACACCTCGGCAGCCTGTGTGGACGAGTCATATCAGGGGTAGCGACCTGGGTGCTGCCTGCCGCAGCAAGTCCTTCCCGCTTTTGCAGCAGGTTCTGGTGAATACCAGCGGCACCTTAGACTCCGCTCCCTGGTACAGCCCATGCCATCATCCACACAGATTCAGCAGATCCACTTCTCCACCTCCAGCCATTACAGTTATATAAACATTTAAACTGCATAATTATAAAATTAGTATTAAAGGATAGTGACCAGCCTTAACCGAAAAAAAAATTATTGCTCTTTATCATGCATTTCCCTATGTCAGAGAGGATGTGCGGCTGACAAATGACAGACGTAGGCACGTGAATGATCCAGCCTACAAGATGGTCGAGCCTTGTAATAGGTTCTTTGAACAGGTGCCGGACTACAAGATTTAAAACATGCATCGGCCTCTGTAATAGGGCCCTTACTGATATTGATATATGCAAACTCAGTCTAGGGAAGCAGATCCACACAGTTGTCCTGTTGAGAAGACACAAGTACACTCAGGAAGCAATAAAGTACCTGAAAATTCTTTCTGCTTGCCATTTTTTTTGCAGTGTCTAGGAGTTTAAAAAGAGCAAGCCAGGCTTGGAAGTTACCTATACACCTTTATCGCAAACAATATAGCTCACAAAATATATGTAGTACAAACAGTGAAACCATTTGGTAACAGAAGGAAAGCCTCTACATGGTACGGTTTATGCCATGAAAAAAATCTATGTATCAGCACCCATATAACTGTACACAGATATGAATCAGACAAAAATAATGGAAATATGTACACAACAGGCCATTGTAAGTAGAGGATCTGTAAAACTCCACCAGGTTTTATTAACTGATGGCTAACATTTAGCATTTCACATCCTTTGACAATTTGTGGCAATGACACACCAAAAAGATTGTTAAAAGATAAGTGGCAGAAAGTGTTATATACTAAAAGGAAAGACTATCCCAAATGTGTTTTTATATGAGAGATCCAATTTGACTCCTAGAGATAATACATTGACTTCCAGAACAAATTGATGGCTGGGTCAAATTCTGGAGCTGGAGCAAATATTTTCTACAGTTTTGCAAATGACAACCCAGAATCAGTCAGATGCTCATGTCAATAGCATTCACAAAAGATGAGTAGTAATGGTCAGGGTGAATAGATACCTAAATACATTTATATCTGTTTGAGGTGGCAGGTAAGGAATCTGGCAGTGACATTATTTGTGCTGTTGTGCTCCTATAACAAGATATTGCAAAAAGGTTTATAGCTCCACTAATACACCCTAAAGCATGTGACTTTGCTTGCAGATTTTAGTGGTCTCCAAAAGTATGTTTTTAACCATGCTGTAGCACTATAAGCAAAAAACCTCACCAGCTAATCTATAGTTATTCCAGCCCCCCACAAGCAAACAAACACTACCGTGGAGGGGTAAATATCACTATGTAGCACACATATTGACCCCAGTTGCACCAACCAAATATTACCATACAACACATTAAATAGCACAGTGCAGCAACAAACACCACAGTGCAGCACTACCCCCCCCCCCCCCCACACACACACACACACACACACACACACTACCACCAGTTTTGTACCTCTTTCCACCACTCACTCACCCTCAGCAGTATTGGTCCCTTTCCCACACCTCTCATACTAACAATCACAATGCAATGTCCCCCAAACCATCTTTCCTTCTATAGGTAGCTACATTCTTCCCCTTCTCCCCCTGATTGGCATAATCATTTGAGTCCCTGTATACACTTCCCTCACTGACCTTAAAGGAGTATTCCGAGGTTAACTAACTTTTAACTACCAAATCAAGAATAACAATAGCTAAAATATAAACCTTTTATTACAAAATAACCATATTACAGAATAACGTACACAAATCCCCATAAAAACAGTAGATATCAATTAGTTCACAAAGTGCAATAATAATAGGGACAATCCCCCGTAATACATGCCTCACCCGACGCGTTTCCCCGTAATTCAATAAAAGAACATACGGTTCATCAGGGGTACAAAAGCAATTAAAGTAGTCGCTTTAGGACAAAGGTACACATACACGTAGTGAATACATATAGAACATATACATAATCATGCGATGAAAAAAGCTCGGCTCTGCTAGTTATCGATGAGAACTGACGTGACGTGTTTTCAGACCTAAAAAAGGAAACAAAGAAACAAACAGCAAAAAGCAAGCAACAAACAAAGCACATAAATATAGCTACAGACAAAGCACATGAAAATTATGCATGACAAAAAACTAAGTAAGTGCTTATCCATTATAGTATCACTTTATTGGCCATTTGGTTGTGGGATATTATGGTATCCATATCATTATTTTACAGTGTTAGTCCTGTTCCTCAGTCTTGGCTCTTAGCTGGATAGCTCTACCTATATCTGTGTATAACTATACCACAATTGTGACATCCCTGGAGAACATATTGCCTTGAGGTATGCTTTTAGCTGGAGGGCAACTCTTTATATATATTTGTACATCTATACAATTTGATATAGTGATCTATGATGATTCTATCTATCACTAAGTTCTCTTTCTTCCCTCCTTCCCTATTCTCTTATGCTGTACAGTTTACCCTCTATATATCTGTGAGGTCGGCTATTTAAAGAGACATACTTTTGTGATCATGAATATGTTGGAACAACAATGAAGGTATCTAGAGATTGTATATGGGATGTTGTGACTATCGGTTCACATTTCTGTATTTTCCATTATACACATTATGTTATTTGTATTCTTTTATCTATACCTCCTTTGCCTTTATGCCTTTTTGTCATGCATAATTTTCATGTGCTTTGTCTGTAGCTATATTTATGTGCTTTGTTTGTTGCTTGCTTTTTGCTGTTTGTTTCTTTGTTTCCTGTCACGATTCGGCTTCCAGGTAGTGGATCCTCTGTGTCAGCGAGGGATTGGCGTGGACCGTGCTAGTGGACCGGTTCTAAGAGGCTACTGGTTTTCACCAGAGCCCGCCGCAAAGCGGGATGGTCTTGCTGCGGCAGTAGCAACCAGGTCGTATCCACTAGCAACGGCTCTACCTCGCTGACTGCTGAGAAGGCGTGGGACAGAAGGACTAGACAGAGGCAAGGTCAGACGTAGCAGAAGGTCGGGGGCAGGCGGCAAGGTTCGTAGTCAGGATGGGTAGCAGAAGTTCAGGTACACAGGCTTTGGACACACTAAACGCTTTCACTGGCACAAGGCAACAAGATCCGGCAAGGGAGTGCATGGGAGGAGGTCAGATAAAGGCAGGGAGCAGGTGGAAGCCAATTAAGCTAATTGGGCCAGGCACCAATCATTGGTGCACTGGCCCTTTAAGTCTCAGAGAGCTGGCGCGCGCGCGCCCTAGAGAGCGGAGCCGCGCGCGCCAGCACATGACAGCAGGGGACCGGGACGGGTAAGTGACCTGGGATGCGATTCGCGAGCGGGCGCGTCCCGCTGTGCGAATCGCATCCCCAACGGCCATGACAGTGCAGCGCTCCCGGTCAGCGGGACCGACCGGGGCGCTGCAGGGAGAAAGACGCCGTGAGCGCTCCGGGGAGGAGCGGGGACCCGGAGCGCTAGGCGTAACAGTACCCCCCCCCTTAGGTCTCCCCTTCTCTTTGTCCGGTAACTGCCTCCCCTGGGATGAGGACACCGGGAAGGAATGGAGGGTTTCCTCAACGGCAGGCAGTACAGCAGGAGTGGGAATGGGGAGGGAGGGCAGAGGGCGAGGCCTGGCACGGGGCAGTGTGACACCAGGACGGGGGCCATGGGGAGGCACAGAGGCTTGCCTGACGGGACTGGGAGGGGGGGAGAGGCACTTCCTGTGGCAGGCAGAGTCCCAGTTCCTGATCTCCCCGGTGGTCCAATCAATGGTGGGGGAATGAAGCCGGAGCCAAGGCAGACCGAGGAGGACCTCAGAGGTACAGTTGGGGAGAATGAAGAACTCAATCCTCTCAAGGTGGGGTCCAATAGACATGAGGAGGGGCTCTGTGCGGTAACGCACGGTGCAGTCCAATCTGGCTCCGTTGACCGCGGAAATGTAGAGCGGCTTGACGAGACGGGTCACCGGGATGCTGAATTTATTAACAAACGACTCCAAAATAAAATTTCCAGAGGCACCGGAGTCCAAGCAGGCCACGGCTGAGAGGGAGGAGTTGGCTGAAGAAGAAATCCGCACGGGTACCGTGAGACGTGGAGGAGCAGACTTGGAACCAAGAGACGCCACACCCACGTGAGCTGGGTGCGTGCGTGCGTTTCCCAGGCGTGGAGGACGGATAGGGCAATCCACCAAGAAATGCTCGGTACTGGCACAGTAAAGACAGAGATTTTCTTCTCTACGGCGATTCCTCTCTTCCTGGGTCAGGCGAGACCGATCCACTTGCATGACCTCCTCGGCGGGAGGCCCAGGCGAAGACTGCAAAGGATGCTGTGGGAGAGGTGCCCAGAGATCTAAGTCTTTTTCCTGGCGGAGCTCTTGGTGTCGCTCAGAAAAACGCATGTCAATGCGGGTAGCCAAATGGATGAGTTCTTGGAGGTTGGCAGGAATCTCTCGTGCGGCCAGCACATCCTTGATGCGACTGGATAGGCCTTTTTTAAAGGTCGCGCAGAGAGCCTCATTATTCCAGGATAGTTCAGAAGCAAAAGTACGGAATTGTATGGCGTACTCGCCAACGGAAGAATTACCCTGGACCAGGTTCAACAGGGCAGTCTCGGCAGAAGAAGCTCGGGCTGGCTCCTCGAAGACACTCCGGAGTTCAGCGAAGAAGGCCTGGACTGTGGCTGTGGCAGGATCATTGCGGTCCCAGAGCGGTGTGGCCCAAGACAAGGCCTTTCCTGAAAGAAGGCTTACTACGAACGCCACCTTAGACCGTTCTGAAGGAAACAAGTCCGACAACATCTCCATATGCAGGGAACACTGAGACAAAAATCCACGGCAGAGTTTAGAGTCCCCATCAAATTTGTCCGGCAGGGACAAGCGGAGGTTAGGAGCGGCCACTCGCTGCGGAGGAGGTGCAGGAGCTGGCGGAGGAGATGGTTGCTGCTGTAGCAGAGGCAGAAGTTGCTGTAACATGGCGGTCAACTGCGACAGCTGCTGTCCTTGTTGGGCAATCTGCTGCGATTGCTGAGCGACCACCGTGGGAAGATCAGCGAGACTTGGCAGCGGCACCTCAGCGGGATCCATGGCCGGATCTACTGTCACGATTCGGCTTCCAGGTAGTGGATCCTCTGTGTCAGCGAGGGATTGGCGTGGACCGTGCTAGTGGACCGGTTCTAAGAGGCTACTGGTTTTCACCAGAGCCCGCCGCAAAGCGGGATGGTCTTGCTGCGGCAGTAGCAACCAGGTCGTATCCACTAGCAACGGCTCTACCTCGCTGACTGCTGAGAAGGCGTGGGACAGAAGGACTAGACAGAGGCAAGGTCAGACGTAGCAGAAGGTCGGGGGCAGGCGGCAAGGTTCGTAGTCAGGATGGGTAGCAGAAGTTCAGGTACACAGGCTTTGGACACACTAAACGCTTTCACTGGCACAAGGCAACAAGATCCGGCAAGGGAGTGCATGGGAGGAGGTCAGATAAAGGCAGGGAGCAGGTGGAAGCCAATTAAGCTAATTGGGCCAGGCACCAATCATTGGTGCACTGGCCCTTTAAGTCTCAGAGAGCTGGCGCGCGCGCGCCCTAGAGAGCGGAGCCGCGCGCGCCAGCACATGACAGCAGGGGACCGGGACGGGTAAGTGACCTGGGATGCGATTCGCGAGCGGGCGCGTCCCGCTGTGCGAATCGCATCCCCAACGGCCATGACAGTGCAGCGCTCCCGGTCAGCGGGACCGACCGGGGCGCTGCAGGGAGAAAGACGCCGTGAGCGCTCCGGGGAGGAGCGGGGACCCGGAGCGCTAGGCGTAACATTTCCTTTTTTAGGTCTGAAAACACGTCACGGCAGTTCTCATCGATAACTAGCAGAGCCGAGCTTTTTTCATCGCATGATTATGTATATGTTCTATATGTATTCACTACGTGTATGTGTACCTTTGTCCTAAAGCGACTACTTTAATTGCTTTTGTACCCCTGATGAACCGTATGTTCTTTTATTGAATTACGGGGAAACGCGTCGGGTGAGGCATGTATTACGGGAGATTGTCCCTATTATTATTGCACTTTGTGAACTAATTGATATCTACTGTTTTTATGGGGATTTGTGTACGTTATTCTGTAATATGGTTATTTTGTAATAAAAGGTTTATATTTTAGCTATTGTTATTCTTGATTTGGTAGTTTAGAGCCAGCTAATATTGATCTATATATCAGTGATTGTTGTTAACTAACCTTTAACTATCCTGCCCCTTATGAATAATTATGCTAGTTTTACATTTACTTGCTATACTGCTCTGCCATGGATTTTGCTTTATTATATGGTCCCCCCAGGTATAGAGTTTCCTTTTAGGTCCTGATGACGTTCGTCTCACAATCCTTTGCGGCTCGAGGCGGCAGCTGGTATCAGGGGGCTTGGCTATTTCTTGTATTTCCTCACAAGCCAGTCCCCTGATGATGTTCGTCTCACAATCCTTTGCGGCTCGAGCCGGCAGCTGGTGTCAGGGGGCCTGGCTATTTCTTGTATTTCCTCACAAGCCAGCCCCCTGATGACTTTTGTGGTCCATCTGTAGATCCTGACGTGCCGGCGTTCCCTGTGTTCCCTGTGCAGATTGCGGAGATAACAGGACGCCGGCACGTCAGGATGTACAGATGGACCGCAAATGTCATCAGGGGGCTGGCTTGTGAGTAAATACAAGAAATAGCCAAGCCCCCTGACACCAGCTGCCGCCTCGAGCCGCAAAGGATTGTGAGACGTAAAAATACATTTGATATGCAGTGACATATGATGTCACTGCATGTCTTCTAGTCAAGGAAACAGTACTCTTGATACTGATCTGGCTTTGAAGTTCCTACTTTGTGTCCTTGTTTGGCACCAGAGGGCACTTGCTTCTCACTTGCCAATGAGCCACACCTCCCACTTTGAGAAGAACTTTTTGAGCATTAATGTGGAGTGACGGGCTGAGATTCGCATACGGGCGCATCCCGTGATGCGAATCCCAGACCCGACGGCAGCGGGGACATGAGCAAAGAGCGCTCACGGCCGGAGCGCAGGCGTTAAAAGAAGAATTGTCTTAAGCAGGCAGAAGGTACAGGACCATAAGGGTAAAGAAGCAACAATGGGCTCAAGAATCTTACACAACCTATTATATTAAGAACATAAAGAAGGTTGGCTAGGTAAAATAAGAGATGAGGATGAAAACAGAGGGATGGGCAGGTAACACAAGCTCATCCTGATTTTTTATGTGAAATACTTTATGTTTCAGTTGTGCGTTCTCCACAAATTGTTCAATTGTTAATTTCTTTCTGATATATTTAATAGGATATGCTCATATAAATATACATTGGCTGATGATTGCACACACAAATTAAAGCTGCAACAATAGCAGTGGTACATGTGGGGATTGCCTAAGTGTAGGCTTTTGTCTTATAAATATTTTATTTTGATGATTATCTAGGTGTACAGTTTTATATGTCTTGTACGTAGTAAAGTACCCACATATGTAGCACCCCAGTTCTTTAATACGGGAAGTGTTTATCCCGTTTCCAATAAATAGATCCACATGTACATAGCTGATAGGACTCGGTATCAATCAGCTGTCTGTCCATGCTTATTCCTGTGCAGCACCATTCCTTAATAAAATAATGACTGTACTGCAATATTTCTGTATTGTGACATCGTTGTAGTGATTCGTTTTGCTGAAACACACAGTATGTCTAGTGAAATCACCATATAATGACAAAACAGTTTACTTTCTATATGTAATTCACTGTGTGCAGTATTCTGTAACTTTTTTTTATTACTGTGTGCATTATCACTGTGACATCACTGAGCCTTTGTATACTATGTTACCACTAAACCAATAAAAATATAGGCTTATCTCAAAAATACTCCAACATTTAGATTATGGGCCCTAACGTGGTTGATGACAATCTTTGTAAAGGGCCAAACAATATGATGGATGGCACTATATACAATGAAAGTTGGAATTACTGTCTCCTGATGGACTATTAACCCCTTAAAGTGTACCTCTCATGAAACAAACGTTTCATATATTAAAGATAAAACCCCACTGAACAACTTTTTTATTGCTTTTATTAAAACATTTTTCCTCCTATGTTTTTTTTTTTACTTTAAAAACTTCTCCACTAGGGGTCTCCCTAGCAATCCTGTCAGCAAGCATTTCAGACTCAGTGATTGAGTCTGAAATCAGCTCAGTGCAGCTGTACACAAGCAGGGAGCGAACAGAGAGGATACATTCCCTCTTCTCTTTTTCATGTTCCTCTCCCCTCTGTCCACTTTCCACATGGCTAATTATATATGCACTGCTTATCTGCTCTCTCCAGGACTAGCCATTGCTATGACAACCTCCCCTGCTCTGTGCCTACAACTGTGCTACTGAAGATCATAGAAAAAAAATTATTTTTAGGGGGTTTTAAAGGAAAATAAATGTAGGGATAGACTTTGTCAGAGTCAGGGACAGATGGGGAAGGGGATTAGGGAAAGTTTAGATGGTGAGAGATACTCTTTAAAGGGGTACTCCAATGGAAAAAAAAAAATTCCTAATCAACTGGTGCCAGAAAGTTAAACAGATTTGTAAATTACTTCTATTTAAAAATGTTTACCCTTCCAGTACTTATCAGCTGCTATATGCTCCAGAGGAAGTTGAATAGTTATTTTCTGTCTGACCACAGTGCTCTCTGCTGACACCTCTTTCCATGTCAGGAACTGTCCAGAGCAGGAGAGGTTTACTATGGGGATTTGTTCCTGCTCTGGATAGTTTCTTGGACAGCAGAGAAAAATTTTTTTTCCACCAGAGTACCCCTTTAAAGGGGTACTCCGGTGGTAACATTTTTTGACTATATGGCATCTTCTTTGTAAGTTTTGTTTTTTTGCAATATACATGTGTTATATGTTTTGGCAGCATGTATGTGTTTTTCTTACCTGTTTGTTGGGCAGGAAGTTCTGTAGTTCAGAGGGTTTTCTTTTACTGTTGTCCACAGTTCTGAGTCTGTTGTGGACAAGATGTCACAGCTTTTTTTTTTCTCTGTCTGCATGAGAGGAATAAGCCACACCCCCTCATCTCATCCACCTTAGTACACAGCTCCTCACCTCCCTTCCCCCGCTCTGTATTCTAAGGACACAGGTCTGCACAGGAGAAGGAACACAGAGAAGATAAGTGTTAACTGAAGGGGAGGATGAGAAGGTGCACGGGCTGGGGATGTATGGACTGCAGGGGAATAAATCTCATACTGGGAATGATCTCTATGGAGGAGATTTACCAAAACCTGTGCAGAGGAAAACTTGCCCAGTTGCCCATAGCAACCAATCAGATTGCTTCTTTCATTTTTCACAGGCCTTCATAAAAGTGAAAGCAGCAAGCTGATTGGTTGCTATGGGCAACTGGGCAAGTTTTCCTCTGCACAGGTTTTGATAAATCTCCCCCTATATGTGAAGGGGGAGGGGGGGACTCCTGAATGACACATGCTGGGAGTTGTAGTCCCTGTTGTGTGTGTGTATGCTCGTGTTTACAAACCAGTGTGCCTCCAGCTGTTGCAAAACTACAACTTCCAGCATGCCCTGACAGACTTTGGGCATGCTGGGAGTTGTATATTTGCAACAGCTGGAGGTACACTGGTTGGGAAATACTGTTCTAGCCTATCCAGCATACACATCATGTTACACCAGTGTTTCCCAACCAGTGTGCCTCCAGCTGTTGCAAAACTACAACTCCTAGCATGCCCAAACGCTGTCAGGGCATGCTGGGAGTTGTAGTTTTGCAACACCTGGAGGCACCCTGGTTGGGAAACACTGGTGTATGCCCTACAGAGGTGTGGTGAACTACAACCCCCAGGAGACTACAGAGGCAGCATGCTGGTGTTATACCACAGACTGAAGACTCCTGAATGACACATGCTGGGAGTTGTAGTCCCTATTGTGTGTATGCCAGTATATCCCAACCAAGGCTGATTATATTAGTGTGCTGTGTATAAGGGGGCTGACCCGGGAAAATAGTAGGATGGGTAAAGGGTGGAACAAACAAACAAAAAAAAAGGAGCCGCCCCAAACCAGCAAAGCATGTGGCATGCTGGGATTTGTAGTTTTCAGCACAGCAAGAAACAGGAAATAGAAGCAAAGATAGGAAAACAAAGTGGGTGATAAAAAGACAACAAAGAACGGAAATAGAGTTGCCTAAACAACAAGAATAGAAATGAAACAAAACAAATAGGGTAAGTCAAAAACGGAAAAACACGTTGACCACCGGAGTACCCCTTTAACTACTTAACGACGCAGGATGTATATTTACGCCCTCCGCCGGCTCCCTATGGGACCTTTAACACTGCAAAAAAAAAGTGTTAATAAAGGTCATTTAACCCCTTCCCTAATAAAAGTTTGAATCACCCCCCTTTTCCCATAAAAAAAATAAAACAGTGTAAATAAAAAAATAATAAACATATGTGGTATCGCCGCGTGCTTAAATGTCCAAACTATTAAAATATATCATTAATTAAACCGCACGGTCAATGGCGTACGCGCCAAAAAAATTCCAAAGTCCATAAAAGCGTCTTTTTGGTCACTTTTTATACTATTAAAAATGAATAAAAAGTGATCAAAAAGTCCGATCAAAACAAAAATCATACCGATAAAAACTTCAGATCATGGCGCAAAAAATGGGTCCTCATACCGCCCTGTACGTGGAAAAATAAAAAAGTTATAGGGGTCAGAAGATGACATTTTTAAACGTATAAATTTTCCTGCATGTAGTTATGATTTTTTCCAGAAGTGCGACAAAATCAAACCTATATAAGTAGGGCATCATTTTAACTGTATGGAACTACAAAATAATGATAAGGTGTCATTTTTACCAAAATATGCACTGTGTAGAAACGGAAGCCCCCAAAAGTTACAAAATGGCGTTTTTTCTTCGATTTTGTCGCACAATGATTTTTTTTTCCCGTTTCGCCGTGAATTTTGGGGTAAAATGACTAATGTCACTGCAAAGTAGAATTGGTGACGCAAAAAATAAGACATAATATGGATTTTTAGGTGGAAAATTGAAAGGGTTATGATTTTTAAAAGGTAAGGAGGAAAAAACGAAAGTGCAAAAACGGAAAAACCCTGAGTCCTTAAGGGGTTAAGGTCCGGACCAATTTTCATTTTTGCGCTTTTGCTTTTTCCTCCTTCACAATTTTCTACCTACAGACCCATATGGGAGCTTGTTTTTTGGCGGTAGGGGCCCTCTCGCTGTTCTCTCAGCTGATTGGGACCTCGTTATTTTGCCGCGGGTGTTCCGATCAGCTTCACTGAGCTACCGCAGATTGATTTCTCCCGTTTAAGCCACCACAGTCCTGAGCGCGCTTCATACAGTGGGAGCCGGAAATGGATGTAAATATACGTCCATTGGCGTGAAAGGGTTAAAAAAAAAAGCATTATTAGCTAATTATTTTACTGCAGTTTTTTGTTTTGATTTTACAATGTGTGAAGTTTCTGAAAGTAAGGTGTAATAGCATAAAGGCATCCCACTTAAGTATTTATGATCAGGGTATCTCTTTATTTGCCTTAGAATTTTCTCAGCCTTGCCAGGCTCAAAATATCATTATTTAATGTTCAGATTTTGTATGGCTAGCTGGGTGAAAGTATGCTTTGGAACATAAGAAAATATAAACTAAGCTGGAATTATAAATAAAGCACCAAGATTGCCCTCTGTGGGTTCTGTGCCTAGTGGAAATGGTGCCATAGGCCCAGTATCAAATGTGTAGAATATCCACAACACGAAATAGAGACGGTAAGAGTCCATGATTTTTACTGTTTGAATTTGTCTGTATGTTTCACTAAATAAATTGAGGTACAAAAAGTAAAAATGGACTCTTCGTCTCTATTTTGCACTATGGATACTCAACAATAGAAAAAAAAAGGAAAGAGAGTGACTCGATCAGAGAAGACATCACATATGAGTCTAAACTTTTCCTAATGTGGGCGCTATTACACATAATATCATTGCAGTTTGCATGTAAAAATGTGTCCCTCTATAAAAACACGTTCTTGAACATCGCTAATCATTATCATTAAAGGGGTACTCCGGTAGAAAACAATTGGTTTCAAATCAACTGGTGCCAGAAAGTTAAACAGGTTAATAAATTATTTTTATTTAAAAAAATCTTAATTCTTCCAGTACTTATCAGCTGTGGTATATTACAGAGGAAGTTGAGTAGTTATTTTCTGTCTGACCACAGTGCTCTCTGTTGACACCTCTGTTCATGTTAGGAACTGTCCAGAGCAGAAGAGGTTTGCTATGGGGATTTGCTCCTACTCTGGACAGTTCCTGACATGGACAAAGGTGTCAGCAGAGAGCACTGTGGTCAGACTGAAAATAACAACTCAACTTCTTCTGTAGTATACAGCAGCTGATAAGTACTGGAATGATTATGATTTTTTAATAGAAGTAATTTACAAATCTGTTTAACTTTCTGGAGCCAGTTGATATGAAAAACATTGTTTTTCACCGGAGTACCCCTTTAATCAAAAATGCAACACATATACCCCTTTTCAAGATGCACACATCTGTGCATGCAGTTTTCCAAATGTGTTATCACTACTGTGTCTAAAATAATTATCTCCTAATAGATAAGAATTGTGTGTGTTGGGCGGGGGGGAGCAAAGTACAGCTTAGCGTATGGCAAGTAAGGCTCAGTTCACATTGCCGTTGTTTTCCGTCTGTTCAGCTCTTTTTTTTTCCTTAAACAGGATAGACTCTGATACAGGTCGGCACAACGGATACTACCGGGGCTTGTCGGGGATCTGGTAGTTTAGCGGAGGAAAAAAATAGGGCATAAACTTTTTTTTGTCCACTAAACTCCCGTAGTTCTGACGGAATCGCCGATGGAACTCCGAATAGCGGAGTCCGACGGTAATGTGAACGAGGCCTAATATTGCTACCACTTGAAGTAATATGCTATGTAGCTTGCTGTTGTGTGGGACATCAACCCCTTCCTGACCCAGGATGTACCGGTACGTCCTGGGTCCTTTCCACAGGTCCCGGCACCAAGCAATGGCCAGGATCCGTGGCTTATATTGCGCAGCACTGATCCCTGTGCAGCGCACTATTAATCCTTTAAATGTTGCTCTCAAAGTTGATCGCTGCATCTAAAGTGAAAGCTAATACGTGCCGTTTAGCTCAGTGGGCTGTTCGGGACCGCTGCGGCAAAATCGCGGCGTCCCGAACAGCTGGAGGACATGAGGAGGGAGCCTTACCTTCCTCCTCCATTTCCAATCGCCAAATGGAGGCATGAGCAGTCAAGTGGCAGAAACTCTGATCAATTATATGCTATGGCATAGCATTGAACAGTATGAGAGATCAATGTACTGCATGTTATACTCCCCTCTGGGGGCTATAACATTGCAAAAAAAATTTGAAAAAAAGAAAAGTTAATAAAGATCATTTAACCCCTTCCCTAATAAAATAAGAATCACCCCCCTTTTCCCATTTAAAAAAAGAAAAATGGTGTAAGTAAAAATAAACATATGTGGTATCGCCGCTTGTGGAAATGTCCAATTTATAAAAATATATCGTTAATTAAACCGCACGGTCAATGGCGTACGCGCAAAAAAATTCTAAAGTCCAAAATAACGTATTTTTGGTCACTTTTTATATCATGAAAAAATTAATAAAAAGCGATCAAAAAGTCCGATCAATACAAAAATGGTACCGCTAAAAACTTCAGATCACTGTGCAAAAAAATTAGCCCTCATACCTGCCCATATGTGGAAAAAGAAAAGAGTTATAGGGGTCAGAAGATGACAATTTTAAACATATAAATTTTCCTGAATGTAGTTATGATTTTATTCCAGAAGTACAACAAAATCAAACCTATATAAGTAGGGCATAATTTTAATCATATGGACCTACAGAATAAAGAGGTGTAGTTTTTACCGAAAAATGTACTGCGTAGAAACGGAAGCCCCCAAAATTTACAAAATGGTGCTTTTTCTTCAATTTTGCCGCACAATGATTTTTTGGTAAAATGACTGATGATTTGGTAAAATCATATGGATTTTAAGGTGCAAAATTTAAAGAGTTATGATTTTTTAAAGGTAAGGAGGAAATAACAAAAGTGCAAAAACAGAAGGGGTACGCAAGTGAAAAACTATTAATTTTTTTTTTTTTTTATCAACTGGTGCCAGAAAGTTAAACAGATTGTAAATTACTTCTGTTAACAAATCTTAACCCTTCCAGTACTTATCAGCTGCTTTATTATCCACAGGAAGTTTTATTTTTAAATTCATTTTCTGTCTGACCACAGTGCTCTCTTCTGACACCTCTGCCTGCCTAAGGAACTGTCACGTGCTCTTGACAGTTCCCGAGACAGACAGAGGTGTCAGCAGAGAGCACTGTGGTCAGCCATTCCTTTGGAGCATACACCAGCTGATAAGTACTAGAAGGGTCAAGATTTTTTAATAGAAGTAATTTACAAATCTGTTCAACTTTCTGGCACCAGTTGATTTAAAAAAATATATATATAGTTTTTCACTAAAGTACTCCTTTAACCTGTTGGGGACGAAGGGCGTATCCATACGCCCGTGGGAATTTCGGTCCCCGCTGCGTGCCGGGCGGGGACCGGGGTGACTGCTGATATCGATCAGCAGGCACCCCGCGCAAATGCCTAGGGGGGTCATCAGACCCCCCCCATGTTGGCGATCGGCACAAATCGCAAGTAAATTCACACTTAAATTCACACGTCGATTCTGGGTCATACGGGTCTATGGTGACCCGGAATATAAGGGGGTTCGCAGTTGTCTACATCTACGATCCCCCTGAAGGGATAGGAGTGAGGTGGCAGGGGTGCCACCCCTCCTATCCCTGCTATTGGTGGTTTAGATGCGTTAACTTTCGTTTTCCCCGTCCTGCCCACCCACAATAGGCGGGGCAGGACGGGGAAACCGGCGGGGACCGGCGCCGAAGAGGCTGCGGGCGATGGTGATCGGTGGGCGGCGATGACGTGCGGCAGAAGAGGACGGCTCCCTGGATCCTACGGAAGCCGGTAAGTTGCCCAGCAACATCTGGAGGGCTACAGTCTGAGTCCACTATACAGTGGTCTCTAACCTGTAGCCCTCCAAAACTACAACTCCCAGCATGCCCAGACAGGTGTTTGGGCATGCTGGAATATGTAGTTTTGAAACAGCTGGAGGGCTACAGTTTGAGACCATTATACAGTGGTCTCTAAACTGTATCCCTCCAGATCTTGCAAAACTATAACTCCAAGCATGCCCAAACAGCTGTTTGCTGTCTGGGCATGCTGGGATTTGTAGTTTTGCAACATCTGGAGGGTCACAGTTTGGAGATCACTGTGCAGTGGTCTATAAACTGTAGCCCTCCAGATGTTGCAAAACTGCAAATCCCAGCATGCCCAAACAGCAAACAGCATGCTGGGAGGTGTAGTTAAGTACCTCCAGCTGTTGCAAAATTACAACTCCCAGCATGAATGGTCTGTCAGTACATGCTGGGAGTTGTAGTTTTGAAACACCTTTAGTTTTGCCCCCCCCCCCCCCCCCCCCCCATGTGAACGTACAGGGTACATTCACACAGGCAGGTTTACAGTAAATTTCTTGCTTCAAGTTTTGGCTGCGGCAAATTTTTCGCCACAGAGCAAACTCCTAGCGGGAAACTCACCGTAACACGCCAGTGCGAATGTACAATAAAAACACTACACTACACTAACACAAAATAAAGGGTAAAACACTACATATACACCCCCTTACACTGCCCCCCCCCCCCCAATAAAAATGAAAAACGTATTGTATGGCAGTGTTTCCAAAACGGAGCCTCCAGCTGTTGCAAAACAACAACTCCCAGCATTTCTGGACAGCCACTGACTGTCCAGGCATGCTGAGAGTTTAGGCACCCTGTTTGGGAATCACTGGCATAGAATACCCCTATGTCCACCCCTATGCAATCCCTAATTTAGTCCTCAAATCCGCATGGGGCTGTCTCATTTTGGAGCCCTGTCGTATTTCAAGGAAACAGTTTAGGGCCACATATGGGTATTTCCGTACTCGGTAGAAATTGCACTACAAATTTTGGGGGGCTTTTTCTCCTTTTACCTCTTATGAAAAGGAAAAGTTGGGGGTTACACCAGCCTGTTAGTTTAAAAAAAAAATAAAATTTTACACTAACACGCTGGTATTGCCCCCATACTTTTTATTTTCACAAGGAGTAAAAGAAAAAAAAGACCCCCAAAATTTGTAACGCAATGTAACGTACTCTCCTGAGTACGGAAATACCCCATATGTGGGCGTAAAATGCTCTGCGGACGCACAACAAGGCTCAGGATTGAGAGCGCACTATGTACATTTGAGGCCTAAATTGGGGATTTGCACAGGGGTGGCTGATTTTACAGCGGTTCTGACATAAATGCAAAAACATAAATACCCACATGTGACCCCCATTTTGGAAACTACATCCCTCACGGCATGTAACAAGGGGTATAGTGAGCCTTAACTTCCCACAGGTGTTTGACAAATTTTCATTAAAATTGGATGGGAAAATGAAAAAAATATATATTTTTTACTAAAATGCCGGTGTTACCCTAAATTTTTCATGTTCACAAGGGGAAATAGGAAAAAGCCCCCAAAATTTGTAACTCCATTTCTTCTGAATAAGAAAATACCCCATATGTGGATGTAAAGTGCTCTGCGGGCAAACTACAATGCTCAGAAGAGAAGGAGCGCCATTGGGATTTTGAAGAGAAAATTTGTCCGGAATTGAAGGCCACATGTGTTTACAAAGCCCCCATAGTGCCAGAACAATGGACCCCCCCCACATGTGACCCCATTTTGGAAACTACACCCCTCATGTAATGTATTAAGGGGTGCAGTGAGCATTTACGACCCACAGGTGTCTGACAGATTTTTGGAACAGTGGTCCGTGAAAATGAAAAATAAAATTTTTCATCTGCACAGCCCACTGTTCCAAAGATCTGTCAAACGCCAGTGGGGTGTAAATACTCACTGCACCCCTTATTAAATTCTGTGAGGGGTGTAGTTTCCAAAATGGGGTCACATGTGGGGGGGGGTCCACTGTTCTGGCACCACGGGGGGCTTTGTAAACATACATGGCCCCTGACTACCATTCCAAACAAAATCTCTTTCCAAAAGCTCAATGGCGCTCCTTCTCTTCTGAGCATCGTTGTTCGCCCGCAGAGCATTTTACGTCCTAACATGGGGTATTTCCATACTCAGAAGAGATGGGGTTACAAATTTTGGGGGGCATTTTCTCCCATTACCCTTTGTAAAAATTGTAAATTTGGGGAAAAAACTCCACTTTAGTGATAACATTTTTTTTTTTCATTTACACATCCGATTTTAATGATAAGTCGTCAAACACCTGTGGAGTGTTAAGGCGAACTGTACACCTTGTTACGTGCCTTGAGGGGTGTAGTTTCCAAAATGGTATGCCATGTGGGGTTTTCTGCTGTTCTGGCACCATAGGGGCTTTCTAAATGTGACATGCCCCCCATAAAACATTTCAGCAAAATTCACTTTCCAAAATCCCATTATTGCTCCTTCCCTTCTGAGCCCTCTACTGCGCCCACCGAACACTTGACATACACATATGATGTATTTCCTTACTCGAGAGAAATTGGGTTACATATTTTATTACCACTTGTAAAAATTCAAAAACTGAGTCTACAAGAACATGCGAGTGTAAAAAATGAAGATTTTGAATTTTCTCCTTCACTTTGCTGCTATTCCTGTGAAACACCTAAATGGTTAACACACTTACTGAATGTCATTTTGGATACTTTTTAAATGGTGCAGTTTTTATAATTGAGTCATTTGTGGGGTATTTCTAATATAAAGGCCCTTCAAATCCACTTCAAATCAACTGGTCCCTGATGCATGAGTGGGTGTCTGTCTGTGTGTGTGCATGTGTGGGTGTCTGTCAGTGTGTGTGTGTGTGTGTGAGTCGGTGGGGGGACGGGGGGGTGGTATGGGGGAACGACAATGCTACCGAATTTGGGGAACCTGCTACTACCTAATGTGGGGTTATACTGCACCTAATGTGGGAAGCTATACTGCACCTAATGTGGGGAGCTATACTGCACCTAATGTGGGGAGCTATACTGCACCTAATGTGGGGAGCTATACTGCACCTAATGTGGGGGGAACTATACTACACCTAATGTGGGGAGCTATACTGCACCTAATGTGGGAAGCTATACTGCACCTAATGTGGGGAGCTATACTGCACCTAATGTGGGGAGCTATACTGCACCTAATGTGGGGGAACTATACTGCACCTAATGTGGGGAGCTATGCTGCACCTAATGGGGGGGAACTATACTGCACCTAATGTGGGGGAACATACTGCACCTAATGTGAGGAACTATACTGCACCTAATGTGGAGAACTATACTGCACCTAATGTGAGGGAACTATACTGCACCTAATGTGAGGAACTATACTGCACCTAATGTGGGGAACTGTACTGCACCTAATGTGGGGAACTGTACTGCACCTAATGTGGGGGAACTATACTGCACCTAATGTGGGGAACTATACTGCACCTAATGTGGGGGAACTATACTGCACCTAATGTGGGAGAACTATACTGCACCTAATGTGGGGGAACTATACTGCATCTGATTAAGGGGGCAGGGGAATGATTAAATATTGAAAAAAAAATATTTGAGAAAGATTTTTTTCCTCTTTGTGTATGTTTATGGGGTAATAAGGGGGGGGGGGGCGCCACAAGGTTAGCTCGCACAGGGCGCCTGAACACCTAAGGCCGGCCCTGGCTCCGTCCCCAAGTGGTTAAGCAGTCTGTAACCCCTTCCCGACCTATGACATACCTGTACGTCATGGGTGGCAAGGTGTTCCCGACCCATGACATACAGGTACGTCATGGACATTACTGCCGCTACTCGCGGCATCCCGCAGTGCCCGGAAAGATGGTGGCTATCACTGATAGCCAGCCATCTTACCGTGCGACCACGGGGGGTTTCATCCCCCACCCCCCCCCCCAGCGATCGCTGCTATCAGCTGGTCAAATCTGACTAGCTGATAGCAGCGTTTCGCTATCAGAATACTTAGCAGCGCAGTGTGTGAGTTCCGATCACGGAACTTACCCGTCCGAGCGGTGTCCCGAGCGGTCCCGGCGTCCTCCATGCGGTCCTGGCTGCGCTGCGTCCCGGAGGTGAGTTTCCGGCAGCAGTGCGGCATCTACATTGGCAGCAGTGAGATCGCCGTAAAGCGATCTCACTGCTGCCTCTCAGAGTTTCAAAACTGCAACTCCCAGCATGCCCAGACAGCCTTTGGCTTTCTGGGCATGCTGGGAGTTGTAGTTTTGAAACATCTGGAGGTCCACAGTTTGGAGACCACTGTATAATGGTCTCCAATCTGTGCTCTTCCAGATGTTGCAAAACTACAAATCTCAGCATGCTCAGTCTGTCCAGGCATGCTGGGAGTTGTAGTTCTCTAACATCTGGAAGAGCACAGATTGGAGACCATTATACAGTGGTCTCCAAACTGTGGACCTCCAGATGTTGCAAAACTACAACTCCCAGCATGCCCAGACTGCCCAAGCATGCTGGAAGTTGTAGTTCGGCAACATCTGATCCTTCAGATATTGCCGAACTACAACTTCCAGCATGCCTTGGCAGTCTGGGCATGCTGGGAGTTGTAGTTTTGCAACAACTGGAGGCACACTAGTTGGGAAACATTGTCCGTTTCCTACCTCAGTGCCTCCAGCTGTTGCAATTGTTGCAAAACTACAACTCCCAGCATGCACGGACAGCCAAAGGGCATGCTCGGAGTTTGCAACAGCTGGATGTTTGCCCCCTCCCCCCAATGTGAATGTACAGGGTACACTCACATGGGCGGAGGTTTACAGTGAGTGCTGCAAGTTTGAGATGGCGCAAATTTTGCGCTGCAGCTCAAACTTCCAGCGGCAAACTTGCTGTGAACCTCTGCCCATGTGACTGTACCCTAAAAACACTACACTACACTGACACTAACCTAAAATAAAAAGTAAAAAACACTACATATACACATACCCCTACAAAGCCCCCCTCCCCCCAAAAAATGAAAAACGTCTGGTACGCTACTGTTTCCAAAACGGAGCCTCCAGCTGTTGCAAAATAATAACTCCCAGTATTGCCGGACAGCCATTGACTGTCCAGGCATGCTGGGAGTTTTGCAACAGCTGGAGGCACCCTGTTTGGGAATCACTGGCGTAGAATAGCCCTATGTCCACCCCTATGCAAATCCCTAATTCAGGCCTCAAATGCGCATGGCGCTCTGTCACTTTGGAGCCCTGTCGTATTTCAGGGCAACAGTTTTGGGACACATATGGGATATCGCCGTACTCGGGAGAAATTGCCTTACAAATTTTGGGGGGCTTTTTCTTCTTTAACCCCTTATGAAAAGGTGAAGTTGGGGTCTACACCAGCATGTTAGTGTAAAAAAATAAATTTTTTACACTGACATGCTGGTGTTGCCCTATACTTTTCATTTTCCCAAGAGGTAAAAGGGAAAAAAGACCCTCTAAATTTGTAACGCAATTTCTCCTGAGTACGGAGATACCCCATATGTGGGCGCAAAGTGCTCTGGGGGCGCACAACAAGGCCCAGAAGGGAGAGTGCACCATGTACATTTGAGGCGATTTGCACAGGGGTGGCTGATTGTTACAGCAGTTCTGACAAACGCAAAACAATAAATATCCACATGTGACCCCATTTTGGAAACTACACCCCTCACGGAATGTAATAAGGGGTGCAGTGAGCATTTACACCCCACTGGTGTATGACAGATTTTTGGAACAGTGGTCTGTGAAAATGAAAAATAAAATTTTTGATTTGCACAGTCCACTGTTTCAAATATCTGTCAAACGCCAGTGGGGTGTAAATGCTCACTGCACCCCTTATTACATTCCGTGAGGGGTGTAGTTTCCAAAATGGGGTCACATGTGGGGGGGGTCCACTGTTCTGGCACCATAGGGGCTTCCTAAATGGGACATGCCCCCCAAAAACCCTTTCAGAAAAACTCACTCTCCAAAATCCCATTGTCGCTCCTTCCCTTCTGAGCCCTCTACTGCGCCCGCCGAACACTTGACATACGCATATGAGGTATTTCCTTACTCAAGAGAAATTGGGTTACCAATTTTAGGGTGATTTCTCTCCTTTTACCCCTTGTAAAAATTCAAAAATTGGGTCTACAAGAAAATGCGAGTGTAAAAAATGAAGATTGTGAATTTTCTCCTTCACTTTGCTGCTATTCCTGTGAAACACCTAAAGGGTTAAAACACTTACTGAATGTCATTTTGAATACTTTGGGGGGTGCAGTTTTTATAATGGGGTCATTTATGGGGTATTTCTAATATGAAGATCCTTAAAATCCACTTCCAACCTGAACTGGGCCCTGAAAAATTATGATTTTGAAAATCTTGAGAAAAATTGGAAAATTGCTGCGGAACTTTGAAGCCCTCTGGTGTCTTCCAAAAGTAAAAACTTGTCAATTTTTTAATGCAAACACAAAGTAGACATATTGTATATGTGAATCAATATGTAATTTATTTGGAATATCCATTTTCCTTTCAAGCAGAGACTTTCAAAGTTAGAAAAATGCTACATTTTCAAAATTTTCATGAAATTTTTAGATTTTTTACCAAGAAAGGATACAAATATCAGTGAAATTTTACCGATAACATAAAGTAGAATATGTCACGAAAAAACAATCTCGGAATCAGAATGATAAGTAAAAGCATTCCAGAGTTATTAATGTTTAAAGTGACAGTGGTCAGATTTTCAAAAAATGCCCAGGTCATGAAGGTGAAAATGGGCTGGGTCATGAAGGGGGTAACTCTGGCAGACAACGTGTGAAGAAGGAGGTTCCCTTTGCACAGGCGTGTGTCTGATTACAGGGTTAATCAAACATTTTTGTCTGTCCCTATTTTTCTGCATGTGTCCAGCACTTTACAGAACAATTGTTTTCTTTTACATCATGTGGATGCTGGGTGCATGTAAGCTTCCTTGGGAACAGACAGCACCAGGGTGCAGTATAAAAAGGAGGCAGGCTGGTTGAGGCAGATTGATACTCTGGACAAAGTTCTGTTTTAAAACCTTCGATCCTGGCATTCAGATTAATGTAACTTTGGCAGTTACTACCTACCTAAGAATAATTGCAAATAAAATACACCTCTTCATGGCAACAGTATTCCCTATGACAGTGACTACACTGCACCCTAGCATTAAAGGGGTACTCCGGTGGAAAACTTTTTTCTTAAATGAACTGGTGCCAGAAAGTTAAACAGATTTTTATGTTACATGTAAGAAAAGAAAATGGCGGCAGCAGCACACTTGGTCAACAAAATCGAGGCTCTTTGCGCACTTTTTGATCAAAACGTGTCCCCCCATCCCTCTGTAGCCGTGCATCCCCTCCCCTTTTTTCACAGGAGGTGGTTTTAGGTTGTTAGTGGATCAAGCATGTTGCCCAGCCTGAGGTGAGTGAATGTTAGGGTCCCATCCTATATGAGGCCACCTCCACGTGGGGGATGTGGGGACACGTTTTGATCAAAAAGTGCGCTAAGAGCCTCCATTTTGTTGACCAAGTGTGCTGCTGCCGCCATTTTCTTTTTTTACATGTCTTGTACTTGCCACAACAGCGTGCACCCGTGTATTGGGTTTAGGTGCTGGCTACATTTTTGTTTTATTTAGATTTTTATCTTACTTCTATTAAAAAATCTTTATCCTTCCAGTACTTATTAGCAGCTGTATGCTACAGAGGAAATTCTTTGCTTTTTGAATTTCTTTTTTGTCTTGTCCACACTGCTCTCTGCTGACACCTCTGTCCATGTCATGAACTGTCCAGAGTAGCATAGGTTTGCTATGGAGATTTTCTTTTGCTCTGGACAGTTCATGATATGGGCATCAGGTGTCAGCAGAGAGCAATGTGGTCAAGACAAAAAAGAAATTCAAAAAGAAAATAATTTCCTCTGTAGCATACAGCTTTAGCATACAGCTGCTAAAAAGTACTGGAAGGATAAATATTTTTTAATAGAAGTAATTTACAAATCTGTTTAACTATATGGCACCAGTTGATTTAAAAAAAAAAAAAAGTACCCCTTTAATGTCTTTTCAGGAATGATGTCTGGAAGATGGAAAAGAGTTCAAGATACAGACTAGACCTTCTAATTCCCCAAATCTGATCAAACATCAACAAGAAAAATTTTGATCCATAAAGGTCCCACCTTGCAACTTACAGGATGTAAGTGATCTGTCTGCTGCTTATGTATTGGTTCTAGATACAACACCTTTGGAGTGCATAACTTGATGCATCAGAGCTGTTTTGGCAGCACAAGGGGGAAGCAAACAATACTGCACAGTACTTTTTAATGTTAAAGCTGATCACCGGATTTAAAGGGGTACTCCGGCGCTTAGACATCTTATCCCCTATCCAAAGGATAGGGGATAAGATGCCTGATTACGGGTGTCCCGCCGCTGGGGACCCCTGTGATCTTGCACACCGCACCCCGTTTAAAATCAGTCCCCGAAGCGTGTTTGCTCCGGGTCTGATTACCGTCGATCACAGGGCCGGAGCGTTGTGACGTCAAGGCTCCGCCCCATGTGACACACCCCTCCCATAGGCTTGCATCGAGGGGGGTGGAGCGTGACATCACACGGGGCGGTGCCTTGACGTCACAACGCTCTGGTCCCGTGATCGACAGTAATCAGACCCGGAGAGAACACGCTCCGGGGACTGATTTTAAACGGGGTGTGGTGTGCAAGATCAAGGGGGTCCCCAGCGGCGGGACCCCCGTAATCAGGCATCTTATCCCCTATCCTTTGGATAGGGGATAAGATGTCTAAGCGCCGGAGTACCCCTTTAAGGGCATTGGAAATCCATTACAGAAAAATCTGGTCTTGTTTATTGACGGACTTGTTAAAGAGATTGTCTTTTGGAAAGGGTTCACTGTATCACCTATGAATTTGATGTCTTCACAGTGTATACAGGGACAGCCTGATATATCTACAATCTACTAATCTTTATTGATTTTCCTGTAGGGTTTGCTACCAGACATCAGCATATGAGATTAGGAACATGCTTTTATTTATGAATGTTCTTTTCTGCCAGAACAAAAGCATTGGGAGAGTGTAAGCAACCTAGGACTGACCTAATTCTCAGTGGAATTGTGACAAGAGAACTGGAAAGGTACCTACCCATCATTTTTGTCACCCAGCTATCCTAGAAAAATCTACACCTAAAAAATGTCTGACCAGAAAACACCTCTTGCAAGGTAATTTCTATTGAATTATTTTAGAGGGCTATGCTGGTAAGTAAATGTATAATTCATAGTTGTGTTTCACCATGTATGATGCACTAGCTGTATGGTACGGCTTGGATTGCCTGCAGGCTGGCTCTCCTGAAAGCTGCACTGAGCTGACACTGCATCTGATTTGCAGCTGAACTGTCTCATGATGCTTGCGTGGGAAAGGAATCCTCTTCTCCAGCAGAACCTGGCGCAGGCCCTGAGTAAAAAGCACAGGGGGAGGAGAAAGCCAGTGAGCTAATCCGTTCTGACACTGACAGCCCAGAATGCTGTCACACTGACAGGCAACCTGTAACAGTTCATGGCCTTTTCTAGTGGCCTGAAGAGACCTGTGATTATACATTGTTGCTCACCTTATTCGCACGTAGGTTGGTGAGGACTGTGTGTACAGTGGACCCTCAACATTCGATGGTAATCCGTTCCAAATGGACCATCGTTTGTTGAAACCATCGTATGTTGAGGGATCCGTGCAATGTAAAGTATAGGACAGTGGTCTACAACCTGCGGCTGTCTGGGCATGCTGGGAGTTGTAGTTTTGCAACATCTGGAGGTCCGCAAGTTGAAGACCGCTGGCATTAAAGGTTATTCTCATGTGTCACCGCTGCCCTGGATGTCGCCGTCCATCGCTGTCGCCGCGTCCCCGGGGTGTCCCCCGATGCTCCGGCTAGGCCTCTGCTTCCCCAACATCCTCGCTCTCCATCGCCGCCATCGCGTTGTTACGCACGCCGCTCCTATTGGATGACGGGATGGCGTGCGCAGCGACGTGATGACGATGATGGAGAGCGCCAACGATGCAGGGGATCCTGAAGAGGACGCACCGGAGCCCCGAGAACAGGTAAGAGACATCACCGGAGCTCACGGGGCACCGTAAACGGCTATCCGGTGGCAGCTGAAGCAGTCTGCGCTGCCGGATAGCCGTTTATGCGATGGCCCCGACCTACAAAAGCATCGTATGTTGATGCTGCCTTCAACATGCGATGGCCTCTGAGAGGCCATCGTATCTTGAAATGATCGTATGTCGGGGCCATCTGGGAGTTGTAGTTTTGCAACATCTGGAGGTCCGCAGGTTGAAGACCACTGGTATTAAATAAAGGTTGTTCTCATGTGTCACCGCTGCCCTGGATGTCGCCGTCCATCGCTGTCGCCGCGTCCCCGGGGTGTCCCCGATGCTCCAGCTAGGCCTCTGCTTCCCCAACATCCTCGCTCTCCGTCACCGCCATCACGTAGTTACGCACGCCGCTGCTATTGGATGACGGCATGGCGTGCGCAGCGACGTGATGACGACGATGGAGAGCGCAGACAATGCAGGGGATCCTGAAGAGGACGCGCCGGAGCCCCGAGGACAGGTAAGAGACCATCACCGGAGCTCACGGGGCGCCGTAAACGGCTATCCGGTGGCAGCTGAAGCAGTCTGCGCTGCCGGATAGCCGTTTATGCGATGGCCCCGACATACAAAAGCATCGTATGTTGAGGCTGCCTTCAACATGCAATGGCCTCTGAGAGGCCATCGTATCTTGAAATGATCGTATGTCGGGGCCATTGTAGGTCGGGGGGGGGGGGGTCACTGTATTCTGCTGTAAAAACGTGAGATCTAGCACCTTAGCTAAAAGACTTCAATCTTGTTTTGCATAACAGTTAAAATAACAGGACTACACACCACTACATTACACCACAATGTGCAGATCACCGTCTCACATGTTCTCATCACAGACAAGGTCAGATCTGGTATGAGTATTTCAAAAAACGATCTACTGGGATTTTCCCACACAACCATCTCTAGGGTTTACAGACAATGGATTGAAGAAGAAAAAATATCCAATGAGTGGCAGTCTTGTAAAAGAGATTGTATATTGGAAAGGGTTCATCTGTCAGAGATCAGATGAGAATGGACAGACTGGTTCAAGATGACAAAAAAAGCAACAGTAGTTCAAATAACCACTTGTTAAAACTAAGATATGCAGAATATCATCTCTAAACGTACAACACGTCAGATGGGCTACAGTAGCAGAAGAGCACACCGGTGCCACTCCTGTCAGCTAAGAACAGGAAACAGGCTACAATTCGCACAGGCTCACCATTAAATTGGTTTCTTGACAATGAGTTCACAAATGGCCTCTATAGTCTCCAGAACAGGAGACTAAATCTATCAGGAATGTTTCCAGCACTTTGTAGAAAATATGTCACGAAAAATGATGGCAGCTCTGAAGGAAAAAGGGGGTCCAACCCTGTATTAACAAGGCATACATAATAAAGTGGCCAGTGACCATTTGTTACATGCATGTGAGAAAATGGTGAATCATTTATACCCATTTGCGATATGCCTGTATGCAAGTATCTGACCCCCTTGAACCCCACAGGGATACTCATCTCAATCATAAATTCTCTGGCACACTACAGTGTAAACCAATACTAATATGTAAAGGAACATGAATTCCCATAGGTATTTTACTTTATCAGTAAAAGCCCTATAATAATGAAGCCAAAAAGGTTCATGAAAATAATTTTATTTCCCCATTTTATTTCAATGTCTGCTGCTCAATACACAGGTGCTGTAAGTGGCAGCTTGAATTCCGTGGATAGAGCCACTGGCTGATTTTGTACATTTTCTATATTCTCCAGGTAGAGTCATTGGCTGATTCTGTACATCCCAGGCCACAAGAGGTGCGATCTTGTGGTTCAGGAGTCTAAGCATCTATGAGTAGTTCTGAAGCAGAGCCCTTATATCTACATATAGGAGCCCTGATCACAATAGTTATTAGGCTGTGTATTCAGGGAACCAAAGCAAGATTTCTTTTTTAGTTCAAGCTGCACAGAAACCACTACATTACTCTGAAACCAAGCGTGTGCCTCTTTGTAAGAACTGCCATGCTCCAGTGCCTTTATATATGTTACTGTAAGCATTACATGGGCACTGTCATTAAACATGATTTTTAATATTTGATTCCTTATGCCAGATAAATAACTTTGGTAATTGGTTTACACATTTTATGTTAGTTTTTCTGCTGTATACTTCTGGCTCCCTTCTTGGCCAGAACACATTCCGTCTGGTCAAAATCTCAGATTTTGGTCTCCTGCTTGTAATGGCAGCAGACCAAACTCAGGAAGTGTTCCTCTGCACTGAGCTTGATTGACAGCTGCAAAGAGCCTCACTGACAGCAGCTGCACAGACTAGGCTGAACAGACTAAAAGCTGAACAAAGCCTCACTGAAATATACACAGACTGAAAGCTGCTGCACAGAGCTTGAGGTCTTCTATTCATCACAGCACTGCAACGATTTGAGGGCGGAAGTGGTCCCCCAGCAGGCTTCAGTGATGCCATGCCTGCTGGGAAACACCCACTTTTTCTGCTGAGCTATTTCACTATGTGAGCAAGAATAAAGGTAAGATACACAGCTTTTAAAAGCTCTTTTTCTAAGTGTGGGAGGGGTGTTAGGAGTAGTAAGGAAACATAGCCTGAGTTAGTTTAGAAAGGTTTAATTAGTGACAGGTACTCTTTAAGCATAAGTGCCCTTGTAAGTAAAATTCTGCAGACAAAGGACTGCGTCTGTGCCATTCTTTTTGCACCATTTCTCCAGTAAAATTTTCCCCACCAGGCTCTTGCTATCCCAAGACATGCCTGTAGGGGTTACTCTCAACATCTCACCTAACTGATGGATGTAAAAGTAGAAAAGGAATTCTCATAGAACAACCTCTTCAAAGGGGTATTCCCAAGTGGAGACTTTGGCCCTCAATCTTGAGATAGGTGAATAGATGAATAGGTAAATGTGGATATGTTGCAGATGGAATAACAACTTTAGGTCCTGGGAAAAGATGTAAATAATATAATTCTTGCTGCCTGAAATCTGAGAAATCTAGCTGCATACTAATTTATTATTGACTTAAATGGAAGATAGATTTAGTTCTATGCTGCAAGCCTTATGGCTGTGTGAAGGGTTAATGGAGTTAGGAACTTTTTATCAGTAGAGAAACACACATGTTTTTAGTAAAGTAGGCAAAAGCAATGGTAAAGATTTAACCTAGAATGCAGCAATATGTAATTCAGGATTTATGAAAAGTTTGGTGACAAACCCTACTGTGCAAGGAACTGACTAGCATTAGTAGATCACCTTTGCTAGACCACCATAACAGAGAAATAACTTTAAAAAAAGACAAAAACCTAAGACAAAAAACTAAAATAAGGGTTCATGTTTATATGAACAAATACCAGAATATTATAAGTGGTATACTTTATGTATATATATATATATGCTTAGTTACTATGGATAGATCCAAATTCAATCACCTATACATTCTCATAAGAAAAGAATGAATGAAGATATACTCAGAATGTACAGCAGGGGGAAACGACACACTATAAAGTATACATATGACATATGGTACAATTAATTTTAAAGAGCTCAAAGTGCTTCTTTGTTCTTACTGTAAGCAGGGGCCAGTTAGGTACCATTGAATGGGGGATATTTATCAAAGTTGTCTATGTCCCGCATCAATATAGACCAAACTACAGAGGATTAGTCTGGTCTATTGTGCACCTAATTTATCAAATGGCGCACAGCTCTTGATAAATTCTGTGCACAGACTGCATGATCTATGCTTTAGTCTATATTTAAACCTGCTCCAACATGGTCTGACATTTCAGCGTACTTTCAGCCTATGCGACTTGTCGCTGAAAAGTCGCTTTTGATAAATTCAGCACCAATGCATTTTTCAATGCATTTCAGTCTAAAATAGACTTGCATGCATCATATTCTAAAAATCCTCTAGAGCAAAAGTCGCAGAAAAGTCGCACATATTTAGACTGCGACTTTCTGTGCGACAAATTTAGACAGGAAAAACCAGTCTATATCCTTTGATAAATCTCCCCCTATGTGCCTATAAACTAGCTGACGCATTAAAGCATACCCGTCAGATCCAACAAAAAACATTTTTTTTATATATCACTCAGTACCTAATCCTGACCATGTACATCAAATTTTTATCTGTCTAGCACCTTTATTAAATTTTTTTATTACACTTTTAATTTAGCTCACTAGTCTGAATTCCTCTCAAAGGGAGGGGGTGTGGCCTCACTGTGCAGGTCTCCGCCCCCTTCCTCAGTATGCTGTCTTCTCACATCTCCCCTAGCATTAGCAAAACTACAACTCCCAGCTTGTCCTCACTGACAGTAGCGGAACACAAGCTGACAGTGGGAGGATTTTTCCTCCAGCTGTGAGCCCTGCGCTCACAGCTGTCAATCAAGGAAGTGTGTCCATGACATGGTGATGATGCATGGACACAGCAGGACTAGTATGTGTCCAAGCAGGCAGGAGGGCCAGTTGTTTGACTGGATTTTTCAGTATGTAATACTGAACATTTTCTAATGAAAGCAGTTGCAAAACCTATTGGTTTTGCATGCTTTACAACGTATCCTATTACCCATTTAAGGCTTGATAGGAAATAGAGTAACTTAAAGTGGCCCTGCCTAGAGCAGCCATGGCATGCGCAGAACACTGACATACGGAGAGCCACTGAATGCATGTGCTTTTCAAAGGGCTGATCCAAAAACTTATGGGGGGAGATTTATCTAAACCTGTCCAGAGGAAAAGTTGCCTAGTTGCCCATGGCAACCAATCAGATTGCTTCTTTCATTTTTCACAGGTCTTTTTAAAAATGAAAGAAGCAACATGATTGGTTGCCATGGGCAACTGCAGGGCTCTTCCTCTGCACAGTTTTTGATAAATCTCCCCCATAGTGTTCCTGAACTTTAGGGATTTGTGCATGTCTGTCCCACTACATGCAGTGCTATTTTTATCATGTCAGTTGAGACTGCCAACAGATGTACTGATAGCAGTGTGAATAGAGCCTAAGGCCCTGGTATCATCAGGTCTTGAGTCTAATTTGGCATCATTTGCCAGGAAATAGCGCCCAACATGTAGCCCAATGGATACTTCACCAATTATAATAAAACATTTACCGTTAAGTTTACTTTCTTTTAATGAATATCTTAACTATGTCTACTATCCTATTCCATACAACAAAAAAGATATATTGAATTTTACTTGCTCAGCAGAGACTATAGTCACTCTCTTCTGGCCTCTGTTGAGAGAAAGGAGCCCTAAAGATGCTGATACATACACTAAATTAAGTCTTAAATGTCCTACCTCCTCCCTCACCACCAATAAGTCACCCACCAGTGTCCGGCCATATTTGTATTTCACAAGCCTGAAAAAGTAGGAAAAAACTAAGGTGCAACAGAAATAGCTACAACTAAGTGTCACAACTCGGGTTATCTAAGCAGGCACATGACTTTTGATATGCAGGCGTGACGATTTACAAATCATTATTTGTCTGCACTAGACTGGAAAATAATGATTAAAAATTGAATTTATATACCACCCATTCTTTCATACTTAGTATTGCTACCACCAATCCAATTTGCCACCTGCAGATCAGAATAGGCAGGCTTAGAAGTTTCCAGCCGGTGTAGTGAAGAAAGCTGTTCCCTGTAGAGAAATGTGTCCAAGCAGCTGATGATAAATGCTGAGTCAGCAAGGCCACTGTGATTGGCCGAGACGTGCACACTCGCCCTATACCATTGGTTGTTGGGGGTGTGTGCAGCCTCACTCTGCTCAGTATTTGGCAACAGCTCCCTGGACTACACCCCGAACTCCGCTCTCTCACAGCAGGATAAAGCAAACTGTATCCTCGCTATGAGAGCAGAGAGATCGGGACAGAAGTGGAGAACAGGGATGTTGAAAACTGTGTCCCTGCTGCTGCGGCTCACTCTTGCTGCTGCAATGAAATGTGTGTCCCCGCTGCTGGCTCTCTCCATCCCGTTCCTCGCGGCGAGGATGTAGGAATGTGTGTCAGAGGCAGGGGAGACTGCTATCCATCACTGCTCTCCCCTGCCTCTGATTACTGCTTCTTCAAATCAGTGTACCCGTGCCTCACTGCTTCCCCGTGACGGTGTCTCCTCGCGCAGATTACTGCTCTCCCTTGCCTCGAGGATGTAGAAAATCTGTGGGGAAACAGTGAGGCACGGGTACACTGATTTGAAAAAGTAATCAGAGGCAGGGAAGAGCAGCGATGGATAGCGGTCTCTCCTGCCTCTGCACCCCAAGACACACATTCCTACATCCCCCGCCGCAGGGATCGGGATGGAGAGAGCCAGCAGCGGGGACACATTTCTACATCCCCAGGCTGATGAAAGCCTTGGGGATCGGGTTCACAGTTGTACAGCAGCGGTGAGAGCGAGTTGCAGCAGGGACACAATTTTCAACATCCCTGTTCTCCTCTTCTCTGCCCCGATCTCGCCACTCTCAGAGAGGATACAGTTTGCTATATTCCGCTGCGAGAGCACAGAGATCGGGGTGTAGTGAAATCTGTCCAGGGAGCTGGCACCAAATACGGAGCAAAGCGAGGCTGCACCCCCCCCCCCCCTCAACATATATTACAGGAGCTGTGGGTATTTTTCCCTGGATCCATATTTAATAGTTGGAAATATTGTATCTTCAGTGGTGGGCAACACAGATAAGTTATTTTTATTTCTAGACAGACCTCCGGAGCCATTTTGACTGTAAAGATGTTGCCTTTCCGAGTAACAAAACTAGGTTAATTGTCCCCAAATAGGTGATTATTTACATGTATACCATGGTTTCCTAGCCTTTGTGTCTCTAATCTTTAGCTAGATCAAAATATCCACTCAACACAATCCCACATATGAATAATCAGGGTTTACAAAGAAATATAAAGGTATCCATTTTCCACACTTGATCTTTTGGTCAGCCTCTTTGACCTGACACTTACTACACACATATGCATAACCTGGGGATGCAATAAAATATTAAGATGTCCATATTTTCACAATTACTCTTTGGGTCAGGCATCACTAACTATCAGCTAAATATACACTAAACTGACAAAAGTGTTCGGACCCCTACACATTCCACCTACATATGCATTTGGTTATTTAAAGGGGTATTCCTCTGCTCCGTATTTGGAACAAACTGTTCCGAACGCTGGAGCCGGAAGCTCGTGACATCATAGCCCCACCCCTTCATGACGTCACTCCCCACCCCCTCAATGCAAGTCTATAGGAGGGGGCGTGACGATGTCACGCCCCCTCCCATAGACTTGCATTGAGGGGGCAGCGCGTGACGTCATGAGGGGGCGGGGCTATGACATCACGAGCTCCCGGCGCTGGCTCTAGCATTCGGAACAGTTTGTTCCAAACGCTCAGCAGCGGAGTACCCCTTTAATAATATGGAGTTGGTCCCCCATTTGCAGTTATCAAATCTCCCACTGTTTGGGGGATTTTTTCTACATGATTATGTGTGTCTGTAGGATCTTTTGTCAATTAATTGAGCAAAAGCATTTGTGAGGTCACATTGATGTTAGCTGAGATGGTCTGGCTCACAATCTGAATTATAATTCATTTTAAGGGTGTGGGTTGTGGTTGAGGTCAGGGCTCTGTGAAGTCATTCAAGCTATCAAACTCACCCAACTATAGTATTATGGACCTCGCTTTGTGCACTGGGACTAAGCTTGGTAGCATGGTACAGTCTATAGAAGACATGTATAGGTTACAAGCTGACTTGGACTTGGACTGAGTGTGTGGGTATCCACTTGACAAATGAGGTTCAATGTGGATAAATGTAAAGTTTTGAATCTGGGTGCATTCATCATATGTCTTAGGAGGGGAAAAACTGGGAGAGTCACTAGTAAAGAAGGATCTGGGTGTTCTTGTAGATCATAAACTTGTTTAGTCTTGAGAAGAGAAGTTTTATGGAGGATATCATCAACTAATTTAACCTGTTGGGGACGAAGGGCGTATGCATACGCCCTTGCGTCCTGGTACTTAAGGACGAAGGGCGTATCCATACGCCCGTGGGAATTTCGGCCCCCGCCGCGCGCCGGGCGGGGACCGGGCCGGGGTGACTGCTGATATCTATCAGCAGGCACCCCGTGCAAATGCCCAGGGGGGTCATTAGACCCCCCCATGTCGTCGATCGGCGCAAATCGCAAGTGAATTCACACTTGCGATTTGTGCCGATTCCGGGTCATTACGGGTCTATGGTGACCCGGTGACCCGGAATAGAAGGGGGATCGCGGGTGTCTAAGACACCCACGATCCCCCTGTAGCGATAGGAGTGAGGTGGCAGGGTTGCCACCCCTCCTATCTCTGCTATTGGTGGTCTAGACGCGACCGGCAGATCAGGAGCGGGGGGGTTTATTTTCGTTTTCCCCGTCCTGCCCTCCCACAATAGGCGGGGCAGAAAGGGGAAAATGAAGAGGACCGGGCGCCGACGTCCACTTACCCCTCCAGAGGCAGCAGAGCGACGGGGATCGGCGGCGGCGACGGAGATCTGCGGCGGCGTGCGGCAGAAGAGGACGGCTCCCGGATGCGACGGAAGCCGGTGAGTAGTTGCATAGCAACATCTAGAGGGCTACAGTCTGAGACCACCATAGTGGTCTCTAGACTGTAGCCCTCCAGATGTTGCAAAACTACAACTCCCAGCATGCCCAGACAGCTGTTTGCTGTGTGGGCATGCTGGAATTTGTAGTTTTGCAACAGCTGGAGGTCTGCTGTTTAGAGATCACTGTTCAGTGGTCTCTAAATTGTAGCACTCCAGATGTTGCAAAACTACAAATTCCAGCATGCCCACACAGAAAACATCTGTCTCAGCATGCTGGGAGTTGTAGTTGCGTACCTCCAGCTGTTGCATAACTACATCTCCCAGCATGCCCTTCTGTGATCAGACATGCTGGGAATTGTAGTTTTGCAACAGCTGGAGGCACACTGGTTGGAAAATACTGTGTTAGGTAACAGAACCCAACTCAGTATTTTCCAACCAGTGTGCCTCCAGCTGTTTCAAAACTACAACTCCCAGCATGTACTGACAGACCGTGCATGCTGGGAGTTGTAGTTTTGCAACAGCTGGAGGCTCACTGGTTGGAAAATACTGAGTTAGGTAACAGAACCTAACTGAAGGTTTTCCAACCAGTGTGCCTCCAGCTGTTGCAAAACTACAACTCCCAGCATGTACTGACAGACCGTGCATGCTGGGAGTTGTAGTTTTGAAACAGCTGCCCCCCCCATGTGAACGTACAGGGTACATTCACACGGGCGGGTTTACAGCAAGTTTCCTGCTTCAAGTATGAGCTGCGGCAAATTTTTCGCTGCAGCGCAAATTCCTAGCGGGAAACTCACCGTAACCCGCCAGTGTGAATGTACCCTAAAAACACTACACTAACACCTAATAAAGAGTAAAACACTACATATACAACCCCTTACATTGTCCCCCCCCCCCCCCCCCCAATAAAAAGGAAAAACGTATTGTAAAGCAGTGTTTCCAAAACGGAGCCTCCAGCTGTTGCAAAACAACAACTCCCAGCATTTCCGGACAGCCACTGACTGTCCAGGCATGCTGGGAGTTTAGCAACAGCTGGAGGCACCCTGTTTGGGAATCACTGGCGTAGAATACCCCTATGTCCACCCCTATGCAATCCCTAATTTAGTCCTCAAATGCGCATGGCGCTCTCTCACTTTGGAGCCCTGTCGTATTTCTAGGCAACAGTTTAGGGTCACATATGGGGTATCGCTGTACTCGGGAGAAATTACACTACAAATTTTGGGGGGCTTTTTCTCCTTCTACCCCTTATGAAAAGGAAAAGTTGGGGTCTACACCAGCCTGTTAGTGAAAAAAAAAATTTTTTACACTAACATGCTGGTGTTGCCCTTTACTTTTTATTTTCACAAGAGGTAAAAGGAAAAAAAGACCCCCAAAATTTGTAACGCAATTTCTCCTGAGTACGGAAATACCCCATATGTGGGCGTAAAATGCTCTGCGGGCGCACAACAAGGCTCAGGAGTGAGAGCACACCGGGTACATTTGATGCCTAAATTGGTGATTTGCACAGGGGTGGCTGATTTTACAGCGGTTCTGACATAAATGCAAAAAAATAAATACCCACATGTGACCCCATTTTGGAAACTACACCCCTCGTGTAATGTAATAAGGGGTACAATGAGCATTTACGCCCCACAGGGGTCTGAAAGATTTTTGGAACAGTGGTACGTGAAAATGAAAAATTAAATTTTTTTGTTTGCACAGCCCACTGTTCCAAAGATCTGTCAAACGCCAGTGGGGTGTAAATGCTCACTGTACCCCTTATTACATTCCGTGAGGGGTGTAGTTTCCAAAATGGGGTCCCATGTTGGGGGGTCCACTGTTCTGGCACCACAGGGGGCTTTGTAAATGCACATGGCCCCCGACTTCCATTACAAATTATCTCTCTAAAAGCTCAATGGCGCTCCTTCTCATCTGAGCGTTGTAGTTCGCTCGCAGTGCACTTGACGTCCAAACATGGCGTTTTTCCATACTCAGAAGAAATGGGGTTACAAATTTTGGGGGGCATTTTCTCCTATAACCCTTTGTAAAAAAGTAAAATTTGGGGAAAAACCAGCATTTTAGTGGAAAAATATTTTTTTTTCATTTACACATCCGACTTTAACAAAAAGTTGTCAAACACCTGTGGGGTGTTAAGGCTCACCGTACCCCTTGTTACGTTCCATGAGGGGTGTCGTTTCCATAATAGTGTGCAATGTGTTTTTTTTTTGCTGTTCTGGCACCATAGGGGCTTCCTAAATGGGACATGCCCCCCAAAAACCATTTCAGAAAAACTCCCTCTCCTAAATCCCATTGTTGCTCCTTCGCTTCTGAGCCCTCTAGTGCACCCGCCGAACACTTGACATACACATATGAGGTATTTTCTTACTCGAGAGAAATTGGGTTACAAATTTTGAGAGGATTTTTTTTCCTTTTACCACTTGTAAAAATTCAAAAATTGGGTCTACAAAAACATGCCAGTGTAAAAAATGAAGATTTCGAATTTTCTCCTTCACTTTGTTGCTATTCCTGTGAAACACCTAAAGGGTTAAAACTCTGACTGAATGTCATTTTGAATACTTTGAGGGGTGCAGTTTCTATAATGGGGTCATTTATCAGGTATTTCTAACCAGAAGACCCTTCAAATCCACTTCAAACCTGAACTGGTCCCTGAAAAATTCCGATTTTGAAAATTTTGCGAAAAATTGGAAAATTGTTGCTGAACTTTGAAGCCCTCTGGTGTCTTCCAAAAGTAAAAACTCATCAATTTTATGATGCAAACAGTAGACATATTGTATATGTGAAGCAATATATAATTTATTTGGAATATCCATATTCCTTATAAGCAGAGAGCTTCAAAGTTAGAAAAATGCAAAATTTTCAAATTTTTCATGACATTTTTGAATTTTTCACCAAGAAAGGATGCAAGTATCGCCGAAAATTTACCACTAACATAAAGTAGAATATGTCATGAAAAAACAATCTCGGAATCAAATTTATAAGTAAAAGCATTCCAGAGTTATTAATGCTTAAAGTGACAGTGGTCAGATTTGCAAAAAATGCTCCCGTCCTTAGGGTCATAATGGGCTCCGTCCCCAAGGGGTTAAGTATATAAATGGTCCATACAAAAAAAAGTAATACCCCCTTCCAGGTTATACCCCTTAAAAGACAAGGGAACACTCCTTCCTTCTGGAAAAAAAAGGTTTAGTTTCAAGGGGCAATAGTCCTCCTTTACCATAAGAACTGTGAATTTATAGAACAGTCTACCTCAGGAACTGGTCATAGCAGGCAACAGTTAAGGGGTTTAAAACAGGTTTATATACATTTCTTGAGCAAAATAAAATTAATGTTTATGCAGTAATATAGAACCCCCTCCCGTTCATCCACCCATGTATTTTCCCTTCTCCTCCTTGGTTGAACTTGATGGGCATGTCTTTTTTTTAATCGTACTATGCAACTATGAAAAAGGCCAAACTGAAGGATACCATTGTTCCCTAGTGTGCTGAAGCAGAGCTGCAGTAACCAGGATAGCCACTGCTGTCGGCTTCCGGCTGTTTCTCTGTGTATGCCAGAGCCGTAGCTCTGGAGAGCAGCTGATTGGCAGTAGTGGGTGTCAGCACTCCACTGATATGATATTGATAACCTTTTATTAGAAAAGACCAATAAGTTTTCACCAAAAAAAAACCTTATGGTTTCCTTTTATTGGAACTCAGAGGCCTAGAACGCCACCTGAAAAACAACCCATAGCATTTTTCCTCCTCCACCAAACTTTACAGTTGGCCCAATACAGTCAGACAGGTAACGTTCTGACATCTACCAAATCCAGACTCCTTCATCACCACTCCATCCAACAAATGACACTGCATTCAGCTGCATGGCAATGAAGGTCCCTATGCAGTTTTTGTGCTGATTTTAATGGCAGATGAGGTAGGTAACTCTGTAGAAAAAGTCAGCAGGGTGCTGGTGACTTTTATGACCCCCTTCTAAATCTGTGCACTGAGCCTGTATAAAAGCATCTTCTCAGAGACATGTCAAAAGTTGTCGGGTGTTATGCCTGAGACCTGCTGCTACAGAGTTATTAGCCAGGAAAGTGAGTGGCACTGCCCTCCTCTCCCCGGCCAGCCAAGAGATTCGTACACTTCTCTGCATAGATTTCTAGGCCGGCCAGGAGCTGAGCGCTAATAACTTATGATCTCAGCGGTTCTCTGGAGCGATCGTCATGTTCAGGGCTGTGGAGTCGGTAGATAAATGTTCCAACTCTGACTCCACAGTTTTTTGTACTTCCGACTCCCCTACTCCTCTGTATTAATATGCAAATGTATTTATAAACACTTACAATTGAATCCAAGAAGCTTTTCCACCAAGCTCTTGTTCTTCTAGCAGAGAGAGGTAGTTGGGCAGAAGCTGCTGCCTTCTCCTTTTTGTGTGCTGATCTGCTGCTGAAGATAGGGCAGTGGGAGGATCCAGGAAGGGGCATTTATTATAAAACATGATTTCCCTAGTAGAATCCCATAGTCATGTTTAAATTTTAAAGGGGTTCTCTGCCCCTAGACATCTTATCCCCTATCCAAAGGATAGGGGATAAGATGTCAGATTGCCGGGGTACCGCTGCTGGGGACCCCCGGGATCGCATTACTGCACAGAGCGAGTTTGCTCTGTTCGTAATGACGGGTGATAGATTTGTATTGAGGGGGCGGGCCGTGTCCTCACGAGGGGCAGAGACGTGGCGTAAGGATGCTTTGGCCCCTGTATTGCCCTGCGATCTGACATCTTATCCCCTATCCTTTGGATAGGGGATAAGATGTCTAGGGGCGGAGTACCCCTTTAAGCTAACAATCGGAGTTTACAAGTTTTTATAGCCTTAGCTGAATGGCAGCAGTTTTTCCAATGGTTTACAGCTTCAGTCTTGAACTATTGACCCTTTATTCCCTTCACTTATACAAGTGTCTCTAGTCCTGCAAAAAACATATTTACTCAACCCCTTATCAGTGAGAGGCTAGGTTACCCATGGGTTCCCTGTAACAGCAGAACACAACACTATGGAAAGTATAAGTATTGCCGCTCCTAATTGTGCGTTGCGTGCCATATAGTGAAGCACATGAAAAGCATGCTTCTTCACGGTGGCTTAACGTGTCTGTTTTGCGGTTACGTGAGGCACTGAATGCATTGATCTTTATTCTTACAGTAGAGAAGTCATTAATTATAACATTTTGTGAATTGGGACATTTAAACTTGCTTTCTTTTTATTCCAATCTAAATTTAGTAGGAGTCGTTGCATTGTTTGCTGACTCCGACTCCAGGTACCCAAAATTTAGTCCGACTCCAACCCCACAGCCCTGGTCATGTTAGAAGTTGTTTTTAAAGGCAGTTGGGCTGCAACAATTAATCGATATTATGGATTAAAATCGATAATAGAAAACGTTCTCAAGGATTTCCATTATCGATTTATCGGTCGTTACGGGGCATGACTTTGATCATGAGGGGCATGGGCTAGCAAGCACTAGTAAACCTACTACAGTCCGGAAGCCAGCGCTATCAGTGAGTGCCACCTCCTTATCCTCGGTGCTGCCATTGCAGGGGCGGACATATCGCCTGTGCAGCCGGTTCAGCTGCACAGGGGCCCAGCGTGGGAGGGGGCCCGCCCTCACACGCTGGGCCGGTCCTACCATCGGACCCAGTGGACAGGGCCGCCATCAGGGGGTAAACCCATACACTTGTATGGGGCCCGGAGCTTCAGGGAGGCCCTGGACGTCCCTGTACTTTTTTTTTCCGGCTAGTCAGTGAGTGACTGCGATGGTCACTCACTGACTCCTGGCTGGGTACCCGTCAGAACTATGACCGGGCCTCATAGTCCGGGGGGCCCGCAGGACTATGAGGCCCGCTCTTTCTAGGGCGCGGGCCCCTTAAGAAGTACGGCAGGGCCGGACAGGCCAGGGGCTGATGGGAGTCGACGTGCCCCGCGCAGGCACGCACGTCTACTCCAGTCACCTGACCTGTCCCGGCGCGATCTCCAGTCCAGCAGCCTCCCGACGGATCCTCCCCGTGCAGTGACACTCTGACAGAAGCAGCAGCTGCACCGAACCCCGGCAGAGTAAGTGAACGGGGTGTGTGTGTGTGTGTGTGTGTGTGTGGGGGGGGGGGGGTTGGATGGGGGCTATGTTGTTTGCAGACTACAATGGTGATGAGAGGTGCAGGGGAACTTTTGCTTGGGGTGTTATAGGAGTGATGAGAGGGGGGGGGGTTATGGGGGTAATGAGAGGTGCAGGGGGTGTTATGGGGGGATGAGAGGTGCAGGAGGTGTTATGGGGGGATGAAAGGTGCATGGGGAGGTTATGGGGGTGATGAGAGGTGCAGGGGGGTGTTATGGGGGTAATGAGAGGTGCAGGGGGGTGTTATGGGGGGGGATGAGAGGTGCAGGGGGTGTTATGGGGGGATGAAAGGTGCATGGGGAGGTTATGGGGGTGATGAGAGGTGCAGGGGGGTTATGGGGGTGATGAGAGATGCAGGGGGTGTTATGGGGGTGATGAGAGGGGGGGGGTGTTATGGGGTGATGAGAGGTGCAGGGGGGGTTATGGGGGTGATAAGAGGTGCAGGAGGGTGTTATGGGGGTGAAGAGAGGTGCAGGGGGGTGTTATGGGGGTGGTGAGAGATGCAGGGGGCATTATAATAGTGATGAGGAGAGGTGCGGGGGTTATAGTAGTGATGAGGAGAGGTGCGGGGGTTATAGTAGTGATGAGGAGAGGTGTGTGGGGGGGTTATAGTAGTGATGAGGAGAGGTGTGTGGGGGGGTTATAGTAGTGATGAGGAGAGGTGCGGGGGGGGTTATAGTAGTGATGAGGAGAGGTGCGGGGGGGTTATAGTAGTGATGAGGAGAGGTGTGGGGGGGTTATAGTAGTGATGAGGAGAGGTGTGGGGGGGTTATAGTAATGATGAGGAGAGGTGCGGGGGTGGTTATAGTAGTGTTGAGGAGAGGTTTGGCAGGGGTTATGGGGGTGATGAGGAATGATGAGGACACAGAGGATAAGAGGTATTATATTTAGTGGGTATAGTGTGTGGCAGGATTATATTTAGTGGGTACAGTGTATAGCAGTATTATATTCAGGGTACAGTGTGTGGCAGGATTATATTTAGTGGGTACAGTGTATAGCAGTATTATACTCAGGTTACAGTGTATAGCATTATTATATTCAGGGTACGGTGTGTGGCAGGATTATATTTAGTGGGCACAGTGTGTAGCAGTATTATATTCAGGGTACAGTGTATAGTATTATTATATTCAGGGTACAGTGTATAGCAGTATTATATTCAGGGTACAGTGTGTGGCAGTATTATATTTAGTGGGTACAATGTGTGGCAGTATTATATTCGGAGTACAGTGTGTGGCAGTATTATATTCAGGTTACAGTGTGTAGCAGGATTATATTTAGTGGGTACAGTGTACAGCAGTATTGTATTCAGGGTACAGTGTCTGGCAATATTATATTTAGGGTACAGTGTGGGGCAGTATTTTATTTAGGGTACAGTGTGTGACAGTATTTTATTTAGGGTACTGTGTGGGGCAGTATTATATTTAGTGGGTACAGTGAATAGCAGTATTATATTTAGTGGGTACAGTGTATGGCAGTATGCTATTCATGGTACAGTGTGTGGCAGTATTATATTCAGGGTACAGTGTGTGGCAGGATTATATTCAGGGTACAGTGTGTGGCAGTATTATATTTAGTGGGTACAGTGTATAGCAGTATTATATTCAGGGTACAGTGTGGGGCAGTATTTTATTTAGGTTACACTTTCTGGCAAGGTTATAATGATTACTGTCTTCATGCAGAGGATGAGGATCTGCTGACAGTGAGGAGCCAATGATGTCTGGATGTCAGACTCTGCAGAGAAGATGGAGCTGGGGGAAGACCTGGTCTCTGGACGAGATGAAGAAGAAAAGAAGACGTCACTCAGGTCACTGACATCATTGTATGTTCTTATGACTGTCCCATCAGAGCTGTAGTCACTTGTAAGTTCTGCAGTGATGATGGGTAAAACTGTGTCCAATCTGTGTCTCTTCAGCTGTTACAAAACTACAACTCCCATTGCCTGAGGCTCTCCAGACATGATGGGAGTTTTAGCTTTCCAACAGCTGGAGAACCACTTCAACCGAGGTGATCGGTGGGGGTCTCAGGCCTTGAGTTGTGTAAGGGGCCCCGAAATTTCTGATGGCAGCCCTGCCAGTGCACATATGACAGGGAAACCAGTCTTGCCCAGTCACTAAACTGCTACTTACATCTGCCCATGGGGACTTCCTGGCTGAGGTGCGTGCAGTGAGTGACGTCATCGCAAGCACCTGGACGCTGACGTCCAGCGCAGAGCGTGCGATGATGTCACTTATAGCGCGCACCTCTGCCAGGAAGTCCCCATGGGCAAATGTAAGTAGTGCAGGCCAGGTAAGAGTGTGTGGGTGAGTGAGAGTGTGTGTGTGTTTGTTTGTTGGGGTTATGCTACGCTACCTTATGTGGGGAATCTATGCTACCTAATGTGGGGAATATATGCTATGCTACCTAATGTGGGGAATCTATGCTACCTAATGTGGGGAATATATGCTATGCTACCTAATGTGGGGAATCTATGCTACCTAATGTGGGGAATATATGCTATGCTACCTAATGTGGGGAATCTTTGCTACACTACCTAATGTGGGGAATATATGCTACGCTACCTAATGTGGGGAATCTATGCCATGCTACCTAATGTGGGGAATATATGCTATGCTACGCTACCTAATGTGGGGCTACGCTACCTAATGTAGGGAATCTATGCTACGCTACCTAATGTGGGGAATATATGCTGCGCTACCTAATGTGGGGAATACATGCTACGCTACCTAATGTGGGGAAATTATGCTACGTTACCTAATGTGGGGAAACTATGCAATGCTACCTAATGTGGGGAATATATGCTACATAATGTGGGGAAACTATGCTACCTAATGTGGGGAATCTATGCTACCTAATGTGGGGGAACTGCTGCCTATCTAATGCAAATTAATGTGAGTTGCAGTGCAATTTTATGGCATATTACTTTTTTTTTTTTGGGGGGGGGGGGCCCAGGCACATTCTTTGCACAGGGGCCCTCTGTTGTCTGTGTCCGCCCCTGTGCCATTGGTACTGACATTGCCAGAGCCGCCCAATCCCGGCACTTGACAGAAGCTCCACTCTGCATCCTCATTGTAGTGACAGATCTTCCTGGTGCAGGGAGGACATCCATTTCTAAGGTCTGTGAACTGCTCCTCCTTCCCTGCAGTAACCTTAAGGTGGGGTTCCCTCTCTTTCCCCAGTTAACCCTTTAAGTGCAGTCCACTCTTTACCCCATTAACTCTTTAGGTGCTGCCCCTCTTGTTACCCCGTTAACTCTTTAGATGCTGCCCCCTTGTTATCAGGTTCTGTCCCCTCTATTTCTCCCCATTAACACTTTAGGTGCTGTCCCCCTCATTTCCCTTTTATACCTTCAGGTGCTGTCCCCCGATCTCTTCCACCTGTTAACCCTTCATGTGCTGTTCCCTTTCTTTCTACCCTGTTAACACTTCAGGTGCTGTCTCCACTCTTCTGTTAACCCTTCAGGCACTCTCCCTTTTCTCTTTCCCGTTAACCCTTCAGGTGCTTTCCCATCTTTCTCACCTGTTAACACTTAAGGTGCTGTCCGCTCCCTTTCCCTCTGTTAACCCTTCAGGTGCTCCCCCCTCTTTCCCTGTTAACCCTTCAGGTGCTGTTCCCTCTGTTTTCCCCATTAACTCTTCACAATGCATCCCAACTTCCTCCTGCTATCTATTCTCTGGTCCCCTAATCCAGTTTTCTTTGTCCAATTGGACAATTATCATCACACCCCTAAATGACAGTAAGGCTTTAAGTATATAAAATGTTAAACAGTAATACTGTCAGCTGATAACAGGTGGTGGTCCAAGCCATGGCACCACAAGGGGACACAATGTGGCACAGAGCAGCCCATTGGATACATGCAGTGGGTGCCCTATAATGATGGTGCCTCTTGAGGTGGGAGGTCACGTGACGGGACACCTTTTTGGGGTGTTCCCCCATTCAGGATAAGGATGTGTCACCTGAGGATACATAAGGATTTAGAGGCCACACTGTGCAGGCTTCAGGGCCATGACACCAGTCAGCTTCTGGTAAAGATAGTGGCCGCGGGCTTGGGAAGAAAAGGCCATATTGCGCTGTGTAGTAACCCTGCCCCCCTCGGGTGAGAGAGTTCAGCAGCCATTTCATCCGGGTGTATGACGTGTATACAGGCTGGGGACGCGGGGGTAGTCTGGGGGAGGGGGGGGGTAGCCCCTGCTGTGGTAGCGGTAACCCCGGCAGACACGTCCTGCCTCCTCCTCCTCCACGCACTCACTAAACCGAGCTGCGCACTTCTCTCAGATCAGCAGCCGGGGGCTCAGCCGGGCAGCCAATCAGCGGCCGGGACACAGATATGCAAATGAGGCGGGGGAAGATCTCACGCTCGCCGTAAGGGGTTGGAGTGGCCGCTTTATCACCATTGGGAAACTTGGCCTGATAGAGCTGCACCAGGGAGAGACCCCCTCCCTCCTCGTCATCATCGGCCCTTCCCCTGGGGGGGATCGATAAGTGGGATCGATCCATCGGTGATCAGCTCTGGGGAGGGGGTCCCCGCCTACAACTCCACCCCGTTCGGTCGCGTCTCGGGCGGGATCCCGGGTAAGATCACATGTGGGTTGGGGCACCTGTAGTTGGGTGAGGGTGATACAGGGAGTGCTGGGCGGTGGGTATCACTTAGGCTTAGTTCAGACTTGTGATGTGTTGGCAGGTGGCTCAGGTCTGGGCTGAGGGTCTCACGTTATTATAGTGTGTAATGAGAAAGGAGGTGGCATTGGGGGAGGTGCCCCCTGCTAGTGGTGCCGGCACCGGGCATGTGGCCTCCTGAGTCTCAGGTGTGGGCACAGGGCATCACATGGTCGTCTGGGGTCAGCATCTGCTTAGTGCCATGTGGGGTGCCCCTCCAGGCTGCCTTGCTTGCAGATCTCACCTGTGTGCCAGGGCAGGTCTGTGCATCCTGTGGGGCACGTTCTCAGAAGTCCTAGAGCTCTATGGAAGGGATCGGAGCTGGCACGGTGCCCACTGACACTGTCTGCCCTCAGCCCTGCCATGCATGTCCTATCAGATACATACAGGGGGCACGATCTGGGGAGAGAGGTGACAGTGCTGTTTTTCAGATGCTGTGACAACATGTCTCCTGGCAGTGAGGCCTACAGCATGCTCTGTGCCAGCTATGGCTGAAGTAGTGTTAAAGGGGTATTCTGCTTTAACCAGTCATTGGCAAATGGAAGAAGTTACCGCTGATAGTGGCACAGGTGCTGGTGAACCCATGCCCGGAATAAGGGGATGACCCAGCTCATGAAGGGGTTAGACACTTGGCACTAATTCTAGTATTATATTGATGTGATGTATAGTACCTGCACCTTAGACTGATGCCCTGACACTGCAGGGGGCACCTCCCAAGTCTATGATTATGTTAACACTTTATTGTCAGGACTGGGCAGAGAATTTGGCTGTGCGCTTGCTGGTGATAGTGGCATGTTGGTCATGAAATCTGAAAACTGCTTGCGTCTGCCTCCCAAATCGGAGATCGATTATACCCCAAGGGAACAGAGGCCATGCCAGTCACACAGTTACTTTCATTGGCATGCAAGGCGATGCATGGGAAAGTTGAGTGAGTAGAATTGCATCTAGGGTCTGGATGGCATGGGCACTGTATTCTGTGCAAGGTGATGTCTGTGATCATGTTTATTACTATCTTATTCAGTTCTGTGGATGGCACAAGATCTGGAAGAATGGTCTATGAAAATGTCTAATGTATTATATAAAAAATGAACGACAGGAAAGAGATGACGTGGCTACTGACCTGTCACAGGACACAACTGGGGCATGAAGGCTTAAAGGGGTACTCTGGTGAAAACCTTTTTTTAAAAAAAAATTACTTCTATTAAAAAATCTTAATCCTTCCTGTACTTATTAGCTGCTGAATACTACAGTGGAAATTATTTTCCGTTTGAAACACAGAGCTCTCTGCTGACATCACGAACACAGTGCTCTCTGCTGACATCTCTGTCCATTTTTGGAACTGCCCAGAGTAAAAGGAAATCCCCATAGCAAACATATGCTGTCCTGGACAGTTCCTAAAATGGACAGAGATGTCAGCAGAGAGCACTGTGGTCATGATGTCAGCAGACAGCTCTGTGTTTCAAAAAGAAAATAATTTCCTCTGTAACATTCAGCAGCTAATAAGTACTGGAAGGATTAAGATTTTTTAATAGAAGTAATATACAAATCTGTTTAACTTTCTGGCACCAGTTGATTTAAAAAAAAAGTTTTTCACCGGAGTACTCCTTTAAAACACCCTATACAGAGCTTGCTGGGGTAAACTGGCTGCATATTCTCATCTAGGATTAATATAATTCACCACTCGGCCATAACTTTTCAACCACCTGCCTAATATTGTGTGGGTCCCTCTCATGCCGCCAACACAGCTTCAATCCAGCAGAGCCCCTTAAAGGGGTACTCCGGTGTAAACCTTTTTTCTTTTAAATCAACTGGTGGCAGAAAGTTAAACATATTTGTAAATTACTTCTATTAAAAAATCTTAATCCTTCCAGTACTTATTAGCTGCTGAATGCTACAGAGGAAATTCCTTTCTTTTTGGAACACTGATGACATCACGAGCACAGTGCTCTCTGCTGACATCTCTGTCCATTTTAGCAACCATGCATAGCAGATGTATGCTAAGGGCAGCATGGTGGCTCAGTGGTTAGCACTGCTACCTTGCAGTGCTGGGGACTTGGGTTCAAATCCCACTAAGGACAACAATAAATAAAGCGTTATTATTATAATAACGTCAGCAGAGAGAACTGTGGTCGTGATGTCATCAGAGAGCATTCCAAAAAGAAAAGTATTTCCTCTGTAGTATTCAGCAGCTAATAAGTACAGGAAGGATTAAGATTTTTTAATAGAAGTAATTTACAAATATGTTTAACTTTCTGCCACCAGTTGATTTAAAAGAAAAAGGTTTTCACCGGAGTACCCCTTTAAAGAGGTATTCCTAAGGTAGACTCTTATCTCCTATTCACTTATCTTCAATCCACTTATCTCTTATCCACAGTGTCTGATAGACCCAGTAAGTGCCAAGGTGGGGTCTTCATGGATCTAGCTTCTTTTTCCAGCAGATCCCACAGATGTTGGATGGGATTGAGATCTGTAGAATTTGGAGACCAAATCAATATCCTAAACTCTTCATGGGAATCCTCAACTATTACCTGCACAGTTTCTTCCGACATTATCCTGCTGGAAGAGCAGGTAACACTTTTGCCATGAAGGGGTGCACCTGCTCTGCACAATGTTTAGGTAGGTGGTACCTGCCAAAGTAACACTGACTCCTCCAGCTTGTTTTTTTGCCCCCTGGTGCCATGACTTTCCCATGTAAGCAAAGAAAGTGCCCCCAGCCTTCCACAAGATGGAAAGAAAAAGTGTGCTTCATCAGACCAGATCTAGAGACAGGTCCATTGTAGGCGCTTTAGGGATGGACTGGTCAGCATGGGCCGCGTATGGGACCACACAGTCCTATACGCAGAAAGTTGTGATGTACAGCCTGTGTTAGGGCTGGGCGGTATGACCAAATGTGTGTATCACAGAATTTTTTTAACTTTTGGCATTTTTATGGTTTATAACGGTATTTCTTACCCCCCCCCCCCCCCCAATATTATTTATCAGCCCACATCCCCATCGGGGTAAATACTCACATGTCACTCACAAGCGCTGCCCTCCTCGTCCTGTTTGTTGCGGCCGCCGGCGCTGACACTATACTGTGCGGTATCCCTATGCCCAGGCTGCAAAAGGTAAACAAAATAAACTTTAACGCACCTACGTCGGCCTTACGCTGGGGACGTGAACGTCGGACAGCCGTCAGCCTATCACCAGCCGCAGCGATGTTCCGCCCCGGCCGGTGATAGGCTGAGCCCACTGTCATGTAAGAAGCCGGCTTTTTACATGACAGTGGGCTCAGCCTATCACCGACCGGGGCGGAACATCGCTGCGGCTGGTGATAGGCTGACGGCTTTCCGATGTTCCCTTCCCCAGGAAACAAGTGAGGCCGGTACCGGACCAACGGGAGGTGAGTTAAAGTTTATTTTGTTTATTTTTGCAGCCCGGGCATAGGGATACAGCACAGTATAGAGCAGTGGTCTCCAACCTGCGGACCTCCAGATGTTGCAAAACTACAACTCCCAGCATGCCCGGACAGCCAACGGCTGTCCGGGCATGCTGCGAGTTGTAGTTTTGCAACATCTTGAGGTCCGCAGGTTGGAGACCACTGGTATAGAGTGTCAGCGCCGGCGGCCGCAACAAACAGAACGAGGAGGGCAGCGTATACGGGTGACATGTGAGTAGTACCCTGATAGGGACAGCGCAGCGCTGGGCTAATAATTAATTGGGGGGGGGGGGGGGGGACAGAACAGCGCTCACGGGTCACATAGGATTAGTTCCCCGATGTGAGGACAGCGCAGCGCTGGGCTGATTCATTCATTCCCGAGGGGGAGGGGCCAAACCGGTATTGCAGTATGGGTTAAAATTCATATCGTGCAGCACAAAAATTTCGGTATTCGGTGTGAACCAGTATACCGCCCAGCCCTAGCCTGTGTGTTCTGACAACTTTCATAGGCAGTAGTAAATTATTTAGAAACTCTATTGTGGGATCCAGCCAATCTAGCCTTCACTCCCCTTCCACATAATGGTGCCCATGACTTTGTAGCCACTTCACTGGTTGTCAGTCCTCGGACTACTTTTGATAGGAACCAACCACTTCATACCCACGTCCCCCGACCTGGCACTCAGATCCCTAGGCTTGCCCATTATCTTACTTCCAACACATCAACTTCAAGAACTGACTGTGTCACATACCTCACCCCTTGGCAGGTGCCATTGTCCCCATATATTGTTGATGATTTTACCAGCCAGGTCTTTTATTGTTATGGCAGATTGTTGTATAATATTATATTCTAATTCTGCACTGTAGGCATTAACATGGTTGTCCAGTGGCACCAGGGGTCATATTGAAGCATTGCTCTCAATGCCGCTACCGTTTCTCTGCTCACCAGGTCCTCACCAATCTCCACTTCCTAGTCCCTTTCTCGAGAGGCAGGAAAAGCTTACTCAGTAAGAAACGGGCTGAGATAGGTTATGTCCGTGGCTAGTGATGGGCTGAGTGGGCATTTTCAACGTCTTGAAACGAGAACTGAAGATTGGTGAGGACTCTGTGACCAGTGAAACGGTAGCGACACGGCTTTAAACAGATGAGTAGCGCTTGATTTATTGTTTGTTTGTTTTTAAGCCAGCCTGATCCCTTTATTAAAATGTTTAACTATATTTATTGTTATATATTTTTTTTATATTAAAGGGGTTATCCAGGAAAAAAACTTTTTTTTATATATCAACTGGCTCCAGAAAGTTAAACAGATTTGTAAATTACTTCTATTAAAAAATCTTAATCCTGTCAGTACTTATGAGCTGCTGAAGTTGAGTTGTTCTTTTCTGTCTAAGTGATCTCTGATGACACCTGTCTCAGGAACCGCCCAGTTTAGAAGCAAATCCCCATAGCAAACCTCTTCTACTCTGTGCAGTTCCCGAGACAAGCAGAGATGTCAGCAGAGAGCACGGTTGCCAGACAGAAAAGAACAACTCAACTTCAGCAGCTGATAATTATTGAAAGGATTAAGATTTTTTTATAGAAGTAATTTACAAATCTGTTTAACTTTTTGGAGCCAGTTGATTTATAAAAAAAAAGGTTTTTCCTGGAATACCCCTTTAAACATTCTTTTAAATGGGTATGCCAGTGGAAATATTATTATTATTATTATTTTTTTTTTTTTTATCTACTGGTGCCAAAAAGTTAAACAGGTTTGTAAATTGCTTCTATTTAAAAATCTTAATCCTTCCAGTACTTATCAGTTGCTGTATTCTACAGATGAAGTTGAGTTCTTTTCTGTCTGACCATAGTGCTCTCTACTGACACTTCGGTCCATTTCAGGAACTTTCCAGAGTAGGAGCAAATCCCCCTAGCAAACCTCTCCAGCTCGGGACAGTTCCTGACAGGGACAAAGGTGTCAGCAGAGAGCACTGTGGTCAGACTGAAAAGAATTATACAACTTTCTCTGGGGCATACAGCAGCTGATAAGTACAAAGAGTTTTAAGATTTTTAAATAGAAGTCATTTACAAATCTGTTTAACTTTCTGACACCATTAGAAAAAAAAAAGTGTTTTCCACCGGAGTACCCCTTTAAGATTTTAGGTAATTTCTCAGCACTGAATGGGCATATTTGCTTAGTTATCTGGTCGGCTTGTGCCAAAGTCAGTTTGGTTCCAGATATAAAACATTACAGCATCATTACCTTGGTATTGGTGTTACTGTGTGACTGTTTTCTGATATTTTTCTGTTACTCTTTTTTGATGCCCCAAAGTCCTAGTTAGGAGCTACAGTGTAAAGCATTGGGGACATACAGCATTGGTTTCATTCTCTGATGAAACATTCCCGGCGCTGAAGTTTGGTTCAGGGAGTTCTGTTAGCCGAATTTGTTCAAGTGTCGAGACATGAACTGAGAAGAAATACTGCAGATCAGTTTTTTTTCTTCTTCACTCAATTCCCGCAAAACAATGGAATCCTGACCCTACAAACCCATTTCAAAGTTTGGAGGCTTGGAGCTTCTGCGTTTGGGACGTCACGCCACACCACCTCCATTCATGTCTATGGGAGGGGTCGTGACGGCTACTACGTAGCCGTCACGCCTCCTCCCATAGGCATGAATGGAAGGGGCGTGATGGCTGTAGTCGCCAGTCATCCTGCAAGGAGCGGAGTCACGAATGACACATGGCTGTTTAGGACCCCTTTTCAATGATTAGACAGCTTTTTGGAAATTCTTTGTGCCTTTGGAGCATAGGAGGATAAGAAGACTGACAAAGCTGTTTTAGATAGTGTATTCATTTTCTCACAACTCACGCAGCCCACCTAGGAAGGAGATCCCCTGTGTGCAGGTCCTGCATTTAGTGGTGTGATGGGGGAGGGAGAATTTGGATTATATTGAGAGTTTAGGGATGGAATGATTTTCACCTATAGGTATAACATATATTTGGGATAGGCTTGAAACCCAAAGTTCAGCTGTGTAGGTTTGTGGGTATGAGAAATGACATTGCATACGTTGAATAGTGCTTCTGTTAAGTTTTAGTTTAGTTTTAGGCCTGAGGCCAGGGTAAGTGTATCCATAAGAGACATTAGAGAACAAAAAGGTACTCCCAAGATTGAAATTGCATTTGACACTGTCATGGGAAGATATTGGGCATTGAAACATTTGAGCACTTTTCTAAAACTATGAAGGACTTGAGGAGATGGTATGAAAACTACCCCTGTTAATCAGAGAAGGAAAATATGGGTTAAAGGAGTACAAAATAATTCATCCCCTATCCAAAGGATAAGTTATAGATAGCGAGGGGTCCGAGCGCTGGGGCCTCCCGGGACCTCCTGGATGGGGCGCGGCAGTCTGCAGAAAGTGAAGTTTCGTCCCCAGCAGAAAGCCGCGGCAGACACGCCCCCTCCATATATCTCTATGGGGTATATGGAGGGGGCGTGTCTGCCGCGACGTCATGTGGGGACGGAACGCCCCTTTCCAACATACTGCTGTGGCCCCGTCCAGGAGATCCCGGGGAGCCCCAGCGCTCGGACCCCCTGCGATCTATAACTTATCCCCTATCCTTCGGATAGGGGATAAGTTATATTGCACTACAGATCTCCTTTAAGTGTTCGTGTTAGGTTAGCATTAAGGAGTTTGTAATCTACGTAATCTACATATATAGGCATATTGGCCTATAGGTTTAGAGCAAGGGTGGTTCTTCTTGGGCTTGGACCATAGTGGGATATTTATCTGGCAGCACAATATCTGGAATGATATTGTTAAAGAGAGATGAGAGTGATAGAAATTGTAACTATTGTTTCAGGTGACTTTTCAGGATAAACTGTTCTGTGTGTGAACGTGAGAAGTAGCCTAATTTCTGGACATAACTTGTATATGGCATTTTTCATCAAATATCTGCTCTGTAAACTTCATTTAAATGAGCGTTGTCCCTTTAAAAAACTTTTGACATGTTGTAGAGACGTGAAAAGATTTGATCTGTTGTGGTAATGTCAGGGACCAACTGGGGGGACAGGGAGAGTGAGCTCTAAACTGACCGTAAAAAATCTCTCCCTTCCTACTTGGCCATCCATCCTAAACGATGGATCGACAACTGGGCGCCAGTCCCTTCCTGCGCTAAAGTGCAGTGGCATAAAAACACATAATATACATAGTCGGTTACAGGCCAGAGACGGAAAACAATTGGACAACCAGATATACCAAACAGGATACAAATACTAACAGGGAAGAATATAACAGGCAAACTGATAAGGAAACCTAAGACACTGTTCACACTGGGACACAGAACAAACAAACTGGACACCCCACTCCACAAAAGGAGTAGCCATTAATAATAAAGCCAAATAGGCTACTGGCCAGCGGACACACTCCACCGTGTGGACAAAATGCTGACCCAGTAGGAAACGGAAATATAATACATGGAACACTAGACTAGAACCGGATGAGTCTGAAAAGACTCCATAATACCAAACAGGAATATAACATACAGAGCACAGGGTACAAGCTACACTCAGACAAAGTGTGAACGCAGACAGAGCAGAACAAACAAACATAATCCTAAAACCGACTGATGTAACACTGACTAAAATTCAAGGAGATTGCTATATAACCATGGCTAAAAACCCAGATAAAATGACAAGATAAATACAAGGTAAATGCTCATGCAGACATAGTCAGAATATTGTAAAAACAGACATAGTGGCATTAAACTAACAGACATCATAGTATTGCACTGAATAACCAGAACCAGAATGCAAAACTCTGGTTAAATAACTCCACCCGAGTTCTCATTCATTCAGAGCATTAACTATTCCCTATCCAGGTAGAATAGCAAACTGCTCTGAACAAACTAGTCTGTGAATACACACCTAAAAGAAAAATACAAAAACAAATAAAGGGACATTACAGGTAAGCTGGAAAGAAGTATGTGCTAATTAGACAAACTTAGAGTGTAAGTCAATGGGATTGTCTCCTTAAGGCTCAGTCTTCTCTCCCTGCTCATTCAAGTGATTGGTCAGGGTCTGGTTGTTCTAGAATGAGCATGGAGAGAAGCGTGCGGGATACTGTACAAAACTTTTGACTTGTCCCTATGACATGTGAAAAGAGCAGTGCTGATCAGTCTAAACTGTGAATCAAACATTGGGCATGATGTATTACTTACAGTTCACTGGTGTAGTCTTGTTCTAGTTTCTGTGTGTGTTTCTCTCTCTGCCTTAATTCTCAGAATCTACCCCCCCCCCCCCATCTCTTAACATTGATTTGTATTGGCAGCATGTAACTTGACTTCTCAGTGAGTAACAAAAGTTTTGCAGGAGGTGAGGAAAGAAGCTTGATAACAGGAGAAAGGAGTTTTCTCTTATAAGATACATTACAGACAGGTTTCTTATATTCACTTTCTGTTGATATATGCAACGTTTTGTAAAGCAAGAGTGACCGTTTAAGCAGGTTTCAGTTGATATTTTGAATAAAGTTGTGAGACAGTCAGCCATGGGATTTACCTACTTTTAAGTTGCTAAAACATAGTTCCAACTCTTCCTGAGAGATAGGGGCATTAACCTATGACATTTATGATTCTGTAAACTTAGGCAAAGTAATAGGGTTGAAAAAAAAAAATATTTTATAAATTATAAGTTTAAGACTATATGATGGATTTAGGTAAGAAGTTGCTTCTAAATTAGTAGCAGATAGAATATACTGTATTAATACACTCAGACTCTTAGCTGCTGAATTAAGAGCCCATCTGGATTGGTGACTATGTAAAAGTAAGTTGGTTGAGGCCATTGAAGGGTACACTCAGTTTGATTTGTGTATATTCGGCCAATGTATAGTTTGATATCTTATTTGTTGAATCATTGCATTGGATGACAGATTCTAATAGGAATGATCGATTTTCCAAGACTAGCAGATTGGCATTTTTATTTTATAAGGCAAAGATGAACTGGTACCTTACATAGTCCTTGTAGGCCAGCCATATCCATATTAGGCTGGAGAGAAATTTAAACTTTTAGTGCAATTTGAGTGGGTGACATGATCAATGATCATTCATTTCATCTCCATTTAAAAACTAAGAAGTAGGGCTGGGCGGTATGACCAAATATGTGTATCACGGTATTTTTTTTAACTTACGGCGGTTCCACGGTATATAACGGTATTCCCCCCCCCCCCCCGAAATCATGTGACCCGCCAGCGCTGTTCTGCACCCCCAACCCCCCCCGCCCCAATCATGTGACCCGCGCGCGTTGTTCGCCTCTCCCCCCCCCCCCCAAATCATGTGACCCGCCAGCGCTGTTCTGCTCCCCCCAAATTAATGATCAGCCCACCGGGGTACTACTCACAGTTGTCAAGCACTGCCCTCGTCTTTGTTGGGGGCCGCCGGCTGGGGACGGGGGAGTACAGCCGTCAGCCTATCACCGGCCGGAGCGATGCCCTGCGCCGGATAGTGATATGCTGAGCCCACTGTTGTGTAAGAAGCCGGCTTCTTACATGACAGTGGGCTCAGCCTATCACTGGCCGGAGTGATGCCCCGCCCCAGATATTGATAGGCTGAGCCCACTTTCATGTAAGAAGTCGGCTTCTTACATGACAGTGGGCTCAGCCTATCACTGGCCGGGGCGGGGCATTGCTCCGGCCGGTGATAGGCTGATGGCTGTCCTCCCCCGTCCCCAGCGTGCGGCCGAGGTGGGTGAGTTAAAAGCTTATTTTCTGTATCTTTTGCAGCTCGGGCATAGGGATACAGCGTACAGCAGTGGTCTCATACCTGTGGACCTCCAGCTGTTGCAAAACTACAACTCCCAGCATGCCCGGAGAGCTGTTGGCTGTCCGGGCGTGCTGGGAGTTGTAGTTTTGCAACAGCTGGAGGTCCACAGATTGGAGACCACTGGCGTACAGTGAGTTCCAGCGCCCGACGGCCCCCAACAAAGAGGAGGGGGGCAGTGCTTGACATCTGTGAATATTACCCCGCTGGGCTGATCATTAATTGGGGGAGGGGGGGGGCAGAACAGCTGTTCCCCGATGTGGGGACAGCGCTGCGCTAGGCTGATAATACATTCCCGAGGGGGAGGGGCCCAACCGGTATTGCGGTATGGGGGAAAATTCATATCGTGCAGCCCAAAAAATTCGGTATTCGGTATGAACCGGTATACCGCCCAGCCCTACTAAGAAGGACCCAGAAGTCTAAGCCAAATTAATTCTATGCGCTTACAGGTTATGGCAAATCTGTATAAGGGTAGGTAGGAGTGTCATAGAGGTCAGTAATAGGCCAGGACTTGAATAAGAAGTTGCAGAGTAGAAGCTGTAACCCCTGTAGTTGCCATTTATCCCCTTTGAGCATCTGCTAAGACAGAGCTTGACAAATCTGCACCAGGTCTCCGCGGTGACTACGAATTTCTTGGTGGTGCCCAGGTTTTTGTCAGCCCTCTTCAATAGGTGTTGTGTATCCTTAAAACAAACAGTTTTACTTAACTCGCCTACGTTCCTGCATTGATCCCCTGTTCTGTCTGCAGTCAGCCCTCCAGTGTTCCAACCGTCCATTAAAATAATGCGGCTGTAAATAAATACTGGCAGAAATAACTAAATGCAACCATAAAACGGGAAAAAATGGCCACAGTTTCTACAAAGTTGCTTAAATACCGTATTTTTTTTTTGATGGCTACAAATTGAATTGAATATATATGAGTATACTGTATGAACATAGCCTAGGTCTGCATTTCTTGTGCTAGTAGAGAGCGTATTATAGGATATGAGGGGTGTGTAGGAATTGATTGTTATCTGGTGATAATCTACTTCTCCTGTTGGCATGAGAAAAAATGCCAAGTGGGTTACATTCCAGCTTGTTGACTTTCAAGAGCAAAAAATTGTATAAAAGCCCTGGAGGCATAGAATCTAGTATATTGTAGGGTCAGATACAGTATGTGGAAGCCAAGGATTATGACTTATGTTTAACATTTGCAGAATTGCAAAAAATTAGCAAAAAGGCCTTTTATTTTTTTGCGAGATGGATTAAAGTCTTGACATTCTGCAAAACTATGTGAATTGTGGTGACGGGGTCAAAGTACACTAAATGGTATATAAAACAAGGCATTTGTGGATTTTATTGCCTAGGTGGGAATGGATTACTTGTGAATAACCAACCAGAACAACAGAAAAGTAAACTGTTGTATGTAGTATAACATATATAAACACCCTGAAGATAGAAATATAGAAATATTCCGTAAGTGTTGGAGCCAAGGCATGCCAACCTGAAAGCAAATCGTATTAGAAACAAAAACCCTCTTTTATTTGGATACAGAATCTGTAGTCATTTCTGAGTCCAAATCAGCACATATGTATATGAAGGTCCATCTCCCATTTATTTCATTGTGACTAGTCTACACAACACTGAGAAACGTGCGTGGATTTTTCAGCATGGATTCTTGCCACTTTTTTCTGCCATTGATCTCCCCAGTGTTTAAAGGGGTACTCCGCTGCTCAGCATTTGGAACAAACTGTTCCGAACGCTGGAGTCTGCGCCGGGAGCTTGGGACGTCAAAGCCCCGTCCCCTCGTGATATCACACCCCACCCCCTTAATGCAAGTCTATGGGAGGGGGCGTGACGGATGTCACGCCCCCTCCCATAGACTTGCATTGAGGGGGCGGGGCATGGCATCATGAGGAGGCAGGGCTATGACATCACATGCTCCAGTGTTCGGAACAATTTGTTCCAAACGCTGAGCAGCGGAGTACCCCTTTAAACACTGGGTCATAATCTTAATTCCCTAATATTAGACTGTAATTGATGAATTTGGGATTGCTAAGGCTATGTTCATATCTGAAATGCAGCCTGGATTCGGGCTATACGATAACATATACTGCGACCAGGGCTGTGGAGTCGGTAGATAAATGTTCCGACTCCACAGTTTTTTGTACTTCCGACTCCCCGACTCCTCTGTATTAATATGCGAATGTATTTATAAAAATCCTATAAAAAAACGGTAGACTCAAATATATGTGCAAAAATAAGGACAATCTTTATTGAAGTTACACAGCAACATCATGATAAAATCACATAAAAAGTTACACAGAACATGACAAACAAGTGCCTGCAGCGAATGATTGGACCGACTGAGAAGAAAAATATTTGTTTTTTCTTTTGGACTGTATAAATACAGACTTAAGGTGCCACTGTGGAGGACAACAATAGCAGAGGCCATACAAGAAGGTATTAGGTGTCTTAGTGCGTCAGTGCAGCACATAACAGAGTCACAGTACAGTACATATGAGGTTATTGCACTAACAAAGTATTGCACAAAGAATACCGGCCTCCTAAGACCCAAAAGATGCCAATAGTATATGGGTATAGCTAATCAGGGTTCTAGTACAAATCCCAAGCACATGCTACACCCCCCACCACTGCAAAGGGCAAAGTCCCATCAGTCTCCAAACACTACCTGCAGGTACACAGGAACACGCCACCCTAACGCGCGTTTTGCGTTTTTGCTTGCTCACAGGGCCACGGTCATGGAATGTATTTATAAACACTTACAGTTGAATCCAAGAAGCTGTTCCATCAAGTTCTTCTAAGCTCTTCTAGCAGAGAGAGGTAGTTGGGCAAAAGCTGCTGCTTTCTCCTTTTTGAGTGCTGATCTGCTGCTGAAGATAGGGTAGTGGAAGGATCCAAGAAGGGACATTTATTATAAAACATGAATGAATGAATCCCATAGTCATGTTTAAAGTTTAAGCTAACAATCAGAGTTTACAAGTTTTTATAGCCTTAGCTGAATGGCAGCAGTTTTTTCAATGGTTTACAGCTTCAGTCTTGAACTATTGACCCTCCATTCCCTTCACTTATACAAGTGTCTGTAGTCCCGCAAAAAACATATTTACTTAATCCCTTATCAGTGAGAGGCTAGGTTACCCATGGGTTCCCTGTAACAGCAGAACACAACACTATGGAAAGTAGTTTTTAATGAAATTTCCACACCCCTGTATTCCATATATTCCTTTCCCATTGGTGGCAATGCACCTGTTAAATGACTGATATTCTTTATGAGTGGTAGCAAGTTTGTTAGTATAACAAAATGTTTTTGTCTGAGGTTGGAAAATTTTGCAGTGACCAAATCCTCTGGGATCAACAAAAACAGGTCATAGATTTATTGGTGGATCATGGTAAAATCTCATGATCCCCAGTTTCTTTAATGGTGGGAAACAAGCTTAGTTTACTTTGAGTGCAACCTATCCATTCACTTGTTTACCAGGTGGTTACGTATCTTTCCATAGAAATGATTGTTGGAGTTGTCATGTAGGATAGGTGATGTGATATATAGATTGGCAGAAGTGGCCACGTTGACTGCGTGCTTCATTATTATCCATTTATAGGCCACATACTGTCATGAAGATGACAGACAATATGGTATTTTTGGTCATCCATAATCTGACATTAATGGTGTAATTGGACAAAATCTTGCGTCTAACTGGAACTGAAGGGTCTTACAGGTAACTGAGGTTTAATACTTCCTGCTGTAAGGTCTGGTATGAAAACATGTTGACAGCTGGCGCTTCAGTTACCGGACTGCGTCCCTTGGGGCACACTATTATTTTGAGGTTGCAGAATGGAGATTGCACATTATACAGGATGTTAGAAGCATTCTAGCAAGAAGCAACCATGAGTCCAGTCTTCAGCCGTCATGCTTTAGTAGTTGTGCAAAACAGAGGTTATCTGGGGAGAGGTGAATGTCCACTTCTGGAGAGTGTTTATAGTGTCAGGCTGCTAGTGGTGTGACCTTATTCCTCTTATCAGCTTCACGCTGACATCAGACAGAACATTTTACTTTTTTTTTTTTTTGGAGCTCTGGCTCTGCTGTTTTAACAAAGGGCTTTTCTCTCATAAAAAGATATGCAAATAAATAGGCAGCATGGTATTACTATTCCATGGTGAATCAGGTGTCTCCATACACAGAGTTTCCAGTGTAAGATATTCCAAGAAGACGGCACTCACCATACAGGAGTGAAGACTTTAATGCGGCACTCGGTGCATAGCAGACATCCAGTGGCAGAGACAGTGAGGACGGGGGGGGGGGTACACGGGACAGACTGTTTTACCCGACACACGCAAGTACTGTACACAGTAAGATATAGTGGAGCTGGAGAGGGTTCAAAGACGGGCAACCAAGGTAATATGGGGAATGGGAGGACTACAGTGCCCAGATAGATGATCACAATTAGGGATATTTAGTTAAAAAAAAAAAAAAAAAAAGGCTTAGGGGCGACCTAACAACTATGTATAAATATATCAGGGGACCGTACAGAGATCTCTCCCATTATCTATTTATACCCAGGACTGTATCTATAACAAGGGGGCATCCTCTATGTCTAGAGGAAAGAAGGTTTTTACACCAGCACAGAGAAGGGTTCTTTACTGTAAGAGCAGTGAGACTGTTGAATTCTCTGCCTGAGGAGGTGGTCATGGTGAACTCTGTAAAAGAGTCTGGATGCATTTTTGGAGAGTAATAACATCGCTGGTTATGTTGATCCAGGGATTTATTCTGAGGCCATATTTGGAGTCAAGAAGTAAATTTTACCTCCAGTATGAGGGTTTTTTGCCTTCCTCTGGATCAACTCAGTAGGGACTCAATAGGGTTATTGGTTGAACTTGATGGACTCTGGTCTTTTTTCGACCTTATGAACTGTGTTACTATGTAATGGGAGCCTACTATCCTACCATGAAGAAGAAAGTTTGTCCTCTGATTCACCCTGTTGGACGTAGCTATCTTGTCAATGCTCAACAACTACAAAAGCCTTGAATAGCTAGGAATTATCTAGAAAAGGCAGAGTTGATCAAGGTGATCATCAAATAGTGGAACATCGGAAACGAGCGCAGACCTCTGGATGGTAGGTAAAAGTTCTTTAATGGATAAAATTGGTGCAACGCAAAATTATAAAAACGTTTCTAGCCCCTACTGGCCTCTTCTTCAGGCAGTAATGCAGTGTAACATGCACGTGTAGATTTATGATGGTACAGAGATTTGGTTTCGGTATTGTTTGTGCCAAACTGGAACCAAAAGGTAAAGGATAATATTAAAATACAGAATAATTTAAACATTAGTACTTAAAATACTGAAAGCACATTAAAATAGCATATATAAAAATATCTTATACGAATAAAATGCGTGTAATTACAATGAGAAGAATTGACGATGAAAAAATGTGTGCGCAGGCGCAGAAGTAGTGATAGGAACGGCTGGAAGTCAGATGTTTGAGACAGCTGTTTGGAGCTGCGCAGGCGCAGGGCTACCATAGGGGAGCACGATAGAGAAGTGAAAGTCTAGTGGAATGATGCGCAAGCGCAATGCAGAGAAGTATGGGGAGGTAACTGGATGAAGAACTAATACCGGAATGTAAGTACTGATTATATGATAATTTCTTTGACCCCATTAAGGCCATGGGGACATAAGTTTCGAAGCTTGAACACCCAGAACATTTCGAGTCTTTTCAATTGTTCAAACCGGTTGTTTACTGATGGGGGTACGAAATCAATTGGGGTGATGGTAATCTGCGGATCAATTCCCAGATGTTTAAGACTCAGATGTCTTGAAAGTCCATGCAATAAGATTTTTTTCTTTATATTCATCCTATGTTGATTTAGCCTTGTATGTAGAGGTCTGGTCGTTCGCCCGACATATTGTAAAAAACAGTGAGTACATTCTATCATGTAGATGACATGATCTGTGCAACAGGTAAGATGGTATTTTATTGGAAAGCTGTCGCCTGTGGATGTAGACTTAAATTCAGTGTAGCCATGAGTTATCTGGGTGCAACAAAGGCATCTAGATATTTTGCATTTATAACAACCCTTTTAAGAGGAGCTCCAAAAAAATCTGTAGGAAAATAATGTTTCTTTTGCTGTCTTCTTATTTGGCTAGGAGCCTAGATTGTTTTTAGGGAAGCTGCCCTTCTGTATGTGCACTGTGGTTGTGCCGGGATGGTAGGGGCCAGAAATGGGTCCACTAAAAGAATATGCCAGTGTTTGGACAAAATGGTTTTAATTCTGACCGAGTCTTGGCTGTAGGTAGTAATCAGAGCTGAAATCCTTTTTCTTTATGATGTCAGCACTGGGTGGTTTCTTCTTTAGACATTCTGTTTGGGATAGTTGTTTGGTTTGGTTGTAAGCATTATGAAGAACTTTTTCAGGGTAATGTTTCTGACGGAATCGATCATATAATACACGGGATTGTAATTTGAACTGTCCTTGATTTGTGCAATTTTTCCTGATAGGTTTGTACTGACTATAAGGGATGTTAAGTAACCATTTTCTAAAATGTGCACTGTTAAAGTCGAGGTAGCTGTTAGTGTCTACTTGTTTAAAGAAAGTGGATGTGATAAAGGCAGATTTGTTGTGAGTGATATGTATGTCCAGAAAATCTATACTCTCTTGGTCCGCTGTCAGGGTGAATTGTATACCCCATTTGTTATTGTTTAGGTACTGGAGAAAGTCAGGAATGGTGTTAGTAGGGCCCTTCCAGACGAAGAACAGATCGTCTATATACCGATAGTAGAGGGTGATGTGTTCCATAATGGCAGTATTATTGCAAATATGCTGGGATTTCGAAGGCACCCATGAATATATTTGCATATGTAGGTGCGACCTTCGAGCCCATCGCAGTCCCGAGTTTCTGATGGTATATGGTGCCATCATATGTAAAATAATTATTGTGTAGGATGTAAGATGTTAACCAAAAATTCAAAAAGTGCGTTAACCAAAAATTTGCGGTGTGGAGCAGAAATCAATGAGTCTTTTTTCAAGAGCATCTCGAACACATTTTATTCCGAGATCATGTTGAATATTGGAATAGAGCGACGTGACATCGCAAGTAATGAGAGTATATTCGGAGTTCCACTGTAATGGAAGGAGGTGTTCAATCAATTGTGTTGAATCCCTCAGGTAACTGGGGAGATTCGTGACATGAATTTGGAGAAAAAGATCCAGATAATGCACTATGTTACTGGTGGTAGCATTGGTACATGCAATAATAGGACGTCCGGGAGGTTGAGTAGTGGATTTATGGATTTTTGGAAGCTAGTAGAAATATGGTTTGATATGATTAGTTTGTAGAATACATTGCTGTTCATTTTTGGAGAGGATTCCATCTTCTGTGGCTGTATTAACCATTAATGTTAGATCCTTTGTAATTTTATTAAAAGTGTCAACTGTGACTACAGAATAATAATCTGAGTCAGCTAGAATGCACAAACATTCTTGATCATATTGATCGTAATTCAAAACGACCAAGCCACCACCTTTTGTAGGCTGGTCTAATAACAATATCGGTGTTGTCATGTAGGTTCTTAAGCGCAATTCTTTCATTCCTGGTTAGGCTAGGTTCACACTACGTTTTGTACTTACGGTTCCCGTATACGGCTGGGAGGAGGGGGGGATAGGGCTTAATCGCGGCGCCCGCACTCGGCCGTATACGGGAACCGTATTTAATGCATGTCTATGAGCCGACCGGAGTGAACCACAGCCTCCGGTCGGCTGTATTTTTTGCCGTATGCGGTTTCCCGACCGCAGGCAAAAACGTGGTCGACCGCGTTTTTGCCTACGGTCGGGAAACCGCATACGGCCGAAAACGCAGCCAACCGGAGGCTGTGGTTCACTCCGGTCGGCTCATAGACATGCATTAAATACGGTTCCCGTATACGAGTGCGGGCGTCGTGATTAAGCCCCCCCCCCTCCTCCCAGCCATATACGGGAACCGTAAGTACAAAACGTAGTGTGAACCTAGCCTTAGGTTGTCAGGACGCCGGGACCCACACATTCTACAAGCGATATTAGGTGTTATGCTCTTAGCATAACACCTCAAGGTAAGGGTCCATCCTGCTGGCCCCTAATTTTTTCTATTCTTACTCCACTGTACTCCTGTTTATCCTGCATGAGGTGCGCACCGCCCCTTTTTCTTTGTTTATTTTAGGAATTATCTAGCAAACCAGAATCTCTTCTAAAATGAAGTGCACCCATCTGTAGAAAGAGGTTTCAGGCCATTGATGTGGGTCTGATGGGAAGTGTGGCATATAGAGTCCGATAGGCCAAGTAATGATCTTTAGCAAATAAAATATGCTAAAAGAAAGGAAGCTAGCCACCTTACTGGCATATATTAGAGGCTCTGATCTGTACCTACAGAGGTGCATGGCTTATTATTCCATCTCTAGCCCCTTAACGACGAAGGACGTATATTTACGTCCTCCGCCGGCTCCCGCGATATGCCGTGGGGTCATGCAGTGACCCCGCGTCATATCGGGTCGGTCCCAGCGGCTATCAACGGCCGGGACCCGCGGCTAATACAGGACATCACCGATCACGGTGATGCCCTGTATTAACCCTTCCGACGTGGCGATCAAAGCTGACCGCCGCATCTGAAGTGAAATTGAAAGTATCCCAGCTGCTCAGTCGGGCTGTTCGCGACGTCCTGAACAGCTTACAGGACACAGGGAGGGCCCTTACCTGCATCCTCGGTGTCCAATCGGCGAATGACTGCTCCGTGCCTGAGACCCAGGCAGGAGCAGTCAAGCACCGATAACACTGATCACAGGCGTTATCTGTGTAAAAGATCAGTGTGTGCAGTGTTATAGGTCCCTATGGGAGCTATAACACTGCAAAAAAAAAAGTGTTAATAAAGGTCATTTAACCCCTTCCCTAATAAAAGTTTGAATCACCCCCCTTTTCCCATAAAAAAAAATAAACTGTGTAAATAAAAATAAACATATGTGGTATCGCCGCGTGCGTAAATGTCCGAACTATAAATATATATCTTTAATTAAACCGCACGGTCAATGGCGTACACGTAAAAAAATTCAAAAGTCCAAAAAAGCTTATTTTTGGTCACTTTTTATACCATTAAAAAATGAATAAAGTGATCAAAAAGTCTGATCAAAACAAAAATCATAGCGATAAAAACTTCAGATCACGGCGCAAAAATTAAGCCCTCATACCTCCCTGTACGTGGAAAAATAAAAAAGTTATAGCAGTCAGAAGAGGACATATCTAAACGTATACATTTTCCTGCATGTAGTTATGATTATTTCCAGAAGTACGACAAAATCAAACCTATATAAGTAGGGTATCATTTTAACCGTATGGACCTACAGAATAATGATAAGGTGTCATTTTTTCCGAAATATGCACTGCGTAGAAACGGAAGCCCCTAAAAGTTACAAAATTGCATTTTTTCTTTGATTTTGTCGCACAATGATTTTTTTTTCCATTTCGCCGTGAATTTTTGGGTAAAATGACTGTCACTGCAAAGTAGAATTGGCGACGCAAAAAATAAGCCATAATACGGATTTTTAGGTGGAAAATTGAAAGGGTTATGATTTTTAAAAGGTAAGGAGGAAAAAAACGAAAGTGCAAAAACGTAAAAACCCTGCGTCCTTAAGGGGCTATATGCCTCAGACTTTATATGGAACCATCAAAAAGATTTTCTGTAGGATACCATACAAATCAGAAAAAATTGTGTCATGAGCCACTTGATGCTTGAGGTGCTGTGTGTGCAAAGAGCATGGGGTCCCTATGATCCACGTGTGCACCACACAGCCTTCTGCACACTTATGCTTGAGGCCTAAAGCTCATCCACTTCTTGGAAGGTGCACTTTAAGGAAGAAAGACAGAATAAAATGCTGAATAACCCAACAAGGTGGAAGCAAGTGGTGATACTAATCCGGGGACAGAGAACAGCAAAAGATGAGGCCTTTACTATCGGCCACTGATTCAGACAGCTAGCAGAAAGCTCATGGTGTCTGCTGAAGACTCGGCAAGCAAAGAGGAGGCGGCTGTACTGAGTCTGCTACTGTGGGGGAGGAGGGGAATAAGGCACCGATGTAGTGCTTCTGAGTATCACCATCAGTTCTATCAGAACTAAGATTGAAGTTTCATAAAGACTCTAACATCTAGCTGGATGCTGTGTTTGTAGACAATTTAAAGGGGAATTCCAACTAGTTATCCTCTGACATTGTTGCGGTCCAAGAAAGAAGGCTTCTATCGGTGTTATCTATAGGACAAGTAAATGTGGAAGTCCCCTCTTATAACAATTCTTTTTTTTTATTGAGCTAGATTGGTGTCATTACACGTATATTCTAAATATTGTAGGAGAGGTGTCACTCCTGCGCAGGGAAGGAGCGCACACTATTCTCACCTACTCCCCGTATCCCTGCCTACTTGACGGTGACGGTCCCTACTAGAGATGAGCGAACTTACAGTAATTCGATTCGTCACGAACTTCTCGGCTAGGCAGTTGCTGACTTAGCATGCATAAATTAGTTCAGCTTTCAGGTGCTCCCGTGGGCTAGAAAAGGTGGATACAGTGTTGGGAGACTCTCTCCTAGGACTGTATCCACCTTTTCCAGCCCTCCGGAGCACCTGAAAGATGAACTAATTTATGCAGGCTAAAGTCAGCAACTGCCGAGCCGATAAGTTTGTGACGAATTGAATCACTGTAAGTTCGCTCATCTCTAGTCCCAACTTACAATAAGTGGGGGCAGTCCAGTCAAAATTATAAACTATAATGCAGATGGAGGTTGGATAACAGAATGGAATCACTCAGACTAACAGAAAAATAACTAAACATACACACAATAAGTCACTGTCCACAGTCCGATTCAATACCAAGAGGTTATATATAAGCCAATATGCAAAGCCAGGAGAAGAGTCAGAGAGCAGAGCCAAAAGGTCAAAATGCCAGATATAACAGATACAATATAAATGCTAGCTAGGAGTATACAGAGCTCTATAGCAGGCAAGGACTGGGAGTAAACTGCCAGCTTATATAGGTCCAGACCAGGTACTCACATCAAGGTCAGCTGACTAGTCCAGACAGCTGGGCGTAGCCTAAAACAAAACAGAGAGCTGTCAGAACCATTTAACCCCACAGGTTCTGACAAGAGGAATATGGAATGAATCATGGTATCTACCTAAAATGATTAACAATGAATTTTGAATTATGGGTTCTAAAAATTTTTAAGGTGCATGGATCAACAAAAAAAAACATCTTCAAATAAGAAGACATCCTACTGAACTAGTCAGTACCTCACCAAACACCAATATCCCCCCTCACCCACCATGAACACCAATGATTGTCCTCGGCTAAGCCAACCATTGTCTCTCCATTTCACCCAAAACACATAGACAACATGCCTGACCCTTCTCTTTTCCAACATCATCTATTGGGGGAGATTCAGGAGGCCCCTCATACACAATACAGTCAGCAAATTCCTCCATAACCATACACAGTCATGGCCTTAAATGTTGGCACTCCTGAAATTTTTCTAGAAAATGAAGTATTTCTCACAGAAAAGGATTGCAGTAACACGTGTTTTACTATACACATGTTTATTCACCTTTGTGTGTATTGGAACTAAATCAAAAAAGCAAATTGGACATAAAGCCACACCAAACTCCAAATATGGGCTGGACAAAATGATTGCCACCCTTTCAAAATTGTGGATAAATAAGATTGTTTCAAGCGTGTTATGCTCCTTTAAACTCACCTGGGGCAAGTAACAGGTGTGGGCAATGTAAAAATCATACCTGAAACAGTTAAAAAGGAGATAAGTTCACTTAGTCTTTGCATTGTGTGTCTGTGCCACACTAAGCATGGACAACAGAAATTGGGCAAAAATATCAACAATCTCAAGGTTACAAGCCCATCTTCAGAGATCTAGATTTGCCTTTGTCCACAGTGTGCAACATCATCAAGAAGATTGAAACCCATGGCACTGTAGCTAATCTCCCTGGGCGTGGACGGAGGAGAAAAATTGATAAAAGGTGTCAACGCAGGATAGTCCGGATGGTGGATAAGCAGCCCCAAACAAGTTCCAAAGATATTCAAGCTGTCCTGCAGGCTACGAGAGCATTAGTGTCAGCGCGAACTATCTGTCAACATAAATGAAATGATATGGCAGGAGACCCAGGATGACCCCACTGCTGACACAGAGACATAAAAAAGCAAGACTACATTTTGCCAGAATTAACTTGAGTAAGCCAAAATCTTTCTGGGAAAACATCTTGTGGACAGATGAGACCAAGATAGAGCTTTTTGGTAAAGCACATCATTCTACTGTTTACTCAAAACGGAATGAGGCCTACAAAGAAAAGAACACAGTACCTACAGTGAAATATGATGGAGGTTCAATGATGTTTTGGGGTTGTTTAGCTGCCTCTGGCACTGGGTGCCTTGAATGTGTGCAAGGCATCATGAAATCTGAGTATTACCAATGGATTTTGGGTCGCACTGTACAGCCCAGTGTCAGAAAGCTGGGATTGAATCTGAGATCTTGGGTCTTCCAGCAGGACAATGACCCCAAACATGCGTCAAAAAGCACCCAGAAATGGATGGCAACAAAGCGCTGGAGAGTTCTGAAGTGGCAGCAATGAGTCCAGATCTAAATCCCATTGAACACCTGTGGAGAGATCTTAAAATTGCTGTTGGGAAAAGGCGCCCTTCCAATAAGAGAGACCTGGAGCAGTTTGCAAAGGAAGAGTGGTCCAACATTCCGACTGAGAGGTGTAAGAAGCTTATTGATGGTTATAGGAAGCGACTGATTTCAGTTATTTTTCTTCAAAGGGTGTGCAACCAAATATTAACTTAAGGGTGCCAATAATTTTGTCCAGCCCCTTTTTGGAGTTTGGTGTGACATTATGTCCAATTTGCTATTTTTCCTCCCTTTTTTTTGTTTAGTTCCACTAAACATGAAGGGAATAAACATGTGTATAGCAAAACATGTTACTGCAATCCTTTTATGTGAGGAATTCTTCATTTTCTTGAAATATTTCAGGGGTGCCAACATTTACGGTCATGACTGCAAGTGTATGGGGACCCTAAAAAGTAATCTATTTATTTATTATTATTACTGGATTCCCACCTTTTACTAACATATCTAAATTTGTAGGATTGTTAATACAGTATATACCTTCTTAACTCCTAGGCACCCCCTCTGCTATCTTGGAGCTACTGTGGGGAAAAAAGTATTTAGTCAGCCACCAATTGTGCAAGTTCTCCCACTTAAAAGATGAGAGAGGCCTGTAATTATCATCATATGTATACATCAGCTATGAGAGACATAAAAAATCCATAAAATCACATTGTCTGATTTTTAAAGAATTTATTTGTAAATTATGGTGGAAAATAAGTATTTGGTCACCAACAAACAAGCATGATTCCTGGCTCTCACAGACCTGTAACTTCTTCTTTAAGAGTCTCCTCTGTCCTCCACTTGTTACCTGTATTAATGGCTCCTGTTTGAACTTATCAGTATAAAAGACACCTGTCCACAACCTCAGTCACACTACAAACTCCACTATGGCCAAGACTCATTATGTCTCTCTTAGTTGAGGTATACCTATGATGAAAATTACAGGCCTCTTTTTAAGTGGGAGAATTTGCACAATTGATGGCTGACTAAATATTTTTTTTCCCCACTGTAGCTCCAAGATAATAATCGTACAAATTTGGATATGTTAGTGAAAGGTGGGAATCCAATATTAATAATAAATAAACAGATTACGTTTTAGGGTCCCCATACACTTATATGATTATGGAGGAATTTGCTGACTGTCTTGTGTATGAGGGGCCTCCTGAATCTCCCCCAATAGATGATGTTGGAAAAGAGAAGGGTCAGGCATGTTGTCTATGTGTTTTGGGTGAAAGGGACGGACAGTGGTTGGCCAAGCCGAGGACAATCATTGGTGTTCATGGTGGGTGAGGGACGATATAGGTGTTTGGTCATGTACTGACTAGTTCAGTAGGATGTCTTCTTATTTTAAGATGTATTTTTTGTTGATCTATGTACCTTAAAAAATTGTAGAACCCATATTTCCAAATCCATTGTTAATCCTTTTAGGTAGATACCATGATTCATTCCATATTCCTCTTGTCAGAACCCGTGGGGTTAAACGGTTCTGACAGCTCTCTTCTGACATCATCTGACCTTGATGTGAGCACCTGGTCTGGGCCTATATATGCTGGCAGTTTACTCCCAGTCTTTGCCTGCTATAGAGATCTGTGTACTCCTAGCTAGCATTTATATTGTATCTGTTATATCTGGCATTTTGACCCTTTGGCTCCGCTCTCTGACCCTTCTCCTGGCTTTGCGTATTGGTTTATCTGTAACTTCTTGGTATTGAATCGGACTGTGGACAGCAACTTATTGTGTGTATGTTTAGTTATTTTTCTGTTAGTCCATAACCAGCAATGTTATTACTCTCCAAAAATGCATCCAGGCCCCTTTTGAATTATTTTACAGAGTTCACCATGACCACCTCCTCTGGCAGAGAGTTCCATAGTCTTACTACTTCTACAGTAAAGAACCCCCGTCTGTGCTGGTGTAGAAACCTTCTTTCCTCAAGATGTAGAGGATGCCCCCTTGTTATAGATACAGTCCTGGGTTTAAAGGAGTAGTCCAGTGGTGACTCAGTGGTGAGCAACTTATCCCCTATCCTAAGGATAGGGGATAAGTTGCAGATCGCGGGGGGTCCGACCGCTGGGGCCCCCTGCGATCTCCTGTACGGAGCCCCGACAGCCCGCGGGAAGGGGGCGTGTCGACCTCCGCACGGGGGTCGACACCCGCTATCTGGGCGGAGAGCCGGGACCCCGTACAGAGAGATCGCAGGGGGCCCCAGCGGTCGGACCCCCCGCGATCTCAAACTTATCCCCTATCCTTAGGATAGGGGATAAGTTTTTCACCACTGGACTACCCCTTTAAATAGATCATGGGAGAGATCTCTGTAAGGTCCCCTGATATATTTATACATAGTTATTAGGTTGCCCCTAAGCCTTCTTTTTTCTTAACTAAATAACCCTAATTCTGATAATATTTCTGGTACTGTAGTCCTCCCATTCCCCGTATTACTCTGGTTGCCTGTCTTTGAACCCTCTCCAGCTCCACTATATCTTTTTTGTTCACTGGTGCCCAGTACTGTACACAGTATTCTATGTGTGGTCTGACTGGTGATTTGTAAAGCAGTAAAATTATTTCCTTGTCATGGGCATCTATGCCCCTATTGATGCACCCCATGATTTTATTTGCCTTGGCAGCAGCTGCCCGGATTTTTCCTACCCATGTGCATTACCTTACATTTATCAGTGTTGAACCTCATCTGCCACTTCCGAGCCCAAACCTCCAACTTATCCAGATCCATTCGTAATAGTGCACTGTCCTCTATTGTGTTTACCGCTTTACATAGTTTAGTACCATCTGCAAAGATTTCTACTTTACTATTAAACCCCTCTACAAGGTCATTAATGAATATATTAAATAGAACAGGACAAAATACTGACCCCTGTGGTACCCCACTAGTAACAGTCACCCAATCAGAATAAGTACCATTAATAACCACCCTCTGTTTCCTATCACTGAGCCAGCTATTTACCCACTTGCACACATTTTCCCCTAGCCCAATTCTTCTCATTTTATGCACCAACCTTTTATGATGCACCATATCAAATGCTTTGGAAAAATCCAGATATACGACATCCACATAAAAGCTGATCTGGGTTAGTTGACAGGACCAATCCCTCATAAAGCCATGCTGATATGGAGTCATACATGTATTTTTATCAAGATACTCCAAAATAGCATCCTTTAGAAAACCCTCAAACAATTTACATGCAACGGAGGTTAAACTAACAGGCCTATAATTCTAGGGGTCCCCTTTTTAAATATTGGCACCACATTTGCTATTCGCCAGTCCTGGGGAACCTTCCCTGTCACTATAGAGTCCTTGAATATAAAAATTAGGGGTCTGTCTATTATATTTTTGTGGCTTTTATCAGTTTTTTACATATTTTTCATTTTTCTGTTTATCTTTTTAATGCTTCTTCACTGCCGTAATGTTTTAGTAGTTTAACCCCTTAACGACGCAGGACGTAAATGTACGTCCTGGTGAGCTGGTACTTAATGCGCCAGGACGCACATTTACATCCTATGCATAACCGCGAGCATCGGAGCGATACTCGCGTCATGCGCGGCAGGTCCCGGCTGCCCGTAATGGCGGACATCCGCGATCGTGCGGATGTCTGCCATTAACCCCTCAAATGCCGTGATCAAGATCTGCAGCATCGCAGTACTCCGATCATCCAACATGGCGGACGGAGGTCCCCTCACCTTGCTCCGGCCGTCTCCCGGGGTCTTCTGCTCTGGTCTGCAATCAAGCTGACCAGAGCAGAAGATGACCGATAATACTGATCAGTGCTATGTCCTATGCATAGCACTTAACAGTATTAGCAATCGAATGATTGCTATAAATAGTCCCCCATGGGGACTATTAAAGAGTGAAAATAAAAGTAAAAAAAAAATGTGAAAACCCCCTCCCCCAATAAAAACGTAAATTGTCCCATTTTCCCTATTTCACCCCCAAAAAGTGTAAAAAAAAAAAATATTTTATATACATATTTGGCATTGTCGCGTGCGTAAATATCCCAACTATTAAAATAAAATGTTAATGATACTGTACGGTGAACGGCGTGAACGTAAAAAAAAAAAAAAAAGGCCAAAATAGCTGCTTTTTTATAACATTTTGTTAAAAAAAAATTAATAAAAAAAGTATTAAAAGTTTTATATAAGCAAATATGGTATCAATAAAAAGTACAGAGCGCGGGGCAAAAAATGAGCCCTTATACCGCCGCTTATACGGAAAAAGTTATAGGTCTTCAAAATAGGGGGATTTTAAACGTACTAATTTGGTTAAACAGTTTGCGTTTTTTTTTTAAGCGCAACAGTAATAGAAAAGTATATTATCATGGGTATCATTTTAATCGTATTGACCCAAAGAATAAAGAACACATGTCATTTTTACCGTAAATTGTATGGCCTGAAAATGAAACCTTCCAAAATTTGCAAAATTGTGGTCTTCTTTTTAATTTCCCCATACAAATAGTATTTTTTTGGTTGCGCCATACATTTTATGGTAAAGTGAGTGATGGCATTGCAACGGACAACTGGTCGCGCAAAAAACAAGCCCTCATCAGTCTGTGGATGAAAATATAAGAGTTATGATTTTTTAAGGCGAGGAGGAAAAAAACGAAAACTTAAAAATAAAATTGTCTGAGTCCTTAACCCCTTAAGGACTCAGGGTTTTTCCGTTTTTGCACTTTGGTTTTTTCCTCCTCACCTTTTAAAAATCATAACCCTTTCAATTTTGCACCTAAAAATCCATATGAATGGCTTATTTTTTGCGCCACCAATTCTACTTTGCAGTGACATCAGTCATTTTACCCAAAAATCTACGGCTAAACGGAAAAAAAAAATAATTGTGTGATGAAATTGAAGAAAAAACACCATTTTGTAAATTTTGGGGGCTTCCGTTTCTACGCAGTGCATTTTTCAGTAAATATGACACCTTATCTTTATTCTGTAGGTCCATACGATTAAAATGATACCCTATTTATATAGGTTTGATTTTGTTGTACTTCTGTAAAAAATCATAACTACATGGAGAAAAATGTATACGTTTAAAATTGTCATCTTCTGACCACTATAACTTTTTTATTTTACCACGTATGGGGCGGTATGAGGGCTCATTTTTAGCGGTACCATATTTGTATTGATTGTACGTTTTGATCGCTTTTTATTCATTTTTTCATGATATAAAAAGTGACCAAAAATACGTTATTTTGGACTTTGGAATATTTTTGCGCGTACACCTTTGACCGTGCAGTTAGTTAATGATATATTTTTATAGTTCGGACATTTACGCACGCGGCGATACCACATATATTTATATTTATTTTTATTTACATGTTTTGTTTTTTTTAATGGGAAAAGGGGGGTGATTTGAACTTTTATTAGGGAAAGGGTTAAATGACATTTATTAACTTTTTTGTTACATTTTTTTTTTTTGCAGTGTTATAGTTCCCATAGGGACCTATAACACTGCATACACTGATCTTATACACTGTTCACTGCAAAGCCATAGCTTTGCATTGATCAGTGTTATCGGTGGTCGATTGCTCGAACCTGCATCTCAGGCTTGGAGCAATCAATTGCCGAAGGGACGCGCCGGAGGAAGGTAAGAGGACCTCCGCTCGTGTCCCAGCTTATCGGGACACCGCAGTTTCACTGTGGTGGTCCCGATCAGCCCCACTGAGCAGCCGGGAAACTTTCGTTTTTAGATGCGGCATTCAACTTTGAACGCCACGTCTAAAGGGTTAATAGCGATCGCTGCCACGCGCTATTAGCCCCGGGTCCCGGCTTCAGTTACATGCCGGGACCGACCAGATATGACACGGGGTCACCGCGTGACCCTGCGCTATATAGCGGGAGCCGGCCAAGGACGTAAATATACGTCCTTGGTCGTTAAGGGGTTAAAGCCCAAATGGGCTGAGTCCTTAAGGGGTTAAATGCTTTATTTTTATTCATCCACATTGGTTTTCTTTTATTCCGGACCCTTTTATTCCCATAAGGTATATACATCTTACAGTGAGAATTTAAAATATTCTAAAAGTCTCCCATATAGTGTCAATATTCTTGATTTTGAGGACATTATCCCATTTTATATTGTTAAGGGCTTTTCTTAGTTATTCAAACTTTGCCTTCCTAAAGTTCATTGTTTTTGTGGCCCCTCGCGAGATTCCCTTATTGAAGAACAAGCTATAATGTATTATATTATGATGATTATTTCCTAGGTGTCCTTCTACTTGCACATTAGTTACTCTGTCAGGTCTGTTGAGTCTAGTACGGCGCCCCCTCTGGTCGGGCTCTGCACCATTTGGGACAGATAATTGTCTTTAGCTATAGTCAGAAACCTGTTTCCTTTATGAGATTCACAGGACTCAGTCTCCCAGTTTATATCAGGATAGTTAAAGTCCCCCATTATTATCACATCATTTTGATTTGCTGCCTTGTTTATTTGCCTCAGTAATTGATCTTCTGACTCTTCCATTATGTTTGGTGGCTTATAGCAAACCCCTATCAGAATTTTTTTTATTTTTATCTCCATATATATCTACCCATAATGACTCCACATTATCCTTTTCCTCCTGTATATCCTCCCGCAGTGCGGCCTTCAGACTGGACTTTACATAAAGACAAACTCCTCCCTCTTTCCGTTTTGTCCGATCCTTCCTGAATAGACTATAACTCTGTATGTTGACCGCCCAGTCACAGCTATCGTCCAACCAAGTCTCTGTTATACCCACTATGTCATAATTCTCCTCAGACATAATCAACTCAAGTTCCTCTGTTTTATTGGTCAGACTCCCTCCGCTCCACCCCCAAGTACATTAACCCCTTCCCGCTATTGGACGTATGCATACGTCCAGGCGAATTACACGTTCGCGCAAATGGACGTATGCATACGTCCAAGCGATCTCCTGCTCTGCCGCGGGCAGCGCAGGAGATCGCGGGTGGGATCGCGATCGCGCCGGTCCCGGCAGCATTAACCCCATAGATGCCGTGATCAGTCTGATCACGGCATCTATGGTGTTTGCAGGGGGAGCGCTCTCCCCCTGCCCATCAACGGCGGCTCCGCGATAAAATAAGGGGGATCGGGGGTGTCCAAGACACCCTCGACCCCCCTTGAAGAGATAGGAGTGAGGTGGCAGGGTTGCCACCCCTCCTATCCCTGCTATTGATCGGCGGAGCGGCCGACCAATAGCAGACTGGGGGCGGGGGGTTAAAGTTCGGTTCCCCGCGCTATGCCCGCCCATCGGTGTCCGGGCACAGCGGGGGGAACCGTGTAGTAGCGGCAGCGGCGGTCACTTACCCGGAGGCGGAGCTCCAGATGACGGCGGCGGCTTTGATCATCTCGGTGGTGGAGGTAAGTATGACGCCGCGTGTCCAGGAGTCTGTTGCCTAGCAACATCTGCAGGGCGACAGTTTAGAGAGTGGTCTCTAAACTGTCGCCCTCCAGATGTTGCAAAACTACAACTCCCAGCATGCCTTGACAGCTGTTTGCTGTGTTGGCATGCTGGGAGTTGTAGTTTTGCAAGATTTAGAGGGGTTCAGGCTAGAGATCACTGACAGTGGTCTCTAAACTGTAGCCCTCCAGATATTGCAAAACTACAACTCCCAGCATGCTCAGACAGCAGTTTGCTGTCTTAGCATGCTGAGATTTGTAGTTTTGCAACATCTGGAGGGCCACAGTTTAGAGACCACTGTCAGTGATCTCCAGCCTGAACCCCTCTAAATCTTGCAAAACTACAACTCCCAGCATTCAGGAACAGCAAATGGCTGTCTCGGCATGCTGGGAGTTGTACTTGCGTGCCTCCAGCTGTTGCATAACTACATCTCCCAGCATTCCCTTTGGCAATCAGTACATGCTGAGAGTTGTAGTTTTGCAACAGCTGGAGGCACACTGGTTGGAAAATACCGAGTTAGGTAATAGGTTCTATTACCTAACTCAGTATTTTCCAACCAGTGTGCCTCCAGCTGTTGCAAAACTACAACTCCCAGCATGCACGTTCTGTCAGTGCATGCTGGGAGTTGTAGTTTTGCCCCCCCCCCCCCCCTCCCATGTGAATGTACAGGTTACATTCACACTGGCGGCGGATTACAGTGAATTCCCTGCTTCAGGTTTGAGCTGCAGCAGCCGCAGCTCAAACTCCTAGCGGGAGACTCAGTGTAATCCGCCGTCAGTGTGAATGTAACCTAAAAACACTACATTACACTAACATAAAATAAAGAGTAAAACACTACATATACACACGTACACTGCCCCCCCCCCCCCCCACCACCCCTTCCCCCCCAATAAAAATGAAAAACGTATACTACAGCAGTGTTTCCAAAACGGAGCCTCCAGCTGTTGCAAAACAAAAACTCCCAGCTTTTCCGGACAGCCATTGACTGTTCAAGCATGCTGGGAGTTTAGCAACAGCTGGAGGCACCCTGTTTGAGAATCACTGGTGTAAAATACCCCTATGTCCACCCCTATGCAAATCCCTAATTTAGGCCTCAAATGCGCATGGCGCTCTCTCACTTCGGAGCCCTGGCGTATTTCAAGGCAACAGTTTAGGGCCACATATGGGGTATCGCCGTACTCGGGAGAAATTGCCTAACAAATTTTGGGGGGCTTTTTCTCCTTTTACCCCTTATGAAAAGGTAAAGTTGGGGTCTACACCAGCATGTTAGTGTAAAAAAAAAAACATTTTTGTACACTAACATACTGGTGTTGCCCCATACTTTAAAATTTCACAAGCAGTAAAAGAAAAAAAGCCTCCAAAATTTGTAACGCAATTTCTCCTGAGGACGGAGATACCCCATATGTGGGCGCAAAGTGTTCTGGGGGCGCACAACAAGGCCCAGAAGGGAGAGTGCACCATGTAAATTTGAGGTCTAAATTGGTGATTTGCACAGGGGTGGCTGATTTTACAGCGGTTCTGACATAAGTGCAAAACAATAAATACCCACATGTGACCCCATTTTGGAAACTACACCCCTCACGGAATGTAACAAGGGGTACAGTGAGCATTTACGCCCCACAGGTGTCTGACAGATCTTTGAAACAGGGGTCTGTGAAAATGAAAAATAAAATTTTTAATTTGCACAGCCCACTGTTCCAAAGATCAGTCAAATGCCAGTGGGGTGTAAATTCTCCCTGCACCCCTTATTACCTTCCGTGAGGGGTGTAGTTTTAAAAATGGGGTCACATGTGGGGGGTCCACTGTTCTGGCACCACGGGGGGCTTTGGAAATGCACATGGCCAAATTCTCTCTCCAAAAGCTCAATGATGCTCCTTCTCTTCTGAGCATTGTAGTTCGCCCCCAGTGCACTTCACGTCCACTTATTGGGTATTTCCATACTCAGAAGAGATGGGGTTACAAATTTTGGGGGGTATTTTCTGCTATTATCCCTTGTAAAAATGTAAAATTTGGGGGAAAACAAGCATTTTAGTGTAAAAAAAATATTTTTTTTTTTTACATATGCAAAAGTCGTGAAACACCTGTGGGGTATTAAGGTTCACTTTATCCCTTGTTACGTTCCTCAAGGAGTCTAGTTTCCAAAATGGTATGCCATGTCGTTTTTTTGCTGTCCTGGCACCATAGGGGCTTCTTAAATGCGACATGCCCCCCGAGCAAAATTTGCTCTCAAAAAGCCAAATATGACTCCTTCTCTTCTGAGCATTGTAGTTCGCCCGTAATGCACTTCAGGTCAACTTATGGGGTACCTCCATACTCAGAAGAGATGGGGTTACAAATTTTGGGGGGGTATTTTCTGCTATTAACCCTTGCAAAAATGTGAAATTTGGGGGGAAACACACATTTTAGTGAAATTTTTTTTTTTTTTTACATATGCAAAAGTCATGAAACACCTGTGGGGTATTAAGGCTCACTTAATTCCTTTTTACGTTCCTCAAGGGGTCTAGTTTCCAAAATGGTATGCCATGTTTTTTTTTATTTGCTGTTTTGGCACCATAGGGGCTTCCTAAATGCAACATGCCCCCAAAAAACCATTTCAGAAAAACGTACTCTCCAAAATCCCCTTGTCGCTCCTTCGCTTCTGAGCCCTCTACTGCGCTCGCCGAACAATTTACATAGACATATGAGGTATGTGCTTACTCGAGAGAAATTGGGCTACAAATTCAAGTATAAATTTTATCCTTTTACCCCTTGTAAAAATTCAAAAATTGGGTCTACAAGAACATGCAAGTGTAAAAAATGAAGATTTTGAATTTTCTCCTTCACTTTGCTGCTTTTCCTGTGAAACACCTAAAGGGTTAAAACACTTACTGAATGTCATTTTGAATACTTTGGGGGGTGCAGTTTTTGTAATGGGGTCATTTATGGGGTATTTCTAATATGAAGACCCTTCAAATCCACTTCAAACCTGAACTGGTCCATGAAAAATAGCGAGTTTGAAAATTTTGTGAAAAATTGTAAAATTGCTGCTGAACTTTGAAGCCCTCTGGTGTCTTCCAAAAGTAAACACTTGTCAATTTTATGATGAAAATATAAAGTAGACATATTGTATATGTGAATCCAAAAAAAAAAAATTTGGAATATTCATTTTCCTTACAAACAGAGAGCTTCAAAGTTAGAAAAATGCAAAATTTTCAATTTTTTCATCAAATTTGGGGATTTTTCACCAAGAAAGGATGCAAGTTACCACAAAAATTTACCACTATGTTAAAGTAGAATATGTCACGAAAAAACAATCTCGGAATCAGATTGATAAGTAAAAGCATTCCAGAGTTATTAATGTTTAAAGTGACAGTGGTCAGATGTGCAAAAAAGGGCTGCGTCCTAGAGGTGAAAATGGTCTGTGTCCTTAAGGGGTTAATAAGTCCCACCTCTCTATCTACACTATCTACGTTGTAGGTTCCCTCCCCCCAGTCCCTAGTTTAAATACTCCTCCACCCTTCTAGCCATCTTCTCCCCAAGCACAGCTGCACCCTCCCCATTGAGGTGCAGCCCGTCCCTACGGTAGAGCCGGTATCCGACAGAGAAATTGGCCCAGTTCTCCATGAACACAAACCGTTCCTTCCTACACCAGCTTCTGAGCCACTTGTTTACCTCCCTAATCTCCCGCTGCCTCTATGGTGTGGCTCGTGGTACAGGTAGTTAGTTCACTGATCCACTGGTTTAGGCTGCTGACAGTCTGTGGACAGGGATTATGTCATGTTCTGATGCCCATTAGATAAATTTTGCTTTCCTGAAGATGGCATCTATTGAATGTTGTGTCCCCATAAAGTTAAAATACAGTACTAGTGTAATGACTGGTAGGCGGGATTTAAAGGGAACTTGTCATTAGATTTTACCATTCTGTATATAATGTGTAACAACACATTATAAATGGTAAAATCTTCTTCCTCACCATCTCCGGGAGATGTTCCTGCTGGCAGTGATGGTGAGGATAGGATGTTTGAAAGTGTCCCCCCCCCCCCCCCAGGCCCCGTAAGTAGCCCCCTAGGCTGTCAACACAATGAGGGGTTGTGATTGCAGACGGGACTAGGAGAGTATAGATCCCCGCCCGCCCAGGGGACTACTTACAGGGGTTGTGGGGACCAATTACAAACATCATATCCTCACCATCCCTGCAGGCAGGAATGTCTTCCAGGGATGGTGATGCCACCCATTATATATAGCAAAACGTGATGACAGGTTCCCTTTAAAATAGAAATACATTTAAAGGACAGCTCAATTGAAGACCATAGTTCCCCATTTGAATACCCACCTGTCTTTTCTGTCTTTTAGGTTGCGTTCACATGGCCGTCTAGACCCGTCCCATTCTTCTCCCATCATAAATAAAAACAGACTTAAAAAAAAAACGGAAAATAACGGATGCAAACAGATGTTATCCATTTGGATCCGTTATTGTTCAGTTAATAAACCCCCAAAAAATAATTTTTTTGTTCTGAGTATGCTCAGAAGTAAAAACGGATCAAAAAACGGATTGAAAAGACAGATGCAAACGGCTGATATTAAAGGCTCATCCGTTTTCCATAGACTTCAATGTTAAATTTAACATACTGCATGTGCCATTTTTTCTGCCTTCAAAAAAACGCAAATGAGTGCTAACGGGTACGAACAGATGTAAACAGGTTGTAAAAAAAAATCCCATTGACATAAATGGGATTTAAAAAAAAAAATTGTTTTTAATCCGTTCACAGCCTTCAAGAACAAAACCTAAACGGGGATAAAAAAAAAAACGTCCGTGTGAACGCGCCCTTAGTTTGTATTAGGGATCGACCGATATCGATTTCTTAGGGTCAATACCGATAATCTAATCAATGAACTGCATCAGCTTTTGCTGGGCCAGAGCCGGCCGCCGCCACCCGCTTCTCTCTCTCCCTGCCTGTCCTGGGGACCTCCTGAGTCCAACCACCGCCGCTGACAGAGACCGCCGCCGCCCACTTCTCTCCCCCTGCCGGTCCTTAGTCCAACCATCGCTGCTGCCCCATTGCCTCCCCCATCCCCAGTTTTATAATTACCTGTTCCCGGGGCCTGCGGTCCGCGCTACTTCTGGCTCCGGCGGCGTCCTGAGCTGTCACTGTGCGCAGTGACGTTGCGTTGAGGATGTCACTCGTCATTGCTCAGCGCACGGCGTAACCAGGACGCCGCAGGAGCCAGAAGTAGCGCGGGCCCCGGGAACAGGTAATTATAAAACCGGGGATGGGGAGGCAATGGGGCAGCGGTGGTGGCGGTCTCTGGCCGGGTGGGGGAGCGATGTGGGGGGCCGGTCATTATCGGATTATCGGCAAGGTAATTGCCGATAATGTCCAAAATCATGAATATCGGCTGATAATATCCGATAATCGGATATTATCAGCCGATATCCCATAAACCGATAATGGGTCGATCCCTAGTTTGTATTTGTAACTTATGCCCTTTGCACCTCAGCAGGGTTTGAGGCCTGTGTTGTAAGCTTATTGTGTGGGTTCACTACAGTATTACAAGATGCAGTCTTCTTTTTGTCCCCGTATGTAGGGTCGAGACTTGGTGCTGGTCCCCCCCTCTCCTTTCTAGAAGCAGGAATAGACAAGGGCTCCTTTCTGTGAAGCAGCTGCAGTTAGGAGATCCTTACTCCACCCATACTCTCCGCTGTAATGCACATAGCAGAAGGAGACATGGACGGTGGATGGAAATCTGATCTGTTCTACCTGGAGCCAGTAAACAGCAGCTGTGGGCAGTACATTTCTCTGCTGTACCAAGAGGCACTGAAGACATAGAATAGCATAGTCATACTCTATTGCTGTTAGCACAGGAGTTTTATAAGCTCCCATTCACATGCTGCACTATTTGCCGCAGCAGGTTTGCATACGGAATCTCCACAGCGTATTACAGTAGCAGCAATGTGAATTTAATTCTATCTATTTCATATTTCATACTCAGAGCCACACAGAATATGCGCACAATTAAGCGTATGTCTCATTGATTTTAGTTTTTTTGTTTGTTTTTTAACATGTAGCCCATAACCCAGTGTTCTCCAACCAGGGTGCCTCCAGCTGTTGCAAAACTACAACTCCCAACATGCCCAGACAGCCGAAGGCTGTCTGGGCATGCTGGGAGTTGTAGTTTTGCAACAGCTGGAGGCATCCTGGTTGGGAAACACTGCACTACAAAATCAGGGTCCATTCTGATAGGCCGTTCAGGAGTCTAGGAGAGCTGGGTAGTAGCCTTCGGCTGTCCAGGTATGCTGGGAGTTGTAGTTTTGCAACAGCTGGAGGCATCCTGGTTGGGAAACACTGCACTACAAAATCAGGGTCCATTCTGATAGGCCGTTCAGGAGTCTAGGAGAGCTGGGTAGTAGCCTTCGGCTGTCCAGATATTCTGGGAGTTGTAGTTTTGCAACAGCTGGAGGCACCCTGGTTGGGAAACACTGCACTATAAAATTAGGGTCCAGTCTGATAAGCCATTCAGGAATCTAGGAGAGCTGGGTAGTAGCCTTCGGCTGTCCAGGTATGCTTGGAGTTGTAGTTTTGCAACAGTTGGAGGCACCCTGGTTGGGAAACACTGCCAAAACCCAATAGTAACCTGGGTAAATGTGATCTATTACATTTTACGGCTCTGGGTCTCGCTATAGGTTTTCTAAGAGACCAGCGGAAGGCTGCGGCACACAGCACATATTAACATTTCTCAGGATCGGGGCAATCAACCTCTCAGAAAAGGTATTTATGGCGCAAAATTTTAACCCCTTAAGGACACAGTGGGTGTTGTCCTCGAGATCACAGCCAATTTTCATTTCTGCATTTTTGTTTTTTCCTTCTTGGCTTTTAGGAGTGATAACTCAAATTTTTCCATCCATAGACCCATATGAGGGCTTGCATTTTGTGTGACCAATTGTGGCTTGTAGTGACACCTACAAAAACAAAAAAACAATATTTTGGAAAAAAGACAATTTTGTTAATTATAGGAGTTTTCATTTTGACTCAGAGAACTTTTCGGTAAAACTGACATGTTCTTTATATTTTGTGGGTCAATACGGTTACAATGATGTCCATATTTACTTCGTTTTTGTATTATAAAAAAAAAAAGACATACTTTTTTCTTCCTTTTTTTTTTTTTTTTTTTTTTTTACAAAACAAGTATGCTTAAAATTGTCCCATTATGACCCCTATAAATTTTGTAATTTTGTCTGTCGGGCAATTTTTTTGTTCCGTGATTTGTAGTTTTAATTGGTACCATTTTTGCATATTTGTGACTTTTTGATCACTTTTTATACCATTTATTTCAGACATTTTTGGCCCTTGGTATTGTTTTTCATTTAAGCCATTCACCACACGGGATCAATAATGTTATATTTTAATTTAGTTTACCAAATTTTGCATGCAGCAATACCAAACATTTTTATTTATTTATTTATTTATTTTATTTGAAAGAAGCTAAAAAGGGGATTGATTTAAATATTTATTTGGGGTGGGGCTTTTATATATTTTTAAATAACAACATTTTTTAATTATTTTGTTTACACTTCTTTAGTTCCCAATAGGGAACTATTAATGGCAATCATTAGATTGCTAATACTGAATAATGCTATGCTATTGCATAGCATTACCCAGTGTGACTGGTGACTCAGCAGACTCTATCAGTAGATCGCCTTGGGACCAGGGGAGGGGACTTCCGGCAGGCAGATAACAGCATATATGTAGCGGAGATGCTAATTGGATAGCGGACACGAGTCATGGACAAGAGAGGACTCATGGACAAGGCTGCGTGAGCAGACACACCAATCACCTCCTACCATCCCACGGAGGGACACACCCCCTTTCCCTTAGAGGATTTCTATCACTGTGAGCTAATAAAAAGAGGTATTTTCAAATAATTATAGGTGACAGAAGCATAAAACATAGATGTACATGGTCAGGATTTGGTACTGAGTAACATATTATAATTATTTTTTTTGTGGGATCTGACAGGATTGCTATTGATCACGGCACTTTAGAGGTTAAAGGAAATCTGCGGCAAAAACAACTTATCCCCTATGCACAGGATAGGGGATAAGTGTTTGATCGTGGGGGGTTTGAACGCTGGGACCCCCCTTGATCTCCTGTACGGGGCCATGGCTCTGCCACAGCTCTAACGTGCAGGAGGCGCATCGGCCGCAGCATTCGTAATGCAGCGTTTGTGCCTCCCGCCTCTCCCATAGAGCTGTATGGGGAGGGGGCGTATCATTGACCTCACTGAGGTTGGCGCATATTGAAGCAATGCCGGGGCCCCATTCGGGAGATAGCGGGGGGGGGGGTTTCCCAGCTGTCGGACCCCCCGCAATCAGACATTTATCACCTATCCTGTGGAAATTGGATAAGTTGTTATCGCTGCAGATGTCCTTTAATGACAGACATCGGGGTTAAAGATGAACTGTGAGTGCACAGCTGTTCCTGCTCTTGCCTTATAGAATGCTGCTCAGGACGAAAATGTATGTCCTGGTAACTGCATCGGGACGTACATTGATGTCCAATGTCCTTAAGGGATTAAATTATCATGTTTACATAGATTACTATTGTACTATGGCCTACACATTAGTGAAAAAAATCGTTTTTTATGCTCAGCGTGTCAATTAATGCTGTATAACTATTGCGGATTTTCCCCATGGACTTAAGTAGGGAAGTCAAACTCTAAATATGTACTGTTAAAGACCTTTTCAAAAATGAAAGAAACGATCTGATTGGTTGCTATGGGCAACTCAGCAACTTTTCCTCTGGACAGGTTTTGATAAAGGTTTTGCACAGGCAGCATGTACAGTATGACCTACGGACTGTGCATTATGGCCATCAGACATAGTGGAACCTACATAACGCAGAAGGACTGTCTGATAATCCTTGGTTCCTAAATAGAAGAGACTGTGTTTGTCTCTATCTTTGATACTGTATGTGGGTACTTATCCTTTCCATAGGACAGACTGTATATATTGCCGCCGTGATCAGCGCTCGGGGACTGTTGCGGTGGTACAGTTTGTCTTGTGTTCTGTTATTTGATCCTCATTGATTAAAAGATATAGAACCTTTTGGTGTTCCTTAGTTTCCGCTCTATTCCTGAGACCTGTAATGCAAACACAGCAGAGCTAATCCATCTGTCTATGTCAGTGGTGAATACCAATGAGCCTAGACTGTACTAGAACAAGTCTTCATAATAACCAGCTTTTCCCTTCATGCTATACTTACCAATATCAACATGAGACCTAGTGTAGTATAGCACAGGCCAAGGTTTCTTCATACAGCCGCAGTTTATTATAGTGACCACAGGGTATTGAGATTCAGCCACTCGTGCCCTTGGCAGGGTGTATTTAGATGGCAGGGGTAGGGGTCTTTCTCAACCACCCGGCACCCTGCGATAGTGTTTTGGGGGCTAATTGGAAACGAGAGGGGACTACTACCTGACATTTAACCACCTAGATGCCACAGTGGCTAATTTCCGCAACATTTGGAGCTGGGATCAGATTATCTTTGGTCTTTGACCTGGCAGGTGTCAGCTGCAGTTGACAGCCTGTACCTGCCATGTATTGAGCTCCTAAACCCGCTCCATACTCCCTGACCCAATATCTGATATTCATATACATCACATGACAGGAGGGGGTTGGGATATGTTCACACTTACTGTATATGCTGCAGATTTTATCATTGATTTGCCAACACAAAAATTGCATCATAAAACCTGTAATAAATACAGTATTTGTGAACATACCCATAGGGTAGCGTGAATTATATTTGATGCTGTGTAAAACAATATAACTTAATAGCTAAATACAGCATTAAAATGGGCACTATCATTTGAACAAACTTTACATAGATCAATAGTACAAGTGACTAGAAGAAATTTTTAGTATATCTTATTAGACAAAAATACTTCTTTCTCCTATTATCAAACTTCATCCCCCCTCCCCTTGCTATTTAATTCATCCACTATGAAAGTCAGCTCAGCTTTGTCCTTTGTCTGCAAGACCACCAATACAAGTCTATGGACAGGCTACATAGAGACGGCACAGACAACTCCGTAACAGATCTCACCTCAGGGCCTTTTACACCGTTTAGACTGCGCCTTCTGTAGCTGCTGCTGTTAAGTTGTGTATAGAGACATTGACGTGCAGGATCTCCTCCTCCTAGTGTTCAGTGTATAGAGATATACATAGTTGCTTTTTTCTAATCTATTTAAATTTTTGGTACATTATTATGGTAGCAGACTTTTTGCCCTTTTGCCTGTTTGTAACAGCATTTAAAGGAGATATATCATCCAAGACAATTTAGGGGATAACTTTTAACCACTTAAGGACGCAGGGCGTACAGGTACGCCGTGGTGTTCTGATACTTGGTACTTAAGGTACCAATACGCCCTGACGTGTTAAGTGACTTGAGGAGCTGCATTTGCATCAGAGGGGGGTGGACGAGTGCTTGGGGGGAACTCCAGGCCCAGAGTTCCCCCGAAGCACTTGTCCATCCCCCTTTTACCGTCTTCCCTGTCTGAAGAAATCAAGATACAACTGCATTGAAGTCCATGGTATGTGCTCAGTCTTTCTTTCTCTACATACATGCTATTGTGGATCCCTCTGCTTATGTGAGCACTGCCTTGTATCTTGCATGGGGCTGTCCAGGTGCGCCTCAGCCGAGAGTCTGATTGCGGGCAGGAGTACAGAGTAAAGCGGTACCGGTATGACTATCTTGCATAGTCATTTGATACATTTTACGCAGGTACACAATTCCTGAAATTTCATTTTAGTGTACCATTTCTCACAGTTTATTCGTTGCGCAATATTTTGTGACTTCTTACCTCATTTCAATAAATGCTGGGGAAGATTTATCAAAACCTGTCCAGAGGAATAGTTGCTGAGTTGCCCATAACAACCAATCAGATAGCTTTTTTCATTTTCCAAAATGAAAGAAGTAATCTGGTTGCTATGGGCAACTCAGCAACTTTTCCTCTGGACAGGTTTTGATAAATCTCCCTCCAGCCATGCTGCACCTGTCCAGAGGAGCCCATAATGCACAGGGTAAACACCCATCCTGGAGACTCAGGGGGAGATTTATTAAGGGCAACTCAGCAACTTTTTCTCTGGACAGGTTTTGATAAATCTCCCTGCTGTCCATAGCCAGTTTTGTGAGGGTTTTTCATGCTCCACCCTTGTCATGCCCCCTCCCCTAGGCTTGCATTGAGGGGGCAGAGCGTAATGCCACACGGGGGCGGAGCCGTGACATCACGATACTCCAGCCCCATGATCGTGATTCATCAGACCCGGAGAGATGTTGGCTCTGGAGGCTGATGATAGCGGGGTGCTGCATGAAAGATTGATGGGGTCCCCAGCGGTGGGACCCCTGCGATCAGGCATCTTATCCTTTTTGGATAGGGGATAAGATGTCTTAGGGCCAGAGTACCCCTTTAAACATACCCATAAGTGGTTTGAAGAATAAGGCTAGGTTCACATTGCAGAATTTCCAAGCAGAATTCCACTTACGCTCTGAAATTCCGGTGCAGTAAATCCCACTGCTGACAATGGGATTCCGTTACACAGTCCACACCTCTGAAATACATTGCTGTCTATGGGGATGGCAATCTGCATGTGGTCCTAACACCGACTAATGCAGGTGCACTCGTAGCTCTAGCTGGAGAAATAGAATTCTGCAGCACCCGAATTTCAGAGAGTAATTTCTAAGCAAAATTATGCTTAGAGATTCCTCAGTGTGAACCTAGCTTAGGTGTTGTTTTTTATTTATTTGTTTATCTACTAGGCTATGTTCACATAGCGGAATTTCCAAGCAAAATTCCGTAGAAATATTCTGCTCGGAAATACTGCAAATTTGAGTGCACATAATAATTCTACTGTCTCATTCACACAGCGGATTCCGGATTCTGTAAAACTATAAGACATATCTTTTTGCAGAATTAAGTTCAGAGCCCCATTGAAGTAAGTGGGACTCTGCTTAAATTCCACCAATCTGAGCAGATTTTTAGCGAATAACCAGTGAGTTCAGTAACTGAGCACCAAAAAACATTTCATCAAGTTGTCGTACATTTTGTACCAAAAAATTGCAGTGGGTGTAGATTTTTTGGTAAAAGGTGAGGCAAATCTTACCATTATAAAGGTGTGTGTATACAGGAACCCATTTTTCAGTGATGCACCAGATTTATTAAATAGTCACAGGGATACATTTTGCGCAGGTACACAATTTCTGAAATTTCACTTTAGTATACAATTTTTACGGTTTACTCATTGTGCAATATATTGCGACTTTTTACCTCATTGTGTAAAAATTTGCAACTTTTTAAAGCCAGTTTCTAAGCCAGGTCAGGGCTGGTGTAGATTTGCGACAAAATGTGCGACTCTACCAAAAGTCACACATGATAAATGAATGACCGCTGCAGAAAAACAACTTGATGTTGATATGCCTACACAATCATGAGAAAGCTGTCTACTTAAAAAGTCGTAATAAAAAGTAACTGCGACAAACTTAGTAACAAATTTATAATCTACATACCATTATAAATCCCTCCCCCCATGCTCTACATATAGCAGTAGTGAGCAAGAAGAGACAAGAGCCCGCACGTACGAAACTAAGCGACACTGTAAGCGGACATAACACACAGGACGGGATCCACTCAAAGCCTGCAGCGGAGGTGCGGAGCCAAAACAGGGAGCACAATGCAAAAGCAAAGGAAGACAGAGGCAGCACTCACCAGTCAGGTCTGTTTATTCTTATCCAGCCAGCATAGCGGTGTAACAGGCGGGGGAGCGGGGTAGGAGGCGGGGAACTCCGGAGTTCCCTGCTCCCCCGCCTGTTACACCACTATGCTGGCTGGATAAGAATAAACAGACCTGACTGGATGCACCCTAGTTGGGAAATACTGTTCTACAGGATACATGTGGCGTGTATGTCCCATGTAAACATACACATAAGTGGTTTTCCACAAACAAAAGTGGGTGTAGGCTATACCCCCCGTGTAATTTATGGCACATTTTCAAGCCATTTGCACCATTTATTTGGTAAAAGGTGAGGCAAATCATAACCCTGTGCAGGGATGTGGAAATTTAATAAAAAACTTCTTGTCCACGGGACTAAAGCAGAGAAAAATCTACTTGTCCCTCATAACGATCCACTTGTCTGGACCAATTTTAGCTTTTACACTCTCATTTTTTCCTCCTTGCCCTTTAATAGCCATAACTAACTACTATAATGATACCTTTTAATTTTTCAATAACATATTCTCCGAACCCAAAAAAAAAAAAAAAACATTTACCTTGCGGTTGAGATAACATGTTGTTTTGAGACTTAATTACCTGACTACAGCAATACCAGATTTGAAGTTTCAGTCATGTTTTACTCTGAAAATTTTTTACAAAAATTTAAAAGAATTCAGAACTTTTTTAATTGCCATTTTTTGACCCCTGTAGCTTTTTTTCCCCCCGTATACCAGGCTGTATGAGGGCTCATTTTTTGCGCCATAATCTTTTTTTTTTTATCTGTACCATTTTGGTATTGATCTGACTTTTTTCTGGGATATTATAAAAATTGCAATTCTGTGGTTTGGTATTTTTTTTTACATTTACGTCATTTACCGTATGGGATACATAATGTTATATTTTAATAGTTCGTACAATTACGCACGCGCAGCAATACTAAATATTTTTATTTTTATTATGTTTACATGTTTTTATATAGGAAAAGGGGGTGATTTTAACTTTTAATGGAAGGGGTTAATGTGTGTCCTTTAAACTTTTATTAAAACTTTTTTTTTAATCTATTTTGTTTTACACTTTATTAGGCTTTTTGGAGGGATCATTAGATTCCTCAACAGATCAATAGAGTTCTATTGAACTCCATTGATCTGTGTGCTCTGCGATCCATTGATAGAGCCTGGCTGGACTAGGCTCTATCAATGACAGAGCCACAGGGAACAGAGGTAAGGCCTCTGGCTACCTTTATAGTGGATCCCCCCCCCCCCCGTGATCACCAGCGCCCACAGTCTGCATAATGTCCGTACAGAGATTTTCTGTGTGGACATTCTGACATGTGAACATAGCCTAAGCAGTTAGAGGCAAAAAGAGACCAGTGGTTGGAGGGTAAATTAAAAGGGTTCTCCGCCCGTAGACATCTTACCCCCTATCCAAAGGATAGGGGATGAGATGTCTGATCGCGGGGATCCCGCCGTTGGGGACCCCTGCGATCTTCCTGCTGCACCTGGCGTTCATTTAGAACGTCGGGCTTGTGACATCACGCCCACTCGTGATGTCACGGCCACGCCCCCTCAATGCAAGTCTATGGGAGGGGGTGCCACACCCCATCCCATAGACTTGAATTGAGGGGGCGTGGCCCTGACGTCACAAGCCTCCGCCCCGCATCACCAGTCATCTGGCACGCTCTGGATGTCTGGGGTGCCGCAGCCGAGATCTGACACCTTATCCCCTATCCACAATCCGATAACAATAAAGATTATGTAAATAGGGCACTCCTTTTTAGTGGTTGGGAAATACAGGTTTTTGTGACCGCCTGATGGTGGTTTATTGTGAATCATAGCCTAAGCAGTTACCCATTTTTCAGTAATGCACCACATTTTTAAGAGTAAAGTCTGTGTGTCATGCTTTGAGATTATCCGCCACCTTGTATTTACAGTCCCCCTGCTTCCTACTAGCCTGTGGAACGTACAGGACACCTATACATGCACAGAAAGGCTTTCCACGTTGCGACCATGTCTACACACTAACATCGCATCCAGTAACCATAGTGAGGATTAGTGCTGGCGGAGCAGCCTGGGGTGAGGGAAGGTTTCTCCTCTGACATGCAGCCACTTCCACTACTATTAGCTGTCTCACATATTCTTTCGTTTCCAGCCATAACACAAGCTGGTAAGTGCACAGTACAGCCTGTCTCAGCGGATGTGTGTGTAGGCCTGAAGCCTTCAGCAAGCGTCAGTGTAACCCATTCATTTGTGGGACACAGGTTTGCTATTGGATTTTCCTCAGCTATGAGGTAAGATAGTCAGCAGCCCCATCTTTCACTCATATCGCGTCTTTTCACACAGGGCTCATTCAGCATTATTATCAGCAGAATGTAAATGTAGTGATTAAGATTCTTGTCACACAGATACCTGCCGAGCAGCAAAATGTCACCATGTACATCAGATCTAATATTCTGCACTATACAGCTGCTAAGCCAGGACTTTACACTTTTTTTTTTCAATCTGAGAGCCAGGAAAAACAAGTTTGGAGCCAGGATTTAGAATTTTTTTTTTTTAAAACACCCAGCGCAATTTTTCTAGTTTTTTCAGGCTGAGCTGTAGTTTTTTCCAGTACTACTTTTGCGTCATATTGACTTTTTATTCCATTTTTTGTGACCTAAAATCAGCAAAATGGGCATTTGGAATTATTTTACATTTATGCCGCTGACTGCGTGGGATCTTAAATGGGTACTCCGCTGCTCCTGCGTTCGGAACATTTTGTTCCGAACCCTTGGAGTGGGCGGCGGGGGTCGTGACATCATGGCCTCGAGCCACGTGATGTCACACCATGCCCCTCATTGCAAGTCTATGGGAGGGGGCATGGCAGCAGCCATACTCCCTCCCATAGACTTGTATTGAGGGGGCGTAGTGTGACTTAACGAGAGGCATGGCTGTGACGTCACGACCCCCGTTGCCCGCACCCAGCGTTCTAAACGAATGCCGGGTGCTGCACAGAAATTGCGGGACCCCCACGATCAGACATCTTATCCCCTATCCTTTGGATTGGGGATAAGATGTCAAGGGGCGGAGTACTCCTTTAAATGGGATAATTTTATAGTTTTGACAATCCCACATGTGGCGATACAAAATCTGTTTGTTTATTCACTTACTTTCCTTTTTTTTTTTTTATTGTATCTGTATTACATTGACCTATGGGATCAGTTCTCTATTGCTACAGTCTGCCTGAGATAAGGTGTATCAATTGGTTACTCTCTCCCTGCACCACGGCCTAGTTAAAGGGGTACTCCCGTGGAAAACTTTTTTGTTTTTAAAATCAACTGGTGTCAGAAAGTTAAACAGATTTGTAAATTACTTCTATTAAAAAATCTTAATCCTTCCAGTACTTATTAGCTGCTGAATACTACAGAGGAAATGGTTTTCTTTTTCAGCAGAGAGCACTGTGTTCCAAAAAGAAAACCATTTCCTCTGTAGTATTCAGCAGCAAATAAGTAATGGAAGGATTTAGATTTTTTAATAGAAGTCATTTACAAATCTGTTTAAGTTTCTGGCACCAGTTGATAAAAAAAAAAAAAAAAAGTTTTCCACTGGAGTACCCCTTTAAGGCCTTATGCTGTCCTGAAAACGGCTATATTGCAGTGGGGTCTATCGGACCACTGGACAACCAGATATGCTTGCGAAATCTGTTTTAAGGGCTCGTTCACACCGATGGATCTGCAGGATCCGCCGACGATGGACCTTACAGTGTTGCATCCATCTGTGCCTAGTCATAGCGGCAATCTGCTGATACAAGCACACATGCGCAGTGTACTCACACTTATCACGGCTGCTCCCCCTGCTCCCTGAGCTAGGCCAAGAGCAGCTGCGATGTGTGCGAGTATGATGCACATGCGCACGGCGCCTCGCACATCACAGTGTGTCTGCTCGTAGTGGCGGATTGCCTCTATGAGCAGGCACAGATGGAGGCAACTCTGTAGGGTCCATCGTCAGCGGATCCACAGCGTCCGTGTGGACAAACCCTGATGCAGATAGCAGCGGTGCTTGCCTGGTATGAAAAGGGGCCAGCTCTTTATTGAGTATCACTCTCCATCACCTAACCCATGACATAAATGCAACTCATTGGTCTGGAAGGGGGTTTTATTGTAAAGGGCTGACCAAAACCTAGGTACCAGAAGGAAATTCTCTGTCGTTATTACAACCTGGTGCCTAGGATTTATCAAGTTCTGTTCTAACCTATAGGGAGGAAGTAAGGAAGGTCATTGGGGATTGGCATACTATCAGGGGGTGCTGATAAGCATTGACCCTTTCCCAGAAAAAATTGAGCTAGGAAGCTTGTTCCCACTGCTGGTATGACCACTTGTTTACAGCATTGACTCCAAAAAACACTCTATTATTGTCCCTTTAGGTATTTTTCAGATTGAGGAACAGATGATAGTCAGAAGGAGCCAGGCCGAGAAATATAGGGTGGATGGGGGCATCATTTAAAAGCCTAAGGAGGCTTAGGCACCTGATGTGTGTAACAAGGCTTTTTTGTTCTATTATCAAAAGTTTGGGAACCCCATTTTTCTAAAAGCTTTCTCATTTCCAAGTCGTTGTTGATAAGGGCACAAACTCTCTCACATGATATTTGGCTGATATTCGGCTGGTCTCCATGATCATGTCATGGATGGCTTTAACATTTGCAGGCACAGAGACAGGAGCAGGTCTTCTACTGAGTTTCTTTCTTTTGACACCGAGTTTTAAAACTGACAACCTAAAGTTTAAAGGGATACTATGGCGCTTTTTTATTATTGATCCTCTGTGCCCGGGCTGCAAAATGAAACAAAACAAACGTTAACTCACCTTCCTACATTCCCCCGTTGCGCCGATATATGTGCCACGTTCTCTGGTCCCGGTCTTCTTGCTCTTCCTGTACGTATACTGTGCTCAGCGTATACGTAGGAAGGTGAGTTAAAGGGGTTATCCAGGAAAAAACTTTTTTTTATATATCAACTGGCTCCAGAAAGTAAAACAGATTTGTAAATTACTTCTTTTAAAAAATCTTAATCCTTTCAGTACTCTGCTGAAGTTGAGTTGTTCTTTTCTGTCTAAGTGCTCTCTAATGACACCTGTCTTGGGAACTGTCCAGAGTAGAAGCAAATCCCCATAGCAAACCTCTTCTACTCTGCAGTTCTCGAGACAGACAGAGGTGTCAGCAGAGAGCACTGTTGTCAGACAGAAAAGAACAACTCAACTTCAGCAGCTGATAAGTACTAGAAGGATTAAGGTTTTTTAATAAGAGTAATTTACAAATCTGTTTAACTTTCTGAAGCCAGTTGATTATTTATATATATATATATATATATATATATATATATATATATATAAAAATCCTGGAATACCACCTTTAAAGTTTTTTTTGTTTAATTTAGCAGCCCGGGCACAGAGGATTAATAATAAAAAAAAGCACCATAGTACCCCTTAAACTGTTGCATATGAAGGGCCACTGTCACCCCAAATGTCTACAATAAACTGGGTTTTTATGACTATGAAGTGGTAAGATGTTAGTTAGGGGGGCAATAATAGGTACTCACAGAAGCCATACTGGGAATATTAGCCAGTCGTGAAGTTTTACTATATGATTTCTTAGTGGCTTAACAATTCCTTTAATTAAACATAGTTTATTTTGAATTTATGTCACCCAGTCATGAAATGGGACTCCTTGTTTTTATCTTTCTTGAACATCCCTTATGAAATTGGCGTCTCTTGCAGCTGCTCAACACACAGAGAAAGATAAGCCCTACATTTTAACCGAAAAAAAGTATATAAATATAAATTTATAACACTGTAGACCGTTATAAAAGACATCTAAGAATCTTTGCAAATTCTCTAGTCTATCCTAAAGGCAAGCAAATCCTGGAATACTACTTAAATGACAATTCTTAAAGAGCAATATGCATTTCTGTCTCTGGGGGTGCTGCAGGGGAAAGGTTTTAGTTTAGTTTGGACTCCTTATTGTAGGTATTATAATAGTTGATGTTCCTGTCCTTTTTAAGATCGGCCTTAATTGAATTGAATTGACTTGAATGTATCTGATTCGTATTAATGTTCTCTCCCATCACAGATAATGTTCTTCCCAATCGCAGATAATGTCTTCCTCATTGCAGAAATTTTCCCCATCGCAGATAATGTTCTTTCCCCAGCACAGATAATGTACTCTCCCATCACATATAATGTTCCTCTCCCATCACAGATAATGTTCTCCCATCACATATAATGTTCTTCCCCATCACAGATAATGTTCTCCCATCACGTATAATGTTCTTCCCCATCACAGATAATGTTCTTTCCCCAGCACAGATAATGTACTCTCCCATCACATATAATGTTCCTCTCCCATCACAGATAATGTTCTCCCATCACATATAATGTTCTTCCCCATCACAGATAATGTTCTCCCATCACGTATAATGTTCTTCCCCATCACAGATAATGTTCTTCCCCATCAGAGATAATGTTCTTCCCCCATCACAGAAAATGTTCTCTCATCACAGATAAAGTTCTCTCCCATCACAGATAATGTTCTCCCCTATCGCAGATAATGTTCTCACCATCACAGATTATGGGGGAATTTATCATTGTCTTTAGAGCAGTTTTTGTGTGTAGATTTGTCTCTTTTTTGTCGCAGCGCTGCTCTTCTGGCTATTTTTTGCGCCTTTTTGATTTACACTTTTTTTTTAAAGTGTGTCCAGACCAGCTGTTAAGGTTAGTCTTATGCAGTGGTAATTAATTTATCAACTGAGACTTTTTGTGAAAAGGCGCAAAAAAAGGTGCAAAACCACTGAAAAGTCTCTAAACTACACCAACCTAAACTTACTTACCGTAGCTTAGCTTTTTGGTGTACGTGAAGAGTGAAATTCCAGGAAAAGTGTACCGCCACCAAATTTATCAAATGCCCTGCGACTGTTTAATAAATTTGGTGATCCTACACATTACCAGCACACACACACACACACACACAAAAAAGGTGTAGAAAAATGCTTCACTTACACCTACAAAGATGAATGCCCCCCAATGTTCTCCCCATCACAGATAATGTTCTCTCCCATAACAGATAATGTTCTCCCCATCACAGATAATGTTCTCCCCTATCGCAGATAATGTTCTCCCCTATCGCAGATAATGTTCTCCCCCATCACAGATAATGTTCTCTCCCATCACAGATAATGTTCTCTCCCATCACAGATAATGTTCTCCCCCATCACAGATGATGATTTCCCCCATCACAGCTTAAAGGGATAATCCACTGGAAAACATTTTCTTTTAAATCAACTGGCGCCAGAAAGATAAACCGATTTGTAAATTATTTCTATAAAAAAAAAATCCCAATCCTTCCAGTACTTATCAGCTGCTGTATACTAAACAGGAAGTTATTTTCTTTTTAAATTTCCTTTCTGTCTGACCACAGGGCTGACACCTCCCCCATCACAGATAATGTTCTCCCCCATCGTGGATAATGTTCTCCCCATCACAGATAATGTTTGCCTAGTTTCAGAGTCTGGCTGACTAGTACGGTAAATCCGTTTTATCTTCCTTTTCTAAGTAAAATGGTTAGACTTAAATCGGGCATTGAATGTCTTTCAATTTGTAAAAGTACTCCACTAAAATTTTTCCAAAAATCCCATTTTTGCCAGGAAAAAAAATGTTTCTTTCTATAGCTTCAAAATTTCTGGAAATTTTACATCTATAGTAGTGCATGATGTAGCTACAGCACCGATAACAAAGATTCCATAATTTTTTTCTGGATATTCTAGGTCCTGTTCACATCTGTGATGGCAGTTGCATTAGGCAATTTTAGTCAACAAGTTCTGTCATGTATCGTGTGTTTCAGGCATGTAACAGATCTATTCTAATGGAATAGAACAACAGAAAGTCTAAAAACCGATGTGAATTTGTCTTTCAAAATTATTTTTGTAGAATTGGAAACAAAGGCAAAAATTGAGGAATAGTTGTGTACTTTTTTAACCACTTAAGGGTTAAATGAGGACGCAGCCCATTTGCACATCTGACCACTGTCACTTTAAACATTAATAACTCTGGAATGCTTTTACTTATCATTCTGATTCCGAGATTGTTTTTTCGTGACATATTCTACTTTAACATAGTGGTAAAATTTTGTGGTAACTTGCATCCTTTCTTGGTGAAAAATCCCCAAATTTGCTGAAAAAATTTAAAATTTAGCATTTTCTAACTTTGAAGCTCTCTGCTTGTAAGGAAAATGAATATTCCAAAAATGTTTTTTTTTGGATTCACATATACAATATGTCTACTTTATGATTGCATCATAAAATTGATGAGTTTTAACTTTTGGAAAACATCAGAGGGCTTCAAAGTTCAGCAGCAATTTTCCAATTGCTCACAAAATTTTCAAACTCACTATTTTTCAGGGACCAGTTCAGGTTTGAAGTGGATTTGAAGGGTCTTCATATTAGAAATACCTCATAAATGACCCCAGTATAAAAACTGCACCCCCCAAAGTATTCAAAATGACATTCAGTAAGTGTTTTAACCCTTTAGGTGTTTCACAGGAAAAGCAGCAAAGTGAAGGAGAAAATTCAAAATCTTCATTTTTTACACTCGCATGTTCTTGTAGACCCAATTTTTGAATTTTTACAAGGGGTAAAAGGAGAAAATGTATACTTATATTTGTAGCCCAATTTCTCTTGAGTAAGGAAATACCTCATATGTCTATGTAAAGTGTTCGGCGGGCGCAGTAGAGGGCTCAGAAGCGAAGGAGCGGCAAGGAGATTTTGGAGAGTACGTTTTTCTGAAATGGTTTTTCGGGGGCATGTCACATTTAGGAAGCCCCTATGGTGCCAGAACAGCAAAAAAAACAAAAAAACACATGGCATACTATTTTGGAAACTAGACGCCTTGAGGAACATAACAAGGAATAAAGTGAGCCTTTCACTAAAATGTTGGTTTTCCCCAAAAATTTCCCATTTTTTAAAGGGTTAATAGTAGAAAAGACCCCCCAAATTAGTAACCCCATCTCTTCTGAGTATGGAAGTATCCCATAAGTGGACCTAAAGTGCACTACGGGCGAACTACAATGCTCAGAAGAGAAGGAGTCATATTTGGCTTTTTGAAAAATATTGGGCTGTGCAAAATTTTTCATTTTCACGGACCACTGTTCCAAAGATCCGTCAGACACCTGTGGGGTGTAAATTCTCATTGTACCCCTTATTACATTCCGTGAGGGGTGTAGTTTCCAAAATGGGGTCACATGTGGGTGTGTTTTTTTTTTTGCGTTTGTCAGAACCGCTGTAACAATCAGCCACCCCTGTGCAAATCACCTCAAATGTACATGGTGCACTCTCCCTTCTGGGCCTTTTTGTACGCCCCCAAAGCACTTTGTGCCCACATATGGGATATCTCCGTACTCGGGAGAAATTGTGTTACAAATTTTGGGAGGTGTTTTTCCCTTTTACCTCTTGTGAAAATGAAAAGTATAGGGCAACACCAGCATGTTAGTGTAAAATTTTTTATTTTTTTACACTAACATGCTGGTGTAGACCCCAACTGTTCCTTTTCATAAGGGGTAAAAGGAGAAAAAGCCCCCCAAAATTTGTTATCCAATTTCTCCCGAGTACGGCGATACCCCATATGTGACCCTATACTGTTGCCTTGAAATACAACAGGGCTCCAAAGTGAGAGCGCCATGCGCATTTGAGGTCTGCATTAGGGATTTGCATAGGGGTGGACATAGGGGTATTTTATGTCAGTGATTCCCAAACAGGGTGCCTCCAGCTGTTGTAAAACTCCCAGCATGCTTGGACAGTCAATTGCTGTCCAGAAATGCTGGGAGTTTTTGTTTTGCAACAGCTGGAGGCTCCATCTTAGAAACACTGCCGTACAATACGTTTTTCATTTTTATTGGGGAAGGGGAGTAGTAGGGGGGGCAGTGTACATGTGTATATGTAGTGTTTTACTCTTTATTTTATGTTAGTGTAGTGTAGTGTTTTTAGGTTACATTCACACTGACGGCGGATTACACTGAGTCTCCCGCTAGGAGTTTGAGCTGTGGCGGAAAATTTGCCGCAGCTCAAACTTGAAGCAGGGAACTCACTGTAATCTGCCGCCAGTGTGAATGTAGCCTGTACATTCACATGAGAGGAGGGTCAAAACTACAACTCCCAGCATGCACTGACACACCATGCATGCTGGGAGTTGTAGTTTTGCAACATTTGGAGGCACACTGGTTGGAAATCCTTGAGTTACGTTATATTACCTAACTCAGTATTTTCCAACCAGTGTGCCTCCAGCTGTTGCAAAACTACAACTCCCATCATGTACTAATTGCGGAAGGGCATGCTGGGAGTTGTAGTTATGCAACGGCTGGAGGCACGCAAGTACAACTCCCAGCATGCCAAGACAGCCTTATGTTGTTCGTGAATGCTGGGAGTTGTAGTTTTGCAAGATTTAGAGGGGTTCAGCTTGTAAATAACTGTCCAGTGGTCTCTAAACTGTGGCCCTCCAGATGTTGCAAAACTACAACTCGCAGCATGCCCAGACAGCAAACAGCTGTCTGGGCATGCTGGGAGTTGTAGTTTTGCAACATCTGGAGGGCTACAGTTTGAGACCACTGTAAACTGTTGCCCTCCGGATGTCGCTAGGCAACAACTCACGTGGCAGGACCCGGATGAATTGCTGCCGCCGCTCGTGGGGGATCCCCGCATGGAGGATCGCGCTCCGGGATCCAGGTAAGGGACCTTTGGCGCCGGTCCCTGGACAGTTCCCCCGTTTTGCCCGGACACTGATAGGTGGGCAAAGCTGGGGAACCGAACTTTAACCCCCCCCGGTCTGCTATCGGTCGGTCGACTGGACGAACAATAGCAGGGATAGGAGGGGTGGCACCCCTGCCACCAAACTCCTATCCCTTCAGGGGGATCGAGGTTGTCTCGGACACCCCCGATCCCGCTTATTTTCCCGGTCACCAGAGACCCGTATGACCCGGAATCGCGCAGATCGCAGGTCTGAATTGACCTGTGATTTGCGCCCATCGCGGTCATGGGGGGGTCTCAGGACCCCCCTCGGCGATGTGCCAGGATGACTGCTGTTAGATAACAGCAGTCATCCCGGCCTGATCACCTCTACCGGTGACACAGCGATTCCGGAACCCCGCGATGTACATGTACGTTGCCGCACGCCAAGTGACACTTCGCGGCGCCGTACATGTACGTCGCTCGTCGTGAAGGTGTTAATGGGTAGGAAGGCCTGTGTTTCTTTTTTTAGTTAATGCATTTTTATTAATGTATCACTTCACAGTTTATTCTGTTTTCTTATTTTGTACATTTCTTAATTTTTCATGACTGGATCTCTGGTTAGCAAACCACATTTAGGGTATGCTAAATTTGCAGATTGGCACATTTAGGATATGTTCACACAGCAGAATTTCTGGAATTCCACAGAAATTACGTTCAGCAAAGCTTGCTGAAGAGAATTACAGAAATCCACAGAAATTACGGCAGAATTCTGCTGAAATTCAAGCGCCAGTGATTTTAATGGGCTTCTGCCACGGAATTCTACAAAATGTAAGATTAGTCTTATATTTTGACGGAATGCATAAAGCAGAATTTCTGCTGCGGAATGCCCGCCATCTGATTAGGACTGCAGAATCCCATTCAAATCAATTTGCAGTAAATTATGGAGGAATTTTCGTCGAAATTCTCCTACGGAATTCTGCACGTAAATTCCGCCATGGGAACATACCCTTATTTTTCCCCATACACATATTATTGACAAGGTCACGTTCACATTAGTGTTGGAGCTCTGTTCAAGGAGTTCCGTTTGCTGAATGCCTTGAAATTGAGAGACTTGAGCAGAGAAATGCTGCAGTCAGTGGGATCCACTGTCCGTTGTCCAACAAACCATGGACCCCCGCAATCTCAGCTGTGGCGCCCCAGACATCTGGTGCACTGAGTGAACTTCTCTTCATCCTGAATGACTGTCGATGCGGAGCAGAGGCTCAAGATTTCACGGTCACGCCCCGCTAGTGACATCAAGGCCATGCCCCCTCAATATAAGGCAGCAATCATACCCCCTCCCTTAGACTTGCATTGAAGGGGCGTGGTCGTGATGTCACAAGTGGGGTGTGGCCGTGACGTCACAAGCCTCCGGTGCTGCACCTAATGCTCTAAACAAACGGCAGGTGCAGCACTGAGATAGCAGGAGTTCCCAGCGGCGGGACCCTCACGATCAGACATCTTATCCCTTATCCTTTGGATAGGGGATAAGATGTCTAGGGGTGAAGTACCCCTTTAACGCTGCAGAGGAGACACACATTACGTCTTCCCTATGTTCTTCTCAGCTCCTTCTGCTCAGGGAGCCCCTATGTCAGGAATAATATCACAGGGGTGACAAATGCAGAAATAGTGCTTTTGTATTAGGAAACACAGCACACAATATAGGCTCTTTGTTTAAGGTTTTTAATTTTTTTTTCAGAGTGCCCCATCACAGTACAGGAGCATGCTGGCACTGTGTGCAGAAGTCCATAATGCCATTAAAGACAAGAGGCTTCTGGCACAGGGACCCTGCCATTACCCTGTAAATTTTAATGTTGGTGGAAAAAGGTTAAAGGGGTACTTCACTGCCGCAGCGTTCGGAACATTTTGTTGGCCGTGATGTCACGACCCCCGCAGCCCGCACAAAATGTTCGAACCCTGGGGTAGTGGAGTACCCCACAATATGAAATTGTTACACGTGCCATATGACCTATTTGTCTCTATTTGTTTGCTATTCTGTGGTCTGTTTTTATCTCTGCTTGATAGACTTTTCTTTCCTGTTTTGGGTGTTATTTCTTTGCTACTTTAGGGCATGGCTGCATGGGATGGAAATGCTGCAGATTTGCAGGTGAACAATGTGGGGAAGTTATCATTGATTTTACCCTGGTTTTGTGGGGTAAATTTGTCATACAGTTTGTCTAAGATGCTACACCAGATCTGACTTGGCTTAAAAGCTGACTATGGACAGCAATATTAAAGGGGTACTCCAGTGCTTAGACATCTTATCCCCTATCCGCCGCTGGGGACCCCGTGATCTTGCACGCGGCACCCCATTTGTAATCAGTCCCCGGAGCATGTTCCCTCAGGGACTGATTACCGGCGACTACAGGGCGGGTGGCGTGTGACGCCACGCCCCCGCCCCCGTGTGATGTCACGCTCCGCCCTTCAATGCAAGCCTACAGGAGGGGGCGTGATAGCTGTAACGCCCCCTCCCGTAGGCTTGCATTGAGGGGCGGAGTGTGACATCACACGGGAGCGTGGGGGACCCTGTAGTCGCCGGTAATCGAACCTCCGGGGACTGATTACAAACGGGGTGCCGCATGCAAGATCACAGGGGTCCCCAGCGGCGGGACTCCCGCGATCAGGCATCTTATCCCCTATCCTTTGGATAGGGGATAAGATGTCTAAGCACCGGAGTACCCCTTTAAGAAGTCACATAGTTATCGAACGGGTAAAGCAAAATGTCGCAGAGGAAGCACAATACAAAGTGTAGTACTGAAGTAAGAAATGTGATCAGTACCATATTTATCACATGCCCTGCACCATGTAATACATTTGGTGCAGGTACACAGTTTTTACCGCATTAATGGAGTAAAAATACATTCACCTACACCACTTTTCATTAATACCCCTCGTTGTGCAGCGTTTCTGTGGGTAAACTCATTGTGGCAAATCCACACCCATGGTGCAGGTTTCTTTTTGCAAATGCAAGGATTTAGTGCAGGGATTTAAAAAGATTAATCAATGAGTGTCTGTTACAAATTTTGACTTTCCCTTTTGAAGTCACTTAGGCTAGGTTTCCACTTGGTTTTTTTCTGGCAGTTTTTGAGCCAAAGTCAGAAGTGGATCCGTAAGGAAGGATAAGTGTAAGTCCTTCCTTTATATGTCCTATTCCTTTTGAATACACTTCTGACTTTGGCTCAAAAACTGCAGTGGCAAATATCCAAAAACTGCCAGAAAAAAAAACAAGTGGAAACCTAGCCTTAGGAAAATCTGCAACACCTCCGCTTTGTTTCTGCACCATAACAGGACATGCCGGGCATATTGCAACCTGTAAAAAAAAATGCTATGATCATACCCTTTATAGGGGTACTCCGGTGGTAAACAATTTTTTTCAAATCAACTGGTGCCAGAAAGTTAAACAGATTTGTAAATTACTTCTATATGCTCCAGAGGAAGTTGTATAGTAATTTTCTGTCTGATCACAGTGCTCTCTGCTGACACATCTGTCCATATCAGGAACTGTCCAGAGCAGGAGAGGTTTGCTATGGGGATTTGCTTGTTCTCTGGACTAGTGCTGGGCATACTGGTTCATACCGAATACCGAAAAATTTTTCCTGCACGATATGAATTTTGCCCATACCGCAATACCAGTTGGGCTCCTACCCCCCAACCCCCCTTCAAAGGGGTGAATTATCCGCCACAGCGTGTGCTGTACCCACATCGGGGAACTAATCATATGTGACCCGCGAGCGCTGTTCTGCTTTTCTTTCGCCCCCCAATGAATTATCAGCTGCGCTGTCCACACATCTGTCCCCACATCATGTAACCCGCAAGCGCTCCTCTGCTCATCCTCCTATGAGTTGCAGGCCGCCGGCGCTAGAAATCTGTACTGTACTACAAATAACGTTGGCCGGGCTGAAAATATAGACAAAATAAACTCCTCAAGGTACCTCCGCTGCGGTCCTGGCGATGGGAATGTCACAGAGCCATTAGTCTATCACCGGCCGCAGCGATGTCCCGCCTCGGCCACTGATAGGTTGAGCCCACTGTCATGTAAGAAGCAGGCCGGCTTCATACATGACAGTGCGCTCAGCCTATCACCGGCCGCAGTGATGTCCTGCCTCGGCCGCTGATAGTCTGAGCCCACTGTCATGTAAGGAGCAGGCCGGCTTCATACATGACAGTGCGCTCAACCTATCACCGGCCCCAGCGATGCCCCGCCTCGGCCGCTGATAGGCTGAGCCCACTGTCATGTAAGGAGAAGGCCGGCTTCATACATGACAGTGCGCTCAGCTTATCACCGGCCGCAGCGATGTCCCGCCTCGGCCGCTGATAGGCTGAGCCCACTGTCATGTAAGGAGCAGGCCGGCATCATACATGACAGTGCGCTCAGCCTATCACCGGCCGCAGCGATGTCCCGCCCCGGCCGATGATAGGCTGGCGGCTCTGTGACTTTCCCGTCCCACGGAAACCGCAAGAGGGCCGCAGCGCAGGACAGTGAAGATGGTACCAGAGCTCAGGAAAAGTTATTTGTAGTACATTACAGATTTCTAGTGCCGGCGGCCCGCAACTTATAGGAGGATGAGCAGAGGAGCGCTTGCGGTGACATGATGTGGGGACAGATGTGGGGACAGCGCAGCTGATAATTCATTGGGGGGGGGGGGTGTTGGAATAGAAGCGGCACCCAGGACACATGGGGGGGGGGGGGGGAATACCGTGGAACCGACATCACAAAAATACTGTGATACACGTTTTTGCTTATACCGCCCAGCTCTACTCTGGACAGTTCCGGACATGGACAGAGGTGTCAGCAGGGTGATGATAAATCGTGTACACATTCCGAACCTGTGGAAATAGTACTATTATCACTTTGCATACTTGTGCCAAATAAAGCGTGAGTTAGGTCAAAATCAACACAAGATAAATGTAGAAATTTTTTTTGTTTTTTATCCTTTTCTGTAGAAGTGAAAGGCAAGGTTTACATATGTCCAGTGGTCCAAAACCCTTCTGGATGGGAACAACAGATGTAGCTCGTTGCATCCGGCATGCCTATCCAGAAAGGGTCTGGATTAGAGCTCTGCCTGGGACTGTTTTTTTTTTTTTTTTTTTTTTTTTTTTTTTTTTTATATTCTGCTCCCGGATGTTCCAGCTGGATTTCTGACCATTCCCACCCGTTCCTGCAGAGTTTTTCTTCTACTTCCGCCTGTTCCCGCAACATCTGTGTTCAATCTGGCCTGCTCATGCTAACATGTGTGTCCGATCCTGCCCACTCCTGCTAACGGGTGACTCTAGTGTCTGTATCTGTATATTCCTATACATATGGAGGTATGTGCAGAGCATTGCACTCTAGTGTCTGTACTACAAACGCTAGGGTGGAATAATCTGCACATACCTCAATATGTATAGGAATGTACAGATACACATGGTCTAGGCTAGTTTTATGGACAATCCGCCATAGTTGCCCTCCAGCAGTGTTGTGACGGATGAAAGAAATGATACATTCAGCATTTTTTGATCCAGCATAACCATGTGAGGGCCTAAAATGTTTTTAATAGGGTAGTCCACTGGCCAGCGTTTGGAACATTTGGTCCCAAACGCTGTTTTTTGTGCTATGGGGGTCTGTCACGCCCCTCGTGATGTCATGGCAATGCCCCCTCAATGCACGTCAGTGGGAGGGGGCGTGATGGTCGTACCCCTTTAAGAAGTCACCTTCAATGGCTGCAAAGCTGTGTTTCCTTATAGAAAAAATATTGTACTTGCTGGCAACAGGGTGCAGCTGTAGCCTATATAGCTGGATATTTAGCAAGACTATATAGTAATTTTTGTGTCTTCTTTTTCCTCTAGGCCAATCATCTAATAATGTAGTCGCGTTTAATATCCCCTTTGGAGGATTCACTCCAATATGGCCTGACATGAGCAACTCTTCATGAAGCACTCATCGCAGTTAAGACTATCAATATGACTGATCCCATGATGGATTTTTTCGATGACACACACCTGTTTGATGAAACATTGGGTTTGTCTGACGATGCCTTTGCTCAACATGATCACGTGTCCCTGGTTGATGAATTGAACCTTGGTGCGGAGTTTGAACCCCTCCATGTTGACTCACTAAACCATATGCAGGATGCTCAAGCGCACCAGAAACTTAGTGAGTTTGATACACTTAACCAGTTTGATTCCATCAAGTTGCACCAAATAAGTAGATCATACAGCAGTCCAGTTGAAAGCGTTCTGTCACCACGATCACAGTTCAGTTGCTCTCCAATACATCCTCCAAGCCAAGGCAATGGCATGTTTGCTGACGATGGGAGCCCCATGTGGGGTCACCAAACTGCCACATCAATCCCAAATCAGAATGGCTCCCCGTTCAGCCAACAACACGGACACACTCAGTCTATGCAGCAAAGTAAAGGATTTGTAACACACCATGATTTTGCCTTGTTTCAGGCCGGCGAGCAACAGCAGGTCTCAATACAACAGCAGCACAATAGGAACACTTTGAACACAGGTCAGGAAACATTGAATCAACCAAAAACTTTCATGGATGTTAATGTGTCTTTACCCCATAGGACTTCTAACACCCACCAAATGCCTATGGTCAATAACACAACTTCACAAGATTCTTTGCCTTTACAACAGTTTTCTCAATCTACGTCCACATCATTGCACTTCTGCGGTAATCCAGTTGCCACTCAGCATGACAGCACGTTTGATAGCCACTCTCCGGCGCCATGTTCTGTGAATGCAACACAAACTTTTTCTTCTCACTATCCCTTCTCCAACAATCACCTTAACCATGCCACACATTCTCTGTCTGATTTCACCGAAAGTCAAGGGTTTGCAGATTTGGGAGCCAAGCAGGAACCTAGTCAGCATGTACTGAACCCTAGTGACCAACTGCATTCTAATGATTTCCAGATGGTGCATTCTTCACATCCTCAGGGTAACTACAATGGAACAAAAATGTCTCCTATGACCATTAACTTCCCATCTCAAGATGGTCCTTCCGTTCGGTTGAGTCACTTTAATGATCACCTGGAAAGCAATGGCTTTTCACCTTTGGAAGACAACCTGCTGCAGCAAGTGGATTCTCAATCAGAGCCGTTTACTGGGCTCGATCCAGTGGATCTGTTGCAAGAAGATCTCTTACCAAATTTTGATGATACAACCTATTCTCAAGATGGCTCGAATTCAGATCATGCTGTCCTATCTCATCCTGGCACAGAGACCCACATGGAGCAACAACAGATAAATATCCCAAATGATCTACTCAATTCTCAGCATCAAAGTCCACAGCTGAATCCGTGGAATCCACTGACATCCAATCAGCTCAGCGCCCATGAAAGGCCGTACGTGGCTTCACAAGGAAAGGTAACTTAGATTGCATTTTTATTATATTTCTGTATAAAGGGATTCTTATATATTGTTTATCAATGTGAAATCCCATTGTAAAGATGGCTTCTGTGCAGTCAATGATGCCAGTGTTCTTAATTAGAGATGAGCGAACTTACAGTAAATTTGATTCGTCACAAACTTCTCGGCTCGGCAGTTGATGAATTATTCTGCCTAAATTAGTTCAGCTTTCAGGTGCTCACGTGGGCTGGAAAAGGTGGATACAGTCCTAGGAGACTCTTTCCTAGGACTGTATCCACCTTTTCCAGCCCACCGAAGCACCTGAAAGCTGAACTAATTTATGCAGGATAAGGCATCAAATGCCGAGCCGAGAAGTTCGTGACGAATCAAATTTACTGTAAGTTCGCTCATCTCTATTCTCAATGATAAAAATGTTAAGGGTGCAATAAATGACAAAATTAAAGCATTTAAACTACTAAAACAGGATGGCAGTGAAGAAGCATTAAAAAGCTATAGAGAAAATGTAAATTATGTAAAAAACTGATAAAAGCCGCAAAAATAGAGACAGAAAGACTCATTGCCAAAGAGAGTAAAACTAACCGCAAAATGTTCTTTAACTATATAAATACCAAAAAGGTCAAAAATGAAAGTGTTGGCCCTTTAAAAAATGATGAGGAAGAAATTATAGACGGGGATCAGGAAAAAGCAAATATATTAAACAACTTCTTCTCCACTGTATTCACTGAGAAAAATTAAATGCCAGGTGAAATACAGCGAGATAAGGTAAACGCCCCTGTACAGGTCACCTGTCTAACCCAGGAAGAAGTACAGTGCCGCATACAAAAAATCAAAATAGACAAATCGCCAGGTCCAGATGGCATTCACCCCTGTGTTCTAAAGGAATTAAGTAATGCAATAGAAAGACCCCTATTTTTAACAGTCAGGGACTCTATAGTGACAGGGACTGTTCCCTAGGACTGGCGTATGGCAAATGTAGTGCCAGTATTTAAAAAGGGGTCAAAAGGTGACCCAGGGAACTGTAGACCTGTTGGTTTAACCACTGTTATTTGTAAACTGTTTGAGGGTTTTCTAAGAGATGCTATTTTGGAGTATCTTAAAATAAATGTATGACTCCATATCAGCATGGCTTTATGAGGGATCGGTCCTGTCAAACTAACCTGATCAGCTTTTATGAAGAGGTGAGCTCCAGACTGGACATGGGGGAATCGCTGGATGTTGTATATCTGGATTTTTCCAAAGCATTTGATACGGTGCCACATAAAATTAGAAGAATTGGGCTGGGGGAGAATGTGTGCAAGTGGGTAAGTAACTGGCTCAGTGATAGGAAACAGAGGGTGGTTATTAATGGTACTTATTCTGATTGGGTGACTGTTACTAGTAGGGTACCACAGGGGTCAGTCTTGGGTCCTAATCTATTTAATATATTCATTAATTACCTTGTAGAGGGATTTTATTAGTAAAGTAGAAATCTTTGCAGATGATACTAAACTCTGTAAAGCTGTAAACACTATAGAGGACAGTGCACTGTTACAAATGGATCTGGATAGGTTGGATGTTTGGGCTGGGAAGTGGCAGATGAGGTTCAACACTGATAAATGTAAGGTAATGCACATGGGGAAGAAAAATCCGGGCTGGGATTATGTATTAAATGGGAGAACACTTAAGACGACTGACATGGAAAAGGACTTTGGAGTCTTAATTAACAGTAAATTTAGCTGTAGTGACCAGTGTTGGGCAGCTGCTGCCAAGGCAAATAAAATCATGAGGTGCATCAATAGGGGCATAGATGCCAACGACAAGGAAATAATTCTACCGCTGTACAAATCACTAGTCAGACCACACATAGAATACTGTACAGTACTGGGCACCAGTGTACAAGAAAGCTATAGTGGAGCTGGAGAGGGTTCAAAGACGGGCAACCAGAGTAATACGGGGAATGGGAGGACTACAGTACCCAGAAAGATTATCAGAATTAGTGTTATTTAGTTTAGAAAAAAAGAAGGCTTAGGGGCGACCAAATAACTATGTATAAATATATAAGGGGACCGTACAGAGATCTCTGCCATGATCTATTTATACCCAGGACTATATCTATAACAAGGGGGCATCCTCTACATTTAGAGGAAAGAAGTTTTCTACACCAGCACAGACCGGGGTTCTTTACTGTAAGAGCAGTGAGACTGTGGAATTCTCTGCCTGAGGAGGTGGTCATGGGGAACTCTGTAAAAGAGTTCAAAAGGGGTCTGAATGCATTTTTTGAGAGTAAGAACATCGCTGGTTATGTATACTAGATTTATAGGGACAGAACGTTGATCCAGGGATTTATTCTGACTGCCATATTTGGAGTCGGGAAGGAATTTTTACCTCTAGTATGAGGGTTTTTTTGCCTTCCTCTGGATCAACCAGTAGGGACTCATTAGGGTTATAGGTTGAACTTGATGGACTCTGGTCTTTTTTTTCAACCTTATGAACTATGTTACATAGGGTTAGATTTATCAAAACCTGTGCAGAGGAAAAGTGGATGGTCAGTCTGGTTGTATTTTTTTTTTCAGAGATCTTTTAAACAAATTAATAAAGCAACTTTTCCTCTGTGCAAGCTTTAATAAATGTACCCCGTAGTGTATTGAAGCCTTACTTTAGGTTCCTCTGCTTATGAAAAGAATTCCAAAGGATTGTTACTGAAAAACCAGAGACCGCTTGCCCAATCATAGTACAATTACCCCCTCCTCAATTCCAAGGAAACTCTGTGTAGTAATAGGAGACCAAAATATAATACCTTACTCAAATGTACATCACTAGGAAATAAAAATAGTTTTCTTTTCATTTACTGATGAGAGTGGTGGTCCTTTAAAGAAGCACTCTGGATTTTGCCCATATAATTCTAACTCATCAACAGTACTCCAGCAATGTAATTGGTTTACTACAGCTCAGATTTATCCCTATATCTTGGACCCATAGAGGAGCCATGTGTTCCAGAGTCTGACAACTTGTAAATTACATTTACCTTTTGTACGTCTGCCCTGTGTGGGGACTTCCTGTGACCTACAGAATTACATAATATCCTAAAGGACCACTCCTGGCAGCTCTCAGTCCCCACACCAGCACTGCCCTCTTTTTCCTCTGTATGTCTTTTCATACACAGAATGGTGCTTTAGTTAGAGTGTCTGCCCTAAGAGACCAGGAAAGCAGTGATATAGGATTTGTCCATATAGTGATTAGCTGCAGAGTTATACACCTTCCTTGATCACACTGACTGTCTCTATCTGCTGTGTGCTCTGTGCAGATTCCTTGCCATTGGTCTCTGTTTCCACAGCTGATAGGGGGAAACCCCCTTACAAGTTTTTTCCCACATAATACTCGTCTTTGTTGTTTAATACAGTGGTCCCTCAAGTTACAATATTAATTGGTTCTGGGACGACCATTGTATGTTGAAACCATTGTATGTTGAGACCAGAACTCTATTGAAACCTGGTAATTGGTTCTAAAGCCCCCAAAATGTCATCCAAAAATAGGAAAAAGTGAGAATTAAAGAAAAATAAGTAGATAACTAATACAGATAAAGCAAATCCTTACATATAAAAGTAATAAAGATCTGATGGGAGCTGTAAATCATTGTCTATGTCAGTGTTTCCCAAGCAGGGAGCCTCCAGCTGTTGCAAAACTACAACTCCCAGCATGCCCGGACAGCCAAAGGCTGTCCGGGCATGCTGGGAGTTGTAGTTTTTCAACAGCTGGGGGCACCCTGCTTGGGAAACACTTGTCTATGTAGAGGACAAGAGCTTCTTCAGGGTCCTGTACTGTACAGGCAATGTCCTAAAAAAGTAGCATGGAGCCGCCCCCACCTGGTGTCCAAAGTTGCAGGTAACCCTGGTACAGGTAAAGTGTACAGAACATGTAATACCTCCCTGTACTGTAGGGGGCGCTACCAGACACCAGTCAGTGCATGCACTTCAGTAATACAGGGGTTTTACCAGTGAAATGCCCATTCTGATTGGTCAGTTCTTCCGGCCATTGATATGTTTCACAGATCTGGACTGTCCGTAGCATTGTATGTTGAGTCTGGTTTCAAGTTACAATGGTCCAGAAAAGACCATTGTATGTTGCATTATAAATAAATAAATTCCTGCAGTGCTTCTTTACCGGTAGGTGCACACAATAGATTTTTTATGCGGTTTTTGTATTCCATGCAAAAACCTGCTATTGATTTGAATAGCAATCCATACTGTAGTACTGAGTTTTTTTCCCGCTACAGATATAACTGAGGTAAGTAGCCATGCGCGGATCATTGAATGGGGCTAATGAATCTGCAGCATATAAAATTTCGAAATCTGAGAGTTTGCTTTATTTATACCATGAATTCTTTATAAAATTTCAACATGGCCCTAAGGGCCCTATTACACAGGGTGATTATTGGTCAAAAAGGGCCTCTATCACGCTGTTGTAATAGGGTTAGTGATTAACTAACGAACAAGAAAATGCTTGTTGGCTCATTGCTTTTTTTCTGACCTGCCAAAAACCATTTTTTCTCGTCCACACATGTCCCTATCTGAAGACAGCTCTGTGCGACTTCCTGCTTTTGACCTGGGAGAGCCCACTGTGTGGGTGGCGAAGGGGGCTGTGAGTGTGGGACATGTGAACCCAGTGGAGATCTGTGTGGCTAGATGAATGTATATTAGCAGCAATGTAAGATGTATTGCTGTGTATTATAGAGAAGGAGGAAGAGGCTGCTGGATAATCTGTGGAGTCTCTCACAAGCAGCTAAAATACAAATAATGTAAATGGTATCACTTAAATCACATCTGCGTTGCGGAGTCCATTCATGGGGGGAAAAAATGAGCTAAATGATCTGTTGCACAATGGACTCACCGTATCCAGATGGATTCTATCTTGCAGTATTTTTTCTCTGCTTATTTTACGCTATTTTAAAGAATTCTGCCTAAAGAGAGCTCCAACGCAGATGTGAACTTAGCCTTAGTCTTAGTGTGTGGCTCTGTGTATGTAGATACTATAAAAGTGTTCGGTACAAAGTAAAGGTTAAAAGTAGAAATGTCCTATTAAACCCCTTTAAAAGGATATCCTCTTTGTATATGTCTGATAGGAGTGGATCCCACCTCTAGAACCCTTACCTCCACCTCTGGGGAGAACAGGGCTCCCATGACCCCTATTGGAGTTAATACTTTAAGGCTTTAGGGGAAAAAAATTAAGGCAAATCCCTAATATATTTTAATCAGATCTTAAAATTGAATTGTAACCCTAATTATATTAAATACATAACTCTATAGACCTTAACAACCCACTTACATTAAGGTGATGGCCACCACACTAACAGTAGAAAAGATGCCTAAATTCATTGTACGTATTCTAATAAAGACTGTTTACATTCAGTTCCCAGTGCTTCAGGACCGAATATTAACATACAGAATCATTGAAATACATTGAATACTGAATATTTGTCATAGAGTCAGCTCCAGTACAGTTGCAGTCTTTGACAAGTGTGCAGATTGGAATATCTATACTGACACCTGCAGGCTAGAAGGAAGAACTGCATGGTGAAAATCATCAGAGAAAAACACAGTATGATTTGTGGAATACAACAAAATCTGAAAAATCGAAAAGATCATTGTGTTTATTATTAATTCCTAATATAATACTACTAAGCTTTGCTCACACTGGCGTCAGGGCATTCACCTATAAACAGATGGCATGGTGCTGTGAGGAGTCTGACAGAATGCCTGGGCCTAAATGCAAATAGAGCACTACCTGATTCACCCTATTTACTGAATTCCTATTACCTAAAGCTGCTCTTACTCTGTACTGTCTATGGTGTATTCACATCCCCCAAATGACAACACAAAGAAATGGTGTTCACCAAAACTGGGTATGTGTTTTTACTGTAATTGTGGCAAATATCCATAAAACCTACATGTGTACCCTAAAACTATGTATTGTGTGGGGGATATTAACCCAAATTAACTAATTTGATAATGTTTTCCCCCAGCTATGTTAGTGTCTTTGGATTAGGATGACACCGGCAGGACAGGCACAAGGGATTAGACTAGGGATCGACCGATATCGATTTTTTAGGGCCGATACCGATAATCTGTGGAGGTTAGGGCCGATAGCCGATAATTTATACCAATATTCCGGTATAAATTATCGGCTATTTCTCTCCCCCCACCCCCCCCCTGAAGCCGCTGCAGATCATTAATTTAAAGCGGGCGCTTTAAATCAATGAACTGTAGCGGCTTTTGCGGTGCCAGAGACCGCCGCCACCCGCTTCTCTCCCCCTGCCTGTATAAAGCCCCCCTGACTTATAATACCCCCTGTCCTGTGCCCCTCATATATAATGCCCCATGTCCTGTGCACCTCACATATAATGCCCCCTGAGGGTGCAGAACAGGGGGCATTGTATGTGAGGAACACAGGACATGGGGCATTATATGTGGGGGTCACAGGACAGGGGGTATTATGTATGAGGGGCACATGACGGGGGGATTAAATGTGGGGCACATGACAGCCCACCCCTGTCATGTGCCCATATAATGCCCCCCTGACTTATAATACCCCCTGTCCTGTGCCCCTCACATATATTGCCCCCTGTCCAGTGCCCCTCACATATAATGCCCCATGTCCTGCCCCCTCAGGGGGCATTATATGTGAGGGGCAAAGGACATGGGGCATTATATGTGAGGGGCACAGGACAGAGGGTATTATAAGTCAGGGGGGCATTATATGGGCACATGACAGGGGTGGGCTGTCATGTGCCCCACATTTAATCCCCCCGTCATGTGCCCCCACATATAATCCCCCCTGTCCTGTGTTCCTCACATATAATACACCCCTGATATGTGCCCCTCACTTATATTTGCCCCCCTCACTTATATTTGCCCGTCCATCCATACAGCGCCAGAGCAATGCTCACCTTTCTCACACGCTGCTACGTTCTTGTACTGTGAGTGAGAGCTGCAGGGACGTGATCTCCGGGCGCCGACGCGATGATGTGATGTCATCACGTCGGCCTGCCGTGGATGTCGTCCCGCGGCTCTCACTCCCACTGCAAGAATGAAGCAGCGTGAGAAAGGTGAGGGAGTGGAGGAGCGGGACAGCTGACAGCTCCCTCTCCACCATGCTGTCAGCTGTCAGGCAATTGCTCCACACGGCAAAACAAGGCGTGCGCACGAATCGCGGGACTTCAGTCCCGGCCTGAAGTTCAGGGCCGGACTGAAGTCCTGCGATTCGTGCGCACGCCTTGTTTTGCGCATTATCGCCAAGTTAGAAGCCGGTACCGATAACGGAAAAAAACGTGAATATCGGCCGATAATATCGGCTGTGCCGATAATCGGTCGATCCCTAGATTAGACATTCCCTGCAGCCTTCATTTTGTCCCATTTCTTGCTGCATTTTCAGCCATCACGCCCCCCTCCCGTAGACATGTTCAGAACACCGCTGTGTCAGCCCCGCAATTAGAATTTTTTTTCTGACCTGCCAAAGGATAGGGGATAAGATGTCTAGGGGCGGAGGACCCCTTTTAACCCCCTCCCTCCCCAGGGTATATAGGTACATCCTGGGAAGGGAGGAGCAGCTATGGAGCAGGATTGTGACGTCATTCCGCTCTGTACCGCGCGGCCCCGGGCTGAAATCAGCAGTCAGGGGCCGCAGCTAATAGCCTGCCTCGGCGATTGCCACTGCAAGGCTGTTAACCCTTTAGATCCCGCAATCAAAGCTGATCGTGGGACCTAAAGCCGGCAACTGGTAGAGTCCTTACCTTCCGCAGTGCTGTTGGATCTTCAGTAATAACTTGGATAAAAGTAATAACTGTTGGATAAAAGTAATAACTGTGTATAACCCCTCCCCCTAATAAAAGTTTGAATCACCCCACCTTTTCCCATTTTATAAATAAAATAATGTAAAAAAATACATAAATAAATAAATAAACAAACATATGCGGTATCGCCGTGTGCATAAATGTCTGAATAATTAAAATATAATGTTAAATAAGCCACACGGTAAATGGCATAAATGTTAAAAATAAGTCCAGAATTGCTCATTTTTGGTAATTTCTTATAGCAGAAAAAAATGAACAAAAAGCCCATTAAAAACAAAAATGGTACCATTAGAAACTACAGATCACGGTGCAAAAAATTTGTCTTCATATAGCCCCGTATGCGGAAAAATAAAGTTATAGGTGTCAGAAGGGGACAATTTTAAGCATACTAATTTTCTTACAAAAAGTAAAAAAAAAATTTTTTTACTAGCAAAATAAAACAAAACCTATATAATTTGGGTATCGTTGGAATCATGGACCTATAGAATAAGATAAGACTTTCTTTTTTACCTAAAAGTGCACTACATACAAACGCAACCCCCTAAAATTTGCATAATGGCATTTTTTTCCCAATTTTGCTTCACAAATAATTATTTTTTGACAAAAGGGGAAACATTCTCCTCAAGTCTGGTCTTGCAGTCTGGTAAGGTGCAGTCGGATAGATGCAATGGAATACAATATATTATTAAATAAATAGATATTGATTTATAAAAAAAAATATATGAACCAGAAAGCGCTGTCTGCAGGGCCCTTGCAGATGTGCATAGATCTAAGAATTATTCACAATAATATTAATAAAATAGTACAGCAATAAAAAATTATAAAAATGAATAAATATTGTAGTATATATACAGCATTTCTCTAGTAACCAGTCTAAGACTGTACCTGCGCCAGTATCTTATAATAGTAATGTCCGTATAGGTACACTACTGCTGGCAGTGTCCGTGTACCAAATATTACGATTTCAAACAGAGTGATGGATAGGTATTAAAGGGGTTCTCCACCATAAGGTGATTTTAGTACATACCTGGCAGACAGTAATGGATATGCTTAGGAAGGATCTGTGCTTGTCTTGGGGTTAAATGGCTATGTCCTGAGATCACCATAATGCTGTGGCTAGCTTTTTGTGAACTTGTATTACCAGTTTGACTTTTCTTTTTTTGAATACAAATCCCACAATTCCATTTTCCTCCCTCCCACACATCAGCCACAAAACCCATTCAACCATAAATGAGCTGCATCCATTCAAAAGACCTGTGGTTTTCAATCAGGGTGACTACAGTTGTTGCATTAGTTGCAGTTGATCTCTCTCCCACCAAGCGATCGCTCCACCCATTGAAGCAGACAGGTTCCCTGTCATCAGCTGACTAGTGAGTCAGGTCTCGGCCGCATTGCAAGCTGGGAAAAATCTGAGACAACAGTCATTTTGTATGCTGTTAAAAATAAATATTGGAGTTAAAATCATAGAAGAATTGTGAGAAAACCGTCACACACAGGTACAGACACTATATTATGAACTACACTAACTTTACAGCCCCTGTAGCATAGTCAAATAAATAAAAATCCTGGAATACCCCTTTAAACTTGCTCAATGTTCTGGCGGAATCCATAACGCAGATATTGCCATTTATTGGGACGCTTATACTTCCTCGACTGAAACCAGGAGGTTGCAGTTGAACTGAGCCTGTGTGGCCACCTTAGCGGATTCCATAAACACATCAGTTTAGTCTTATTTATCCTGGCTAGTATATGCAGTAGTGGTGGCACCAGGTTACTGCAGCTCAGTTCCCATTCATGTGAACAGGAGCTGAGCTGTAGTTACCAGGCCCGACCACTACCCAGTAAACGGAGCCAGTTGGTTTCAACTCTGTTCACTGTGCAGTGCTGGTCCTGAACATCTGATCAGTGAGGATGAAGGGTGTCGGCACTCTCCCAATCAGTGATTGATGGTCTGTCATCAACGATATTAGCCTGGAAAACCCCTTCAAAACTTGATTTTTCACATGGATGACATTTCAAAAGTTTTGATTGGTCAAGGTCAGCACTCAGATTTCGACCAATCAGAACTTTTGACATGTCTTCTTTTCCTATCCGCAGGATAGAAATAAGTGTCTGATCACAGGAGTTCAACCTTTAATCTCCTGCACAGAGCTTGACTACCTATGCACAGAGCACAGGGTCAACACGTCCCCTCCATGCATCTCTATGGGAGGGCCAGACAGTACAGCACTTGTGTATCTCTGGTTCTCCCATCGTAATGCATAGAGGAGGCATGTCCACACACGGACATGCACACGGACATTGGGGGAGATTTATCAAAACCTGTGCAAAGGAAACGTTGCCCATAGCAACCAATCAGATCGCTTCTTTCATTTTGCAGAGGCCCTGTTAAAAATGAAAGAAGCAATCTGATTGGTTGCTACGGGCAACTGGGCAACGTTTCCTCTGGACAGGTTTTGATAAATCTCCCTCATTATGTGCTATGCTACCATGGTAACACATCAATCTGTACAACTGTAATCCCTTAAAAAATGTCATTAAAACCTGTTGAAAAGCAGCTTCATTTTTAATTGTAGTTGAACTGAAAAAAGTTAAAATGGTTTTGAAAGTTCCTCTTTAAGGGTCTATTCATATGTCTTGAAGAACAAAACAGTGACCCTGCACGTCAAACGAATGCAGCTTTATTGGAAAATTCAACAGCACAAGACACAGGCAACATACAATGACTCTAGGCGGAGTTACAATGAACTCTGTTACCTCACCTTACCTCACCTCTGTGACAATAAGACTATACAATATAAAATACTATAAAATCAAAATCGCTCAATCTGAACACATAGCATGTAATGGGGCTGTAAGTTTAATGAGACATTTATATATTTTGAGACAAGATGAGGTTTTCTCTAAAATATTACAAAATGATTGCCATGTTATTTCTAACAGAGCTCGTTGAACTATCGGTGATCTCCGAGTGTAGTTTTAACCCAAACACAATATGAGGGTCATTGGCTAGCACAAAAAGTTTTTTTTAGATGGGCCATAGAATCTGTCACACGCGTCATTATACCAAGCTCACTAAACAGTTATCCATGTATCCATGTTGGACCACATAAGGGCTCCTTTCAAAGATGTTGGCTGACAGGGAGGTTATTGGCAGTTCACGCTGGGCACTCGTGCCCCTTTTGGCATGAATGCCCGATGTGAGCTGCTATTTTATTATTAAGGTCAGTCTTCTGTTATCTCTTTTTGGCTTTAGTAATTTATTCTTGTTCATCAAACTAACAGCCCCATTATATGCTATGTGTTCAGATTGAGAAATTTTGATTTTATAGTATTTTATATTGTATGGTCTTGTTGTCACCGCTCTCTCTCAGTTGGAGGGCAAGGTAGCAGAGTTCATTGTAACTCCGCCTAGAGTCATGGTATTTAAGCCCGCACCTGAGAGTGTCCGGACATCACCGAGGAAGAGCGTGCATGCGCTCGAAACGCGTTTGATGTTGGAGTAGCCGATTTTACCTGTGTTTTGTGCGGTTGAACTTTCCAATAAAGCGACATTCGTTTGATACACTGGATCACCGTTTTGTTCTTCAAGTCATTGCTGTGCACTAAGCCGGGTGCAGGTCCGTGCACAACAGTATGAAAGGGGAGTTGGATTTTGTACATTTCTATTTACATGTACAGTATGCTTAGCATATTTGTTGCGCCAGTTTTGAAGCAGCAGGATTTTATTCTGCAGAGTGCAAAGTAAAGTAAATTACTGAACACAGCTTCAAATCCTGAGCATCAAATATGTACAGGATACTGTATGTGTGAAAAGACCCTAAATAAGTGTCATCTGTTCTTAGCTCAGAGATGAGCGAACTTACAGTAAATTCGATTTGTCACGAACTTCTCGGCTCGGCAGTTGATGACTTATCCTGCATAAATTAGTTCAGCTTTCAGGTGCTCCAGTGGGCTGGAAAAGGTGGATACATTCCTAGGAGACTCTTTCCTAGGACTGTATCCACCTTTTCCAGCCCACCGGAGCACCTGAAAGCTGAACTCATTTATGCAGGATAAGTAATCAACTGCCGAGCCGAGAAGTTTGTGACAAATCGAATTTACTGTAAGTTAGCTCATCTCTAGTCACTGCAAATAAGTCAAATCTTTGTAAAATTGTAGCTTGTAGCCCCAGTCTGCATCAAGGCTTTAGTTTTAGAATGATCAATGCCACATCCGCTTTAAATGGATTGAGACGGAAGTACAGCAGATCCCATTAACTTTTATTAGTGTCTTTCACTTGTAATATATAGTTTAGTATACCAAGCCATCTGCCCACTAAATACAACAGTAGCCTAATGGAATAGAGACTGGCACTAAAGGCAAGTGACACACAAACTCCACGGAGATCAATGGAGACATCAATGCTTTCGCTTCTCTATTCTTTGTAGTAAAGGGAAAGGGTCTGTGTGACTAGGGCTTTAGGACACATTCACACATGCATGTAAAACCGCATGAATAAAAACTCATCGGGGGCCATTTATTATTGGTTTGGGACAATTTTTTTGTGTGTGTGGGAACGTTTGGCGCAGCGTGTTTTTGTGCGAAATATTTGAGAATTTTCATTTGGAGTCTTTTACAAAGCGTCTATGGTGGAGGTTTTTTTAAGGGAATTTTGAGCAGTGGACTTGGAATAATTATGTGCGACTTTTCTGAGAAGGCAAATTTTTAGTCACAAAAAATTTTTTACTTCACAAATTCACACCACAGAAAATAATAACTTCTCCCCGTAAAGTCCAGATACTGTTGTTTAATGGCCCATTACGGTATATGGCTGTAGTTTTATCCATGGAGTTCTATTGAATTTAAAGGGGTACTCCCGTGGAAAACTTTTTTTTTTTTTTTTAAATCGACTGGTGCCAGAAAGTTAAACAGATTTGTAAATTACTTCTATAAAAAAATCTTAATCCTTCCAGTACTTATTCACTGCTGAATACTACAGAGGAAATGGTTTTCTTTTTGGAAGACAGTGCTCTCTGCTGACATCACGAGCACAGTGCTCTCTGCTGACATCTCTGTCCATTTTAGGAACTGTCCAGAGCAGTATATGTTTGCTATGGGGATTTTCTCCTACTCTGGACAGTTCTTAAAAATGGATAGAGATGTCAGCAGAGAGTACTGTGCTCGTGATGTCAGCAGAGAGCTCTGTGTTCCAAAAAGAAAACCATTTCCTCTGTAGTATTCAGCAGCTAATAAATACTGGAAGGATTAAGATTTTTTTTAATGGCACCAGTTGATTTAAAAAAAAAAAAAGTTTTCCACGGGAGTACCCCTTTAATGGCAAAAGTCCCTTAGGGGAAGATTTATCAAAACCTGTCCAGAGGACAAGTTGCCCATTTGCCCATAGCAACCAATCAGATTGCTTCTTTAATTTTTAACAAGTCCTCTGCAAAATGAAAGAAGCTATCTGATTGGTTGCTATGGGCAACTGGGCAAGTTTTCCTTTGCACAGGTTTTGATAAATCTCCCCCTGAGTGCCCACACAGTTAACTGTACGGGTTTAATTGTTTCAGCGATAAAGAAGAAGATTTATCAAAACCTGTCCAGAGGAAAAGTTGCCCAGTTGCCCATAGCAACCAATGAGATCGCTTCTTTAATTTTGCAGAAGCCTTCTTAAAAATGAAAGAAGTGAGCTGATTGGTTGCTATGGGCAGGTTTTGATAAATCTCCCCCAAAATGAATTGGAGTGCCTTTTTCTGAGCAGTTTATGTGCCAATATGTGCCAAAATAAGTCCATAAAGTATGACCTATTTCACAGCGTAAATGTCACAATCGAAAACAACCTTTTTTGGGGGGCTATAGTTTATAAAAAGTTCATAGGGCTTTGAACCTTGAATCCGTACATACCTCAGATAGATATTCAGGTCAGGCTTTGAAGCCCAGTGGGCATTCCCCTTATTCGTTGGAGCCCAGCACCGGTTCGTCACTCCTCTCTGTGCGCTGGTCACCTCCTCTACCCTTGATTGACAGCTCCTAGGCTGTACTGTATTCCCTGTCTCTCCCATGTAAGGCCGGGTGCACACATATCCAACACAAACATTTATGGTATACATTGGCAGCCCAGGAGAATGTGATGCCAGGATAAACTACATTGGGACCCGCTGGACCTATTCATTTGAATGTGCCAAATGTAGTTTAATAGTAGCCACGTTCCGCACATTTTCAAGCATAGATGGAGAGGTTAATAAAACCTGTGCAGATGAAAAGTTGATCAATTGCCCATAGCAACCAATTAAATGGCTGCTTTCATTTTTCACAGGCCTTTTCAAACATTAAAGAGACAATCTGGTTGGTTGCTATGGGCAACTGGTAAACTTTTCCTCTGCACAGGTTTCGATAAATCTTTCCAGTACTGTTTTTCAGTGAGGACTTTTATGAGACATGCATTTTATCAGGCCCAATAAAGATGGCCGACATAGGGGACTTTACCAGGCCTCTGGCTGCCATGACATGCAGTTACCGGGCAGTTGTGTTACTAGGTGATAGTAATGGAGCGAGAATAGGTTAATAAAGATTGCTGGGACCAGATTTACCTTCCATCCATCAGTCCATCAGTCCATGTGCTGTATACATGCTTTATCGTTTAAGCTGGCATTGGTGTAACCCATGTTCCTATGAAATAGATATGATGACATTCGAGTGAAAGAAAGGATAAAAAGAAAGGATAAAAAGGTTAAAACACTAGTTGCACATGTGAGAAAACATTTTGATGCGTGACACAATAGTGTGTTGGCGGCAGTCCCTAGGGGTGTCGAGGGACTATTCTGCACTGGTGACTGCTGCAGCCACATCCTGTGCTGCTTATCTTAAACTGGCAGCCGACACAGCGGTCACTTTAAAGGGGTACTCCATTGCTAGACATCTGATGTCTGATCACGGGGGTCCCGCTGATGGGGCCCCCTGTTGTCTCCCACAACACTCTGCATTCTAAACAAACGCCAGGTTCCTGCGGCAGTGGTCGTGACATCATGGCCATGCCCCTCGTGACATCACGTCACGCCCCCTGCGTTCATGTCTATGGGAGGGGGAGTGTCAGCACTGGCAGGACCAGAACAACAGCGGAATCAGGTAGATTCAAGTTTATTATCCAGAATGCAACGCGTTTCACTGCGTAAGTGCAGCTTCATCAGCTTGCGCAGTGAAACGTGTTGCATTCTGGATAATAAATTTGAATCTACCTGATCCCGCAATACTTTGAAGCTGGTACGATACAAATTTTATCTATCTCGAGGGAGGGCTGCAGACGGACCGTTTAAACCACGAGATTACACAGGGTGAGCGGCTTTTATCTTTCCCAGATTCCCAATAACACTCTGGTGTTATGGAGCATCTTCTATCCCCTTTATAGATTTATAGACTGGCAATGTATGACTGAGCTACGTAAAATGGGACCTATACTGCTAGCCGTGACAATGTACAACTGAGCCACCTTTATTCGGACCTGTACTGCTGACCATGACAATGTACAACTGAGCCACCTTTATTCGGACCTGTACTGCTGACCATGACAATGTACAACTGAGCCACCTTTATTCGGACCTGTACTGCTAGCCGTGACAATGTACAACTGAGCCACCTTTATTCGGACCTGTACTGCTAGCCGTGACAATGTACAACTGAGCCACCTTTATTCGGACCTGTACTGCTAGCCGTGACAATGTACAACTGAGCCACCTTTATTTGGACCTGTACTGCTGACCATGACAATGTACAACTGAGCCACCTTTATTCGGACCTGTATTGCTAGCGTGACTAGTGTACTGTCAATACCCCCAAAGTGGGACCCTATTGATCACTCACTGAAAATGGGGGAGATATCTGTGTGCATAATGAGCATGTGGCTAGCTATCTAATGTGTATGTACATAATTGGTCATATTCCGTGGGTGCTGCATGGTTTCCTATTTAGGGTGTTTAACAGTGGTTAAAATCATTGATCATTGTTTTGGTAGATATGGATTTTGTTCTCTATTATCAGCTATTTCAGGCTGTGATGGTCCTCAATGAGTTTGTTCAGCACAATTCCAGAAAAATCTAACAGCTTTATCGTTTAATGAGTATATAGTTTGGGGACCCTCCAAACTAGGTAAGGGTGCATTCACACATGTGTATTTTGCAGATTTTTCTACCCATTGACTTCAATGGTCAGCAAAATATGCACGTGTGAACGCACCCTTAGGCTGGACTCACATTGCATTTTTGTTTCCAATACTGTATGTTTAATTTTGCTATATACAAAAACATCATCAACTACGCTATTATGTAAGACAAAAAAAGTATAGGTTACTGTCTGTTGTTTTTTTCTTTTTTTTGCAAGTCAGTGGGAAATAGCGTACTGCATGTTGTATGGCACACAGCAGAATCTGTTTTAGCAGCCGTTTTTCCGTACATGTTTTTTTCCTATAAAATGTATACGTTAAACTGACAGGAATAACACGGTGTGAATTCACTCTTTTGTATTTTGGCATTGTCTGCTTTCCGTAGCCATAAACCTGTGCAGGCCAAAAACGTGCCCTCTGTTGGGTCAGTATACTTCATTGACTTAGAGCAGTGGTCTCCAATCTGCAGCCCTCCAGATGTTTCAAAACTAGAACTCTCAGCATGCTAGGAGTTGTAGTTTCTCAACATCTGAAGGGCCACAGTTTAAAGACCCCTGCTGTAGAGGTTAGCAAAGCAGAATGGGACCCTATAGGTGATCACAGGATTATTAAAGGGGTACTCTGGTGGAAAACTTTTTTTTTTAATCAACTGGTGCCAGAAAGTTAAAGGGTACCTTTCATCAAAAAAAACTTTTGATACATTATAGATTAATGTATGCAGAATAACTTTCCAATTGCATGTTATTAAAAAATATGCTTCTTTCTATTTAATTTTCCACTTTGAAAAAATGACCACTAGGGGTCTCCCTACCAGTCCTTTTTTATAGATTTCAGACTCATGCTGGAGTCCTAAATCTCAGACTGGAGCCGGGACACAGACAAACTCCCTGGCAGGGAGCAGTGCTGAGTTTGTCTGTGTCCCGGCTGCAGTCTGAGATTTAGGACTCCAGCATGAGTCTGAAATCTATAAAAAGGACTGGTAGGGAGACCCCTAGTGGTCATTTTTTCAAAGTGGAAAATTAAATAGAAAGAAGTATATTTTTTAACAACATGCAATTGGAAAGTTATTCTACATACATTAATCTATAATATATCAAAAGTTTTTTTTGATGAAAGGTACCCTTTAAACAGATTTGTTAATCAGTTCTATTAAAAAAATCTTAATCCTTCCAGTACTTCTTAGCTGCTGAATACTACAGAGGAAATTCTTTTCTTTTTGGAACACAGAGCTCTCTGCTGAAATCATGACCACAGTGCTCTCTGCTGACATCTCTGTCTATTTTAAGAACTGTCCAGAGTAGGAGAAAATCCCCATAGAAAACATATGCTGCTCTGGACAGTTCCTAAAAATGTACAGAGATGTCAGCAGAGAGCACTGTGCTCGTGATGTCAGCAGAGAGCACTGTGTTCCAAAAAGAAAAGAATTTCCTCTGTAGTATTCAGCAGCTAATAAGTACTGGAAGGATTAAGATTTTTTTAATAGAAGTAATTTACAAATCTGTTTAAATTTCTGGCACCAGTTGATAAAAAAAAAAAAAAAAAAAAAGAAGGTTTTCCACCGGAGTACCCCTTTAAACATATACTTGGAAGCTCAACAGCCTAAGATGCAGAGATTTACTGTTAGGCTAGGATTTACTGTTAGGCAATTCCGCTTTGAAATTGCAGGCGGAAATTCCGCTTGCTAAAATGTACTGTATAGTGAATTGGTTTCCGTTCACAAATTCATACTTCGAAATTTGTGAAGCAGAATTTGTGAACGGAAAATCCTCTTGGAATTTTCCGCCTGAAGAATGGCGGTGCTCTTTCTTCAGGCGGAAATCCGCGCGGAACCCATTGCAGTCTATTGGAGAATGCAGTGTCCTCGTGGTCCTGATTCAGTCAGCCCTGGCCGCACTCGGAATCTCCGGGCGGAAATTTTCTGCCCGGAGATTCCGTAGTCTGAACCTAGCCTTAAAGGGGTACTCCGGTGAAAACATTTTTTCTTTTAAATCAACTGGTGGCAGAAAGTTAAACATATTTGTAAATTACTTCTATAAAAAAAAATCTTAATCCTTCCTGTACTTATTAGCTACTGAATACTACAGAGGAATTTCTTTTCTTTTTGGAATGCTCTCTGATGACATCACGAGCACAGTTCTCTCTGCTGATGTTATTATAATAATAATAATAACGCTTTATTTATTGTTGTCCTTAGTGGGATTTGAACCCAAGTCCCCATCACTGCAAGGCAGCAGTGCTAACCACTGAGCCACCATGCTGCCCTTAGCATACATCTGCTATACATGGTTACTAAAATGGACAGAGATGTCAGCAGAGAGCACTGTGCTCGTGATGTCATCAGTGTTCCAAAAAGAAAGGAATTTCCTCTGTAGCATTCAGCAGCTAATAAGTACTGGAAGGATTAATATTTTTTAATAGAAGTAATTTACAAATATGTTTAACTTTCTGCCACCAGTTGATTTAAAAGAAAAAAAGGTTTTCAGCGGAGTACCCCTTTAATGTTCCTTCTTTAGTAACCAGAGTTGTAGCAGAGCCCATCTATTATCTGGCAGAACTCACCATGATGCCGTATGTGTCTGCGGTCTTACTTTACTGCATTTCTTTCATCTACTGTACAATCAAAGAGGAATGCGGCACTGCTACATCTGCCCATGCATGCTCCTTGTAAAGTTCTAAAGCAGTGTTTCCCAACCAGGGCGCCTCCAGCTGTTGCAAAACTACAACTCCCAGCATGCCCGGACAGCCTTCGGCTGTCCGGGCATGCTGGGAGTCGTAGTTTTGCAACAGCTGGAGGCGCCCTGGTTGGGAAACACTGTTCTAGAAGAAGGCAGGCCGTCAAGTTCCAATACTTCCGTGTCAGCCTGATCTCCTCCTCCTTTCCAACCGACTTGCGGAGAGGGATGTCAGGCAGCCATGTAATATGATCCCAGTTATTACGCTGGTGTACAGAGGGAGGGGGGGGGGACATACTGCAGGAAACTATTACCGAACATTGGAGACTCACCAAACACCAGCACGCCTGCTTATTGGCCTGGGCCGACTCTCAGGGTGAAGGGTGAACAGGAAGAAGAGTCAGGGGGAAAAAAAAGTGGTGCCCGGGACACCTGGGGTTAACACGAGATGCAGTGACCATGTGTGATCACCTCCGCTCACAGCTGTAAGTTGGATCTTAACATTGACACAGCCTTAAAAGGCCTTGGAACAAAATAGCAGATAAAGCAGAGGTTGCCTGTGCCTTACGTGTGTATTGGGGGCACTTAGTATGACACAGATGTAGCAGCTATTCGTTTTTTGGCGTTTGACATTATTCACCCCCGATGTACTTGTATGTAGTATTACATAGGACTGCAGGTAACCCTACTGCATTATCAGATGCGGAGTAGTTCAATGACCAAGTCAGCACTGCTACATCCGTGACGCCATTCTTTCTCTTCTTCTGCAAGGAAAGCCTGGGGTGTAAAGCTTCAGGTCTTCTGGGAGGGAACGGGTTAATAATCTTCTTCCCAGATATACTCATTACTGGTGGTAATAAAAAATATGGCTGCCAGACCTTTTCAGTGTAAAGTGATTTATGAGGGGAGGTCCCTGGGGGTCCCAGTATCCTCTTCATTATTGGGATTACTTATTTATGGAGCGTCAACATATTCTGCAGCGCAGTACACGTCTCACACAAACATCATTGTGGCTCAACCAGTTTTCTTTTGTTACCAGCTTGTGCTGGTCGGGAAGCGGTTAACTATGCAGCCCGGCCAAGCCTTTGTATGCCTGCATCTTTTTATCATTTCTGTATGATTCGGCAGGCTTTACGATATTACAATACCCAGACTAATATTGGTGCGCCGCTGTTTGCTGTGATGGGAGCGGTTTATAAAACGCCGCTGCTCCCCATAACCAGATCACCTCCATATAAGGATGGGAGCTAAAATGTATATTGCTATATTGAATGCAAAACCATAGTATCCCGTGAGAGCTGTTTATTTAGGGTATAAGTACACAAGCGTATTTTGCTGCTGATTTTCTTCAGCTGATTTTGCTACACATTGACTTCAATGGAGAGAAAAATCATCTGCAGAAAATCTGCAGCAAAATACGCAGCAAAAAAATGACACGTGTGAACGTACCCTTAGGATCCGTTCACACGGGCAGATTACCTGCGGAATTTCCATTGACTTGCTACCATTGATTTTGCTACCAATGACTTCAATGGGTCTGAAGGAAAATCTGCAAATCTACCTCTGTAACGGATTTTCTGCTGACACATTGACGTCATTCGTAGCAAAATTAGCTGTGGATTTTGCGCAGCATATACGCTGTGGAAAATCCGCAGGTGATCTGCCCATGTGAACGTACCCTTAGGGTACGTTCACACGCGCAGATCTTTTAGCGGGTTTTCGGCTGCGTATTTGAAAGTGAGTGGGCTCTTCTCGGCTGTCCGCAGCAGATTTAACGCGGCGGAATTAACGCTGCGGAAAATCTGCTGCGGACAGCCGAGAAGAGCCCGCCCACTTTCAAATACGCAGCGGAAAACCCGCTATAAAATCTGCACGTGTGAAGGTACCCTAAGGGTGCATTCCCACAGGGCGTATACGCTGCGGATTTGACGCTGCGCAAAATTTACGGCAGCAGCGGGAAATACGCTGCGTATTCCTTGCTCACTATACACACAGGGCTTTCCGGCGACAGCCCAATGTGTATAGTGAGTTTTGGTGGCGGAGCCGCGCGTCACAGTCACGCCGACACACGGCCCCGCCTCTAAAACTCACTGCACACATAGGGCTGCCGCCGGAAAGCCCTGTGTGTATAGTGAGCAAGGAATACGCAGCGTATTTCCCGCTGCTGCCATACATTTTGCGGGAACGCACCCTTAAGGTAAGTTCCCACTTAGCGCATACGCAGCATATTTTCCGCTGCACAAAATCTGCAGCAGCACCGGCAAATAAGCTGCAGATGTTTCTGTCGTGGAAGTTCTGATTCCAGTGTCCGCAAAAAAATAATAAACTTGTCTATTCTTTTTGTGGATTTCGATCGGAAATGCATTGCTGTCTATGAGCAGATTTACCCGTGAAAACACTGTTGATTTACTGCCACAGAAAACCCCTGTTCCCAACTCCAATTTTTCTTTGGTTCGGTGGGGGTCTTGGCAGTCAGACCTCCATTTACTCATTATTCACTTTCCCTGGGAGAGGGAATACGTTTTAGGTCAGGTTCACACTCGGAATGTCAGCTTCCCATCAATCTCAATAAGATTCTCAGTTCACACATTGGAATATCCAACGAGGAATTGGGTTCTGCCCAAAGAAGGAACATGTTGCCAGGAAAAGCCCATTACTCAGTGGTATTTGAAGTGCCAATTCTCTTTGTCACTAAGGAAATTTAAAGGGGTACTCCAGTGGAAATTATTTTTTTTTATATGAACTGGTGCCAGAAAGTTAAACAGATGGGTAAATTACTTCTATTTCAAAATCTTAATCCTTCCAGTACTTATTAGCTGCTGTTTACTACCGAGGAAGTTGTATTTCTTTTTGGAGTTCTTTTCAGTCTGACCACAGTGCTCTCTGCTGACTCCTCTGTCCGTATCAGGAACTATCCAAAGAGGTTTGCTATGGGGCTTTGCTTGTAGTCTAGACCAGTGGTCTTCAACCTGCGGACCTCCAGATGTTGCAATACTACAACTCCCAGCATGCACGGACAGCCATCGGCTCTCCGGGCATGCTGGGAGTTGTAGTTTTGAAACATCTGGAGGTCTGCAGGTTGAATACCACTGGTCTAGACAGTTCCTGACATGGACAGAGGTGACAGCAGAGAGCACTGTGGTCAGAATGGAAAGAACTCCAGAGAGAAATACAACTTCCTCTGTAGTATACAGAAGCTGATAAGTACTGGAAGGAATAACATTTTTAGATAGAAGTAATTTACAAATATATTAAATTTCTGGCACCAGTTCATTTAAAAAAAAAAAAAAATTCCACTGGAGTAGCCCTTTAAAGGGGTACTCCGGTGAAAACCTTTTTTTCTTTGAAATCAACCAGTGGCAGAAAGTTAAACATATTTGTAAATTACTTCTATTAAAAAAATCTTAATCCTTCCAGTACTTATTAGCTGCTGAATGCTACAGAGGAAATTCCTTTCTTTTTGGAACACTGATGACATCACGAGCACAGTGCTCTCTGCTGACATCTCTGTCCATTTTAGCAACCATGCAACCATTATTATAACAATGTCAGCAGAGAGAACTGTGGTCGTGATGTCATCAGAGAGCATTCCAAAAAGAAAAACCTTTCCTCTGTAGTATTCAGCAGCTAATAAGTACAGGAAGGATTAAGATTTTTTAATAGAAGTAATTTACAAATATGTTTAACTTTCTGCCACCAGTTAATTTAAAAGAAAAAAGGTTTTCACCGGAGTACCCCTTTTTAACCAGGAAACTTTCCTCAGAGTGAACATACACTAAGGCCTCATTCACACTGTGGAATTTTCAAGCGGAAATTCAGCAGATTCCCATAGTTTTCAGCAGGATTCATCTGCACTGTGCACACGGCAGAATTTCCGCGGCAGATACATCTTCTGCGGAAATTTCAATTCCCAACTTTGCAGAAAAAATGAACCCGACAATTCTTTCCGCAATCCATTTGGAAATACTTGCTATTGGAATATTTCGAAGCAGTCTGAGCGCTGGCTTGTTTTGCCGTCTGCTGCTTGCGGAATGTACCCCCTTAAATTTGTGGGCGGACATTTTGTCATGTGCATTGGGCCTTACAGCACAATCATTTATGGTGTATTCACTGGAAATGCCATAAGTTTCTAAAAGAAACCGGTACCACCTCTGGGACCCTTACCTATGTATAGAACAGGTTCCCTGACTCTCTTTAGTCACTTCTATGGGAATCATTGTAAAGCTGAACACTCCTGACATTTCCACAATTAACATATTGGTCTTCATTTACTATTGCAAATCCGACATGTTTTGTCGGGTTGTGCGCCAGATTCCGTCGCATTGCACCAGAAATTTTGTCTGCGCCAGAATTTGTGCCTGAATTGAAAAAAACCCTGATTAACTCTCTATTTTGCTAAGAAAACCTGAAAAAGGGGTGTGGCCGCTGGGAAAAGGGGGGTGGTGTCCGGAAAGGGGCGTGTTCCCGACATTTTCACAAAAACCCAACATATTTACTAAGGTTTCCACATAAAACGTGGTGGATTTTAGCTGAGGAAAACCAGACAGAACAGAGCATGTGTAAAAAAAAGCAAAGTGTAGGGAAAATGGAAAATGTAGGGAAACCATAGTAAATACTGTGGAAAATAAATTGTAGGGAATTAACCCCTTAAGGACCAAGGACGTACTGGTACGTCCAGAGTCCTTTCCCTTTCTATAACGCTGGGCCACGACTAAAGGCAGTGATCGCGGTGCCGCGCGCTATTAACCCTTTAGATGCGGCGTTCAAAGTTGAACGCTGCATCTAAAGTGAAAGTGAAACCATGCTGGTTAGCTCAGGAAGCTGTTCGGGGAAATCGCGGCATCCCGAACAGCTGTTAGACACGAGGAGGGTCCCTACCTGCCTCCTGGTGTCCGATCGCCGAATGACTGCTCACTTCCTGAGATCCATGCATGAGCAGTCAAGCGGCAGAATCATCGATCACTGGTTTCCTATGAGAAACCATTGATCAATGTAACAGATCAGTGTGTGCAGTGTTATAGGTCCCTATGGGAGCTATAACACGGCAAAAAAAAAAAGTGGAAAAAAAGTAAATCATTTAACCCCTTCCCTATTAAAAGTTTGAATCACCCCCCTTTTCCCATTTAAAAAAAAAACTGTGTAAATAAAAATAAACATATATGGTATCGTCGCGTACGGAAATGTCCGAATGATAAAAATGTATCATTAATTAAACTGCACGGTCATTGGTGTACGCGCAAAAAAAATTCCAAAGTCCAAAATAGTGTATTTTTAGTCACTTTTTGTATCATGAAAAAATTTATTAAAAGTGATCAACAAGTCCCATCAATACAAAAAGTGTACCGCTTAAAACTTAAGATCACTGCACAAAAAATGGGCCTCATACCGCCCCATACACGGTAAAATAAAAAAGTTATAGGGGTCAGAATATGACGATTTTAAACGTATAAATTTTTCTGCATGTAGTTATGATTTTTTTCAGAAGTACGACAAAATCAAACCTATATAAGTAGGGTATCATTTTAACCGTATGGACCTACAGAATAAATATCAGGTGTCCTTTTTACCGAAAAATTTACTGCGTAGAAACAGAAGTCCCCAAAACTTACAAAATGGCGTTTTTTTTCTTTCAATTTTGTCTCACAATGATTTTTTTTTCCGTTTCGCCGTAGATTTTTGGGTACAATGACCAATGTCACTGCAAAGTAGAATTGGTGGCGCAAAAAATAAGCAATTATATGGATTTTTAGGTGCAAAATTGAAAGAGTTATGATTTTTTAAAGGTAAGGAGGAAAAAACGAAAGTGCAAAAATGGAAAAAACCCCCGGTCCTTAGGGGTTAAAACCCACAAAGAAACCTACACAACACTCTTAGTAAATGAGGGCCATAGTCTCTGTCTGGATGGGACAAGGGATGCGCTATAAATGTCTGCAATTTTTCTTTCCTCTTAGTAATCCACCTGGAGATCACTACCAACATGGCTGCTAACAGAGAACAACAGCTCATATTCATCTGTGTAGCATATCTAAAGAAGGCTGGTGTAGGCTGTTTTGAGACTAAGCCAAGGTCTAGTATCCAGGTGTAAAATCTTTTTAACACTTAGGCTTGGTTCACACTTCGTATTTTCCCAGCGTAATTCTGCATGGAAATTATGTTCAGAAACTCGTGTGCAGTGGAATCCTATTTCTGTCAAGGGGATTCTACTGCACAATCCACACTATGGAATTTCTTGTGGCGGAATTTCATCAAGAATGTGGAATATGTTGCTGTCTATGGAGATGGAAATGTCCGCACAGTCAGAATCTCTGGCCGGAATTTAGAGTAATTTCACGTGGATAAATTCCTGGCAGATATTCTAAGTGTAGCACAAGTGTATGACTGCGCAGACTAGCGCCGTCCCCACTGACAACAGTGCAGTCTGCATGGAATTCCATTGCAAGATTGAACATGTTCATTCTTTCGGCAGAAATTCCACAGCATAATTTCAGCAGCAGAATTTTCCCTGTGAAATCCCATTAAGAGCAATGTGGAATGCTGCTGCATAGTGGATTTCCTCTCAATGCAAGTCCATGGGAAGGGGCGTGACAGCCGTCACGCCCCCTCCCATGCACTTGCATTGAGGGGGTGGGGCGTGTCGACATGAGGGGGCTGGGCTATGACATCACGAGCTCCAGGCGCCGGCTCCAGCGTTCGGAACAGTTTGTTCCAAGCACTGAGCAGCAGAGTACGCCTTTAAAGGGGTACTCCAGTGGAAAACTATTTCTTTTAAATCAACTTGTGCCAGAAAGTTAAACAGATTTGTAAATTACTTCTATTAAAAAAATCTTAATCCTTCTAGTACTTATTAGCTGCTGAATATTACAGAGGAAATTCTTTTCTTTTTGGAACACAGAGCTGTCTGCTGACATCATGACCACAGTGCTCTCTGCTGACATCTCTGTCCATTTTAAGAACTGTCCAGAGTAGGAGAAAATCCCCATAGCAAACATATGCTGCTCTGGACAGTTCCTAAAATGGACAGAGATGTCAGCAGAGAGCACTGTGCTCATGATGTCAGCAGACAGCTCTGTGTTCCAAAAAGAAAATAATTTCCTCTGTAGTATTCAGCAGCTAATAAGTACTAGAAGGATTACGATTTTTTAATAGAAGTAATTTACAAATCTGTTTAACTTTCTAGCACCAGTTGATTAAAAAAAAAAAAAAAAGTTTTCCACCGGAGTACCCCTTTAAGTGGAATTCTCAGTATGAACTGGCCCTTACTAAAATTGCTTTCTTTTGACTGACATTATCCCTATAAACATGTTGGTAGGATTGCAGTATATGTTTCTTTTTCATACAAAAATAATGGGCCTCATGTACTATTAGACTTTCGTGTTAATTTAGGTGAAAAAAAATATTGAAAAATACACCTATTTATTTATGTTGTTCGCCAAACATGTGCCATCATTTCCCTTTTTTCACCCTTTTTACCACTTTCAGCTAATTTTCCAAAAAGTGGGCACAGATTTCAATTTTTTCACATTCGGGGTGACGCTGTATGTCCTCTGTTTTTGGAGTCTTTTCACGTTGTCGTTTTTAAAAGGTTAAAAAAATGTACACCTTTAAAATTGCCCGAAAAATAAAATACACATTCATTAATATAAATGGAAACTAAAAAGAAATTCACTATTAAAATGGGTGAAAAAGAAAAGTACATGAGGCCTAATATGTCAGTGGCACGAATGTGATGTGAAGCTCACATCAGATGACATCCAGATAAGCATTTAGCTTACCCCAGGGAGTGCTAAATAAATACTCTGTGTGTAATGTATGCATAGGTGGGTGTACACAGTAATAAACTGTGGTGTGTAACCTCAGGCTAACCTGATGTAGTCTCACATCAGTAATATGGCCGCCCTCACTACTCTTGTCTAGGCTGCTATAAACCCTCAGACTCTACTTGACCCCTGACCTTGTAAATTGAGCATATCCCCATGTCTAGTCAAAGCATCTCTTTAAATTCTCCTCCAGAGTGACCTTTGCCACGTGCGCTGTGAGCGTTTACCTTGGAGTGGATGGGATGAAGTTGTCTCATGTAACATGTGCTTTCTGTCACAGCTCCGAACAGAAAAGCGAAAAAATTCACACTCAGCAGGATGATCAAAGGGGTGATAAGAGGAGGGTGACCGAATTCAGTCCACCGCAAATCCTCTCTGAGTCAGCCACACATTGTGTATTGTCAGGCTGCCATCCAAAGGATCCCCTCACAATGTCTGCCCACCCATCTGCTTCTCATGGGGTTCCCACCATATCATGCTCTAACTGGCCCTTGGCATTTCTTTTCACTTGCTGATGGTCTTTGCTGTTGTAATTCATATACAGTGACCCCTCGACCTACGATGGCCCCGACATACGATCATTTCAACATACGATGGCCTCTCAGAGGCCGTTGCATGTTGAAGGCAGCATCAACATACGATGCTTTTGTAGGTCGGGGCCATCGCATAAACGGCTATCCGGCTGCGCAGACTGCTTCAGCTGCCGCCGGATAGCCGTTTACGGTGCCCCGTGAGCTCCGGTGATGTCTCTTACCTGTCCTCGGGGCCCCGGCGCGTCCTCTTCGGGATCCCCTGGATCGTTGGCGCTCTACCATCGACGTCATCACATCGCTGCGCACGCCGTCCCGATATCCAAGAGGAGTGGCGTGCGTAGCGATGTGATGGCGGCGACGGAGAGCACGGATGCCGGGGAAGCAGAGGCCTTGCCGGAGCGTCGGGGACACCTCGGGGACGCGGCGACAGCGATGGACGGCGACATCCCGGGCAGCGGTGACGGTCCGGAGCGGCGGGGACACAACTTCCTCTAACAGTGGTCTTCAACCTGCGGACCTCCAGATGTTGCAAAACTACAACACCCAGCATGCCCAGACAGCCAACGGCTGTCCGGGCATGCTGGGTGTTGTAGTTTTGCAACATCTGGAGGTCCACAGGTTGTAGATAACTGTCCTATACTTTACATTGCACGGATCCCTCAACATGCGATGGTTTCAACAAACGATGGTCCGTTTGGAACAGATTACCATCGTATGTTGAGGGACCACTGTACACTGCTCAAAAATATAGGGAACACTTAAACAACACAATGTAACTCCAAGTCAATCACACTTCTGTGAAATCACACTGTCCACTCAGGAAGCAACCGAGATGCGATCCTCAGACCCCTTGTAACACCATATGCTGGTGCGGTTGGCCCTGGGTTCCTCCTAATGCAGGACAATGCTAGACCTCATGTGGCGGAGTGTGTCAGCAGTTCCTGCAAGAGGAAGGCATTGATGCTATGGACTGGCTCCCAGACCTGAATCCGATTAAGCACATCTGGGACATCATATCTTGCTCCATCCACTAATGCCACATTGCACCACAGACTGTCCAGGAGTTGGCAGATGCTTTAGTCCAGGTCTGGGAGGACATCCCTCAGGAGACCCTCTGCCACCTTATCAGGAGCCTGCCCAGGCGTTGTAGGGAGGTCCTACGGGCACGTGGAGGCCACACACACTACTGAGCCTCATTGTGACTTGTTTTAAGGACATTACATAAAGTTGGATCAGCCTGTAGTGTGGTTTTCCACTTTGATATTGAGTGTGACTCCATATCCAGACCTCCATGGGTTGATAAATTTGATTTCCATTGATAATTTTTGTGTGATTTTGTTGTCACCACATTCAACTATATAAAGACAAAAGAATTTCATACGATTAGTTCATTCATTCAGATCTATGATGTTTCATCTTAGTGTTGCCTTTATTTTTTTGAGCAGTGTATATCCAACATATCAGAAATATGACTTAACCCCTTAAGGACCAGGGGTTTTTCCGTTTTTTGCACTTTCATTTTTTCCTCCTTTCCTTTAAAAAGTCATAATTCTTTCAATTTTGCACCTAAAAATCCATATGATGGCTTATGTTTTGCGCCATCAATTCTACTTTGTAATGCCATCAGTCATTTTATCCAAAAATCTACGACGAAACAGAAAAAAAAAATAATTGTGCAACTTTTGGGGGCTTCTGTTTCTATGCAGTACATTTTTCGGTAAAAATGACACCTTATCTTTATTCTGTAGGTCCATACGATTAAAATAATTCCCTACTTCTTGTATAGGTTTTATTTTGTTGTACTTTTGGAAAAAATCATAACTACATGCAGGAAAATTTATACTTTTAAAATTGTCATTTTCTGACCCCTATAACTTTTTTTTTTTTTTCGCTTACGGGGCGGTGTGAGAGCTAATTTTTTGCACCATGATCTGAAGTTTTTAACGTTACCATTTTTGTATTGATCGGACTTTTTGATCGCTTTTTATTCATTTTTTTCATGATATAAAAAGTGACCAAAAATACACTATTTTGGATTTTTTTTTCACGTACACCATTGGCTGTGCGGTTAAATTAACGATATATCTTTATAATTCAGACATTTCCGCATGCAGCGACGCCACATATGTTTATTTTTATTTACAGTTTTTTTTTTTTTTTTTCTTTATGGGAAAAGGGGGGTGTTTTAAACTTTTATTAGGGAAGGGGTTAAATGATCTTTAACTTTTTTTTTTTTTTTTTTTGAAATGTTATAGCTCCCATAGGGGCTGAAGTTAAGTTGTTCATTTCTGTCTGACAACAGTTCTCTCTGCTGACACCTCTGTCTGTCTCAGGAACTGTCCAGAGGAGGAGCAAATCCCCATAGCAAACCTCTCCTGCTCTGGACATTTCCTGAGACAGAGGTGTCAGCTGATAAGTACTGGAAGGATTAAGATTTTTTAATAAAAGTAATTTACAAATCTCATTAACTTTCTGGAGCCAGTTGATGTGAAATTATTTTTTTGCACCGTACCCCTTTAAAAGCTGTTACTGTTGTACGACTTTACAAGAACTAAAGTCAGACTGGCTCCTGAAGTGGTTGAGATATGGGAGTTGAAGGTCTACAGATGTGTCTAGGATGGGTCTTGAGATCACAGAATTGTGATATGACCAGGAGGAAGATATGTTATTAGGACTGTTTCTTGGATCTTCAAATACATTTCCCCAGGATGAATATTACTTTTTAGCGTGTCCTGATCAAACATTTTTTTTTACGCTTTCTTGATACGCCCTTCTGTTCTGAAGAAATGAGGGTTTATAGTTTGTCCAAAAAGTCAGAGAATCAGTCAGATAGGTGAGAACTTAAAGGGGTACTCCACCCCTGGACATTCTAACCACCTATCCAAACGATAGGGGATAAGCCCGATGTTCTGAGCATTGATGTATAGAGCGCTGGGTTCGGACGGCTGTGGTCGCTTGTCACACCCCCTCCCATAGACCAGCCGGTACTGGCCTGAAGATCACGGGGGTCCCAGCGGCCGGACACCCCCCAGTGACCAGACCTCTTATCCTTTGGATAGGGGATAAGATGTCCTGAGGGGGAGTACTTCATTGATTTAAAAAAAATCACTATACTGTCAAAGGGTGTGAATGTTGTATATTGAGGGGCGTGCATACCTAATGCATACTCCCTGACTATAATCTGCTTGTGATTATATATATATTTTCCTGACGCAGATATATATATATATATATATATTTTTCTAAACGTACAGCTCATCCCGCAAAAAATAAGCCCTTACTCAATAGCATCGGACGAAAAATAAAAAAGTTACGGCTGTTGGAATATTAATGGCAGAAAAATAATTTTACTCAGAAAAGGAAAAAGAACATAGAAAGCTATATAAAATGGGTATCGCCATAATCGTACCGACCCACAGAATAAATATACCATAACTTTTACCGCACAGTGTACACCATAAAAAAAAAAAACAGAAATGTTCCAGTTTTTCACAATATTTTGGAGTTTTTCACAAAAATGTGCTAACAAAAATGCACAACTTTCTCAGAATTGCTCCGCTCAGAAAGTGTTCTTAGTTATTACCATTTAAAGAGACACATGTCAAAAAAAAAAAAAAAAGCCTGGTCATTAAAGGGGTTATCCACCATAAGGTGATTTTAGTACATACATGGCAGACAGTAATGGAAATGCTTAGGAAGGATCTGTGCTTGTCTTGGGGCTAAATGGCTATGTTGTGAGATTACCATAACACTGGCTAGCTTTTTGTGAACTTGTATTTCCTGTTTGACTTTTCTTTTTTTTTAAACAAATCCCACAATTCCATTTTCCTCCCTCCCACACATCAGCCACCCCACCCATTGAAACATAAATGAGCTGCATCCATTCAAAATACCAGGGTGCCTACAGCTGTTGCATTAGTTGCAGATTGATCCCTCCACCCATTGAAGCAGACAGGCTCCCTGTCATCAGCTGACTAGTGAGTCAGGTCTCGGCCGCATTGCAAGCTGGGAAAAATCTGAGACAACAGTCATTTTGTATGCTGGTAAACATAAATAGTGGCGTGTAAATCACAGAAGAATTGTGGGAAAACCGTCACACACAGGTACACACAATATATTATGAACTACACTAACTTTACAGCCCCTGCAGCATAGTCAAATAAAAAAAATTCCTGGAATACCCCTTTAAGGTAAAAAATGGGTCTGTCCTTAAGGGGTTAATTGCCTGAACTCAATCGGCTAGTGGATATATTTTGATAATTTCCCAAACATATGCATGGTAAGTCTAAAAATCTAAACATTCTGAAAATGACCTAAATGTAATCACTAGTGGGGAGATTTATCAAAACCTGTGCAGAGGAAGAGTGGTGCAGTTGCCCATAGCAACCAATCAGATTGCTTCTTTCATTTTCCACAGGCCTCTTTAGAGGCCTGTGGAAAATGAAAGAAGCAATCTGATTGGTTGCTATGGGCAACTGCACCACTCTTCCTCTGCACAGGTTTTGATAAATCTCCCCCTAGTTGACTATTTTCGAACAGTTAAAATCTTTGGGACACGTGTCTGTCTGTAATCATTCCGTTTTGACAGGATGACAACATATCGGTGCTATGTAAAGGCAAATTGTGGTGTGAACCCGGCCAATCCCAACTGAAAATTGCAATATACAAGTTCTATAATGGCCAGAAATAGTGCTACTTCCTATCTATATACTACTCATTGCTTATCCTGAAACTATACAATGGATGCTCTCTAATGGAAACAACATTTCTGCTGTGGAAAAAGTGCAGGAATGCCATTCCTATTCATTCATGCAGGACTCCAGCCTTGAGAATAACCCATAATGAGTCCTGTCTATACTGTAAGATCTCATAGCTGACATTTCAGAGCAAAAACCAAGCCATGGGTGGAAAGAACTGCCTGTAGAGCCCAGAGACAGGATTGTGTGGAGGCTACACAAAAATGTCTGCTTTACTGACAGTTCCCAAGAGCATAGTGGTCTTCATTACTCTTAAATAAAGGAAGTTTGGAACAACCAGCAGGGGTGTGGAAATAAAAAAAAAAAAAAACAACAAAAGGAGGGGACTAAAACGGAGCACAATCTACTTGTCCCTTATAAAAATACACTTGTCCTGGAACACAAAATAATTTCAAACAAAATAGTATGTAAATAAGGTCTTTTTGTTAATAGGCAGACCTAAAAGTACGGTACTCGTTTTTGCAAATTTTTTTCCTCTTCCCCTATAATAGCCATAACTCTTTTATTTTTCCCATCTACAGACCCATATGAGGGCTTGTATTTTGCGGGACCAATTGTACTTTATAATGACACCTTTCATTTTACCATAACACATGCGCTAAAAAAAAAAAATTGGTGAGATGAAATTCATTAAAAAAAAAAAAAAAATGCAAAAAAAAAAATAAATATATATATATATATATATATATATATATATATATTTTTTTTTTTTTTTCTTTTTACGCCATTCACCTTGTGGCCAAACTAACATGTTACTTAGATACTTTAGGTCAGCCCAATTTACAGCTATACCAGATTTGCATAGTTTAGGTCATGTTTTAATAATTTAAAGAAATTCTAAACTTTTCCATTTTTTTTTTAAATTGCCATTTTCTGACCCCTGTAATTTGTAATTTTTTCATATAGTGGGCTGTATGAGGGCTCATTCTTTGCGCCCTGATCATTTTGGTATTGATCAGACTTTTTGATCGCTTTTTACTTAATTTTTTCTGGGATATGATGTTATGAAAAAAAAAAAGGGGAGATTTGGTATATTTTTCCATTTAATCCATTGACCGTACAGGATATATTTTAATGGTTTGGACAATTATGCACGCGGCGAAACAAAATATGTTTATATTTATTATGTTTACATGTTTTTAGGTGGAAAATAGTAAAAGGGGGTAATTTGAACTTTTAACATGGAAATGGATATGAGAAGGAATCAGCAGGGCTAAGCGGTATACCGGTTCATACCGAATACCGAAATGTTTTCCCTGCACGATATGAATTTTTCCCATACCGCAATACTGGTTGGGCCCCTCTCCCCTCGAATGAATGAATTATCAGCCGCAGATGAGTTGCAGCGGCGCTTTAAATGAATGAGTTTGCGGCCGGCGGCGCTTTATATGAATGACTTGCGGGCCGCGCTTTAAATGAATGACTTGCGGGCCACCGGCGCTTTAAATGAATGAGATGTGAGCCGCGGCAAGCTGTCACCTCCCTCTGCAAGCGCTAAAAGCCTGTCTTTTAGCGCTTGCATGGGGAGCTGACAGCTTTCGGCTCGCAACTTAAAGGAAAACTGTCAGATGTTTTCTCCCGCACTATCCACAGGTACTGATGGATAGTGAGGGAGACGCTGATTCCAACAAGCCCTACCTTACCCAGATTCGCCCCCGGCCGTTTGCCCGCAATTGTAGTTTTATTCTATGTGTATATCTTGCTGTAACTGGCACGGGCGGGGCTTCTGCAGCTTACTGGCACTGACGTCAGTGCCGCTTATGAATATTCATCCCCCCTCCCTCCAGTTAGGAGCGGCGAAGAGAGGGAGAGCTGGAGGGAGGGGGGTGAATATTCATAAGCGGCTATGACGTCAGTGCCAGTTAACCTGCAGAAGCCCCATCCGTGCCAGTTACAGCAAGATATACACATAGAATAAAACTACAATTGTGGGTGAACGGCCGGGCGGATCCGGGTAAGGTAGGGCTTGTTGGAATCAGCGTCTCCCTCACTATCCATCAGTACCCGTGGATAGTGAGGGAGAAAATATCTGACAGTTTACCTTTAATCGTTTCCAGTGCTGGCGGCCCGCAAGTCATTCATTTAAAGCGCGGCCTGCAAGTCATTCATTTAAAGCGCGGCCTGCAAGTCATTCATTTAAAGCGCGGCCTGCAAGTCATTCATTTAAAGCGCCGGCGGCCCGAAAGTCATTCATTTTAAAGTGCCGCTGCTCGGAGGGGGGGGGGGGGTTGTTAGAGAAATATAGCAGCACCTGGGGGTCATATATGATTAGTTCCTCGGGGGGGGGGGGGGGGGGGGGGGCGGGGGGGGGGGGTAAATACCGTTTCCGCTCCATACACCCTCAGCACCGCCCTATTTTTATTTTTTTAGATAAGAGGGGGTTGTCAGTGCGGCTCTGCTTGCCCGAAGCAAGGCTAAATGATTAAAAAGTTCACCTGCCTGGTGCCCGCTACTGCATGTCCCATGGTCAGGCAAGAGGATTTCCCATCCCTGAACCAGGGCTCTTCCTATAACAGTCCGCCCCACCAAACTAAATAATCAGAAAAGAAGGGCTGGGAGATGACCAAGAACCCAATGGTCACTCTGGCGGAGCTCCAAAGACCCTGTGTGCAGATGGTCAACCATCACTACAGCATTCCACAATCAGGGCTTTATCAGGGCATAGTCACCAGAATAAAGCCTTTCAGTAAAAGACACAAAAACCTCATGGAGGGCTCTCAGGACTGTGAGAAGCAAGCTCCTCTGGTCTGATGAAACTACAAAAGTTTTGGCCTCAACTCCAAGCATCATGACTGGAGGAAACTAGACACTGCTTATCATCTGCCCAATACCATCCCTATAGTAAAAGGGGTACTCCACTTCTCAGCGTTTGTAATGTCAAAGCTTGTGACGTCATGGCCCCGCCCCTTGTTACATCACGCCCGGCCCCTTCAATGCAAGTCTATGGGAGGGGGCGGGCGTCACGTGCTCCCGGCCGGCTCCAGCGTTCGGAACAGTTTGTTCCAAACGCTGAGCAGCAGAGTGTGGTGGCAGTGTTATGCTGTGGTTGTCGGAGGCTTTTCAGGGTTTAGGGTAAGTTCAATGGAGCAAAAAGTAGATAGATATATTTTTATGGCCCGATTCATACTACAGAGATTCTCCATGGATTCCGCTTGCAGAAGCCTGCCATTGGTTTTAATGGGAGTTCCGCTGATCAGTTCACATGTTGGAAGTTCCGTAGAGGAACTTGTGACAAGGAGTTTGACTCCAGCAGATGGAATTTAAGCAACCTGTTCAAACATAGGCATTTATCTCTGGGGTCTCTGCACCTGCCTGTCGGGTCTTTGCTAAGAGTAGCTTGGGCACTCACTGGCTTACCCAAGCTACTGCTCCCCCCGCACCTCCCACTAACTGCTGTGGGCCTCTGGGCACCCTTGTGGGCATAGACTACCACCCCCATCATGGTCCTGATCTCAGAGCACTGCCAGACGCTGCTGCGGCATCTGATCACGCTTTGCTGTTTTCAGGTCTATGCTGAGACTAGCCCTGGGCACCTGCCATCCTCCCTGACAGCAGTGGGTGTTCGTATGCCCGCAGCACCATATCCTTGTGTTATATACACAATACTTTGAGACATTTTTCTGCTGCTCCAAGGACTCTTATAAACATTTATCAGTCACTGTATGATATATACTTATCCTAAGTAACTCTGCATAATGTATTCTTCATACATAGGGATATATCCATTTATGGGGGGGGGGGGGGGGGGGGGGGGGGGGGGGGCGATTTATTAAAACCTGTGCCGAGGAAAAGCTGAGCAGTTGCCCATAGAAACCAATCAAATTGCTTCTTTCATTTTTTAGAGACTTTAAATGAAAGAAGCGATCTGATTGGTTGCTATGGACAACTGGTCAACTTTTCCTCTGCACAGGTTTTGATAAATCTCCCCAATGTATAAAGAACCCTAAGGGTGCATGCACACCACGTTTTTGCAATGCAGTTCCCGTATCAGGTTTTTGATGAAAAACAGATTCATCAAAACCGGACTAAGCTGTATCAAAACGTGTGTACAAATTTCAACCTGTATAAGGTTAAAAACTGTATACGGCTTAAGAAATTATGTCCGGTTGTATCCGTTTTTTAAGAAAAAAATGTATACGTTTTTAACTTTTCACTCCATTTTGAATAAAGTTTCACTTGTTTGATTGAAATTCCAAGAAAAAAAACTGTGCAAAGTCAAAAACTGTATGGTGAAAACCGGATGGAATCGTACACACATACGGTTCTGTATGGTTCCCATTGACTCACAAATTGAAAAAGAACGTATACGGTTTAATACGGTTTTTCACCCGGAACAAAAAACGTGGTAGACTACGGTTTTGGGTACGGGTAAAAAATGGACGAAACCGTATAAGACACAAAATGGACTAAACCGGATGATGTGTTTGACATACGGTTTACAATGTTAAGTCAATGCATACGGTTTTCTATATGGTTCTGTACGGTTTTTAACTTGAAACCGTATATGGGAACTGTATAACAAAAACGTGGTGTGCATGCACACTAATACAGTATAGGCTCTCACAGTTGTAAGCACTGTTGACCCCATTATGAAGTGGTGGTCTGCATATACCCCCCTTACATAAAACAACATGACACAGGAGGTAATAATACACTGACTATTGTTAACCACAGATATAACTGAAATGATACTTGATGGAATTCACTATGCTGTATATGTACTATAACAAAGCTCTGGTATCTGCTGTTGGCACACGAACACCTGTTATCAGGTCTATGCTTCCATATTATGGATTATTTCTGCTCCATGCCAAAAATCATGGATCTAATGAGGAAATTTAGTGAGGAATTACCTCAGTGGGAACATCCTTAAAGGGGTACTCTGCCCCTAGACATCTTATCCCCTATTCAAGGGATAGGGGATAAAATGTCTGATTGCAGGGGGTCCTGCCTCTGGGGATCCCCACGATCTCTCTGCTGCACCTGGCGTTCGTTAAGAGCGTCGGGTTCAGCACCGGAGGCTCGTGACATCACGGCCACGCCCCCTCAATGCAAGTCTATGGGAGGGGCGTGGGGACCGTCACGCCCCCACCCATAGTCTTGCATTGAGGGGGTGTTGCCGTGACCTCACGAGTGGGGCATGACTGTGATGTCACAAGCCTCCACCCCGTATCGCCAGTCATACGGCACGGAGCGAAGTTCGCTCCATGCACCGGATGTCTTGGGTGCTGCAGCCAAAATTGCGGGGGTCCCCAGCGACGGGACCCCCGCCATCAGACATCTCATCCTCTATCCTTCGGATAGGGGATAAGATGTCTTGGGGCGGAGTACCCCTTTAATGCCAAGGGGATAAGATGTCTTGGGGCGGAGTACCCCTTTAATGCCAAGACAACAAAGGAGTGACTTAGGGACAACTGTGTGAATGCCCTGGAGTTGCGAAGCCAGAACCCAATTGGCCATCCCTGCGACAAATATTTGGCTTTTCACAACACAATAAGATGTCCAAATCCATTGCTAAATTCTATTGATAAATTGATAAATTTTACATAGCTGCTCTCCAATATGGTCCATCGGTGGGAGGATAATGTCTATATGCCCCAATGCAGCATATAGAAAGGCTTCACCTTTAACAATAACAGCAATGTTGTGAAAACATACAAATAGGTTATGTGGATCAGTGTCAGACATGTTAGAAGTAAATACAAAGAAATCTGAAAGCATATCCCCAATATTTACCTGTTTATGTATAGTGTTTTTCTGGTTGGTGTGTCTTTAAATAGGGCTCTATAAATAGGACTGTGGCAGTGAAGGTGTTAACCGTGTGATCCTAGCAGAATAAAATTGTGTTGCTCGGCGCCCTCTGCTGGCTGCTGACGTAGTGCTGTGCCCTGTGTGTATATATATATATATATATTTTTTTTTTTATCGGCATCTCTAATATTCATGCTGATGCATTTTGATGCTACAGAGCGATCATTTCCCCCTTGCCTTCCTTTTTGTTTTTGCCTTTTTTATAGCTGGTTGTATCAGTAGCTTGTGCCTATACCCAGACACAGAGCGGAATCCCCCCCTCTCCCTCCTTTCTTCCATCCCCCCCCCCCCCTTCCAGCTTCATCAGGAGGAAGAAAAAAAATATAATAACATTCAGGATACACAATGTATAGTTGCTGTGTAAGGTTGATGCTCCTGAATGGGAGAAGCCTGATACTCTCTGGCTTTTAAAGGCTGTTTTGTGGTGTGGGGGGCAGGGGGGGGTTACTTTTTGCAGGAGGGGGGTACAGAGAAAAAAAAAAAATCCTTGGAGATTAAGAATGTCTTCAGCGAAGAGGCCAAGAGGAAGGGTAAGTGAGAGGCTGAATGAGAGTGAAAGAGGAGGGGGGCTGTATAACCTCCCTTGTAACTGGCCTTGCTCCATCGCCATCTTAAGCCAGTGGTGCCTGCTGTAGTTGTCTGACTCAGGCTGCAGGCCCTTTAACCGCAGTGTCTTAAGACGGAGAAGCACGCTCCTTTTATCCTCGCCACAAGACTAAGTGGTGCTCGCCGCCTTAGGGACCCAGGATGCTTGCGGATACCCCTATCGACTGCCCATGGGAGCTCAGTGCTAGGTGAGAAAGTCCAAAGAGGGATTTCTGTTCTGAAACCCGTCCCCCTCCCAGATCCATCATCATCTCTTCTATGGGATGGAGGGAGATTTATTTTATTTATTTTTTTATTTATTGTTTTGGGGGAAGAAAAAAAAAAAAAGAAGAAAGAGACAAAGCAAAAAACCAAATCTGAATTGGGATTTTTGGCCGGGGAACGGGTGTCATGCCTTTGTGTATATGTTGCAAGTTTGAGAACGAGTCTTCAGTTGCAGATGTGGCTGTAAATCTGTGTTTTGTACACGAAACTGCGTAGATTCCGCTTCTCCGTCAGGAAATACATAGATGCCAGGGATTGTCGTGCTGCGATAGAATAGAAATGCTGGAATAAGCAGGAATCTCGTCCCAGGGAGTGCAGTATGTTACCTGTTTATCTCTGTGTGGGTGTGTATGCCTGGTCAGAATGCATAGAGACAGTAGTGTGTGGACATAGAGCCGTGTTTCCCAACCAGGGTGCCTCCAGCTGTGGCAAAACTACAACTCCCAGCATGGGCGGTGTAGGTTTGGCAACAGCTGGAGGCACCCTGGTTGGGAAACACTAACATAGCAAGCTTGGCAGAAATCTTTTCTCTATGTATTGTGGGTATATGTTGAATTTCGTCAAGTGTCGCAATAGAGACAGTGTACTATATCCTCCTGGGTCATGTTGTTTTATGTAAGGGGGTATGTGCAGACCACCACTTCCTTTTTGGGTCCACAGTGCTGACAACTATGAAGTATCAGCCGTCAACTCTGCCCTTATTATGTTTTTTATATAGTCAGGGATCATTGACACTTATTTCTATACATAAATATATATTGCTATGTATGAGGAATACATTATGCAGGTTTAGGTTAATAAAAAAATAATATATATATATATATATATATATATATATATATATATATATATATATATTTCAGTGTTTCCCAACCATTGTGCCTCCAGCTGTAGCAAAACTACAATTCCCAGCATGCCCGGACAGCCTTCGGCTGTCCGGGCATGCTGGGAATTGTAGTTTTGCAACAGCTGGAGGTAGCCTGGTTGGGAACCCCTGATATATATGTGATTGTGTGTGTGATCCAATGTGATAAAAGCTCCTGTCAGAGTCATTAGAGTAAAATATTTTAAAATGTTATGTATATGGGGCATTATGAGTCTCTCTAAATAGACATTGCGGGCTCTAGATGATGCCACCCAGGAGGGTTCAGGGTTTGTATTAATAAATGTCATGGTTACTTAGTCCTTGAGAATGAATTAAAGGGGTATTTCTGGAAAAAACTTTTATATATATATATATATATATCAACTGGCTCCAGAAAGTTAAACAGATTTGTAAATTACTTCTATTAAAAAATCTTAATCCTTTCAGTACTTATGAGCTTCTGAAGTTAAGGTTGTTCTTTTCTGTCTAAGTCTTCTCTGATGACACCTGTCTCGGGAACCGCCCAGTTTAGAAGCAAATCCCCATAGCAAACCTCTTCTAAACTGGGCGTTTCCTGAGACACGTGTCATCAGAGAGCACTTAGGCAGAAAAGAACAACCTTAACTTCAGAAGCTCATAAGAACTGAAAGGATTAAGATTTTTTTAATAGAAGTAATTTCCAAATCTGTTTAACTTTCTGGACCCAGTTGATATATATAAAAAAGTTTTTTTCCTGGAATACCCCTTTAAAGTTACATCACTTTTGAGCCATATATATATCATACTGAATGTACACATTTTTGACAGTTAATATTGGATACTTGTTTTTTTTTAAAATATGTAATCAGTGAGAAAACATTATATAACTTTAAAATATAATTTTGAGCAATTTGCATTTTGGAAAAAGAAAACCGCCTAAAATGGCCCAGATTTATCAAACTGTGTGAGGGAAAAAGTGAAGGGATTTTTCCACAGCAACCAATCACAGCTCAGCAAACGAGCTCTGGTAAAGTGAAAGCTGAGCTGTGATTGGTTGTTATGGGAAAATCACTCCACTTTTCTCTCACCCAGTTTGATAAATCTGGGCCACAGTTTGTTTGTTTGTTTTTTATACCTCTTTTTTTCTACTTTTCTCCTGGCAAAGTTGTGTACAAAGGGGGAGATTTATCAAAACCTGTCCAGAGGGAAAAATTGCTGCGTTGCCCATAGCAACCAATCAGATAGCTTCTTTCATTTTTCAGAGGGCTTTTTTAAAAATGAAAGAAGCGATCTGATTGGTTGCTTTGGGGCAACTTTTCCTCTGGACAGGTTTTGATAAATTTCCCCCTATAGAGCCCAAGTTGTATTGTATGGAGGCTGTATGGAGCCTCTGTATGCTGCTGTACAGACTCTACCATGTGCAATGTTTCTAGGGGAGAAAATCTCCCCTGAGGCTGGGTTCACATCACGTTTTTACCAATACGGGACCGCATCCGGCTGGGGGGAGCTAAAGCCTTGCGCTCCCGTATTCCTGCCGTAAGCCGCCCGTATGTAGTTCATTTCAATGAGCCGACCGGAGTAAAACGCTGACTCCGGTCGGCTCATTTTTGTCCCATATGCGGTTTTCCCACCGCACCTAAAACCGTAGTCGACCACGGTTTGAGGTCCGGTTTAAAACCGCATATGGGGCAAAAATGAGTCGACCGGAGTCAGCGTTTTACTCCGGTCGGCTCATTGAAATGAACTACATACGGGCGGCTTACGGCAGGAATACGGGAGCGCAAGGCTTTAGCTCCCCCCAGCCGGATGCGGTCCCGTATTGGTAAAAACGTGATGTGAACCCGGCCTAATATTTTTTTTTATAATACCTGATATATCCGACAGAGGTTAAAAGTAGGGATCAACCGATATCGATTTTTTTTTTTAGGGCCGATACCGAAAATCTGTGGCCTTTCAGGCCGATTGCCGATAATTTATACCGGAATATCGTAGTAAGTTATCAGCTATTTCTCCACCCCCCCTGGCCCCGAAGAAGTGGCTGCGCTTTAAATCAATGAACTGCAGCGGCTTTTGCGGGGCCAGAGACCGCCGACCCCACCCGCTTCTCTCCCCCTGCCTGTCCTGGGGTCCTCCTGAGTCTAACCACCACCGCCGCTGCCCCATTGCCTCCCCCATCCCCGGTTTTATAATTACCTGTTCCCGGAGTCCACGCTACTTCTGGCTCCAGCGGCGTCCTGAGCTGTTACTATGCGCATTGACGGTGACGTCGCGTTGAGGACGTCACCAGTCATTGCGCAGCGCAACGCAGGACACCGTAGGAGCCAGAAGTAGCGCGGACCCCGCGCCCGGGAACAGGTAATTATAAAACCGGGGATGGGGGAGGCAATGGGGCAGCGGTGGGGGGGCTCTGCGGTGTGGCGGGGGATTATCGGATTATCGGCAAGGTAGTTGACGATAATGTCCAAAATCGTGAATATCTGCCAAGCCGATAATCGGTCGATCCCTAGTTAAGAGTATCTTTTTGGCCTCCATTAAGAATGTATGCGGAGGGGTCCACTGCATGGAATTGCCCAGGCCTTTGTGCTCCTCCATTGAAATGGATCCAGAAAAAAAGACATAAATAATGTGAAGTATATGTCTTTATACTATGGGACCCTATGGTGGATGGAGTTTACCTTGGACATACAGGTGTGGCATTGCTTCACTGCTTCACTGATAGGGCTTTTCTTTGAGAATGAAGTGTATAACTAGCTCTTTATGGTTACATGACAGTGCATGTTTTTTTTTTTACCAAGTCATTCATACACATAAAATAGATATGTGTATGGATGACTTGAGAAAAATAAACCAACAGCTAGCTCTCATGGGAACAGGCCATTCCTTTTTTTTTCTCCAACCTCTGCCATTAAAGGGGTACTCCATTGGAAAACATTTTTTTTTTTAAATCAACTGATGCCAGAAAGTTAAACAGATATGTAAACTACTTCTATTTAAAAATCTTAATCCTTCCAGTACTTATCAGCTGCTGTATTCTACAGAGGAAGTTCTTTTTTTTTTTTGGATTTATTTTCTGTCTGACCGCAGTGCTCTCTGCTGACACTTCTGTCCATGTCAGGAACTGTCCAGAGCAGGATAGGTTTGCTATGGGGATTTGCTTGTTGGTAAAATGGACAGAGGTGTCAGCAGAGAGCACTGTGGTCAGACAGAACGGAAATCCAAAAAGATAAGAACTAGCTGATGAGAAGCAGCTGATAAGTACTGGAAGGATTAAGATTTTTATATAGAAGTAATTTACAAATCTGTTTAACTTTCTGGCACCGGTTGATTTGAAAAAAAATGTTTTCCAGCGGAGTACCGCTTTAAAGGGCAGTTGTAGGCCACAATACACATGAGGTCGCTAGGTGATCCCATCTATTTTAGTGATTTTTTATGACTTTTCTTAGTCTGAATGTGTATGACTGTTCAAAATCAGTTGTGTCACAAAGGTTACATTGTCGTCCCAGTTACATTATTTTTAGTGCAGCTTTATGCTACAGCCGACTTATGTGTCTGCATGTACAGTGATCCCTCAACTTACAATGGCCTCAACATACAATAGTTTCAACATACAATGGTCTTTTCTGGACCATTGTAAGTTGAAACCAGACTCAACATACAATGACAATCTGGACAAAGACAGTCCAGATCTGTGAAACTTGTCACTGGCCAAGAGAACTGACCAATCAGAATGGGCAATTTACTGGTAAAAAACCATGTATTACTGAAGTGTATGCACTGACTGATGTCTGGTAGCGCCCCCTACAGTACAGGGAGGTATTACATGTTCTGTACACTTTACCTGTACCAGGGTTAGCTGCTCCTTTGGACATCAGGTGAGGGCGGCTCCATGTTACTTTTTTAGGACACTGTGTGTACTGTACAGGACCCTGAAGAAGCTCCTGTCCTCTACATAGACCAGTGTTACCCAAGCAGGGTGCCCCCAGCTGTTGCAAAACTACAACTCCCAGCATGCCCGGACAGCCTTTGGCTGTCCGGGCATGCTGGGAGTTGTAGTTTTGCAACAGCTGGAGGCACCCTGGTTGGGAAACACTGACATAGACAGTGATTACAGCTCCCAGCAGATCTTTCCTACTTTTATATGTAAGGATTTGCTTTATCTGTATTAGTTATCTACTTATTTTTCTTTCATTCTCACTTTTTCCTATTTTTGGATGACATTTTTGGAGCTTTAGAACCAATTACCAGGTTTCCATAGAGTTCTGGTCTCAACATACAATGGTTTCAACATACAATGGTCGTCCCAGAACCAATTAATATTGTAACTTGAGGGTCCACTGTACACTGATCAATTTAAGGTAAAATGACATTTCTGGAGAACCCATTGAAATTGTCTATTTTTTTTAATCCGAATTGTAAAATGTCATGTACCTCTAATGATTGGCATTACTTGTCTTATAGGAACATTATGTGTGGATAGGGTTCATTCACTGGTGACGATAATTGATCAATGGCCTATATTTATCAATCTGTCTGAGACAAAAGCTGTCTGGTTTGCCCATAGTCATTTTGATTGGTCGCTATTGCCATCAATTTTAGTACAGATTCTATTGCATATAGATAGTTACCAGGGTAGTAGAGTTCAGGAATCCTGCTTCTTTTTCTTGGTAAACTTATGGGACATGGCACAATGATAAAGATGGTGTGTTTTTCATAAAAAAATAATAAAAAAATAAAAAAAAACTCTAGATGTAATGAAAAAATGAAAAAAATGTACAGAAGAACAAAAAAAAAAAAAATATATATATATATATATTTATATATATATATATATATATATATACCGGTATATAAATATATATATATGTTCATACATATACTTTTTGTTCTCCTGGTGTTTTTTAAAGTACATTTTTTGCAATGTTTTAGATGTCCTATATATGAACGAGCCCTAATGCTACAAAAAATATGGGCCCAGTTTTTCAATCCAAAAACTGTCTGGTTTTGCCTATAACAACCAATCACAGCTCAGCTTTCATGTTACCAGGGCTCGATATTAAGTTGTGATTGGTTGTTATGGACAAAACAAACATTAAAACAAATTCATAAATCTGGGCCATGGTGTTTTGCAAAAAAATGCAGTGTGTGAAATATGCGCAGATTTGATTTGTAACTGCAGATTAGAAGCGGTGCTCAGTCATTTAGTTTACATTAAAATCTGCAGCAGAAAATCCTGCGCATCAAATCTGCGTACTTGTGAATGTACCCTAAGAGTTGTTATTTCTGGACGTAAAAGGGTGCATTTACACCATGTTTTGTGCCTCCGTGGAACAGATAAGGCAGGAGAAGCTTAAAGGGGTACTCAGGTGGAAAACTTTTTTTTTTTTTTAAATCAACTGCTGCCATATAGTAAACAGATTTGTAAATTACTTCTAGCAAAAATTCTTAATCCTTAAAGTACTTATTAGCGGCTGTATACTACAGAGGAAATTCTTTTCTTTTGGGATTTCTTTTCTGTCACTACCATAGTGCTCTCTGCTGACACCTCTGTCCATTTTAGGAACTGTCCAGAGCAGCATATGTTTGCTATGGGGATTTTCTCCTGCTCTGGACAGTTCCTGACATGGACAGAGGTGTCAGCAGAGAGCACTTTGGTCATGACAGAAAAGAAATCCCCCAAAAAAAGAATTTCCTCTGTAGTATACAGCTGCTAATAAATACTGGAAGGATTAAGAATTTTTAATAGAAGTTATTTACAAATCGGTTTAACATTCTGGCATCAATTGATTTTTAAAAAAATAAAGTTTTCCACCGGAGTACCCCTTTAAAACAACATGCCTATGTATTCCTGCCAGACCCCATTCATTCCAATGGCCTAGAGGCCTCTCAATGACAACCCTATCCGACTTTTGGCCTGGAGTTATAAGTGTAGCAGGCCACGATTTTCAGTCCGGGCCAAAAGTTGGATACAGTTAGAAAATGAACCATACTGAGTCACTAGGGGGCGCTCTGTTTGGTTCATTGGATTGAATGGGATTCAGCATGCTTCCGGCACAAATACATCGGCAGGTGCTTTTGAGCTCCACCTGCCGGATCTGCGACACGGGGGAATAAAATGTAGTATGAATGCACTCTTAGGCTGGGTTCACACCACGTTTTTGCAATACAGTTCCCGTATGCAGGTTTTTGATAAACCGATTCCTCAAAACCTGACTAAACTTTATCAAAACACGTGTACAAATTTTAATCCGTATACGGTTTAAAAAATAATGTCCGGTTGCATCCGTTTTTTAAGAAAAAAAACGTATACGTTTTTAACTTTTCACTCCATTATGAATAAAGTTTCACTTGTTTGATTGAAATTCCAAGAAAAAAGCTGTGCAAAGTCAAAAACCATATGGTGCAAACCGGATGGAACCGTACGCACATACGGTTCTGTATGGTTCCCATTGACTCCCATGTTAAAAAAAATAAATAAAAAATATACGTTTCAATACGGTTTTTCACCCCGACCAAAAACCGTGGTAGATTACGGTTTTGGGTACGGGAAAAAAAACTGCCAAAACCTTACAGGACGCAAAACGGACACAACCGGATGCATCATTTGACATAAGGTTTTCAATGGAGAGTCAATGCATACGGTTTTCAATACGGTTCCGTACGGTTTTCAAATTGAAAACGTATACGGGGACTGTATTGCAAACACGTGGTGTGAACTCTGCCTTAGTCAGTTTCCTTGTCTTCATATTGAATGATTTTATATGATGCTAAGTTAGATTGTAATACAGTATATCCCGTTCTCACTTATGCAGTATGATGTCACTAGAGTTCTAAGCCAAGAGACCCTCCTAAAACATTAGACTACTACCATATAGCAGCACATCATGAGTGCAGCGTAGGTTCCCCGCAGAGAAACGGCTAAGGCTGTGTTCACACAGCCATTGTGCTCTCTTTTTTTGCGCCAAACTGACCCTGTAAGGGTCTGAGACAACTGACACCTTCGTATCCTGACAAATCCCATTGACTTGATTGGGGTCCATCAGGTGTCCTGTATTTCACTGGAGTTGAGTATAGAAAAAAATATATAGGTAATACATTATTTTTTTTCTTCAGTTAAAGGGGTACTCCACTGGTCAGCGTTTGGAAGTAAATGTTCCGAACGCGGTTTTCACGCTGCGGGGGTCGGTCACGCCCCCCCCTTGTGACATCACTGCCACGCCCCCTCAATGCAAGCCTATGGGAGGGGGACGTCACGCCCCCTCCCATAGACTTACATTGAGGGGGCGTGGCAGTGACATCACGAGGGGCATGGCCGACCCCCGCATCGCGAAAAAACAGGCCAGTGGAGCACCCCTTTAACTCTCATCCTTCCAACTGAGCTCCCTTTAGCAGAGCACAACGGCCGTGTGAACGACCCCTAACCTGAGTATACCTTACCCCTGATGTTTTGGGGCCAATAATTTTGACAAACATGCAGCAAAACCACAATTTTATTCTGTAGTTATTCTGACCTCTGCTGTCCATTTTAGGAACTGTCCAGAGCAGCATATGTTTGCTATGGGGATTTTCTCCTTCTCTGGACAGTTCAAAAAATGGACAGCAGAGGTCAGCAGAGAGCACTGTGGTCGTGACATCAGAGAAATCCAAAAAGAAAAGAATTTCCTCTGTAGTATACAGCCCCTAAAAAGTACTGGAAGGATTAAGATTATTTAATAGAAGTAATATACAAATCTATTTAACTTTCTGGCACCAGTTGATTTAAAAAAAAAAAAAAAAAAAGTTTTCCATGAGAGTACCCCTTTAACCATTGGATCCCCAATTGATCCTTGGATCAAAGGGATAGCCATGCTATTGTTGTGATCAGTGACATCCCTGTATTCCAGCCTTGTTCGTTGAATGTGATCTATATACCACCAATGTTACTGGTTGGTGGAGATCTAGGAGTGCAGTGATATGGAGATGGCCCTTTGTTCACCACTTCCTATGTGACTGCAGTGCATTTGTGTCTTCATAAAAATCGAGTAGCGCTTAGGCTGGAGTTGGCACATGCTGATGTAGTAAACTTGCCAAGCACTGGCGAATGCTGGTCTGTGATTTATCGGTCTCAGAGGCTTTGGATGGATGTGTGCATATAGACTTGCTGTACCATTTTACATTAAAATTATAAACTAATGACTTTAATATAGTTTTTTTTTTCCTCTTTCATATAAGATAACTGGTAGGAAATGTAGTGGCTGTACTTCAGTATACACAATGAGGCGCTGATATAAAATTGTGGATTAATGGTTCTAATAGTCTCCTTCCTCCCCCCTTTTCTTCTCTGTGCAAGTAGCAATTTGGGTGGGGAATGCAAACCTCTCCAAAGCTTTAACATTGCCCTAAAGCAGTGCTTCTCAATTATTTTCTGTCATGCCCCCCCTAGGAAGAAGAAAACATTTTGCGCCCCCCCGCGCGACTGTAAATAGTATCATTTGTCTATAAAATTGTTATAAGAACTCTGCATAACACTGTATCCTTATTAACGTATATGAGGCTCTGTACACTGACAACAAGCAGGGCTCTGTACACTGACAACAAGCAGTGCTCTGTACACTGAGGACAAGCAGGGCTCTGTACACTGACAACAAGCAGGGCTCTGTACACTGAGGACAAGCAGAGCTCTGTACACTGACAACAAGCAGGGCTCTGTAAACTGACAACAAGCAGGGCTCTGTACACTGACAACAAGCAGGGCTCTACACTGACAACAAGCGGGGCTCTGTACACTGACAACAAGCAGGGCTCTGCACACTGACAACAAGCAGGGCTCTGTACACTGACAACAAGCAGGGCTCTGTACACTGACAACAAGCAGGGCTCTGTACACTGACAACAAGCGGGGCTCTGTACACTGACAACAAGCGGGGCTCTGTACACTGACAACAAGCGGGGCTCTGTACACTGACAACAAGCGGGGCTCTGTACACTGACAACAAGCAGGGCTCTGTACACAGACAACAAGCAGGGCTCTGTACTCTGACAACAAGCACGGCTCTGTACAATGACAACAAGCGGGGCTCTGTACACTGACAACAAGCGGGGCTCTGTACACTGACAACAAGCAGGGCTCTGTACACTGACAACAAGCGGGGCTCTGTACACTGACCACAAGCGGGGCTCTTTACATGGAGGACAAGCAGGGCCTGTACGAGAGAGAGCAGGGCGGCGGGCGCACTGCTCAGTGGCACAGTGAACTCGGACATGGTGGGCTGCTGCGCTTAGACGTGAGGTCATGTCACCCCGGTAACGTGACCTCACGTCTGAACGTAGTAGCGCGCGACGAGTTCAAAGCGCCTCTCCCAGGCAGGCACACTGACAACCCAGGGCCGTAAGTAAGATCCAGCTGTAGAGTTGCTAGGCAACCGACGCCATGTGGGACGCCGCTTGCGAGTGAGTCGGGCCCCCCTTTACGGAGCCAGGGGGGGGCGAGCCCCACTATTTGAGAAGCACTGCCCTACAGAAATGAAAAGTAACCTTGTGTATAGCAATTCGGGAAAAACTGTTATACCTTGAGGCTAAGTTTCTACTTGTTTTTATTTTATTTTTTTTCCCCAAAAAAAATGCTAAAACGGCCTCCATGGCATTTTTTCATTGAAAAAACGCTGAGGCCAGATGTTAGCTGTAAATCAATGAGAAATCACAAAGTTATTTTTCCACTTTGCATTTTTCAGTTTGCCATTTTTTTTAATCCTTTTGGCATCTTTTCACTCTTTTTTAGCTCCTTGGCGGTTTCGCAAAGTCGCAGCATGTGGAGCCTATGGCGTTTTTTCCCCCTTAAATGAAGGCGTTTTCTCCCATAGAAGTCTATGGGAGTAAAAAAATGGCAAGAAAAACTTTTATTTTGTAGGGTACGATTAAAAAAAATAATAATAAAAAAGATACAGTAGTGATGAAAAAAATTGTATCTAATGACATTTATCTTTTTTATTGCTAAATTTGTATTGACTTTTAAAACAGGGATCAATTTATGTGGACGGGCAGGGACCAAAAAATGTAGCCAACAATAATAAAAATGTTGTGTGTGTGTGTGTGTTTTTCACTCTTTTTTTTTTTTTTTTTTTTTTTTAGGTAGTACTACTCCCAGCATGGAACACACTTTTCCATGATTGGAGTAGTAGTACCTGTACTTCTGACACCCGTTGCAATCCTCCTGTACCTATTCATATTTCCCACAGAGCTGTGATTGGCCAGATGGTTCCAGCCAATCACAAATCTGTGGGAAATATGAATATGTATATATACGTCTGTGCAGGGGACCATAGAAGAGCGGCCGCCTCATCTATACATTATACAGGAGGATTGCAACGGGTGTCAGAAGTTCAGGTACTACTACTCCAATCACTCGCTGCGATCTGTCTATTAATGCAGGTACTACAGCTCCCAGCATGGAGCAGAGTGTGCTACATGTTGGGAGCAGTAGTACCTGCAGTTAAGGACAGATCACAGTGGGTGTCACTCCTGACATCTGCTGCGATCATCCTTCATCCCTGAGATGCGGAGCGGCTTTCTCCTGCGCTCGCATCTCTGTTCTGTACTCCGGCCGGCCACTCACCATTCATATTTCCCGGTGAGAGTGAGGATTGGCTGCCACCATCCGGCATTTCTATTCACATCACTGGCCGGCCCAGAGTATAGTGTTGAGATGCGAGCGCTGTATAGAGCCGCTCTGCATCTCTGCTAAATTATGGACGATCGCATCGGGTGTCAGGAGTGACACCCGGGGTGATCTGTCTATTAGTACAGGAACTACTACTCCCACCATGGAACAGTGTGTTCCATGCTGGGAGTAGTAGTACTACCTAAAAAATATTTTTTTTAAAGGGAAAAATACACACACACACTACATTTTTATTATCGTCGGCTACATTTTTAGTGCCCTGATCCCTGTTTAAAAATGAATAAAAATGTAGTTATAAAAAATATGAATTTTGTTAAATCATTTTTTTCCATCACTACTGCATCCCAAGAAAGTTAGAAAAAACATGAAGGGGCCAAAAAATGCAATTTCCACTCAAAGGCAAAAAACGCAAGAAAAAAATGCCAAACATAGGAAAATGCTGTGGCGTTTTTTTTCTTGCATTATTTTTGGCCACAAAAAAAAAAAACAAGTAGAAACTTAGCCTGATCTTACAGACCTTACAGTAATCTTTACAGACCTCACTGTTCTAGTTCATTGTATATTTCACTATATATATATATATATATATATATATATATATATATATACAGTGGTCCCTCAAGTTACAATATTAATTGGTTCCAGGACGACCATTGTATGTTGAAACCATTGTATGTTGAGACCAGAACTCTATGGAAACCTGGTAATTGGTTCTGAAGCCCCAAAATGTCACCCAAACAATAGGAAAATGTGAGTAATAAAGAAAAATAAGTAGATAACTAATACAGATAAAACAAATCCTTACATATAAAAGTAAGAAAAAGCTGCTGGGAGCTGTAAATCACTGTCTATGTCAGTGTTTCCCAACCAGGGTGCCTCCAGCTGTTGCAAAACTACAACTCCCAGCATGCCCGGACAGCCAACGGCTGTCCGGGCATGCTGGGAGTTGTAGTTTTGCAACAGCTGGAGGTACCCTGCTTGGGAAACACTGGTCTATGTAGAGGACAGGAGCTTCTTTGGGGTCCTGTACGGTAGACAAAGTGTCCCAAAAAGTAACATGGAGCCGCCCTCACCTGGTGTCCAAAGGAGCAGCTAACCCTGGCACAGGTAAAGTGTACAGAACATGCAATACCTCCCTGTACTGTAGGGGGCACTACCAGACACCAGTCAGTGCATGCACTTCAGTAATACAGGTGTTTTACCAGTGAATGCCCATTTTGATTGGTCGGTTCTTCCTGCCTTTGACAGGTATCACAGATCTGGACTGTCTGTACATTGTATGTTGAGTCTGGTTTCAAGTTACAATGGTCCAGAATAGACCATTGTATGTTGAAACTATTGTATGTTGAGGCCATTGTAAGTTGAGGGATCACTGTATATATATATATATATATATATATATATATATATATTAATAATTTTTTTTCTTATTTTATTATCCTATTATGTTATCCATAGTGATCAAATTGTAAGATTGTAAAGCTGTGTTTTCATTGATGTTTCTTTAGCTCTGTCTCCGGTAGTCAGCTGTGAATAGGACCATGTATAGGGTGTTATCAGAGGTATCCAGAAACGTGTAGGTTATCTTGCTGTCATCATTGTGTCCTCTTGTGTAGGACCATACGGTACAATCTGTTGCCCAGGAATGGTGGATGATTTCATGGTACAGTCACCCCCCAAGTGTGAATTCACCCTCACTCAGCCTGATGTTTGTCTTTACATTGGCCAGTTTGTCACTATTCTAGATACCTGCTGCATTACCATTTACATGTATTAATAGCCTTTCATCTTTCCTTTTCAGCCTCCCTCCTCCAAAAAGCTTGATGGTTCTCGGACCTACCATAAGCTGCCGAATTCCAAGGTGAGGTCAACATCCGAAAAGCGCCCCAAAAAGAAGGTGGATTCTGAGAGCAAGCAGGAGAAGGCTAATCGGATCATCTCTGAAGCCATTGCCAAAGCTAAGGAGAGGGGCGAGAGGAACATCCCACGGGTCATGAGCCCTGAGAACTTCCCAAGTGTTTCCTCTTCAGAGGGTAAAGAGGAGAAACGGGGGAGAAAAGCAAAATCCAAACCCAAGGAGAAGGAGAGTAAGAAAACCAAAGCTGGGCTGACCTCCAAACTTAAAGAGAAGAAGAAAATCGGGTAAGGGTATAAAGTGATTCTTTTCATACTAACTGTTATAGACATTGATGGCATGCACAGGGTATGGGTCCTGCACCTATGTTAAGAACAAGGTTTCCATATCACCTCCCTGGCCCTTGCATCCACTTGGAGAATGAATGGAGAGCTTGTGTGCATCTCTCTTCACTTCTATGGGACTTATAGAAAAAGCAGATAAGGTGGCCGTGGACCCCCCTTTTCCACAATGATTGCAGAGGTGGGTCCTCTTCGGTCAGACATTTATGACCCATATTGTGGAAATACCATAAATGTCTGTGATGGGAATATCCCTCTAATAATCTGCATAAAATTATGTAAATATGCAGGATGTAAAGACAGGAATTAACACAATGGACACATGTAAAACATGTAAGAAATGTGCCAGTAGAGTGGAAGAGACTCTAACAATTTTTTTTTCGCCCACATGGAAATCGACCGCGGTCAATTTATGATGCTCATACCCTGCAGATTTATGGTGGATTTTCTCCATTGACTCAAAATGCTATAAATTTTCTACCTGCAAATTCAGATGAGAAGTCTGCAGCATATCTGTCCTGTAGCCATATGCATAAAGCAAGATCACACAAACAGGTTTAAAGAGCATAATATATGGTCGATCTGAGTTGGACATTCACAGGAAAAAACTTTTTTTTTTATATCAACTGGCTCCAGAAAGTTGAACAGATTTGTAAATTAGTTCTATAAAAAAATCTTAATCCTTCTAATAATGTTCAGCTGCTGAAGTTGAGTTCTTTTCTGTCTGGCAACAGTGCTCTCTGCTGAAATCTCTGCTTGTCTCGGGAACTGCTCATAGAAGAGGTTTGCTATGGGGATTTGCTTCTACTCTGGACAGTTCCCGAGACAGGTGTCATCAGAGAGCATAAAGAACAACTCAACTACAGCAGCTCATAAGTACTGAAAGGATTAAGATTTTTTTAATAGAAGTCATTTACAAATCTTACAAAAAAAGAAGGTTGCAGCAGCACTCTTGGTCAAAAAAAATTGAGGCTCTTAGCGCACCTTTTGATCAAAATGTGTCCCCCCATCCACCACGCGGAGGTGGCCTCATTTCGAATGGGACCCTGACACACATTCTGAGCCTAAGTCATAACACTCACCTCTGCTGGGCATATAGCCTCTGACTGGGTGACATGCTGGATCCCTTATCAATTTAAAATACCTCCTGTGAAAAAGGGGAGGGGTGCATGGCTACAAAGGGTGCCATTCCCCCTAAATTGCACATAAAAAAAAACAAAAAGAAAAATAGCCAGCACAACTACCTAATACACACTTCTTTTTGTTTTAATTTACAAATCTGTTTAACTTTCGGGAGCCAGTTGATATATAAAAAAAGTTTTTTCCTGGAATACCCCTTTAAAGATTGAACCGCAAAAGAGTGCTTCTGTCTTCACTTCCTATTCTATATAACGTGATTGTCGTTCATCTCACTTTTTTAATGCTATAGATGTTAAAATAGTTGTAGTTTCTTCAATATTTACTAGTACTTATATCTGCCTTGCCATACTATTAGTAGCTTTATTACCCCCTTTGCCAATTTTTCACCTCCTGTGCCACTTCATCATCCCCCCTTTACTACCCCTTTTTCCATCTCATTTCCCCTCCTTGATCTACCCCTGTGCCATTTCATCCCATTCCTTATCACCCCCTGTCCCACCTCATCCTCACCTCCGCCATTTCATTATCCCCCTTCATCACTCCCATGTCATTTCATCCCCCTCTTCATCATCCCCTGTACCATTTCATTAACCATTTTAATCACTCCATCATCACACACCTGGCCTTTGCCTCTCTGTCCAGCTCTGGGAGGCTCAGCAGCTACCGCTTATCTTCTGACAAATGTCATCCTCGACAGTCCCGGCAGCCACCACTGCTCACTGATTTAAAGTGGCTGCGACACCGGCTGCCAGTTCAAGATCAGGCAGCACGGGCCATGGTCACCTAAGAATATTGCCCAGTGGCTGCTGCTGCTGGGGAATAAGATGATCCTGTGACACCCCTGGAGGCTGCTACCGACACACTAATGTGTTGTGGCACCCAGTTTGGAAAGCACTGCCCTATCCACTGTATAGGAAATAAGTGTCTGGTTGTGGGGAGTCCGACATCTGGGACCCCTTGAGATCTCCAGAACGTCCAACACAGCACTATGAACATTCCTATTCAGACCCCTTGCTATGACACTTGAAATTTATCTCTGGGGTCTCCCATTTCTCTTGATCATCTTTTAGATGTTTCTACACCTTGATTGGAGTCACCTGTGGAAAATTCAGCTGATTGGACAGGATTTAGAAAGTCACACCCCTGGCTTTATAAGGTCTCACAGCTGACAATGCATATCAGAGCAAAAACCAAGCCATGAGGTTGAAAGAATCGCCTGTAGAGCTCAGAGGCTGGATTGTATGGAGGCACAGATCTCGAGAAGGGTACAAAAAATTTTCAGCTGCACTTCCCAAGAGAAAAGCAGCCTACATAATTCTTAAATGGAAGAAGTCTGGAACCACCAGGACTCTTCCTAGATCTGGCTGTCTTACCAAACTAAGTTACTAGGGGAGAAGAGAGATTATCAAGAACCCAATGGTCACTCTGGCTGAGCTCCAAAGATTCTGTGGGCAGAAAGGAGAAACTTTTGGAAGGTCAACCATCACTACAGCACTGGGCTTTATAGCAGAGTGGCCAGAAAGAAGCCTCTCCTCTGTGAATGACACATGAAAGCCTACCTGGGGTTTGCAAAATAGCTCCTAAAAGACTCTCCGAGAAACAAGATTATCTGGTCTGATAAAACCAAGATTGAACTTATTGGCCTCAAGCACCATTTCTGAAGGAAACCAGGCACTGCTCAATATCTGCACCGAAACTGAAACAGAGGAAAACTGTAGTGGAAATATTTGCACCTTTTTGTGTGCTTTTGGACTCATACTTTATTATTATATTATTTCACATTTATCTAAACTTTTTTTCACATTTTTTAAAAGACCCATCAGGTTCCCTTTAAAGGGCTGATCCAGCTTTACAGAATTGATGGCCTAGCATCAGCTTAGTGCAGGTCTACTTCCCAGCACCCTCGCTGATTACATGTGAATGGGACAATTCTGCAGTACTTTGATTGGGTGACCCCTCTAATCATTGGTGCCCCCTCTATAGTCATTGAGTGTCTCCATTTAGAGGAATGGATTTACTTTTATTATGATGAATTAATGGGAAAGTGAAAAATAATTCCCATCACTGTATATGTCCATGTGATCAGGGGCGATATTTGTGGCTGCACCATATAAGTCTGTTGGGGGGGGCATCTTCTTGGTAGGTAAGCCCGTCTTTGTATTAGGCTCCTTTTAGATAGCAGAATGTGTAAATACTCTGCAGATTGCAGAGCAGAAATAGCATTTCCTCCGGTTGCTGTTTCGTATTATCTCTGCACACACAGCAATGCAGCTAGAAGATTGATAAAACCTCCAAGAGGGGGAGTGAACAGTTCAGGTGCCCGCAGTGCCAGAGTCGCTGTATTGATGTAAACTAATTGCCTTGACTACACAATAAAGCCAGCCTCCCCGCTCTCATGTGAGCAGCAGGCGTAGCTCAGCCATTTGTATCCGGGCAGCCTTTTCTCATTCACGTTCCAGCTAGTAATTATCAATTCTGCTCCTTGGGAGCTACGTGCCTTTACGGCTGCCTTCTCCCCGTGATTTCCCTGGGTTCCCCAGAACGGTAGCCCTGTGATTATCCTCTTAAGCCTCCCGTCTTTCCTGAGAGGATCACAAGCTATTTTGTAGCAGTTGGGTTAACCTTTCCTTACTCTGCCTGACACAACACCACGGGGAGCTGTTAGGCGGCAGTGAGATAAGAGAAGTGACTGTCATTAGTAAGGCTGGAGTGCCTATCCGGCGTCCACAAGATCAACATCACGTGACGCCACAGATGCCTGTCCCTACCATACGTTTTCTCATAGTGATTTATTTATCCAGAAGTGTACGCCCTTCATATCTAAGATGGATATTACAGTAATATTTTATATACCCCAAAACATTGAGGCTCACTTAACATCTTTTTGTCCTTCTATGTCAATCTTATATATATTTCATTCCTGGATATTTTCTTTTTTCAGGTTGTATGTGCACAATATATTTTTTAGTTAAAAAAAAAAATCAGAAAAAAAAAGTGTGAATCTAGTATTATACAGACAACCAAGGAGAATTAAAAGGGTACTCCAACTGCCCCAGTGTTCGGAACATTTTATTATGAACGCTGGGTGTGGGCTGCCGGGGTTGTGACGTCACAGCCACGCCCCTCGTGATGTCACGACTAGAGATGTCCCGATACCGATACTAATATCATTTGCATGGCACAGTAGAATCTCCCAATAGCGGAAACGCACGGGGAATAAAAAAGTGTCCGCTATTGAGAGACATCTGCAATTGGGAAGAAAGGCTCAAAAACCTTTCTACATGTCTGAATACTGTTCTGTATTCACTCCATAGTGTAATTACCTATAAAACATGATGAAAAGCTATATTACAGTAGAATCTCCCAGTGATGTTTAATCGCCCCTTATCCCCCCCCCCAATCATTTCATCCACCCTTTATACCCTGTGCCTCCTTATGCCAAATTACCCCCCCTTATGTGCCACATAATTTCCCCTTGATCCCCCTGTGCCATTTCAATCCCCCCATTATTACCCTATGTGTAAATTCATCACCCCCCTCTGGCAAAGGGGGAGAGAGGGGGAATGAAATAGCAGTGGGGGGGGGGGGGGAGAGATCAAGAGGAAATTATGTAGCACAGGGGTTAAAAAGGAGGGGGGATGATTTGACACAGGGGAAATAAAGTGGCAGGGGGGGGGGGGGGGATCAGGAAAGGAAGGGGGTGAATGATGTGGCCAGCGGATGTACAGAAGCAGGAGACCACTGAGGTCTTCTGCTTCTGTGCTGGGGCTTAGGTGGGGGCTTGGCCCCCTGGGAGTCTGGGCCCCTTGCTGGGGTATTGGCTGTACCCCTGACAGCTGCCCTGTGTACAAGGTACACATAAGCCTATTTGTCCCCTATTGGGAGTGTTTTGTCCCCTATTGTTCCCTATTGGGAGTGTTTTGTCCTCTATTGGGTGTGTCTGCGTCCACTATTGGGAATGTCCCCTATTCGGAGGGTGCAAATACATTAAGTCTTATGGGAATCTGCTGGGGAATTAAACACTGTCCACTATTGGGAGGTGTCCACTAAGGGAGATTTCACTGTATCGGGGACTCGTTTAATGTCCCCAATACCAAGCCCGATACCTGCTGCAGTGCGGCATCCTCCAGTCAAATGCCCCGCCCCACTACCCCATTCTCCCGTTCGCATCATTGCGTCCCATGGAGGAGCATGTGACACACATGTAACTCCACCTCCTCCACTGGGAGGGGGGTGCTGCCTACAGGTGTAGGCCTGCTGCCTACAAGGGGGGCACTGTCTACAAGGGGGGGGGGCTGCTGTCTACAAGGGGGGGGGGCTGCTGTCTACAAGGGAAGGGGACTGCTGTTTACAAGGGGGGGCCTGCTGTCTACTAGGTGGGAGGGGGGCACTATCTACAAGGGGGAGGCCTGCTGTCTACAAGGGGGGGTTGCTGTCTACAAGGGAGGGGCCTGCTGTCTACAAGGGAGGGGCCTGCTGTCTACAAGGGAGGGGCCTGCTGTCTACAAGGGGGGGGGGGCTGCTGTCTACAAGGGGGGGCCTGCTGTCTACTAGGTGGGAGGGGGGCACTGTCTACAAGGGGGGAGGCCTGCTGTCTACAAGGGGGGGTTGCTGTCTACAAGGGAGGGGCCTGCTGTCTACAAGGGAGGGGCCTGCTGTCTACAAGGGGGGAGGCCTGCTGTCTACAAGGGGGGAGGCCTGCTGTCTACAAGGGGGGGTTGCTGTCTACAAGGGAGGGGCCTGCTGTCTACAAGGGAGGGGCCTGCTGTCTACAAGGGGGGGGCTGCTGTCTACAAGGGGGGCCTGCTGTTTACTAGGGGGGCACTGTCTACAAGGGGGGGGGGGGGCGCTGTCCACAAGGGAGGATGCTGTCTACAAGGGGGGGGGGGGGGGGCTGTGGTCTACAGGGGGCTGCTGCTAATGTCTGCAACTATCTATACTACCTACAAGGGGATACTACCTACTATTAAAGCAGCAGAGTCACCTGCACTAACTTGAATATATAGGTAGATAGTGCAGGTGACCCAGTTTCTAACGCTGCTCACCATGTGACATCAGCGTAATCGCTCCGGAGACATCGGTCTCGCCACCAATGGAAATTCCCTGTTCTGTTCTGCCCAATGGAGAACAGAGAAATCTTTGCTCATACTACAGCATATCCACCAATGGAATTCAGCAAAGAAATGAGCAAGTGTGAATGGGTCCTTATATTGTTGTGCAGTGACTGTCCCCTGCATGTGGATACAACATATCCTTCATGTGTAAATTTTGCTTATGACTATAGGAAGGTTCTGAAGACAGAGCTAATGTAAGTCAATACAGAGTGATTTAGGGTATGTTCACACTGAGTAAAAGAAAAATCTTGTGACGAAAAATTCTCAATTCCTTGTCAAAAATCCTCAGCATATTCTTGTCAGTTTATTGTTAAAGCAGATTTGTTGCAGAAATTTTGAAATTTCATCATGTGAAAGGTAACAGAGATTATAGGAAGTACAATGGTCCCTCAAGTTACAATATTAATTGGTTCCGGGACGACCATTGTATGTTGAAACCATTGTATGTTGAGACCATAACTCTATGGAAACCTGGTAATTGGTTCTGAAGCCACCAAAATGTCATCCAAAAATTGGAAAAAGTATGGATTATAGAATAATAAGTAGATAACTAATATAGAGAAAGCAATTACTTACATAAAAGGCTTCATCAGGGTCCTGTACAGTACATACAGTGTCACAAAAAAGTAAAATGGAGCCACCTCCACCTGATGTCCAAAGGAACAGCTAACCCTTGCACAGGTAAAAAGTAGTACAGAACATGTAGTACCTCCCTTTACTGTAGGGGGGCGCTACCAGACATCCAGTCAGTGCATGCACTTCAGTAATACAGGTGTTTTTCCAGTGAATGCCCATTCTGATTGGTCAGCTCTTCCAGCCATTGACACGTATCACAGATCTGGACTGCCCGTATCATTTTCTGATGAGTCTGGTTTCAAGTTACAATGGTCCAGTAAATACCATTGTATGTTGAAGCTATTGTAACCTGAGGCCATTGTAAGTTGATGGATAACTGTATAGCTGAATAGGACACAGACCACTGACACAACATTAAAGGGAATCTGAAGCTTAAAGGAAATCTGTCAACAGCGTTCTTGTGCTTTTACCTTTTTTTTTAGCTACGTTGTCCAGATGCCAAGTTCTGCCCGAAAATCCAAATATGCAAATTAAGTGCTTTGGTGCACTGAGGGCATTCCCAGTGCCTTTGTGCACTTCTCTGCCCACCCACCTCTGCTCTGTGCAACTCTCCTTTTATGCCATATAGAATGTACCTGAGCTCCATTCTATACACCTGATCAGGTCCTTCTGTGATATTCTCTTCTATCCTACACTGCTGAGCTCCATCCCCACATGTAGTGGTCACATGAATGTGACATCATCACAGGTCCTACACCTCCAGTATGTAGCAGATACAGAGCAGGTCCTGGTCGGGCAGTCACTGCTGTTGTAGTGTGTGTGGAGATCTCTGCTCCTGCTCAGTATGTGCCAGATGAAGTACATGTGGGGGTGAAGCTCTGCAGTGCAGGATAGAAGAGAATGTGGCAGAAGAACCTGTGATGATGGTGATCATGTGGTAGGATTTGGTGGGCAGAGGAGTGCACCATGGGGCTAGGAATGCCCTCAGTGCACCAAAGCACCTCATTTGCATTGAACATGGTTGGACTCAGTGTCACCCACACTTTTACCCTGTACCAGATGCTGGTGACAGGTTCCCCTTAAATGCCTTTTAAACAAAATCTCATTGGGTGCTGCTACACATGGTGAGTTTCCCTCATACCAGAAAGAATGGTGGATGGGATCTATCTTAGGATGTTTGCTGAGAGGGCAGCTCTAGTTACATAAAAAATGATGTTTATTGTGGCACCCCTAATGGTGGTTTGGGGATAGGGATAATCTAAAACAGTGATTCCCAACCAGCACAGCTGTTGCAAAACTACAACTCCCAGCATACCCCATTTAATAGAAGTTAAAGAGGTTTGATTTGGTATCAGATTCCCTAGGACAGAAGCTGGGTACACCAATTGGACACATCTTGAGTCTCCTTAACCCTCCACAGGCAACAATGGTTGTTCATACTCGGGGGTATTCCATAGGCCCACTCCGCAGTACATCTTTTTATGTGCATTGCACTGTTTATATGTGTTGTTCTACAGTTTTTATTTTTTCCATTGATGGTCCAATGAACAGAACAAGACAGTTTAGAGATGTCATAAGACCGTCAGAGTATGTACAGTAGTCAGTTGTCCCAGATATTTCCCTAAGTGTACGCTTTTCTTTCTCCCAAAAGGAAATTAATTATTACTCTGGGCAAAAAGCAGAAACGAAAGATTGAATCCTCCGATGAAATCTCCGACTCTGAAGCTGTCTCACGTGCTCTCAAAGAGGAAGAGGCTCAGGTGTGTATGATTTCCAAATTCTGTTTTTTTTTTTTTGTCTTTTTTTTGTCATTATTACAATCTGGAAAGAAAAAATTATATAGGTATGTGCAGCTCACAACTAATACGCACGTTGTGCAGTATTACAATCTGTTTGTTGTACAGCACCAAATATTTTCTGTCAGTTCTTTATTCACATCTGTTTATAGTTTCTGCTGCGGTAAACCTTACAGTCTAATTCTTACATTAATCTGTCCTTGTCTTAAAGGGGTACTCCACCCCTAGACATCTTATCCGCAATCCAAAGGATAGGGGATAAGATGTCAGATCGCCGGGGTCCCGCTGCTGGGGACCCTGGGGATCGCTGCTGCAGCACCGCGCTATCATTACTGTGCAGAGCGAGATCGCTCTGCATGGAATGACGGGCAATACAGGGGCCGGAGCAGCGTGACGTCATGGCTCCGCCCCTTGTGACGTCACGGCCCGCCCCCGTCAATACAAGTCTATGGGAAGGGGGCGTGGCGGTCGTCACGCCCCCTGCCATAGACTTGCATTAAGGGGACGGGCCGTGATGTCATGAGGGGCGGAGCCATGACGTCACGCTGCTCCGGCCCCTGTATTGCCCGTCATTACACACAGAGCGAACTCGCTCTGTGCAGAAATGATGGCGGGGTGCCGCAGCGGCGATCCCCGGGGTCCCCAGCAGCGGGACTGCGGCAATCTGACATCTTATCCCCTATCCTTTGGATAGGGGATAATATGCCAGGGGCGGAGTACCCCTTTAAAGGAGTAGTCTCATGAAAAAAAACGTATCCCCTATCTGAATAGGGCATAAGTTTAAGATCGCTGGGGGTCCGAGCACTGGGGACACCACACTCCCTCCATATATATCTATGGGAGAGCCAAAGATAGCTGAATGTATAGGGGATACGTTTTCTTTTCATGAGATATGTCCTTTAAAGAGAATTTGTCAGCTGGATTTGCTGCTAAGAGCTGCAGACACTGTTAAATAGCTGTTAGGGTGTCACCAAATAGATCAATATAATGAAAATGTGTTGCTGGAAACCCGTAAATATTACCACCGATAGGAGAAACACTCAACAGCAACCAAAGTATAAGAAACATATAAATCTTTATTAGTAGTTCATAATATAAAAAATATTAAAAGTGTGGGCACAGTAGACATCGCTGAACAGAATACAGGAAGTGTAGACTAAACATCGGTACAAAGATAAAGAGAGATGCATCAACCAAACCAGATAGAGCACGTTTGAGAGGCAAAAAAACATGGAAAATACAAGCTAACCAATGCAGAGCCATACACCGCCTGCACTTACCCCAACATACGTTTCACGCTATTGCGCTTCGTTAGGGGGCGTGCACGCCCCCTGACGAAGCGCAATGGTGGGAAACGTACGTTGGGGTAAGTGCAGGTGGTTTATGGCTCTGCATTGGTTAGCTTGTATTTTGACACACAATCGGCTCCAGGAAAGGTACAGCTTGCATAACAACTAACTATCCAATGGTGTCTGCAGCAGATACAGTTGACAGATTCCTTTTGGTAAGGTTGTAAATGCAGTCTTATGAATCTTTTATTCACCTGGATGAAAGGTCCAGCTTGTTGCATGCATCTAAATACCCAGGTGGCTTTGTTGGCACCTGCTGGTACCCAGCACTTTGGGCAAATACTAAATCCTTCCCATCCCTGTTAACCTTTGTTTAAAGATATATATATATATATATATATATATATATATATATATATATATATGTGTGTGTGTGTGTGTGTGTGTCAGAATATGGCAGATAGAATTAAATAAAAAAAACATTTGTTGCTCTGATAAATAATTTCTGAGTCATACATTTCCTTTCCCTCTGCTTTAGTAACTGAAGTCACAGATGAGAAGTCCAAGCTGTGTTCATAGTGAAGGAAAACATCAGAATACAACCAGGTGTCAATTACAGAACTATAACATGGCAGATCAAACTATTAAAGGGTACCTCTCATCAAATAAACTTTTGATATATTTTAGATTAATGAATGTTGAATAACTTTCCAATAGCATGTTAATGAAAAATATGCTTCTTTCTATTGTATTTTTCCCGATCAGTCCTGTCAGCAAGCATTTCTGACTCATGCTGGAGTCCTAAACACTCAGAGCTGCCAGCCTGCTTTGTTCACAGCCAAACAGGCTGTGAACAAAGCAGGCTGGCAGCTCTGAGTGTTCTCCTTTGTGAACAAAGCAGACTGGCAGCTCGTAGTGTTTAGGACTCCAGCATGAGTCTGAAATGCTTGCTGCCAGGACTGGTAGGGAGACCCCTAGTGGTCATTTCTTCAAAGTGAAAAATTAAATAGAAAGAAGCATATTTTTTAATAACATGCAATTGTAAAGTAATTCTGCATACATTAATCTATAATATATCAAAAGTTTTTTTGATGAGAGGTACCCTTTAATGTATCATATGTCAGAGTATACTATTAGGACCAAAAGATATGTGCTACGTAGTGGAGGTAGCATCCCAGTGAGTCAATGATTGGCCCCTAAAATGAGTTTGAAACATGACTGGGGATTGTATACCAAGCCAGAATCTCTTCCAGAGTCACCCATCTGTAATCAGCTGTGTCAGCGTTCTTGCCATCAGCACAGAGCAGAGTACTGGCTGGTAAGCAGAGAGGCCTTTGCTGTGGGACTGAAAGGGTAAATTTTCTCCTTCAGGAGAGCGCCATACTAGTGTGTGAAGTCTTATAGGCCCTAAGTAGTGTTCCAGTACTGTGCCGGTGTACGGAACCTCTTGTACCTCCATAACAGCAAACAGAAAATTCAGTCCACACATTTCTGACCATGTTAGCCCATAGTCACGGTAATGACAGCCAGAAACATGTTTGTCTTCCTCTGCAAGTTTTTTTTATTCAATGCTGGATTTATGTTTTTTTATCGTCTTTCTCTACAATAAACATGGAGTTTTTATTCTAACAAGTAGTGGACTGACTTTTCTGTTTGCATGTAGTGCTCCACTTTACACCTTCAATCCTATTGAGAGCAACTAAACATGCCAGAAATAATGGTCAACTTTCAGTATATACAGCTGTAATTGTTTAGTGTCCTTTCAGGATAGTCATTAGACATTATACATTTGATAAATTTAGCTTTGAACAGCTATAGAAAAAAAACAATAGAAAAAATCCCCCGGCCTAAGAGTATAACTCATGAACACTTTGTCAGACATGGGGTGAAGGGCTGGAGCCATTAGGACAAAGCTTTTTGACATGTTCTATTATGGCCTTTGGATACCATAGAGAAGATTCCCCCTACACAGAGATTTTCATCCCACCCTTTCTTACCTGTAACAAAGAGCAGTGCCCACTATGGCAGACTTAGTGCAGCCATGTATTATAGCTGTCAGACAACAGTAATACATTTCATGCTCCTTGTAAATCAGTCATCTTACAGCCAGTTCTGTCGGTGATAAGTATTCCCGTCCTCACCTTATGCGGGTCTAGTGACATTACGGTGATCTTATCCATTATTATTGAGCCCTCTGAATTCACAAATCTCCCTAGATGCAGTTCTCTTTGCTTTCCAGGTATAACAACCTGAAAAGTTCTATGCATTAAAAGCTTTTTTCAAATGAAATGACGTTCTTCATTTCTTTCTACGGACCCCCACAGAACACTATTGCTGGTCCTTTTTTTCCACTACCTTGACAACTTGCCTTCTCTTTATAGTTTTCTGAACTTTTTTTGTGTAAGCAGAACATTATACTTTACGCAAAGGACTTAGGTTACCTCCACGCGGCAATTTGGGCACCATGCTGGAGATCATTCTTTCTTCTCTTTTAGCCTCTTGTGCCATTTTTTACAGTAATTTTATAAGAATAATGGCCAACTACCTGAGACTTGTCAGAGAGTCTATCCACATGCACAATAACCTTGTAGTCCTGAGGAAGGCTGAAAATGAGCAGTAAAATTGCCCTCCTATTGAGTTTCAATGGGGTACCTGCCTCTATTGTTTTTTGTCAACAATTACTTTAATGGATGAATGTGAAGATGCGGGTAAGGGGTGGCTATAGATGAAAACACACCTTTCCAATAAAACTCTGTTGGCGACAGTGTAGCTAAGGATTTCTTGCATACATCTATATAGATATCACCTTTATTTTACTATCTGATTGAAGTTACCAGTAGGCTATATTTCACTGTTTTAAATTAATACCACCAAGGGATATATTAAAGTTTGAAGTTTAAGATTCCTGATGTTCTGGTTTCTTAAATATAATGATAAAACAGTATGAAGGGAATAAGAAATTTAAAGTGGACTTGTTGTTTCAGGTGACCTTTTCGGATAAACTGTCATGTGGGTGTACATGAGCACATGTACAAGTAGCACAATGTCTGGCCATTATATAACTTGTATATGGTATTTCACCAATTTCCCCCTCTGCAGGCTCCGTCTTTATTTTTTAGTTTATCTTGAGCTAGTGGTGGAGCTTAGCCTCTCTAATTACTCTCATACGCTTCACACACAGAAGAGGAGATCCTGCTCCCCTTAATCTCCATGCATACCCTAAAAAGCAGCAGCAGCATGGGGGGCATTATAAAGCAGTAGTGAAATGTCTAACCTGTGAATCAAGCACAAGGAGGATCTCTTAATACCTAATACCTTTAAAGGGGTACTCCTTTATTTAACATCTTATCCCCTATCCAAAGGATAAGGGATAAGTGACTGATTGCGGGGGGTCCAACCGCTGTGACCCCCCTGTGGACCCCCTAGCAGTTGACACTCCCCCTCTATGCATCTCTATGGGAGAGCCAGAGATACACAAGTACAGCTCACATGTGTCTCTGGCTCTCCCATACAGATAAATAGAGGGAGTCGGAA